>NC_133681.1:17494644-18732791 GCF_048934315.1 Petromyzon marinus | reverse complement strand
GCTGGATCCGCCTCAGCTGCTCGTCGTCCAGGCTCGGGAAGGCACAGCCGACGTCCTCCTGGATCCGATCGGGTGGGGTTGAGCGACCCGTCGGGCCCCCTGGTGAGGGCTCCGTGTCCGCCGAGTGGTCCTCCGGGCCCCTGGTTCCTCCTACCGGGGTCTCTGTGGCACATACCGCACTGTCTCTCACCGGGGGAGGGTTAGTCTCGGTGCGCCCCTGGGGGTCCACCACCTGCCGGCAACGGCCCCCCGTGAAGCACGAGCAAGCCTCCTCCGCCCCCGTCTCGGTGCCCACCGCGGGCCGCCTCGACAGGGCGTCCGCGTTTGCGTGCGTGTGCCCAGCTCGGTACTCTATTTGCAGGTTGTACTCCTGCAGCTGCGCCAACCACCGGGCCATCTGCCCCCGCGGTTCCTTGAATGTAAGGAGAAACTGCAGGGCATAATGGTCAGTGCGTACCCGACATTTCCTGCCGTACAAATACGGTCGGAACTGTCTACACGCGAAGACCACGGCATACAGTTCTTGACGGGTCACGCAATAATTCAGCTCAGCCCCACTCAGGGTTCGACTGGCATATGCGATGACCCGCTCCGTCCCCCCCTGCACCTGTGACAGCACCGCACCCAGCCCGCTGCTGCAGGCATCGGTGTCTAAGATAAAATCCGTGGTGAAATCGGGGAAGGCGAGGGTAGGCGTGTGGGTGAGGTGGTCTTTGAGGGTGGTGAAGGCCGTTTGGCAGGCCTCCGTCCATCGATAGGGGTTCTTAGGGGAGGTGAGTTGGGTGAGGGGGCGTGCAATCTCGCTAAACCCTTAACAAATCGACGATAATAGGTGGCGAGTCCCAAGAATGACCTGATCTCCGTTAGATTCCTGGGCCGTGGCCATTCCACTACGGTGCGCACCTTTTCCGGATCGGTGCGCACCCCCGCCTCGCTGACTCGGTGTCTGAGGTACCCTACCTCTCGCTGCGCAATGTAGCACTTACGCGGCTTGAGCTTGAGATGGGCGGCTCGTAGTCGCTGGAACACCTCTCGCAACCTGGACCAGTGCTCGGACAGAGATCTGCTGAACACTATCACGTCGTCCAGGTAAATCAGGCACTGTTCCCACTGTAAGCCCCGCATTACCAACTCCATCAACCGCGGGAACGTCGCGGGCGCGTTAGTGAGTCCGAACGGCAGCACTCGAAACTCGAACAGCCCCATCGGGGTGGTGAACGCGGTTTTCGGCCGATCCTCCTCCGCCATCTCCACCTGCCAGTACCCGGACGCCAGATCGAGGGTGGAAAAGTACCGTGCTCCTGCGAGGCTGTCAAAGGTGTCGTCGATGCGCGGTATGGGGAAGGCGTCGCCGAGGGTGACTGTGTTCAATTTTCGGTACTCAACGCAGAATCGGGTCGACCCATCTTTTTTCGTCACTAGCACCACCGGGGCAGACCAGGGGCTCGTCGAGGGCTGAATTATGTTATCACGTAGCATGTCCGCGACTGCCTCCTTGATCTGGGTCCGTTCGGGCGCGCCCACCCGGTATGCGGGGAGTTTGATCGGTCGGGCTGCACCTGTGTCAATTTGGTGCTTAACAAGGTCTGTTCGGCCTACATCTGAATCGTGCTCACTGAACACGTCGGCGTACTCCCGTAACAACCCGTGCAGCTGATCGGCCTCCCCCTTAGGTAAATCTGCCCAAGGCACATGTAGCGCATCATGCAGGGGAGCGATCTCGGCCCGGGGGGTTGGGCCGACCCGCCAGGCCAGATCCTGGTTGTCCTCGGAGTGGCCAGGGTCTTCCGCCCAGAGTGCAAACACCGAGTCGTTAGAGTGGCGCGCGTGCAGGGGGTGTATGGTGGCTACTGTGGTGCGTCGTCGTAGCATCGCCGGGGTACTGTGTGGGTTAAACACCCGCATGAACAGTCGGCCCCCATCTGCGTTTACCAGCGTGGCTGACCCGACGACTCCGTACCGCGCTGCCAACTCCGGGTGAGGAGTTAGCATTACCTCGCCCGATGGTCGGTGTGTGGGGTCGGCGGAGGGGGTTGCCACTGGCACCAGCATCTCGGCGAGCGGCCCGATGGTGACGGCCGACACCAGCGTAGCGGCCACGGGTGTGAAGCGAGGGCGATTTGGCTCGGGTCCCAGGAACGGGATCCGCTCCCCGCTGCCCTCCGCGGTGGCGCATCGCTGGCGGGGTTGCACGTTGAGCCCCAGCTTTTCCAGGCGGTCCGTACCTGCAATACACTCGTGGCATAACACACTCGAGACGTAGAATTCCTGGGTGCACACCTGGTTTCCGAGACGGACCTCGAGGGAGATCCTTCCCAGCAACCCCATCCCGGCTCCGCTCGCTGTGTGCAGCGCGCGATCCGGGGCCTGCAGGCGGCTCACGTCAACCCCGAGCACGCTGCAGTGCGCGGCGCTCACGAGCGAAGCTACGGCCCCCGTGTCCAGTAGGATCCGGGTGCGCTGTCCGTTCACCTGTCCTTCCACCAGTGACGTGGCCCCCGTGATTCCTGCTACCAGCTCCCGCAGCCAGTCGCTCGTCCTCACCGCGTCCTTGGGTGTTGTGGTTGGAACCTGTGTGGGGGTCACTCGCTCACCATTATTATTATCGCCGTTTTGTTTCGGGACCTCATTGATTGCACCCCTAGGTGGTCCATTCTTTAGGGGGCGTTGGCGTTTTAACCCTGGTGCCTTTCTAGCGCGGGCGATCTGGGGACAGTCCCTCACCAGATGCCCTCGCTGGTCGCACAGGTAACATGCTCGGGGAAGGGCGGCAGCCCCGTAGGAGCCTCCCTGCCCGCTCCCTCTTTCCCCTCCCGTGCCGCCGATGCCCAGACTCCGCCTCTAGTCGGGCTACCCTCCCGGCCAGCCCTCCAAACTCGGTCTGAACCGTCTCTACCGTAGTCTGCAGCGTAGTCATATGTGCCCGTACTTGGGTTACCTTGTTGTCCACTTGGGTTACCTTGTTGTCGATCCCCCTGATGCCCGTCTGTATCCCCGCTACCCATCCTGGGGTTGTCTCGCGGGATGCTGGAGGCTCCCTTTCTCGATCCCTTACCGTCCTAGCGAGCTCCTGTTCCTCCTCTTCTTCCTCGGTGGACAGACTTGCGATGGTGCGCTCCCGTCCCAGTCCTCGGAGCTGTGTGCGTTCGCTAGAAATTCTTTCACATTTGCGCGCGTGCTCGACAAGGGCGTTAAAGGGGAGGCGCGTACAGTTCATGTCTGGCTGCCACCACGCCGTGCGCGTTAAGTATCGCTGGATTTTCTCTGCGGCCAGCTCCTCAATCGCTTCCGTTGTGTACCCCGGGCGTGCGATCTTTGTTAGCTCACGCACATCCTCGGCATAATCGCGCAGGTCCTCGCCGGGTTGGCGACGGCGTGCCTCTAAGGCCGCTTTTGCCTCCTCCACATCGCGCATACCGAAACGCAGATCAAATCGGCGCATCAGCTCCTCTAGCTGTGTCTGCGCGCTTGTGGGTAGGGCTTCCACAAAATCGGCTGCCCGCCCATCCAGATTCATATTAAGTTGACGTAGCGTCTGCGCGTCCGTCCACCCATTAATTTCCTTAGCCCCTAGGACGTTGCGGGAAAATGCTTTCCACGAAGGTGTACCCCGGCCGGTGAATATATGCCTTATTTTCGCGTGGGGTAACGCGGGGGTTCGTACCGCTTCTGACGCCAATCTGTGGGGGCTACCGTCCCCCGCCATCACTGAATTGTCGGGGCCGCTGCTCACCGACTCCCCCGTTCCACTCACACCACTACCCCCCGGCTGCTCCGTCAGGTCCAGACTAACGACCCCTAACGTCTCGCCCCCCTGTACCTCTGCCTGGGATGTAGACCGCGTTTACATAGTTTAATTAGCGGCTCGTATGCTCCGCGCTTGCGATGCGTTACACTGTGCAAAGGCGGGGTGGGGCTGTAAGCGCGCTCGCCAGTAAATCTCCGTCCCGCCCGTAAACAAACAGGCGCGGCGCGTGTTTCCCTCCCACCCGCGCTCCACGTGTGCCGACAATAACAAACACGCCCCTACCCTCTGCCCGTAAACAGACCAATCGCACACGAAGGGGTTGGAGCCGGGGGACGGGCGGGCAGGGTTTCTGCCGTGCGCGCCGCTGATTGGGGACGCTCGCTTGGCTCTGAGTTAAAGGTCCCGCTCAAACAGTCGCGCGAATACGCGCACGCTCGGCGCTCTAACTCGCTATCTCGCGACCAGACCCGTGTGCGGGTGCGTGACCGCGGCACCGCCACCCAGGTACGCGATCGCTAAGCACTATGGTGGGCAATCGTGCGGGCACGTAAACACCACCCGCTTCGTCTCGAGGTGCACAGCCGCGCATACACGTAGACACCCAGCGCACACTGCCCTCCACTTCACGCTCCCAAAAGACCACGCAACACAGTTGTTTTTCCCCCCACTAGCGAATTTTATTTACCTGTGATGGTATGGTCAGTGGACGCTAACCTATCCCTCGGAGGTCTACGAGTCGATTTCCCCTACCGCTCGCCCCGCTCTCTATCCTGGATGTAAAACGGCTGAACTTACGCCTCTCTCACTCGTACTTACTTCTCCCCGATGTACTGACCGCTGTGAGGGAATGAGGCGACGAGCCTGCCGATGCCGGAGTACGTCTCACGGACGTCTCGGATGGCTGACTCTCCTGCTCCCGGGACCGCGATGATCTTGAACCAGAAGAACCCCCCTGCTACCCCGATCCCCCCCCCTTTTTATCCTACCTACAACAAAGGAATTTTTGCTCTTTCCGACCCTTGGCCTCCCGTCCAATCAGGGGCTCGGATTCTCCCGCCCTTTCGATGTCCGGATCCCAGCTCAGATGACGTCGCCGCAGTGATCTCACCGACGTCCGCTCTCTGTTCTCCCGCTACCAGTCCACTGACCCGTGCATGTATGAGGCTCCACTCGCGGTGGTTCGATGGCCCTTGCCGCGACCATGCAACTTTAATATCAGGTCGTGGCGCCGCAGTGCATGTCAGCTACAGGGGGGAGGATCGCCCAATTTCCCGGCCGCAGGAAACCATGAGGTTCGATCCCACTAGGGACTTCTGGACAAAAACCTATCAGCCGGGTGACCTCCCCTCCTGGCTCTACGTGGGGCGTGTGTACGTTCGTGTGTGGGGGGGGGGGGGGGTGGTGAGGCGGCGCAGCGTCGGCGTCGACATCCCCCGGTGGCGGCTTTGCAGCGGTGGCCACGACCTCGGCAGAGTGGCCCTGCTGCAGCGGCCTCACGACTGTGCAGGGGCCAAAACGCGGACGTCTGAGAAGGCACCGGCCCCGGGAGAGTGGCGGGAAATCCGCGGCATAGGTGATGGCGCCGCGGTAGCGGGCGCGGTTCCGCTGGAGCGGCTCCGCTGCGGCGGCACCACAGCTGCTTTTATAGCCCTGGCAGTAGCTACGAGCAGATGCCAGGGGCAGCCAGAAGCGTCCAGAATGACGCAGCTGCTCCCAGCGGCTTCCTCCATCCGCACAGAATCTAGAGCGTCACTCGTGTCTCAGATGTGAATAATTAGTATTGTATTACAATTCTATAAACAATACAGTGTTGTAGTGTATCACGTGGTGATGTTCCATTGCACAGCCACGTGCGGAATGCTATAATGACGAAAGAGCCGTGGAAAGCTCTGACATCACGGTGACGTCATGGCCCGGTGACGTCACGGCAGAAGCCAGAGTGGAGTTGGCTGCTGCAGAGGCAACCACCTCGCCCCACGCTGCTCCTCCACTTCGAGGTCTTCAGAGAACTTCGCCACCACCACCATGGCGATCTTCACGGCTGTCCTCACTGTGGTTCTGCTGCTCACGCAGCCGATGGTGGAACTCCTCGGAGGATCTCGGCGTGGGGGTTCGGACATCCACGGCTCCAACACCACCACCACCACGATCAACTACTCGGGACTCATGAAGAACGTCTCTGCACCAGCAGGGGTCGCCACCTGGGGACCGATGTTCACTAGCGGCCACGCAGATGGACAAGAGAGGGACGGCCCAGCCTGGCCCCACGGGATGTCCTGGCTCATGCACAGCGCGCCGACTCCTCTCCTGCACGCTGCGGGTCAGCTGTGCAGTAGCCACAGTGAGGACATTGTGGACAGCGTGCTCCCTGCCCTACTGCAGGCTATGGGTGAGCTGAACAGCAGCTGCCAGGCCATAGTGGACAGCATGCTCCCTGCTCTGCTCCACGTTGTGGGTCAGCTGTACAGCGGCTGCAAGGAGGCCATCAGCTCCACCGTGCCGCTGAACACCCTGCACATCGCCGTGCATCTCTGGCGTTTCATACGTCGCCAAGTGAGTGAGCAACATCCATCATCATCACCACCATCAGCCATCAGCCATGGTCAATCCACTAGTGGGTAGAGACCTCCACGAGCCGTCGCCACCTCCCACGATGCCGCTGTGCAGTAATCCACCCAGCACCTGCACGTGGATCGATTTCATTGCTTCATCTCCCCACTGGGCACCCTCTCGGATGACCCCCTCGCAGCCCGTCGGCATCACTCGCCCCCTTCACACCTCCACCGATCCCCCTCAACTCCACTCACGGTGTCTTCAACAGCCTGGTTGGGCACTGGAACAGTATCCCGAACAGTGCCGGATTAAGCTCGTGCGGGTCCTGTAGCTTATATTATAAAGGTGCCCAAAATAATGAAAAAACACAATTATTGAAACACGAAGTTTTTAACTTGCATAGTAAAGTAATTGTAATTTTACTATAGTAATAGAGCAAGTACAGAATCACTGAACCGGGATTTATAGCGTGAGATCATTTACCACGGGGCCCTTGAAAGTGCGGGGCCCACAGCTAATGATTATTTTGTTCCGAGGATAATCCGGCACTGATCACGGATTGAGTATGAGGAGCAGTGATGAGATTTAAAGTATTTTTTTACATGTTATTAAAATGTTATGTTTAGTAGAAAATATAATGCTGTTTGTCTCTTAGCTGTGATTCTTAAAAACACTGTTGTTACTCAATGGTCTTTCGGTAAAGTCACGTAGAAAGAAAATAAAATAAATAATAGAATACGACGTTTCGATTGCAACCCAAGCAGTCGTCATCAGGTGAAACTAAATTTGAGAGAGAGACCAAACACAGACAGGGAGACACAAAGATCCCCCGTATAGCCTGAACAGACTGTAGGGGCAAGTGCTGTTAGCGAGCACCTATGAAGGCCGGAACAGTACACGAGGGGGTGGGTGGCCAGCACCACGCCCGACCGCCTTTGTCTCCCTAGTGGCGATGTTTACACACCGCACCAGGTACTCATTTGAGGCTGAGTAGACCTAGGGGAGGCCCGGGACCGGTTCCTGGAAATCAATGTGACTTCTGCTGTTGCCTTTGAGAGATCAGTTCAGATATGCGTGGCTTCACCTTGGCAAGTGCCACTCTCATGTAATTTTCACAGCAAAGTCTGTTCCTTTTCTTCGTTTTTATGTCCAGCATCCTCGAAAAGGATTGCTCACAAAGATATGTTGTAACAAATGGTATAAAAAAATCCAGGGCTTTCTTAGCAATAACTGGATACTTGTTCATTTGTTGACACCAAAACGTTGAGAGCGTTGTTGTTCTGAAGAGTTGCTTTTGAACCTGGCTCTGCTGAATTTCAATTATTTCGTCGAGGAATTCATCATTGACATCTGCTGTTTCAACAGCAAACGTGAACGGCTGTCTCACCCATGCTGGATATGACTCTCTTGTAGGGAAATATCCGTCGAGAGACTTTGCAAGCTCATCTAAGTGCGTGGCAATTGTTTGCTTCAGTTCCGTGGATACAGAAATATCTCCGATTCCAGACACATCTTCGATCTTACTTGCACAGTCGTCCAGAAGCGGGAAGTTTGCGAAGTTATTGTTCTCTGTTCGTCGTTTCCATAACGGTAGCTTTTTTTGAAAAGCCTTCAGGTGTTCTTCCGCTTCCATGATATTGACTCCACCACCCTGCATCTGCTGATTGAGATGATTGAGAGCTGCGAATATATCAGCCATGTACGCTAAAATGAGAATGAACTCAGGATTTTTGAAGCAATCTGCATGGCAGTGTTGGTGCTCTTGCAAAAACAGGGCTAATTCCACACGCATGGCAAAAACACGATTCAGCACCTGTCCCCGGGATAACCACCGAATATTAGAATGGAGCAGAAGTACCTCAAATTCAGAGCCCATTTCTTTACACAGCTCACTGAAGATGCGGTGCCTCAGAGCACTTTTTCGCACATAGTTCACACATTCCACCACAGTTTTTAATACTTCTGCCATTTTTGGAGGTAAGGTTTTTGTTGCCAACGCATGCCTGTGCAGAATACAATGCGTCACAATGATGTGTGGTGCATCGGCCTTTACTAGCGCACCAAAACCAGACTTTCTTCCCAGCATGACTGGAGCTCCGTCCGTACAAACTGCAGAAACCATATCCCATGAAAGATTGTTGTCTCTGAAGAAGTCATCCACAAGCTTCTTCACATCGGCTGCCTTCGTTGTTGTTGTAAGAGGCTTAAAAAATAAAAACTCTTCTTTTATCATGTCGTCTTTCACATAGCGTACAAAAACAGCAAGCTGGCTTAGATCAGAAACGTCTGTGGTTTCGTCGAGTTGAAGGCTGAATTTTGCCGGGCTTGAAATCAGATCCGCGACTACTTGAGCCAAGATGTCTTTACTCATGTCTTCTATTCTGTCACTGACGGTGTCATTTGAAAGGGGAATTTGGGATAATTTACCTTCGGCCGCTGTTCCGAGTATCAGATTCGCCATCTTTAATGCAGCTGGTTTCACAAGTGTTTCACCAATGGTGTGTGGCTTGCCCTGCTTTGCGATCAGGTAAGCAACTTCGTACGATGCTGTCAGGATCGGTTTGTTAACAGGTACAAATCCAAGAGCAGGCAGAGTGGCCCTTTCATCGAATCTGGCTCTCTTCACCCTGAATTCAGCAATTGTTGTGTTCTTGTATTCCCCGTCTCCATGCAGCTTCAAGAAGTGTTCCTTTAGTTTTGCCGGTGCAAGACTAGAGTTGCTCAACTTGGCGTTGCAAATCATGCAGATAGGACGCTCACTCCCATCACGTTCCGTGATACATGAGAATCCATGTTGTACATATTCGTCCGACCACTTTCTTCTTTTGCCCGACATAGTTAGTATGGATAAAATATTAAAGAAATCACACGACGTACGACAACAACAGTCACACGTTGAGTACTGAGTACGCACTAAATTCCCCGCAGTGCTGATTGGCCAAGCAGTGTAGCATGATCATCTGCAGCCAGTGATGGCCAAGCGGGCCGTGTGTGTCATCACAAATTTACACAATAATTCAAGTGTGTCCGGACCTCCGTGGCGGGGTCTCTGCCGAACCCCTGAGATCGACTCACCGAACCCCTGGGGTTCGATCGAACCCAGGTTAAGAACCACTGCGTACAACTCAAAAACAGCGCACGATCAGAGTATTGAGGGCTCGGGGTGAGTATTAACATTATGAGACCTCCTTTGCCAGAAACAAGATATAGGAATAGGTTTTACCCTTTTAACTGGCACAAAAACTGACACCTTTATTCAAGGCATCATGTTTGCAATGACCACAACACAGGCAGTCAAAATGCAAACAAAAAAGACAACTCTGATAATAATATGCACTGTCCTTGAATTTGATTGGTCCACACCCGAAACAGCTTTTCTTAGATCCTAGTCTCCATTGGTGTTGGACCAGAAGACGCCAAAAGGCGTACAACTCAAAAACAGCGCACTATCAGAGTATTGAGGGCTCGGGGTGAGTATTAACATTATGAGACCTCCTTTGCCAGAAACAAGATATAGGAATAGGTTTTACCCTTTTTAACTGGCACAAAAACTGACACCTTTATTCAAGGCATCATGTTTGCAATGACCACAACACAAGCAGTCAAAATGCAAACAAAAAAGACAACTCTGATAATAATATGTACTGTCCTTGAATTTGATTGGTCCACACCCGAAACAGCTTTTTTTAGAGCTTAGTCTCCATTGGTGTTGGACCAGAAGACGCCAAAAGGCGTACAACTCAAAAACAGCGCACTATCAGAGTATTGAGGGCTCGGGGTGAGCATTAACATTATAAGCACTTTGCTCTGCCCTGATACGCCTCTCTTAATCATTTTCATTCCTCTTCCCATTCAACAACCGCCCTACGTGTCAATGCACTTCTGTGTTTTCAAGGCTGTGTCCCTGTTCTTTTTGCGTTCAGTTTGTCATTCCCCCGCACCTCCAATTAAAGCATGGTTGGCTGCGTACGGTGCGAAAGAAGTTCACCATGCAAACATACGCTGCGTTGAAAAATTATTCTACTGACTGCAGACCAATCCTGGACAGATTTCTCAATACTAGTGCAATATCGAGGGTACAGATCAATGCCACCTGAACACAGATGCTAATTCCCGGACGGGTGGCAACTCTAGCCATGCCCATGCAAACATACACAACATCTTGACCATGAATCGCCTATGCGGCAGATTAAATGTCAAGCATTTAACATTGAATTCCGATCTACTTTTGTTCGTTTTGATTTATTTTGGCGCAGTTTCAAGTAAGTATTTTTGATAAAATTATTGTATTGTCATTTACTGTATAATTATGATAATAGACCACGCACTGAGACATTGCCCAGGAATGGTCTACAATCGAAAAGGTGGCAACCCCATAGCACACCCTAACGTGTTCCAGTGTTAACACATCGTATATTTGTATTTTGAACTTCTTTCGCACCGTACGTAGCCCACCGTACGTAGCCCACCACGATGCCGCTGGGCAGTAATCCACCCAGCACCTGCACGTGGAGCGATTTCATTGCTTCATCTCCCCACTGGGCACCCTCTCGGATGACCCCCTCGCAGCCCGTCGGCATCACTCGCCCCCTTCACACCTCCACCGATCCCCCTCAACTCCACTCACGGTGTCTTCAACAGCCTGGTTGGGCACTGGAACAGTATCCCGGACAGTGCCGGATTAAGCTCGTGTGGGTCCTGTAGCTTATATTATAAAGGTGCCCAGAATAAATAAAAAAACACAATTATAAAACACGAAGTTTTTAACTTGCAAAGTAAAGTAATTGTAATTTTACTATAGTAATAGAGAAAGTACAGAATCACTGAACCGGGATTTATAGCGTGAGATCATTTAGCACGGGGCCCTTGAAAGTGCGGGGCCCACAGCTAATGATTATTTTGTTCCGAGGATAATCCGGCACTGATCACGGATTGAGTATGAGGAGCAGTGATGAGATTTAAAGTAATTTTTTACATGTTATTAAAATGTTATGTTTAATAGAAAATATAATGTTGTTTGTCTCTTAGCTGTGATTCTTAAAAACACTGTTGTTACTCAATGGTCTTTCGGTAAAGTCACGTAGAAAGAAAATAAAAAAAATAGAATACGACGTTTCGATTGCAACCCAAGCAGTCGTCATCAGGTGAAACTAAATTTGAGAGAGAGACCAAACACAGACAGGGAGACACAAAGATCCCCCGTATAGCCTGAACAGACTGTAGGGGCAAGTGCTGTTAGCGAGCACCTGTGAAGGCCGGAACAGTACACGAGGGGGTGGGTGGCCAGCACCACGCCCGACCGCCTTTGTCTCCCTAGTGGCGATGTTTACACACCGCACCAGGTACTCATTTGAGGCTGAGTCGACCTAGGGGAGGCCCGGGACCGGTTCAGATAATCGTCACTGGTGTTGGCCGTGAGCGGGAATCGAACCCGGGTCGCCAGGTTTATAGCGCAGCGTAGCGCTAACAGCTGCACCACCGCTCCCCACACACAGGGAGACACAAGCAGAGAAGGACGGTGATCAACCAGGCAAAGTATTATTTGTTGTGTTGGCCGACTCAATGAGTTGCATTACATTTCTAAGTTTGCTGAGTTTGATCTTCTTTCTATCAGCTTGTACCCTCTGTAAATTTCACCCCCACTATCTCGCCCGTTACGGCAGCCCCTCCGCTCCCACTCCCCCTCGGAGTAGCCGAGGGATTAGTCGGGGTATGCTTGCCCTGCGATCTTACATTTACTTGCAAATCCCACCACAAACGTATATAGTGTAACCTTTGGTTGCAGTAGCTCTCTCGCTACATTTCTTCCTGTCTCAGCAGTCCGCCTGCTGTATTATTTCACCTGAAGACGATTGCTTGTGTTGTGACCACGTGTATACTGTTTACTATAGTACTATAGTGTTGTGACCACGTGTATACTGTTTACTATAGTACTATAGTGTTTTGACCACGTGTATACTGTTTACTATAGTACTATAGTGTTGGGACCACGTGTATACTGTTTACTACAGTACTATAGTGTTGTGACCACGTGTATACTGTTTACTATAGTACTATAGTGTTGGGACCACGTGTATACTGTTTACTACAGTACTATAGTGTTGTGACCACGTGTATACTGTTTACTATAGTACTATAGTGTTGGTACCACGTGTATACTGTTTACTACAGTACTATAGTGTTGTGACCACGTGTATACTGTTTACTATAGTACTATAGTGTTGTGACCATGTGTATACTGTTTACTATAGTACTACAGTGTTGTGACCACGTCTATACTGTTTACTACAGTACTATAGTGTTGTGACCACGTGCATACTGTTTACTATAGTACTGTAGTGTTGGTACCACGTGTATACTGTTTACTATAGTACTATAGTGTTGGGACCACGTGTATACTGTTTACTACAGTACTATAGTGTTGTGACCACGTTTTTACTGTTTGCTATAGTACTATAGTGTTGGGACCACGTGTATACTGTATACTACAGTACTATAGTGTTGTAACCACGTGTATACTGTTTACTATAGTACTATGGTGCTGGGACCACGTGTATACTGTTTACTACAGTACTATAGTGTTGTGACCACGTGTATACTGTTTACTATAGTACTATAGTGTTGTGACCACGTGTATACTGTTTACTATAGTACTATAGTGTTGTGACCACGTTTATACTGTTTACTATAGTACTATAGTGTTGGGATCACGTGTATACTGTTTACTACAGTACTATAGTGTTGTGACCACGTGTATACTGTTTCCTATAGTACTATAGTGTTGTGACCATGTGTATACTGTTTACTATGGTACTATAGTGTTGTGACCACGTGTATACTGTTTACTACAGTACTATAGTGTTGTGACCACGTGTATACTGTTTACTATAGTACTGTAGTGTTGTGACCACGTGTATACTGTTTACTATAGTACTATAGTGTTGGGACCACGTGTATACTGTTTACTACAGTACTATAGTGTTGTGACCACGTGTATACTGTTTACTATAGTACTATAGTGTTGGGAAAAAGGTGTATACTGTTTACTACAGTACTATAGTGTTGTGACCACGTGTATACTGTTTACTATAGTACTATAGTGTTGTGACCACGTGTATACTGTTTACTATAGTACTATAGTGTTGTGACCACGTGTATACTGTTTACTATAGTACTATAGTGTTGTGACCACGTGTATACTGTTTACTACAGTACTTTAGTGGTGTGACCACGTGTGTACTGTTTACTATATTACTATAGTGTCGTGACCACGTGTACACTGTTTACTACAGTACTATAGTATTGTGACCACGTGTGTAATGTTTACTACAGTACTATAGTGTTGTGACCACGTGTGTAATGTTTACTACAGTACTATAGTGTTGTGACCACGTGTATACTGTTTACTACAGTACTATAGTGTTGTGACCACGTGTATACTGTTTACTATAGTACTATAGTGTGACCACGTGTATACTGTTTACAACAGTACTATAGTGTTGTCACCACGTGTATACTGTTTACTACAGTACTATAGTGTTGTGACCACGTCTATACTGTTTACTACAGTACTATAGTGTTGTGACCACGTGTATACTGTTAACTATAGTACTATAGTGTTGTGACCACGTGTATACTGTTTACTACAGTACTATAGTGTTGTGACCACGTGTATACTGTTTTCTATAGTACTATAGTGTTGTGACCACGTGTATATTGTTTACTACAGTACTATAGTGTTGTGACCACGTGTATACTGTTTACTATAGTACTATGGTGTTGTGACCACGTGTATACTGTTTACTATAGCACTATAGTGTTGTGACCACGTGTATACTGTTTACTACAGTACTATAGTGGTGTGACCACGTGTATACTGTTTACTATAGTACTATAGTGTTGTGACCACGTGTATACTGTTTACTACAGTTCTATAGTGTTGTGACCACGTGTATACTGTTTACTATAGGACTATAGTGTTGTGACCACGTGTATACTGTTTACTATAGTACTATAGTGTTGTGACCACGTGTATGCTGTTTACTATAGTACTATAGTGTTGTGACCACGTGTGTAATGTTTGCTACAGTACTATAGTGTTGTGACAACGTTTGTAATGTTTACTACAGTACTATAGTGTTGTGACCACGTGTATACTGTTTACTATAGTACTGTAGTGTTGTGACCACGTGTATACTGTTTACTATAGTACTATAGTGTTGGGACCACGTGTATACTGTTTACTACAGTACTATAGTGTTGTGACCACGTGTATACTGTTTACTATAGTACTATAGTGTTGGGAAAAAGGTGTATACTGTTTACTACAGTACTATAGTGTTGTGACCACGTGTATACTGTTTACTATAGTACTATAGTGTTGTGACCACGTGTATACTGTTTACTATAGTACTATAGTGTTGTGACCACGTGTATACTGTTTACTATAGTACTATAGTGTTGCGACCACGTGTATACTGTTTACTACAGTACTTTAGTGGTGTGACCACGTGTATACTGTTTACTACAGTACTATAGTGTTGTGACCACGTGTACACTGTTTACTACAGTACTATAGTATTGTGACCACGTGTGTAATGTTTACTACAGTACTATAGTGTTGTGACCACGTGTGTAATGTTTACTACAGTACTATAGTGTTGTGACCACGTGTATACTGTTTACTACAGTATAGTGTTGTGACCACGTGTGTACTATTTAATATAGTACTATAGTATTGTGACCACGTGTATACTGTTTACTATAGTACTATAGTGTTGTGACCACGTGTATACTGTTTACTATAGTACTATAGTGTGACCACGTGTATACTGTTTACTACAGTACTATAGTGTTGTGACCACGTGTATACTGTTTACTACAGTACTATAGTGTTGTGACCACGTCTATACTGTTTACTACAGTACTATAGTGTTGTGACCACGTGTATACTGTTTACTATAGTACTATAGTGTTGGGAAAAAGGTGTATACTGTTTACTACAGTACTATAGTGTTGTGACCACGTGTATACTGTTTACTATAGTACTATAGTGTTGTGACCACGTGTATACTGTTTACTATAGTACTATAGTGTTGTGACCACGTGTATACTGTTTACTATAGTACTATAGTGTTGTGACCACGTGTATACTGTTTACTATAGTACTATAGTGTTGCGACCACGTGTATACTGTTTACTACAGTACTTTAGTGGTGTGACCACGTGTATACTGTTTACTACAGTACTATAGTGTTGTGACCACGTGTACACTGTTTACTACAGTACTATAGTATTGTGACCACGTGTGTAATGTTTACTACAGTACTATAGTGTTGTGACCACGTGTGTAATGTTTACTACAGTACTATAGTGTTGTGACCACGTGTATACTGTTTACTACAGTATAGTGTTGTGACCACGTGTGTACTATTTAATATAGTACTATAGTATTGTGACCACGTGTATACTGTTTACTATAGTACTATAGTGTTGTGACCACGTGTATACTGTTTACTATAGTACTATAGTGTGACCACGTGTATACTGTTTACTACAGTACTATAGTGTTGTGACCACGTGTATACTGTTTACTACAGTACTATAGTGTTGTGACCACGTGTATACTGTTTACTACAGTACTATAGTGTTGTGACCACGTGTATACTGTTAACTATAGTACTATAGTGTTGTGAACACGTGTATACTGTTTACTACAGTACTATAGTGTTGTGACCACGTGTATACTGTTTTCTATAGTACTATAGTGTTGTGACCACGTGTATATTGTTTACTATAGTACTATGGTGCTGGGACCACGTGTATACTGTTTACTACAGTACTATAGTGTTGTGACCACGTGTATACTGTTTACTATAGTACTATAGTGTTGTGACCACGTGTATACTGTTTACTATAGTACTATAGTGTTGTGACCACGTTTATACTGTTTACTATAGTACTATAGTGTTGGGATCACGTGTATACTGTTTACTACAGTACTATAGTGTTGTGACCACGTGTATACTGTTTCCTATAGTACTATAGTGTTGTGACCATGTGTATACTGTTTACTATGGTACTATAGTGTTGTGACCACGTCTATACTGTTTACTACAGTACTATAGTGTTGTGACCACGTGTATACTGTTTACTATAGTACTATAGTGTTGGGAAAAAGGTGTATACTGTTTACTACAGTACTATAGTGTTGTGACCACGTGTATACTGTTTACTATAGTACTATAGTGTTGTGACCACGTGTATACTGTTTACTATAGTACTATAGTGTTGTGACCACGTGTATACTGTTTACTATAGTACTATAGTGTTGTGACCACGTGTATACTGTTTACTATAGTACTATAGTGTTGCGACCACGTGTATACTGTTTACTACAGTACTTTAGTGGTGTGACCACGTGTATACTGTTTACTACAGTACTATAGTGTTGTGACCACGTGTACACTGTTTACTACAGTACTATAGTATTGTGACCACGTGTGTAATGTTTACTATAGTACTATAGTGTTGTGACCACGTGTGTAATGTTTACTACAGTACTATAGTGTTGTGACCACGTGTATACTGTTTACTACAGTATAGTGTTGTGACCACGTGTGTACTATTTAATATAGTACTATAGTATTGTGACCACGTGTATACTGTTTACTATAGTACTATAGTGTTGTGACCACGTGTATACTGTTTACTATAGTACTATAGTGTGACCACGTGTATACTGTTTACTATAGTACTATAGTGTTGTGACCACGTGTATACTGTTTACTACAGTACTATAGTGTTGGGACCACGTGTATACTGTTTACTACAGTACTATAGTGTTGTGACCACGTGTATACTGTTAACTATAGTACTATAGTGTTGTGAACACGTGTATACTGTTTACTACAGTACTATAGTGTTGTGACCACGTGTATACTGTTTTCTATAGTACTATAGTGTTGTGACCACGTGTATATTGTTTACTATAGTACTATGGTGCTGGGACCACGTGTATACTGTTTACTACAGTACTATAGTGTTGTGACCACGTGTATACTGTTTACTACAGTACTTTAGTGGTGTGACCACGTGTATACTGTTTACTATATTACTATAGTGTCGTGACCACGTTTATACTGTTTACTATAGTACTATAGTGTTGGGATCACGTGTGTAATGTTTACTACAGTACTATAGTGTTGTGACCACGTGTATACTGTTTCCTATAGTACTATAGTGTTGTGACCATGTGTATACTGTTTACTATGGTACTATAGTGTTGTGACCACGTGTATACTGTTTACTATAGTACTATAGTGTTGTGACCACGTGTATACTGTTTACTACAGTACTATAGTGTTGTGACCACGTGTATACTGTTTACTACAGTACTATAGTGTTGTGACCACGTCTATACTGTTTACTACAGTACTATAGTGTTGTGACCACGTGTATACTGTTAACTATAGTACTATAGTGTTGTGACCACGTGTATACTGTTTACTACAGTACTATAGTGTTGTGACCACGTGTATACTGTTTTCTATAGTACTATAGTGTTGTGACCACGTGTATATTGTTTACTACAGTACTATAGTGTTGTGACCACGTGTATACTGTTTACTATAGTACTATGGTGTTGTGACCACGTGTATACTGTTTACTATAGCACTATAGTGTTGTGACCACGTGTATACTGTTTACTACAGTACTATAGTGGTGTGACCACGTGTATACTGTTTACTATAGTACTATAGTGTTGTGACCACGTGTATACTGTTTACTACAGTTCTATAGTGTTGTGACCACGTGTATACTGTTTACTATAGGACTATAGTGTTGTGACCACGTGTATACTGTTTACTATAGTACTATAGTGTTGTGACCACGTGTATACTGTTTACTATAGTACTATAGTGTTGTGACCACGTGTGTAATGTTTGCTACAGTACTATAGTGTTGTGACAACGTTTGTAATGTTTACTACAGTACTATAGTGTTGTGACCACGTGTATACTGTTTACTATAGTACTGTAGTGTTGTGACCACGTGTATACTGTTTACTATAGTACTATAGTGTTGGGACCACGTGTATACTGTTTACTACAGTGCTATAGTGTTGTGACCACGTGTATACTGTTTACTATAGTACTATAGTGTTGGGAAAAAGGTGTATACTGTTTACTACAGTACTATAGTGTTGTGACCACGTGTATACTGTTTACTATAGTACTATAGTGTTGTGACCACGTGTATACTGTTTACTATAGTACTATAGTGTTGTGACCACATGTATACTGTTTACTATAGTACTATAGTGTTGCGACCACGTGTATACTGTTTACTACAGTACTTTAGTGGTGTGACCACGTGTATACTGTTTACTACAGTACTATAGTGTTGTGACCACGTGTACACTGTTTACTACAGTACTATAGTATTGTGACCACGTGTGTAATGTTTACTACAGTACTATAGTGTTGTGACCACGTGTGTAATGTTTACTACAGTACTATAGTGTTGTGACCACGTGTATACTGTTTACTACAGTACTATAGTGTTGTGACCACGTCTATACTGTTTACTACAGTACTATAGTGTTGTGACCACGTGTATACTGTTAACTATAGTACTATAGTGTTGTGACCACGTGTATACTGTTTACTACAGTACTATAGTGTTGTGACCACGTGTATACTGTTTTCTATAGTACTATAGTGTTGTGACCACGTGTATATTGTTTACTACAGTACTATAGTGTTGTGACCACGTGTATACTGTTTACTATAGTACTATGGTGTTGTGACCACGTGTATACTGTTTACTATAGCACTATAGTGTTGTGACCACGTGTATACTGTTTACTACAGTACTATAGTGGTGTGACCACGTGTATACTGTTTACTATAGTACTATAGTGTTGTGACCACGTGTATACTGTTTACTACAGTACTATAGTGTTGTGACCACGTGTATACTGTTTACTATAGGACTATAGTGTTGTGACCACGTGTATACTGTTTACTATAGTACTATAGTGTTGTGACCACGTGTATACTGTTTACTATAGTACTATAGTGTTGTGACCACGTGTGTAATGTTTACTACAGTACTATAGTGTTGTGACCACGTGTATACTGTTTACTACAGTACTATAGTGTTGTGACCACGTGTATACTGTTTACTATAGTACTATAGTGTGACCACGTGTATACTGTTTACTACAGTACTATAGTGTTGTCACCACGTGTATACTGTTTACTACAGTACTATAGTGTTGTGACCACGTCTATACTGTTTACTACAGTACTATAGTGTTGTGACCACGTGTATACTGTTAACTATAGTACTATAGTGTTGTGACCACGTGTATACTGTTTACTACAGTACTATAGTGTTGTGACCACGTGTATACTGTTTTCTATAGTACTATAGTGTTGTGACCACGTGTATATTGTTTACTACAGTACTATAGTGTTGTGACCACGTGTATACTGTTTACTATAGTACTATGGTGTTGTGACCACGTGTATACTGTTTACTATAGCACTATAGTGTTGTGACCACGTGTATACTGTTTACTACAGTACTATAGTGGTGTGACCACGTGTATACTGTTTACTATAGTACTATAGTGTTGTGACCACGTGTATACTGTTTACTACAGTTCTATAGTGTTGTGACCACGTGTATACTGTTTACTATAGGACTATAGTGTTGTGACCACGTGTATACTGTTTACTATAGTACTATAGTGTTGTGACCACGTGTATACTGTTTACTATAGTACTATAGTGTTGTGACCACGTGTGTAATGTTTGCTACAGTACTATAGTGTTGTGACAACGTTTGTAATGTTTACTACAGTACTATAGTGTTGTGACCACGTGTATACTGTTTACTATAGTACTGTAGTGTTGTGACCACGTGTATACTGTTTACTATAGTACTATAGTGTTGGGACCACGTGTATACTGTTTACTACAGTGCTATAGTGTTGTGACCACGTGTATACTGTTTACTATAGTACTATAGTGTTGGGAAAAAGGTGTATACTGTTTACTACAGTACTATAGTGTTGTGACCACGTGTATACTGTTTACTATAGTACTATAGTGTTGTGACCACGTGTATACTGTTTACTATAGTACTATAGTGTTGTGACCACGTGTATACTGTTTACTATAGTACTATAGTGTTGCGACCACGTGTATACTGTTTACTACAGTACTTTAGTGGTGTGACCACGTGTATACTGTTTACTACAGTACTATAGTGTTGTGACCACGTGTACACTGTTTACTACAGTACTATAGTATTGTGACCACGTGTGTAATGTTTACTACAGTACTATAGTGTTGTGACCACGTGTGTAATGTTTACTACAGTACTATAGTGTTGTGACCACGTGTATACTGTTTACTACAGTACTATAGTGTTGTGACCACGTCTATACTGTTTACAACAGTACTATAGTGTTGTGACCACGTGTATACTGTTAACTATAGTACTATAGTGTTGTGACCACGTGTATACTGTTTACTACAGTACTATAGTGTTGTGACCACGTGTATACTGTTTTCTATAGTACTATAGTGTTGTGACCACGTGTATATTGTTTACTACAGTACTATAGTGTTGTGACCACGTGTATACTGTTTACTATAGTACTATGGTGTTGTGACCACGTGTATACTGTTTACTATAGCACTATAGTGTTGTGACCACGTGTATACTGTTTACTACAGTACTATAGTGGTGTGACCACGTGTATACTGTTTACTATAGTACTATAGTGTTGTGACCACGTGTATACTGTTTACTACAGTACTATAGTGTTGTGACCACGTGTATACTGTTTACTATAGGACTATAGTGTTGTGACCACGTGTATACTGTTTACTATAGTACTATAGTGTTGTGACCACGTGTATACTGTTTACTATAGTACTATAGTGTTGTGACCACGTGTGTAATGTTTACTACAGTACTATAGTGTTGTGACAACGTTTGTAATGTTTACTACAGTACTATAGTGTTGTGACCACGTGTATACTGTTTACTACAGTACTATAGTGTTGTGACCAGGTGTATACTGTTTACTATATTACTATAGTGTGACCATGTGTATACTGTTTACTACAGTACTATAGTGTTGTGACCACGTGTATACTGTTTACTACAGTACTATAGTGTTGTGACCACGTGTATACTGTTTACTACAGTACTATAGTGTTGTGACCACGTGTACACTGTTTACTACAGTACTATAGTATTGTGACCACGTGTGTAATGTTTACTACAGTACTATAGTGTTGTGACCACGTGTGTAATGTTTACTACAGTACTATAGTGTTGTGACCACGTGTATACTGTTTACTACAGTATAGTGTTGTGACCACGTGTGTACTATTTACTATAGTACTATAGTATTGTGACCACGTGTATACTGTTTACTATAGTACTATAGTGTTGTGACCACGTGTATACTGTTTACTACAGTACTACAGTGTTGTGACCACGTGTATACTGTTTACTATAGTACTATAGTGTGACCACGTGTATACTGTTTACTACAGTACTATAGTGTTGTGACCACGTGTATACTGTTTACTACAGTACTATAGTGTTGTGACCACGTCTATACTGTTTACTACAGTACTATAGTGTTGTGACCACGTGTATACTGTTAACTATAGTACTATAGTGTTGTGACCACGTGTATACTGTTTACTACAGTACTATAGTGTTGTGACCACGTGTATACTGTTTTCTATAGTACTATAGTGTTGTGACCACGTGTATATTGTTTACTACAGTACTATAGTGTTGTGACCACGTGTATACTGTTTACTATAGTACTATGGTGTTGTGACCACGTGTATACTGTTTACTATAGCACTATAGTGTTGTGACCACGTGTATACTGTTTACTACAGTACTATAGTGGTGTGACCACGTGTATACTGTTTACTATAGTACTATAGTGTTGTAACCACGTGTATACTGTTTACTACAGTACTATGGTGTTGTGACCACGTGTATACTGTTTACTATAGTACTATAGTGTTGTGACCACGTGTATACTGTTTTCTATAGTACTATAGTGTTGTGACCACGTGTATACTGTTTACTATAGGACTATAGTGTTGTGACCACGTGTATACTGTTTACTATAGTACTATAGTGTTGTGACCACGTGTATACTGTTTACTATAGTACTATAGTGTTGTGACCACGTGTGTAATGTTTACTACAGTACTATAGTGTTGTGACAACGTTTGTAATGTTTACTACAGTACTATAGTGTTGTGACCACGTGTATACTGTTTACTACAGTACTATAGTGTTGTGACCAGGTGTATACTGTTTACTATATTACTATAGTGTGACCATGTGTATACTGTTTACTACAGTACTATAGTGTTGTGACCACGTGTATACTGTTTACTACAGTACTATAGTGTTGTGACCACGTGTATACTGTTTACTACAGTACTATAGTGTTGTGACCACGTGTACACTGTTTACTACAGTACTATAGTATTGTGACCACGTGTGTAATGTTTACTACAGTACTATAGTGTTGTGACCACGTGTGTAATGTTTACTACAGTACTATAGTGTTGTGACCACGTGTATACTGTTTACTACAGTATAGTGTTGTGACCACGTGTGTACTATTTACTATAGTACTATAGTATTGTGACCACGTGTATACTGTTTACTATAGTACTACAGTGTTGTGACCACGTGTATACTGTTTACTATAGTACTATAGTGTGACCACGTGTATACTGTTTACTACAGTACTATAGTGTTGTGACCACGTGTATACTGTTTACTACAGTACTATAGTGTTGTGACCACGTCTATACTGTTTACTACAGTACTATAGTGTTGTGACCACGTGTATACTGTTAACTATAGTACTATAGTGTTGTGACCACGTGTATACTGTTTACTACAGTACTATAGTGTTGTGACCACGTGTATACTGTTTTCTATAGTACTATAGTGTTGTGACCACGTGTATATTGTTTACTACAGTACTATAGTGTTGTGACCACGTGTATACTGTTTACTATAGTACTATGGTGTTGTGACCACGTGTATACTGTTTACTATAGCACTATAGTGTTGTGACCACGTGTATACTGTTTACTACAGTACTATAGTGGTGTGACCACGTGTATACTGTTTACTATAGTACTATAGTGTTGTGACCACGTGTATACTGTTTACTACAGTACTATGGTGTTGTGACCACGTGTATACTGTTTACTATAGTACTATAGTGTTGTGACCACGTGTATACTGTTTACTATAGTACTATAGTGTTGTGACCACGTGTATACTGTTTACTATAGTACTATAGTGTTGTGACCACGTGTGTAATGTTTACTACAGTACTATAGTGTTGTGACAACGTTTGTAATGTTTACTACAGTACTATAGTGTTGTGACCACGTGTATACTGTTTACTACAGTACTATAGTGTTGTGACCACGTGTATACTGTTTACTATATTACTATAGTGTGACCATGTGTGTACTGTTTACTACAGTACTATAGTGTTGTGACCACGTGTATACTGTTTACTACAGTACTATAGTGTTGTTACCACGTGTATACTGTTTACTACCGTACTATAGTGTTGTGACCACGTCTATACTGTTTACTACAGTACTATAGTGTTGTGACCACGTGTATACTGTTTACTATAGTACTATAGTGTTGTGACCACGTGTATACAGTTTACTAGAGTACTATAGTGGTGTGACCACGTGTATACTGTTTACTACAGTACTATACTGTTATGACCACGTGTGTACTGTTTACTACAGTACTATAGTGTTGTGACCACGTGTGTACTGTTTACCACAGTACTATAGTGTTGTGACCACGTGTATACTGTTTACTACAGTATAGTGTTGTGACCACGTGTGTACTATTTACTATAGTACTATAGTATTGTGACCACGTGTATACTGTTTACTATAGTACTATAGTGTTGTGACCACGTGTATACTGTTTACTACAGTGCTATAGTGTTGTGACCACGTGTATACTGTTTACTACAGTGCTATAGTGTTGTGACCAGGTGTATACTGTTTACTATATTACTATAGTGTGACCACGTGTATACTGTTTACTACAGTACTATAGTGTTGTGACCACGTGTATACTGTTTACTACAGTACTATAGTGTTGTGACCACGTGTATACTGTTTACTACAGTACTATAGTGTTGTGACCACGTCTATACTGTTTACTACAGTACTATAGTGTTGTGACCACGTGTATACTGTTTACTATAGTACTATAGTGTTGTGACCACGTGTATACTGTTTACTACAGTACTATAGTGTTGTGACCACGTGTATACTGTTTTCTATAGTACTATGGTGTTGTGACCACGTGTATACTGTTTACTATAGCACTATGGTGTTGTGACCACGTGTATACTGTTTACTACAGTACTATAGTGGTGTGACCACGTGTATACTGTTTACTACAGTACTATAGTGTTGTGACCACGTGTATACTGTTTACTATAGTACTATAGTGTTGTGACCACGTGTATACTGTTTACTCCAGTACTATAGTGTTGTGACCACGTCTATACTGTTTACTACAGTACTATAGTGTTGTGACCACGTGTATACTGTTTACTATAGCACTATAGTGTTGTGACCACGTGTATACTGTTTACTACAGTACTATAGTGGTGTGACCACGTGTATACTGTTTACTATAGTACTATAGTGTTGTGACCACGTGTATACTGTTTACTACAGTACTATGGTGTTGTGACCACGTGTATACTGTTTACTATAGTACTATAGTGTTGTGACCACGTGTATACTGTTTACTATAGTACTATAGTGTTGTGACCACGTGTATACTGTTTACTATAGTACTATAGTGTTGTGACCACGTGTGTAATGTTTACTACAGTACTATAGTGTTGTGACAACGTTTGTAATGTTTACTACAGTACTATAGTGTTGTGACCACGTGTATACTGTTTACTACAGTACTATAGTGTTGTGACCACGTGTATACTGTTTACTATATTACTATAGTGTGACCATGTGTATACTGTTTACTACAGTACTATAGTGTTGTGACCACGTGTATACTGTTTACTACAGTACTATAGTGTTGTTACCACGTGTATACTGTTTACTACCGTACTATAGTGTTGTGACCACGTCTATACTGTTTACTACAGTACTATAGTGTTGTGACCACGTGTATACTGTTTACTATAGTACTATAGTGTTGTGACCACGTGTATACAGTTTACTAGAGTACTATAGTGGTGTGACCACGTGTATACTGTTTACTACAGTACTATAGTGTTGTGACCACGTGTGTACTGTTTACTACAGTACTATAGTGTTGTGACCACGTGTGTACTGTTTACCACAGTACTATAGTGTTGTGACCAAGTGTATACTGTTTACTACAGTATAGTGTTGTGACCACGTGTGTACTATTTACTATAGTACTATAGTATTGTGACCACGTGTATACTGTTTACTATAGTACTATAGTGTTGTGACCACGTGTATACTGTTTACTACAGTGCTATAGTGTTGTGACCACGTGTATACTGTTTACTACAGTGCTATAGTGTTGTGACCAGGTGTATACTGTTTACTATATTACTATAGTGTGACCACGTGTATACTGTTTACTACAGTACTATAGTGTTGTGACCACGTGTATACTGTTTACTACAGTACTATAGTGTTGTGACCACGTGTATACTGTTTACTACAGTACTATAGTGTTGTGACCACGTCTATACTGTTTACTACAGTACTATAGTGTTGTGACCACGTGTATACTGTTTACTATAGTACTATAGTGTTGTGACCACGTGTATACTGTTTACTACAGTACTATAGTGTTGTGACCACGTGTAAACTGTTTTCTATAGTACTATGGTGTTGTGACCACGTGTATACTGTTTACTATAGCACTATGGTGTTGTGACCACGTGTATACTGTTTACTACAGTACTATAGTGGTGTGACCACGTGTATACTGTTTACTACAGTACTATAGTGTTGTGACCACGTGTATACTGTTTACTATAGTACTATAGTGTTGTGACCACGTGTATACTGTTTACTACAGTACTATAGTGTTGTGACCACGTCTATACTGTTTACTACAGTACTATAGTGTTGTGACCACGTGTATACTGTTTACTATAGTACTATAGTGTTGTGACCACGTGTATACTGTTTACTACAGTACTATAGTAATGTGACCACGTGTATACTGTTTACTACAGTACTATAGTGTTGTGACTACGTGTATACTGTTTACTATAGTACTATAGTGTTGTGACCACGTGTATACTGTTTACTACAGTACTATAGTGTTGTGACCACGTGTATACTGTTTTCTATAGTACTATGGTGTTGTGACCACGTGTATACTGTTTACTATAGCACTATGGTGTTGTGACCACGTGTATACTGTTTACTACAGTACTATAGTGGTGTGACCACGTGTACACTGTTTACTACAGTATAGTGTTGTGACCACGTGTGTACTATTTACTATAGTACTATAGTATTGTGACCACGTGTATACTGTTTACTATAGTACTATAGTGTTGTGACCACGTGTATACTGTTTACTACAGTGCTATAGTGTTGTGACCACGTGTATACTGTTTACTACAGTGCTATAGTGTTGTGGCCAGGTGTATACTGTTTACTATATTACTATAGTGTGACCACGTGTATACTGTTTACTACAGTACTATAGTGTTGTGACCACGTGTATACTGTTTACTACAGTACTATAGTGTTGTGACCACGTGTATACTGTTTACTACAGTACTATAGTGTTGTGACCACGTCTATACTGTTTACTACAGTACTATAGTGTTGTGACCACGTGTATACTGTTTACTATAGTACTATAGTGTTGTGACCACGTGTATACTGTTTACTACAGAACTATAGTGTTGTGACCACGTGTATACTGTTTTCTATAGTACTATGGTGTTGTGACCACGTGTATACTGTTTACTATAGCACTATGGTGTTGTGACCACGTGTATACTGTTTACTACAGTACTATAGTGGTGTGACCACGTGTATACTGTTTACTACAGTACTATAGTGTTGTGACCACGTGTATACTGTTTACTATAGTACTATAGTGTTGTGACCACGTGTATACTGTTTACTACAGTACTTTAGTGTTGTGACCACGTCTATACTGTTTACTACAGTACTATAGTGTTGTGACCACGTGTATACTGTTTTCTATAGTACTATAGTGTTGTGACCACGTGTATACTGTTTACTACAGTACTATAGTGGTGTGACCACGTGTATACTGTTTACTACAGTACTATAGTGTTGTGACCACGTGTATACTGTTTACTATAGTACTATAGTGTTGTGACCACGTGTATACTGTTTACTACAGTACTATAGTGTTGTGACCACGTGTATACTGTTTTCTATAGTACTATGGTGTTGTGACCACGTGTATACTGTTTACTATAGCACTATGGTGTTGTGACCACGTGTATACTGTTTACTACAGTACTATAGTGGTGTGACCACGTGTATACTGTTTACTATAGTACTATAGTGTTGTGACCACGTGTGTACTGTTTACTACAGTACTATAGCGTTGTGACCACGTGTGTACTGTTTACCACAGTACTATAGTGTTGTGACCACGTGTATACTGTTTACTATAGTATTGGGACCACGTGTCTACTGTTTACTACAGTACTATGGTTTTGTGACCACGTGTATACTGTTTACTATAGTACTATAGTGTTGTGACCACGTGTATACGGTTTACTATAGTACTATAGTGTTGTGACCACGTGTATACTGTTTGCTACAGTACTATAGTTTTGTGACCTAGTGTGTACTGTTTACTATAGTACTATAGTGTTGTGACCACGTGTATACTGTTTACTACAGTACTATAGTGTTGTGACCACGTGTGTACTGTTTACTATAGTACTATAGTGTTGGGACCACGTGTATACTGTTTACTACAGTACTATAGTGTTGTCACCACGTGTGTAATGTTTACTACAGTACTATAGTGTTGTTACCACGTGTATACTGTTTACTACAGTACTATAGTGTTGTGACCACGTGTGTACTGTTTACTATAGTACTATATTGTTGTGACCACGTGTACACTGTTTACTACAGTACTCTAGTGTTGTGACCACGTGTGTAATGTTTACTACAGTACTATAGTGTTGTGACCACGTTTGTAATGTTTTTTACAGTACTATAGTGTTGTGACCACGTGTATACTGTTTACTACAGTACTATAGTGTTGTGACCAGGTGTATACTGTTTACTATATTACTATAGTGTGACCACGTGTATACTGTTTACTACAGTACTATAGTGTTGTGACCACGTGTATACTGTTTACTACAGTACTATAGTATTGTGACCACGTGTATACTGTTTACTATAGTACTATAGTGTTGTGACCACGTGTATACTGTTTACTACAGTGCTATAGTGTTGTGTCCACGTGTATACTGTTTACTACAGTGCTATAGTGTTGTGACCACGTGTATACTCTTTACTACAGTGCTATAGTGGTGTGACCAAGTGTGTACTGTTTACTACAGTACTATAGTGTTGTGACCACGTGTATACTGTTTACTATAGTACTATAGTGTTGTGACCACGTGTATACTGTTTACTATAGTACTATAGTGTGACCACGTGTATACTGTTTACTACAGTACTATAGTGTTGTGACCATGTGTATACTGTTTACTACAGTACTATAGTGTTGTGACCACGTTTATACTGTTTACTATAGTACTATAGTGTTGGGATCACGTGTATACTGTTTACTACAGTACTATAGTGTTGTGACCACGTGTATACTGTTTCCTATAGTACTATAGTGTTGTGACCATGTGTATACTGTTTACTATGGTACTATAGTGTTGTGACCACGTGTATACTGTTTACTACAGTACTATAGTGTTGTGACCACGTGTATACTGTTTACTATAGTACTGTAGTGTTGTGACCACGTGTATACTGTTTACTATAGTACTATAGTGTTGAGACCACGTGTATACTGTTTACTACAGTACTATAGTGTTGTGACCACGTGTATACTGTTTACTATAGTACTATAGTGTTGGGAAAAAGGTGTATACTGTTTACTACAGTACTATAGTGTTGTGACCACGTGTATACTGTTTACTATAGTACTATAGTGTTGTGACCACGTGTATACTGTTTACTATAGTACTATAGTGTTGTGACCACGTGTATACTGTTTACTATAGTACTATAGTGTTGTGACCACGTGTATACTGTTTACTACAGTACTTTAGTGGTGTGACCACGTGTGTACTGTTTACTATATTACTATAGTGTTGTGACCACGTGTACACTGTTTACTACAGTACTATAGTATTGTGACCACGTGTGTAATGTTTACTACAGTACTATAGTGTTGTGACCACGTATGTAATGTTTACTACAGTACTATAGTGTTGTGACCACGTGTATACTGTTTACTACAGTACTATAGTGTTGTGGCCACGTGTATACTGTTTACTATAGTACTATAGTGTGACCACGTGTATACTGTTTACTACAGTACTATAGTGTTGTGACCACGTGTATACTGTTTACTACAGTACTATAGTGTTGTGACCACGTCTATACTGTTTACTACAGTACTACAGTGTTGTGACCACGTGTATACTGTTAACTATAGTACTATAGTGTTGTGACCACGTGTATACTGTTTACTACAGTAGTATAGTGTTGTGACCACGTGTATACTGTTTTCTATAGTACTATAGTGTTGTGACTACGTGTATATTGTTTACTACAGTACTATAGTGTTGTGACCACGTGTATACTGTTTACTATAGTACTATGGTGTTGTGACCACGTGTATACTGTTTACTATAGCACTATAGTGTTGTGACCACGTGTATACTGTTTACTACAGTACTATAGTGGTGTGACCACGTGTATACTGTTTACTATAGTACTATAGTGTTGTGACCACGTGTATACTGTTTACTACAGTACTATAGTGTTGTGACCACGTGTATACTGTTTACTATAGGACTATAGTGTTGTGACCACGTGTATACTGTTTACTATAGTACTATAGTGTTGTGACCACGTGTATACTGTTTACTATAGTACTATAGTGTTGTGACCACGTGTGTAATGTTTACTACAGTACTATAGTGTTGTGACAACGTTTGTAATGTTTACTACAGTACTATAGTGTTGTGACCACGTGTATACTGTTTACTATAGTACTGTAGTGTTGTGACCACGTGTATACTGTTTACTATAGTACTATAGTGTTGGGACCACGTGTATACTGTTTACTACAGTACTATAGTGTTGTGACCACGTGTATACTGTTTACTATAGTACTATAGTGTTGGGAAAAGGTGTATACTGTTTACTACAGTACTATAGTGTTGTGACCACGTGTATACTGTTTACTATAGTACTATAGTGTTGTGACCACGTGTATACTGTTTACTATAGTACTATAGTGTTGTGACCACGTGTATACTGTTTACTATAGTACTATAGTGTTGTGACCACGTGTATACTGTTTACTACAGTACTTTAGTGGTGTGACCACGTGTATACTGTTTACTGCAGTACTATAGTGTTGTGACCACGTGTACACTGTTTACTACAGTACTATAGTATTGTTACCACGTGTGTAATGTTTACTACAGTACTATAGTGTTGTGACCACGTGTGTAATGTTTACTACAGTACTATAGTGTTGTGACCACGTGTATACTGTTTACTACAGTATAGTGTTGTGACCACGTGTGTACTATTTACTATAGTACTATAGTATTGTGACCACGTGTATACTGTTTACTATAGTACTATAGTGTTGTGACCACGTGTATACTGTTTACTATAGTACTATAGTGTGACCACGTGTATACTGTTTACTACAGTACTATAGTGTTGTGACCACGTGTATACTGTTTACTACAGTACTATAGTGTTTTGACCACGTCTATACTGTTTACTACAGTACTATAGTGTTGTGACCACGTGTATACTGTTAACTATAGTACTATAGTGTTGTGACCACGTGTATACTGTTTACTACAGTACTATAGTGTTGTGACCACGTGTATACTGTTTACTATAGTACTATAGTGTTGTGACCACGTGTATACTGTTTACTACAGTACTTTAGTGGTGTGACCACGTGTGTACTGTTTACTATATTACTATAGTGTTGTGACCACGTGTACACTGTTTACTACAGTACTATAGTATTGTGACCACGTGTGTAATGTTTACTACAGTACTATAGTGTTGTGACCACGTATGTAATGTTTACTACAGTACTATAGTGTTGTGACCACGTGTATACTGTTTACTACAGTACTATAGTGTTGTGGCCACGTGTATACTGTTTACTATAGTACTATAGTGTGACCACGTGTATACTGTTTACTACAGTACTATAGTGTTGTGACCACGTGTATACTGTTTACTACAGTACTATAGTGTTGTGACCACGTCTATACTGTTTACTACAGTACTACAGTGTTGTGACCACGTGTATACTGTTAACTATAGTACTATAGTGTTGTGACCACGTGTATACTGTTTACTACAGTAGTATAGTGTTGTGACCACGTGTATACTGTTTTCTATAGTACTATAGTGTTGTGACCACGTGTATATTGTTTACTACAGTACTATAGTGTTGTGACCACGTGTATACTGTTTACTATAGTACTATGGTGTTGTGACCACGTGTATACTGTTTACTATAGCACTATAGTGTTGTGACCACGTGTATACTGTTTACTACAGTACTATAGTGGTGTGACCACGTGTATACTGTTTACTATAGTACTATAGTGTTGTGACCACGTGTATACTGTTTACTACAGTACTATAGTGTTGTGACCACGTGTATACTGTTTACTATAGGACTATAGTGTTGTGACCACGTGTATACTGTTTACTATAGTACTATAGTGTTGTGACCACGTGTATACTGTTTACTATAGTACTATAGTGTTGTGACCACGTGTGTAATGTTTACTACAGTACTATAGTGTTGTGACAACGTTTGTAATGTTTACTACAGTACTATAGTGTTGTGACCACGTGTATACTGTTTACTATAGTACTGTAGTGTTGTGACCACGTGTATACTGTTTACTATAGTACTATAGTGTTGGGACCACGTGTATACTGTTTACTACAGTACTATAGTGTTGTGACCACGTGTATACTGTTTACTATAGTACTATAGTGTTGGGAAAAAGGTGTATACTGTTTACTACAGTACTATAGTGTTGTGACCACGTGTATACTGTTTACTATAGTACTATAGTGTTGTGACCACGTGTATACTGTTTACTATAGTACTATAGTGTTGTGACCACGTGTATACTGTTTACTATAGTACTATAGTGTTGTGACCACGTGTATACTGTTTACTACAGTACTTTAGTGGTGTGACCACGTGTATACTGTTTACTACAGTACTATAGTGTTGTGACCACGTGTACACTGTTTACTACAGTACTATAGTATTGTTACCACGTGTGTAATGTTTACTACAGTACTATAGTGTTGTGACCACGTGTGTAATGTTTACTACAGTACTATAGTGTTGTGACCACGTGTATACTGTTTACTACAGTATAGTGTTGTGACCACGTGTGTACTATTTACTATAGTACTATAGTATTGTGACCACGTGTATACTGTTTACTATAGTACTATAGTGTTGTGACCACGTGTATACTGTTTACTATAGTACTATAGTGTGACCACGTGTATACTGTTTACTACAGTACTATAGTGTTGTGACCACGTGTATACTGTTTACTACAGTACTATAGTGTTTTGACCACGTCTATACGGTTTACTACAGTACTATAGTGTTGTGACCACGTGTATACTGTTAACTATAGTACTATAGTGTTGTGACCACGTGTATACTGTTTACTACAGTACTATAGTGTTGTGACCACGTGTATACTGTTTTCTATAGTACTATAGTGTTGTGACCACGTGTATATTGTTTACTACAGTACTATAGTGTTGTGACCACGTGTATACTGTTTACTATAGTACTATGGTGTTGTGACCACGTGTATACTGTTTACTATAGCACTATAGTGTTGTGACCACGTGTATACTGTTTACTACAGTACTATAGTGGTGTGACCACGTGTATACTGTTTACTATAGTACTATAGTGTTGTGACCACGTGTATACTGTTTACTACAGTACTATAGTGTTGTGACCACGTGTATACTGTTTACTATAGGACTATAGTGTTGTGACCACGTGTATACTGTTTACTATAGTACTATAGTGTTGTGACCACGTGTATACTGTTTACTATAGTACTATAGTGTTGTGACCACGTGTGTAATGTTTACTACAGTACTATAGTGTTGTGACAACGTTTGTAATGTTTACTACAGTACTATAGTGTTGTGACCACGTGTATACTGTTTACTACAGTACTATAGTGTTGTGACCAGGTGTATACTGTTTACTATATTACTATAGTGTGACCATGTGTATACTGTTTACTACAGTACTATAGTGTTGTGACCACGTGTATACTGTTTACTACAGTACTATAGTGTTGTGACCACGTGTATACTGTTTACTACAGTACTATAGTGTTGTGACCACGTCTATACTGTTTACTACAGTACTATAGTGTTGTGACCACGTGTATACTGTTTACTATAGTACTATAGTGTTGTGACCACGTGTATACTGTTTACTACAGTACTATAGTGGTGTGACCACGTGTATACTGTTTACTACAGTACTATAGTGTTGTGACCACGTGTGTACTGTTTACTACAGTACTATAGTGTTGTGACCACGTGTGTACTGTTAACCACAGTACTATAGTGTTGTGACCACGTGTATACTGTTTACTACAGTATAGTGTTGTGACCACGTGTGTACTATTTACTATAGTACTATAGTATTGTGACCACGTGTATACTGTTTACTATAGTACTATAGTGTTGTGACCACGTGTATACTGTTTACTACAGTGCTATAGTGTTGTGACCACGTGTATACTGTTTACTACAGTGCTATAGTGTTGTGACCAGGTGTATACTGTTTACTATATTACTATAGTGTGACCACGTGTATACTGTTTACTACAGTACTATAGTGTTGTGACCACGTGTATACTGTTTACTACAGTACTATAGTGTTGTGACCACGTGTATACTGTTTACTACAGTACTATAGTGTTGTGACCACGTCTATACTGTTTACTACAGTACTATAGTGTTGTGACCACGTGTATACTGTTTACTATAGTGCTATAGTGTTGTGACCACGTGTATACTGTTTACTACAGTACTATAGTGTTGTGACCACGTGTATACTGTTTTCTATAGTACTATGGTGTTGTGACCACGTGTATACTGTTTACTATAGCACTATGGTGTTGTGACCACGTGTATACTGTTTACTACAGTACTATAGTGGTGTGACCACGTGTATACTGTTTACTATAGTACTATAGTGTTGTGACCACGTGTATACTGTTTACTATAGTACTATAGTGTTGTGACCACGTGTATACTGTTTACTACAGTACTATAGTGTTGTGACCACGTCTATACTGTTTACTACAGTACTATAGTGTTGTGACCACGTGTATACTGTTTACTATAGTACTATAGTGTTGTGACCACGTGTATACTGTTTACTACAGTACTATAGTAATGTGACCACGTGTATACTGTTTACTACAGTACTATAGTGTTGTGACCACGTGTATACTGTTTACTATAGTACTATAGTGTTGTGACCACGTGTATACTGTTTACTACAGTACTATAGTGTTGTGACCACGTGTATACTGTTTTATATAGTACTATGGTGTTGTGACCACGTGTATACTGCTTACTATAGCACTATGGTGTTGTGACCACGTGTATACTGTTTACTACAGTACTATAGTGGTGTGACCACGTGTATACTGTTTACTACAGTATAGTGTTGTGACCACGTGTGTACTATTTACTATAGTACTATAGTATTGTGACCACGTGTATACTGTTTACTATAGTACTATAGTGTTGTGACCACGTGTATACTGTTTACTACAGTGCTATAGTGTTGTGACCACGTGTATACTGTTTACTACAGTGCTATAGTGTTGTGACCAGGTGTATACTGTTTACTATATTACTATAGTGTGACCACGTGTATACTGTTTACTACAGTACTATAGTGTTGTGACCACGTGTATACTGTTTACTACAGTACTATAGTGTTGTGACCACGTGTATACTGTTTACTACAGTACTATAGTGTTGTGACCACGTCTATACTGTTTACTACAGTACTATAGTGTTGTGACCACGTGTATACTGTTTACTATAGTACTATAGTGTTGTGACCACGTGTATACTGTTTACTACAGTACTATAGTGTTGTGACCACGTGTATACTGTTTTCTATAGTACTATGGTGTTGTGACCACGTGTATACTGTTTACTATAGCACTATGGTGTTGTGACCACGTGTATACTGTTTACTACAGTACTATAGTGTTGTGACCACGTGTATACTGTTTACTATAGTACTATAGTGTTGTGACCACGTGTATACTGTTTACTACAGTACTTTAGTGTTGTGACCACGTCTATACTGTTTACTACAGTACTATAGTGTTGTGACGACGTGTATACTGTTTACTATAGTACTATAGTGTTGTGACCACGTGTATACTGTTTACTACAGTACTATAGTGGTGTGACCACGTGTATACTGTTTACTACAGTACTATAGTGTTGTGACCACGTGTATACTGTTTACTATAGTACTATAGTGTTGTGACCACGTGTATACTGTTTACTATAGTACTATAGTGTTGTGACCACGTGTATACTGTTTACTACAGTACTTTAGTGGTGTGACCACGTGTGTACTGTTTACTATATTACTATAGTGTTGTGACCACGTGTACACTGTTTACTACAGTACTATAGTGTTGTGACCACGTATGTAATGTTTACTACAGTACTATAGTGTTGTGACCACGTGTATACTGTTTACTACAGTACTATAGTGTTGTGACCACGTGTATACTGTTTACTATAGTACTATAGTGTGACCACGTGTATACTGTTTACTACAGTACTATAGTGTTGTGACCACGTGTATACTGTTTACTACAGTACTATAGTGTTGTGACCACGTCTATACTGTTTACTACAGTACTACAGTGTTGTGACCACGTGTATACTGTTAACTATAGTACTATAGTGTTGTGACCACGTGTATACTGTTTACTACAGTACTATAGTGTTGTGACCACGTGTATACTGTTTTCTATAGTACTATAGTGTTGTGACCACGTGTATATTGTTTACTACAGTACTATAGTGTTGTGACCACGTGTATACTGTTTACTATAGTACTATGGTGTTGTGACCACGTGTATACTGTTTACTATAGCACTATAGTGTTGTGACCACGTGTATACTGTTTACTACAGTACTATAGTGGTGTGACCACGTGTATACTGTTTACTATAGTACTATAGTGTTGTGACCACGTGTATACTGTTTACTACAGTACTATAGTGTTGTGACCACGTGTATACTGTTTACTATAGGACTATAGTGTTGTGACCACGTGTATACTGTTTACTATAGTACTATAGTGTTGTGACCACGTGTATACTGTTTACTATAGTACTATAGTGTTGTGACCACGTGTGTAATGTTTACTACAGTACTATAGTGTTGTGACAACGTTTGTAATGTTTACTACAGTACTATAGTGTTGTGACCACGTGTATACTGTTTACTATAGTACTGTAGTGTTGTGACCACGTGTATACTGTTTACTATAGTACTATAGTGTTGGGACCACGTGTATACTGTTTACTACAGTACTATAGTGTTGTGACCACGTGTATACTGTTTACTATAGTACTATAGTGTTGGGAAAAAGGTGTATACTGTTTACTACAGTACTATAGTGTTGTGACCACGTGTATACTGTTTACTATAGTACTATAGTGTTGTGACCACGTGTATACTGTTTACTATAGTACTATAGTGTTGTGACCACGTGTATACTGTTTACTATAGTACTATAGTGTTGTGACCACGTGTATACTGTTTACTACAGTACTTTAGTGGTGTGACCACGTGTATACTGTTTACTACAGTTCTATAGTGTTGTGACCACGTGTACACTGTTTACTACAGTACTATAGTATTGTTACCACGTGTATAATGTTTACTACAGTACTATAGTGTTGTGACCACGTGTGTAATGTTTACTACAGTACTATAGTGTTGTGACCACGTGTATACTGTTTACTACAGTATAGTGTTGTGACCACGTGTGTACTATTTACTATAGTACTATAGTATTGTGACCACGTGTATACTGTTTACTATAGTACTATAGTGTTGTGACCACGTGTATACTGTTTACTATAGTACTATAGTGTGACCACGTGTATACTGTTTACTACAGTACTATAGTGTTGTGACCACGTGTATACTGTTTACTACAGTACTATAGTGTTGTGACCACGTCTATACTGTTTACTACAGTACTATAGTGTTGTGACCACGTGTATACTGTTAACTATAGTACTATAGTGTTGTGACCACGTGTATACTGTTTACTACAGTACTATAGTGTTGTGACCACGTGTATACTGTTTTCTATAGTACTATAGTGTTGTGACCACGTGTATATTGTTTACTACAGTACTATAGTGTTGTGACCACGTGTATACTGTTTACTATAGTACTATGGTGTTGTGACCACGTGTATACTGTTTACTATAGCACTATAGTGTTGTGACCACGTGTATACTGTTTACTACAGTACTATAGTGGTGTGACCACGTGTATACTGTTTACTATAGTACTATAGTGTTGTGACCATGTGTATACTGTTTACTACAGTACTATAGTGTTGTGACCACGTGTATACTGTTTACTATAGGACTATAGTGTTGTGACCACGTGTATACTGTTTACTATAGTACTATAGTGTTGTGACCACGTGTATACTGTTTACTATAGTACTATAGTGTTGTGACCACGTGTGTAATGTTTACTACAGTACTATAGTGTTGTGACAACGTTTGTAATGTTTACTACAGTACTATAGTGTTGTGACCACGTGTATACTGTTTACTACAGTACTATAGTGTTGTGACCAGGTGTATACTGTTTACTATATTACTATAGTGTGACCATGTGTATACTGTTTACTACAGTACTATAGTGTTGTGACCACGTGTATACTGTTTACTACAGTACTATAGTGTTGTGACCACGTGTATACTGTTTACTACAGTACTATAGTGTTGTGACCACGTCTATACTGTTTACTACAGTACTATAGTGTTGTGACCACGTGTATACTGTTTACTATAGTACTATAGTGTTGTGACCACGTGTATACTGTTTACTACAGTACTATAGTGGTGTGACCACGTGTATACTGTTTACTACAGTACTATAGTGTTGTGACCACGTGTGTACTGTTTACTACAGTACTATAGTGTTGTGACCACGTGTGTACTGTTTACCACAGTACTATAGTGTTGTGACCACGTGTATACTGTTTACTACAGTATAGTGTTGTGACCACGTGTGTACTATTTACTATAGTACTATAGTATTGTGACCACGTGTATACTGTTACTATAGTACTATAGTGTTGTGACCACGTGTATACTGTTTACTACAGTGCTATAGTGTTGTGACCACGTGTATACTGTTTACTACAGTGCTATAGTGTTGTGACCAGGTGTATACTGTTTACTATATTACTATAGTGTGACCACGTGTATACTGTTTACTACAGTACTATAGTGTTGTGACCACGTGTATACTGTTTACTACAGTACTATAGTGTTGTGACCACGTGTATACTGTTTACTACAGTACTATAGTGTTGTGACCACGTCTATACTGTTTACTACAGTACTATAGTGTTGTGACCACGTGTATACTGTTTACTATAGTGCTATAGTGTTGTGACCACGTGTATACTGTTTACTACAGTACTATAGTGTTGTGACCACGTGTATACTGTTTTCTATAGTACTATGGTGTTGTGACCACGTGTATACTGTTTACTATAGCACTATGGTGTTGTGACCACGTGTATACTGTTTACTACAGTACTATAGTGGTGTGACCACGTGTATACTGTTTACTATAGTACTATAGTGTTGTGACCACGTGTATACTGTTTACTATAGTACTATAGTGTTGTGACCACGTGTATACTGTTTACTACAGTACTATAGTGTTGTGACCACGTCTATACTGTTTACTACAGTACTATAGTGTTGTGACCACGTGTATACTGTTTACTATAGTACTATAGTGTTGTGACCACGTGTATACTGTTTACTACAGTACTATAGTAATGTGACCACGTGTATACTGTTTACTACAGTACTATAGTGTTGTGACCACGTGTATACTGTTTACTATAGTACTATAGTGTTGTGACCACGTGTATACTGTTTACTACAGTACTATAGTGTTGTGACCACGTGTATACTGTTTTCTATAGTACTATGGTGTTGTGACCACGTGTATACTGCTTACTATAGCACTATGGTGTTGTGACCACGTGTATACTGTTTACTACAGTACTATAGTGGTGTGACCACGTGTATACTGTTTACTACAGTATAGTGTTGTGACCACGTGTGTACTATTTACTATAGTACTATAGTATTGTGACCACGTGTATACTGTTTACTATAGTACTATAGTGTTGTGACCACGTGTATACTGTTTACTACAGTGCTATAGTGTTGTGACCACGTGTATACTGTTTACTACAGTGCTATAGTGTTGTGACCAGGTGTATACTGTTTACTATATTACTATAGTGTGACCACGTGTATACTGTTTACTACAGTACTATAGTGTTGTGACCACGTGTATACTGTTTACTACAGTACTATAGTGTTGTGACCACGTGTATACTGTTTACTACAGTACTATAGTGTTGTGACCACGTCTATACTGTTTACTACAGTACTATAGTGTTGTGACCACGTGTATACTGTTTACTATAGTACTATAGTGTTGTGACCACGTGTATACTGTTTACTACAGTACTATAGTGTTGTGACCACGTGTATACTGTTTTCTATAGTACTATGGTGTTGTGACCACGTGTATACTGTTTACTATAGCACTATGGTGTTGTGACCACGTGTATACTGTTTACTACAGTACTATAGTGGTGTGACCACGTGTATACTGTTTACTACAGTACTATAGTGTTGTGACCACGTGTATACTGTTTACTATAGTACTATAGTGTTGTGACCACGTGTATACTGTTTACTACAGTACTTTAGTGTTGTGACCACGTCTATACTGTTTACTACAGTACTATAGTGTTGTGACGACGTGTATACTGTTTACTATAGTACTATAGTGTTGTGACCACGTGTATACTGTTTACTACAGTACTATAGTGGTGTGACCACGTGTATACTGTTTACTACAGTACTATAGTGTTGTGACCACGTGTATACTGTTTACTATAGTACTATAGTGTTGTGACCACGTGTATACTGTTTACTACAGTACTATAGTGTTGTGACCACGTGTATACTGTTTTCTATAGTACTATGGTGTTGTGACCACGTGTATACTGTTTACTATAGCACTATGGTGTTGTGACCACGTGTATACTGTTTACTACAGTACTATAGTGGTGTGACCACGTGTATACTGTTTACTATAGTACTATAGTGTTGTGACCACGTGTGTACTGTTTACTACAGTAATATAGTGTTGTGACCACGTGTGTACTGTTTACCACAGTACTATAGTGTTGTGACCACGTGTATACTGTTTACTATAGTATTGGGACCACGTGTCTACTGTTTACTACAGTACTATGGTTTTGTAACCACGTGTATACTGTTTACTATAGTACTATAGTGTTGTGACCACGTGTATACGGTTTACTATAGTACTATAGTGTTGTGACCACGTGTATACTGTTTGCTACAGTACTATAGTGTTGTGACCTAGTGTGTACTGTTTACTATAGTACTATAGTGTTGTGACCACGTGTATACTGTTTACTACAGTACTATAGTGTTGTGACCACGTGTGTACTGTTTACTATAGTACTATAGTGTTGGGACCACGTGTATACTGTTTACTACAGTACTATAGTGTTGTCACCACGTGTGTAATGTTTACTACAGTACTATAGTGTTGTGACCACGTGTATACTGTTTACTACAGTACTATAGTGTTGTGACCACGTGTGTACTGTTTACTATAGTACTATATTGTTGTGACCACGTGTACACTGTTTACTACAGTAATCTAGTGTTGTGACCACGTGTGTAATGTTTACTACAGCACTATAGTGTTGTGACCACGTTTGTAATGTTTTCTACAGTACTATAGTGTTGTGACCACGTGTATACTGTTTACTACAGTACTATAGTGTTGTGACCAGGTGTATACTGTTTACTATATTACTATAGTGTGACCACGTGTATACTGTTTACTACAGTACTATAGTGTTGTGACCACGTGTATACTGTTTACTACAGTACTATAGTGTTGTGACCACGTGTGTACTGTTTACCACGGTACTATAGTGTTGTGACCACGTGTATACTGTTTACTACAGTATAGTGTTGTGACCACGTGTGTACTATTTACTATAGTACTATAGTGTTGTGACCACGTGTATACTGTTTACTACAGTACTATAGTATTGTGACCACGTGTATACTGTTTACTATAGTACTATAGTGTTGTGACCACGTGTATACTGTTTACTACAGTGCTATAGTGTTGTGTCCACGTGTATACTGTTTACTACAGTGCTATAGTGTTGTGACCACGTGTATACTCTTTACTACAGTGCTATAGTGGTGTGACCAAGTGTGTACTGTTTACTACAGTACTATAGTGTTGTGACCACGTGTATACTGTTTACTATAGTACTATAGTGTTGTGACCACGTGTATACTGTTTACTATAGTACTATAGTGTGACCACGTGTATACTGTTTACTACAGTACTATAGTGTTGTGACCATGTGTATACTGTTTACTACAGTACTATAGTGTTGTGACCACGTGTATACTGTTTACTACAGTACTATAGTGTTGTCACCACGTCTATACTGTTTACTACAGTACTATAGTGTTGTGACCACTTGTATACTGTTTACTATAGTACTATAGTGTTGTGACCACGTGTATACTGTTTACTACAGTACTATAGTGGTGTGACCACGTGTATACTGTTTACTACAGTACTATAGTGTTGTGACCACGTGTGTACTGTTTACCACAGTACTATAGTGTTGTGACCACGTGTATACTGTTTACTACAGTATAGTGTTGTGACCACGTGTATACTGTTTACTACAGTACTATAGTGTTGTGACCACGTGTATACTGTTTACTATAGTACTATAGTGTTGTGACCACGTGTATACTGTTTACTACAGTGCTTTAGTGTTGTGACCATGTGTATACTGTTTACTACAGTACTATAGTGTTGTGACCACGTGTATACTGTTTACTATAGTACTATAGTGTTGTGACCACGTGTATACTGTTTACTACAGTGCTTTAGTGTTGTGACCATGTGTATACTGTTTACTACAGTACTATAGTGTTGTGACCACGTGTATACTCTTTGCTACAGTACTATAGTGTTGTGACCAAGTGTGTACTGTTTATTACAGTACTATAGTGTTGTGACCACGTGTATACTGTTTACTATAGTACTGTAGTGTTGTGACCACGTGTATACTGTATTTGCTATAGTACTATAGTGTTGTGACCACGTGTATACTGTTTACTACAGTACTATAGTGTTGTGACCACGTGTGTACTGTTTCCTACAGTACTATAGTGTTGTGACCACGTGTATACTGTTTACTATGGTACTATAGTGTTGTGACCACGTGTATACTGCGGGATTGTGGGTAATCGTCTCCCATGCTCGGTCTCAGTCGGTGTGCCTCACTCGTATAGTCAACATCCGTGCGAACTTATCTTGTTTACTATAGTACTATAGTGTTGTGGCCACGTGTATACTGTTTACTACAGTACAATAGTGTTGTGACTACGTGCATACTGTTTACTACAGTACTGTAGTGTTGTGAATACGTGTGTGTGCGTAAAGCATTTTTTTATTTTGTGTCCATGTGTAGTGACTGTTCTTTAGTAACTGTACTGCAAGTGAAAGTCGTCCTACAAAATAACCATCCTCTATCTCGTCTCCCTCACACCAGCCACGATTAAATGTAATTAATAAATTTGATTACTTTATATTAAATAATAAAAATATAAAAAGGTATTTTGTATTAATATTTTTATATGAATACGGTATTTTTGGTTTGTGGAACGAATCATCTGAGTTTCCATTATTTCTTATGGGGGAAATTCGCTTTGAAATACGAGTGCTTTGGATTAAGAGCACGTTTCCAGAAGGAATTATGCTCGCAATCCAAGGTTTCACTTTATTAGTTATTTTTCTATTTTCGTGACTTTACCGAAAGAAACCAAAGAGTATGCTGTTGTTAGTTTAAATGTTTGGTAAGTAAGACTTAGTCTGTGCTGCTCTGCAGTTGCCTGGATGAAAAGTGGCCCAAGTTTTTCCCAATCCTGGCCTCCTGGCTCAAAAACGTAAAAAACAAACTCGCAAGTCTGTCCCCAGGGTCACAACGCACTCACAGACACGGAGCAGGGAGATTCAGCTAATGACGCCGTTGATGTTTTTCGTAACTTTTGCAGAGAGCGATGAGAATGAGGACCGGAAGGAGGAAGATTTCCCGGGCGCTGCAGAGAAAGAAAGGTGGAGGTCTCGGCCGAGTACCGAGTCCCCGGGCTCGTATGGCCGCGGCGCGGAGACGAAAGCGGCGGGCGCAGGGGAGGGGAAACAGCCCCGGCACCAAGCAGAGCTGTGCTCCTCACCTGAAGAATCCAGCTCCACTCAGGCCATCGCTCCCACTGGGGCCATCGCCTCCACCTCCACTCGGGCCATTGCCTCCATCTCTACTCGGGCCATCGCCTCCACCGCTGCCATCGCCTCCACCGCTGCCATCGCCTCCACCTCCACTCAGGCCATCGCCTCCATCTCTACTCAGGCCATCGCCTCCCCCACTGATATCAACTCCACCTCCAATGCTTCCATCGCCTCCACCTCCACTCGGGCCATCGCCTCCACCTCCACTCGGGCCATTGCCTCCACCTCCACTCGGGCCATCGCCTCCACCTCCACTCGGGCCATCGCCTCCACCTCTACTCAGGCCATCGCCTCCACCTCTACTCAGGCCATCGCCTCCACCTCCACTCGGGCCATCGCCTCCACCTCCACTCAGGCCATCGCCTCCACCTCCACTCGGGCCATCGCCTCCACCTCCACTCGGGCCATCGCCTCCACCTCTACTCAGGCCATCGCCTCCACCTCTACTCAGGCCATCGCCTCCACCTCCACTCAGGCCATCGTCTCCATCTCTACTCAGGCCATCGCCTCCCCCACTGATATCAACTCCACCTCCACTGCTTCCATCGCCTCCACCTCCAATCGGGCCATCGCCTCCACCTCCACTCGGGCCATCTTCTCCACCTCCACTCGGGCCATCGCCTCCACCTCTACTCAGGCCATTGCCTTCACCTCCACTCAGGCCATCGCCTCCACCTCTACTCAGGCCATCACCTCCACTCAGGCAATCGCCTCTACCTCTACTCAGGCCATCGCCTCCACCTCTACTCAGGCCATCGCCTCCATCTCTACTCAGGCCATCGCCTCCACCTCTACTCAGGCCATCGCCTCCATCTCCACTCAGGCAATCGCCTCCACCTCCACTCGGGCCATCGCCTCCACCTCTACTCAGGCCATCGTCTCCACCTCTACTCAGGCCATCGTCTCCACCTCAACTCAGGCCATCGCCTCCACCTCTACTCAGGCCATTGCCTCTACCTCTACTCAGGCCATCGCCTCCATCTCTACTCAGGCCATCGCCTCCACCTCTACTCAGGCCATTACCTCTACTCAGGCCATCGTCTCCACCTCAACTCAGGCCATCGCCTCCACCTCTACTCAGGCCATTGCCTCTACCTCTACTCAGGCCATCGCCTCCACCTCTACTCAGGCCATCGCTTCCACCTCTACTCAGGCCATCGCCTCCACCTCTACTCAGGCCATCGCCTCCATCTCTACTCAGGCCATCGCCTCCACCTCCACTCAGGCCATCGTCTCCACCTCTACTCAGGCCATCGCCTCTACCTCTACTCAGGCCATCGCCTCCATCTCTACTCAGGACATCGCCCCCACTGCTGCCATCGCCTACACCTCCAATCGGGCCATCGGCTCCACTGCTGCCATCACCTCCATCTCTACTCAGGCCATTGCCTCCACCACTGATATCAACTCTACCCCCACTGCTGACATCGACTCCACCTTCACTCCTGCCATTGCCTCAACCTTCACTTCTGCCATCGCCTCCACTGCCACTATCGCCACCACTGCCACTCGCACCATCACCTCCACCCATGAGTAATCAAGCTAACCCCCAGGATTGGGAGCTCCCTGCTTTCCACCTGCCTCCACCTCCACCAGAGCCCTGGGCTCCTCCACCCCACCGTGATACCAGACCGGGCCCGGCACACGAGTCTTTTGCTCCCTGTTCTTCACGGCAGCGTTACCGCAAGTCCCGCAACAGCCGCCTTCCTCCCCGCCTCCGCAAACCTCCTCTCGAATCCTCAACTCCATCCGCATTGATTCGTCCCAACCACCCAGACCGAGAGCACCTTCCCCCCCGCCTCGCTCCACCTGCAGGGCAGTGGATCCCCCCCCAGCCCAGGTGCAACGGCCGGGGTCCCGCGTACGGAGTCCCAGGTGCCCCTTCTGCCTGGCACCACTCCCACGAGTTGCGCTTCACGCGGCGTCCCGCCCTCCTCCCCACGCCTCCACCGGATCAGTGGATTCCTCCCCACCTTCGTCCCAGCCGAGCGGCTCCTGCTCCACACTGGGCCACCCGTCCCACTTTTGTTCCATGCCGCTCCACAGATTTCCACGACAGACATCATCATCCGCCCCTTGTCCAACCCACACCACTGCATCACCATAGCCCGGCGACATTCACGGACTGCTCACACACGTGACTCCTGCTGGTCGGGTGACCGTGATGAACTATATGTGTCGCGTTGATGGCCATGTGATGGACATTGCTTTGAGTGGCAGAGCAGGTGGTTGTCATGATTAATACATTTGTGTTGTTATTGGACACTGCAGTGTGCGTGTGAGTTGCTGTGCGGTGCAACAGAGCACGTATTTGGTGTCGATCTTCGCGTGTGTGTGATTGTGGGGAGCGGTAGTGTCATGGTTAACGCTACACCGCGCTTCGAAACCCAGGTTTGACCCGAGTTAGCTTTCCGCACACGGCCACAGCCGGTGCAAGCAGTTGCGCAACTCGGTTGCACACAACTGAAGTCACTCTACACGTGGAAGTCTCTGCAACCAATTTGCTTGGCGATTGGTGGCCAGAACCACGAGCGATCCACACAGCACAGGGTGCTGGTTAGTCTGACCAACCACCCATTTCACCTGACTTTCCACAAAATCACCATTAATGTTCCTTTCCCGGGCAGTGACACCAACTCTGCCAAAGTGTTTTAGGAACTAATGCTGTGTATGTTCGGCAGAAACTCTGCACGATTCTGCTGATAAGACACTTAATTTCGAAACCATTTGAGAATGTCGTATTTATAATAAACGTGCACCATTTTTTAGCTGCTTGCCGCCCCTGTACATAGTACCTCTGTATTGATTACAAGTCCTGTGTGCTCACCATTGTACCATGGCATGTGCCTAGGTGGCACTACCGGATGGCTCCCATCCATAGCTGCCAGGCCATCGGCCAGCGCGATAAATATTCGACGCCAACCAACAAATATGTATTCCCACGAGGGGTGACGGGAACCGAACCAGGGATGTCCAGAGCAATCAACTCGTTAATGCGGGAGACCTGAATAGTTCCCTGCGCGTGACACAGTAACGCTGTTCGGCTGGCGACAGCACTCTGCTGCCGTATGCAACAACACACTCCACCCCGTTGACAACCTGGGACAGAACCGCGCCAATGCTGGTGTTGGTTGCGTCAGTATCAAGGACGCACGGCATGGCAAAATCAGAGTAGCGGAGGGGAATTGCGAAGCGCAACAAATGCGGCTTCCTCCTCCCCCCAATGAAACCTCTGACCCATAACCGTCAAGGCGTGGAGAGGTTTTGCGAAGGTAGCGAACCCAGTGACAAACCGGCGATAATAAGACGCAAAACCAATAAAACTCTGCACCTGCATCATCAACGTGGGGGTCGGCCACGTCCGAACACACGTGGTTTTGTCGGGATCTATCGCAATGCCCGATTTACTGACAATATGACCGAGATACCGCACGGATTTCTGAAGGGGGTAACACTTCTGCGGCTTGAATTTGAGATGGGCCGCTCGCATTTTAAGAAAGACAGCGCGTAACCAATCAAGATGTTCTTTGAACGTACGGCTGAAGACGATGACATCGTCGAGGTATTGTAAGCATGAGTCCCATTGAAGTCCAGCCAGCACCAGCTGCATCAGTCATTGGAACGTAGCCGGTGCTGCGTGGAGTCCCATGGGAAGCTGATTTAATTCAAACAGGCCTTGAGGTGTTCGAAAAGCCGTTTGGGTTTAGAGGCCTCATTTAGTGGCAAATGCCAAAATCTGGACAGGAGATCAAGGGTGGAGAAGTTCTGTGCTCCCGCCAGAGCGTCCAGGGAATCGTCCATCCGAGGGAGAGGATACGCGTCAGCCACCGATATCTTATGAAGCTTCCTAAAGTCGACACACAACTGCAAGCTACCATCGTGCTTCTTAATGTGGTGGGTAATTGTCAGGCGTAATACGCCGCCACCACTACTTGAAAATATGTAGCTGCAGTCAGGGCCCAACAGGGGGCAATAGCGGGTCCGGCCTGTACCAAGTAGGACTCGTGGGTCAGGCAATTTGTAGGGCGGTTTGGAACCGGAGGTGGACACCCCCAGGCGCCCAGTGGGGGCTGGGGGATTGCGCCGACATCCCCGGGGCTGGTGGGTCGTCGTCCTCTTCATCTGGAGACCTGGTACGTATTTTTCGTCTAGTCTCCATAATCTATAGTTAATTAACTAACGTTTGGCCACTTCCAACACCAGTTGTAGTGGGCTCAAATGGAGACTCAGGCTTCAACACGTTTATTTAACATTAACACGCTAAAACTAGATTCAAAGTTTTCGTGATTGCAGGAATTACTCTTTGGTTCTTTCGGTAAAGTCACGTTGACAGAAAATAAATTAAATAATAGAATACGCCGTTTTTCCAGTGTCGCTCCTCCTATAATTGTGTTGACGGACAAATGGACAAAGGGCACAATAGCTTAGTGTTTGTGTATGTATATGTTATGTTTTTAAGAGAAGACAAGTTTTTAAATATATTTTTCCCCCGGGCAAGGCCGATTACTTTCCGCTGGTACTCATATGAAAAAATATATTTTAAACTGTGCCAAAATCAATCAAAACGAACAACAGTAGATCATAATTAAATCTCCAATGCTTGATATTTTATCATCCGCATAGGCGAGTGATGGTCAGGATGTTGTGTATGTGTAGTCACATAGAATTGGTCACTACGTAGCATAGCGCTGGCTGCTGGCAGGGAAGGGGATCTGCAGAGTGAAGCAGCCCTGATTGACAGCAGACCACGTGATAGACCTGAGAAGGATCTCGGGTAGGACACGTCGAGAGCCTGCTAGTAGATTCTAGAAGGGGAGCGTGGCCGGCGTGGAGCGAGGCCACGCTAACAGGATAAAAGGGGACCCCGAGCAGGGGATGAGGGCCATCGTTTGGAGTGGGATCGCCGTCGTCGTCGTCATTGCTGTTGAAGATCGTCGCCTTCGTCACTGTCCTCATCCACTTGTTAATTGTACTGCTAGCAGTAGTTGCCTGTCTTAGTTCAGCGCCGTCAGTGTCAGATGGCGAGCGTTGTGTTGTAGGGTAGCCACCAGTGCAGAGTTGCGTTTAAGCGAGGGACAGAGCGTTGTATTACAGCAGAGAGTGTGTAACAGTATGCTCGGTGTGTAATTAAAAAAATGCCTCGAAGAAGTTACGTCTCCAAGTCAGTCACTATATATTTTTTCATGGGCATGGCTAGAGTTGTCACCTGTCCAGGAATTACCATTTGTGTTAAGGTGGTAGGTATTAATTCGTACGAGATATAGCACCCGTATTGTTTCGTTTACTGTGTATTTCTAAAAAATTTAGACTGACTGATGATTGAGAAATCTGTCCAGGTTTGGTCTACAGTCAAAAATGTGGCAATCTCATAGCAACACCCTCCTGCGTCTCCAGTGTGAATATGCTGTAGAGTAAGTTTTCAACGCAGCGTATGTTTGCATGCTGAACTTCTTTCGCACCGTACGCAGGCAACCATGCTTATTGGAGGTGCGGGGGAATAACAAACTGAACGCAAAGAACAGGGACACAGCTTGAAAACACGGAAGTGCATTTATACGTGGGGAGGTTGTTGAAGGGGGAGAGGGATGAAAATTATTAAAAGAGGCGTATCAGGGCAGAGCACAGTGCTGATTGGAATATGAACTTAATAATGAAACGTAACAAAGCCATTTTCCTAAAGCAGAACGTTTTTTTAATCAGTGGATATGACCTGCAACAACAGATGCATCACAAACATGGCCATTGACGAAGACAATGGAACCAATGTTGAGAAGTGCACAAGGAAGCATTAGAGATGCAAATGCTAGGAATTAAACTGAGAATGGAAGACGGACACGTCAATTGGACATCATATGCAAATTAAAGGCATAATTTGAGTTTAGAAAGGTGGGGTGAGGCAGGACACACAACTTGAAGAGATGACGGACGGTGGTCGAGACTAACGTGGGAATGGGAGCTAAAGGAGGGAACACAACCGATAGAGCGTCCACTGCGAAGATGGATCGAATAAATCAACCTGTGGGCAAGAAGCAGACAGATTTTTGCATTGCAAATCCGCAAGAGATGGTGATGGCTTCGGACAGAAGTGGAGAAATCACGGCTGGAGATGGTGACGGCTGCATAAGCAGCTTTGGAAAACATTTACACGATATCACCTTCAAAAACAACCATTCACTAAAACACATTTTCATTAAATGTGTATTCAGAAAGAGAAACTAAAACAGTACAGGAATTAGATCGTCTTTATTTTGCAAATTTAACAATAAAGGGTAATTTTTTTCATTGAACTAGTTTAATAAACAAAATTTTTTGCCAAAATAATGACATTAATAGGCACATTAATTGAAAGTGCAATTTTAAATAAACCGTGTAATTATTCGATAGTTTTGGTTAGTCTGTGTGGTGTTAGAGTGCCAGAAAAAGTCCTGGCAAGGATTATTCAACATCACCTTGCCAGGCATGCTGAGAAGAAGCTTGCGGAGCCCCATTGTGGTTTCAGGCCAGGGCAGCCACAGATGCCACATCTTTCTTTCGTTTGCTAAAGCAGAGGAGTGTTGAATTCCAACAGGACTTACATCTCTGCTTTATTGACCTGGTCAATGCCTATGATACCATCAATAGGTCTGGACTCTGGATTGTTCTTCATGCTTTCGGAGTCTCTGACTCTCTGCTCACAATAATTAAAGACTTCCATGATATTGAGCAGGGCCGAGTAAAGCTACTTGGCCGGAAGTCGAAGCTATTCCCCGTTAACCTTGGTGTTCGACAGTAATGTCCTCTGGCTCCGTACACTGTTTAAAATATTTTTGGTCCACGTCGTTCGAGAAACCTTCCACGTCCGTACCGGAGCAATCTACATCTGATACAGATACAATGGGAGGCGGATTGATGCCCGGGTGCGCTTGAGAGCTTGCTCCCGATTTGTCATCCATGTTACGTATGCGAATGATCTAGACCTGGAGCGTGCCACTAGACAGGGGTGCGGAACGTCCGGCCCGCCGGCCATATGAGGCCCGCGAAATCATTTGGTCTGCCCTGCCAAGGCAACCGCAGGCGGGACTCAAAATTCAATCAATCTTGGAGCAAACCTGGAAAAGCAGTTGCGAGTAGCAACATCATCAATACCAGCTAACATCATCAATACCAGCTAACATCATCAATGCCAGCTAACATCTCCACACGCCTCACCAAAGAGAAGCAGTTCCAGCCATCGCATTAGGGGTGAGTTAATTAAATGTTTGACCAAATATAATAGGCTAATTTTTAAGTTGATGATTTTGTATGGCCCGCGAATGATGTTATAAATATCCAAATGGCCCTTGGCACAAAAAAGGTTCCCCACCCCTGCACTAAGAGGTGGGGCCTTAACCATCATCCCCACCAAAACTAAGCACCTGCCTCGCTATGTTGTGCCATTAAACAAGGGGTGGGCAATTTTTTTACTCACGGGCCACAATGGGTTCTACAATTTGACAGAGGGGCCGGGCAAAGAACAGATGGATGGAGTGTTTGTGTGAACTAATATAAATGACATGTAAAAATCATTACATGAAAGGATTTGGCCTTTAACTGGTAGCAAAGCATTTATTTGCAGCTGCGTCTCCCTGTGGAACTCCTGGCAGCTGTGGATGTAGCTGCCGCTGCTGACTTCTCCGCTCTTCACCTCGCGCCGTCCGGCCACCACCAGCTTGTCTCCAGACACCTTCACGGCCAGGTCCTGTGGGGAGAAGTCCTGCACGTCCAGGGACGCGACAAACCCGCCTCCCTGCTCCTGTGGATCTTCAATCTGGAACCCACTGCTCACGGCCGGCTGCTGCAGCAGTGCGTCTCCGAGGCTGCCCGGAGCCCGCGTGTGGCTGCTGAGCTGATCGACTCCACGGAAGATTCTCTCCATCCTCTCGATCTCGCTCCTCATGTCTCGCTGCAGCTGCTGGAAGAGACTTTCACCGCGGGGGTTCCAGACCGGCCAGCCTGGCCAGACGCTCCTCTCCATCACGTGCATCGCAGGGAAGTAAACACTCAGGGCCATGCTTGTTGATGTGCTTCACAGTGAGGCTCGCTTCAGCTGTGAGTGCTGCTCCCTCCTCCGCCGATGTTCTGCCAGTGCAGCTACAGGAGCTGCTTTTATAGCCCTGGCAGTAGCTACGAGCAGATGCCAGGGGCAGCCAGAAGCGTCCAGAATGACGCAGCTGCTCCCAGGGCTTCCTCCATCCGCACAGAATCTAGAGCGTGACTCGTCCCTCTGTGCTGCATTATATTGTTTCCAAACTTTACTAAATCTTGTTCAATTTGACGTGCTTCTCCATCCCTCTGTGTTTCCTCTCTTAAATGTAGCTATTCTATACCTGATGATGATTGCTTGCGTTGCAATCGACACGTCGTATGCTATTCTGTAATTTTATTTTATTATTTCTTATTTCTACGTGACTTTACCGAAAAAAACAAAGAGCAGTTTCTTCTATCCACGCTATGTTCAGTAATATTTACGTGTTTCAGCATTCACATTCAACTTCATTGGATTAAGTGTATCGCTGTAAAGGATTGTCAAATTGTATCGCATCATTTTAATTTGCCATTACACGTTCATATCTTGTAATAAGATAATGATAAATGTTATCTTTAATTATTTTTCATCATTACACATGACTATTTTCCACAGTCTAATTTTCAAACTACTATAATACTATACTGTTTGTGTGAATGGTAAATGATCAGTTTAACACGTAGGCTTTCGCGACCAATATTATTCATAATAAAAGTTTTTGGGTTAGATCGCGTTTATTTATAAATGTGTCGTAACCCTCCACCACCCGACACGGCCAATCAGCAAAAAAAGTGTCACGTTGACAAAAGACAAATAATTCACTACTTCAGCCCACCGGTGTGTTGAAGAGTTAATCCACATTTACAGTTTGAGTACGACGTTTCGCTGGTAAATACATCCAGCATGATCGGGCAATTCGCCATTCTGTAAATGTGGATTAACTCTTCAACACACCGGTGGGCTGAAGTAGTGAATTATTTGTCTTTTGTCAACGTGACACTTTTTTGCTGATTGGCCGTGTCGGGTGGTGGAGGGTTACGACACATTTATAAATAAACGCGATCTAACCCAAAAAACTTTTATTATGAATGGTAAATGATGTTTGTTTTTTGTAATAAAATACCTTTCAATTTCCTGCAAGAGTTGCAACTGTTTTTTTTCTAAATTGTGTTTGTTTCATCGTTACTGTGGATCAGAGTTCTGGACACAGAATTCCCCAAAACTAAGACAACCGGTAACGCGGCCTCATTGCTCCCTGACCATGACAACTCCCAAGGTGCCAGGCTCACGCCGTCGGCCCTGCCGAGTCACTCCGCACTCAGAATCTGGGATTGGCTTGCAATGATCTAAGATCAATCTTACCACTTCACATTTCACTTGTATCATCCTTCAATTGGTAGTAAATCCTTCGCTAAGGAATTGGTCCTCAAATCGTGGGGACAAGCGTACCACGGAAAGATTAGTTGCCATTTAATGTTTGCGACACAGAGAATGTAAATAGTTACATGACCACCTCGCTGCTGTAGCAGTGTAAGTCATGCTGCTATTAATATATTCTATGTCTCGAGTTTCCTGGCTGGCTGCTGGCTGTGCTTCTCTCCATCCCAACAATAACTCCGTTGTTAGTGGGTGCAGGAGACAATAGGGACACCAACAAGGTGGGAATAACCAGAACAGTATTTGAAGACTGACACGGTTCATTTAAAATTGCACTTTCAATGTATGCGCCAATTAACGTCATTCTTTTTGACAAAATAACTTGTTTTATCCTAGAGAATTAGAAACTAAACCTGAAGACATTAAACTAGTACAATTAAAATGTACGATTAATTGTAAAGTTAGCAAAATAAATAAATTATCTAATTCATATACTATATTCTTGGTTCTTTCGGTAAAGTCACGTAGAAGGGAAACAATAAAATAATAAAGATAATCCCTCAGCTATTTGCACAAACCAATCCCTTAGCTATTTCAATGCTAAATTACTAGTTGCCTCTGTGGATGTGTAGGTTTTGACTTTAACATAGCCATTCCTGTGACCAGTCACAAGCTAATCCCTTAGCTATTTCAATGCTAAATTACTAGTTGCCTCTGTGGATGTGTAGGTTTTGACTTTAACATAGCCAATTCCGTGACCAGTCACAAGCTAATCCCTCAGCTATTGATATGTAAACCCCTTTGTCAAGGTGTTTCACTTATCCCAACCAGCTTAAAAGTCTCTACGAATCTTAACATCGTTAATTGAAGCTCTGTCGTCCCGACAGTTACCTTTCACCTAAAGACGGCCGCTTGCGTTGTGGCCAAAACGTCGTGAGAATTTTATCGTGTCATTTTATTATTTTATTCTCATTCTACGTGACTTTTCCGAAAGAACCAAAGAAAATAAAATAATAAAGATATAAAACAATAAAATTATCCAAATCAAAATTCATATACTGTTGATTTATTCACTCCATATCCGCAGTGGACACTGCCGGTTGTGTTCCTTCCTTAGCTCCCATTCCCACGTTAGTCTCGACCACCGGCCGTCATCACTTCAAGTTGTGTGTCCTGCCTCACCCCACCTTTCTAAACTAAAATTACGTCCTTAATTTGCATATGAAGTCCAATTGACGTGTCCGTCTTCCAGTATCAGTGTTGTTCTTAGGATGCGCATCATCTCTACGCTTCCTTGTGCATTTCTAAACATTGGTTATATTTTCTGTTTGTGATGCATCTGTTTGAAAAAAACGTTCTGCTTAAGGCATATGGCTCAGTTACGTTTCATTATTAAGTTAAGATAATAATAAGCACTTTGCTCTGCCCTGATACGCCTCTCTTAATCATTTTCATCCCTCTTCCCCTTCAACAACCGCCCTACGTGCAAATGCACTTCTGTGTTTTCAAGGGTGTGTCCCTGTTCTTTTTGCGTTCAGTTTGTCATTCCCCCGCACCTCCATTAAAGCATGGTTGGCAGCGTACGGTGCGAAAGAAGTTCACCATGCAAACATACGCTGCGTTGAAAAATGATTCTACTGATAGCAGACCAAACCTGGACAGATTTCTCAATACGAGTGCAATATCGAGGGTACAGATCAATACGACCTGAACACAGATGCTATTTCTCGGACGGTTGGCAACTCTCGCCATGCCCATACAAACATACACAACATCTTGACCATGAATCGCCTATGCAGCAGATTAAATGTCAAGCATTTTACATTGAATTCCGATCTACTTTTGTTCGTTTTGATTGATTTTGGAGCAGTTTCAAGTAAGTATTTTTTATACAATTATTGTATTGTCATTTACTGTATAATTATGATAATAGACCAAGCACTGAGACATTGCCCAGGGTTGGTCTACAATCGAAAAGGTGGCAACCCCATAGCACACCCTCATGTGTTCCAGTGTTAACACATCGTATGTTTGTATCTTGAAATTCTTTCGCACCGTACGTAGCCCACCGTGCTAATCGGAGGTATGAGGTAAGGACAAGGAACTAAACACAATAAGCAATTACTTAAGAAGAGTTTCAATTGAGTATGGGATGATTGCGAGTGTTGTCAATATGGCGGTGTTGACAACAAGCATCCACTTGAAACGAACGCGCTTCCGAAAATCTGCGATTTTATCATTTCATGCCGATACGTGGAGATGAGCGGGTTCACCGCGGGTCTTAAACAGCCCTTCCCCAGCCAACATGCACTGGGGGAAATTCCATCAATATTCTCATTAATAATCTGCTTTGGAAGACGAAGAAGAAAAAAGCTAATCCTGCAGGCATCGCGGATAATAAGATTAGAATATTACTTCGCCCCACATCACGGCGGATACGCACGAATGTTGAACGTCTTTGGGGCCGTCCATAAATGACGTCACGCACCTGGGGGGGGGGCGATCAGACATTTGTGACGATGTGTGACGAGGGGGGGGGGTGAGAAATGTGACGTCACATCAAAATGCGCAACTTTAAATAAATATAGACGACACGTTCTACTTAATTAAATATACTTTTTAATAAATGTTTTCTCCTACAACATCAGAGTGCAGCGCCACATTAAATACGCACTACAATGACAATAGTTTAAAGCGATTTGAAGCATGTTTTATTTGGTGGGAGGGGGGCCAGAGCTTTGTGACGTCATATTTGAGGGGGGGGTCTGACTTTTTGTGACGCCGTGTGACAATGGGGGGGTGGGGTCAAAAATCGTCAGAAGTTGCGTGACGTCATTTATGGACGGCCCCTGTGGCACCGTGCGTCGCCGAATCATTGCTCATCGGAGTGTCAGCTGTATGACAACGCGACGTGGCACGCAGTGCCAACGCACACCTGTCACCCCCTAACCATTGCCTCTCTTATTACAGACCAATTCAGACCTTATTGGTCACCCCGTGCCCCTTACAAATCTCAACGTTCATCCTACAAAATCCCATCACAAGGGGAGAAACACAAAACATTGTTTTGCCCGTTTTGAAACGGCTCTAGTAAGCCGTATGGACCTGAGAACTCAATCTCCCTGTACACCAATACGGGGTAACCCCGTACGGGTTGACACGGCATGCCAACGTGATACTGAATCGCGCCTTCGGCTCTAAGAGATTCGTTTGTGACTGAACTGGAGATTAATGAATGATAAACCAGCCAGGGCTTCCCTCGCTGTACGCGGGTTCGGTTTGTTGCGCTATTTCACGCTGTGGGGGCCGTCCATAAATGACGTCACGCGATTTTAGACGATTTTTGACCCCCCCTCCCATCGTCACGCGGCGTCACAAAGAGTCAGAGCCCCCCCTCAAATATGACGGTACAAAGCTGTGCCCCCCCCCCAAAATAAAGCATGCTTCATATCGCTTTAAACTATTGTCATCGTGGTGCTTATTTAATGTGGCGCTGCACTCTGATGTTGTAGGAGAAAATATTTATTAAAAAGTCTATTTAATTACGTAGAACGTGTTGTCTATATTTATTTAAAGTTGCGCATTTTGATGTGACGTCACATTTCTCACCCCCCCCCCCCCCTCATTTATGGACGGCCCCAGTACAATGCGGCTACCTCTGACCCAAAAGTCGCTCTCTGGAGCTGCTGTGCACGTGTGTGGTGGGGGGAGCGGTGGGCTACGTACGGTGCGAAAGAATTTCAAGATACAAACATACGATGTGTTAACACTGGAACACATGAGGGTGTGCTATGGGGTTGCCACCTTTTCGATTGTAGACCAACCCTGGGCAATGTCTCAGTGCTTGGTCTATTATCACAATTATACAGTAAATGGCAATACAATAATTCTATTAAAAATACTTACTTGAAACTGCGCCAAAATAAATCAAAACGAACAAAAGTAGATCGAAATTCAATGTATAATGCTTGACATTTAATCTGCCACATAGGCGATTCATGGTCAAGATGTTGTGTATGTTTGCATGGGCATGGCTAGAGTTGCCACCCGTCCATGAATTAGCATCTGTGTTCAGTTGGTATTGATCTGTACCCTCGATATTGCACTCGTATTGAGAAATCTGTCCAGGATTGGTCTGCAGTCAGTAGAATCATTTTTCAACGCAGCGTATGTTTGCATGGTGAACTTCTTTCGCACCGTACGCAGCCAACCATGCTTTACTGGAGGTGCGGGGGAATAAAAAACTGAACGCAAAAAGAACAGGGACACAGCCTTGAAAACACAGAAGTGCATCTACACGTAGGGCGGTTGTTGAAGGGGAAGACGGATGAAAATGATTAAGAGAGGTGTATCAGGGCAGAACAAAGTGCTTATTGTTATCTTAACTTAATAATGAAACGTAACTGAGCCATATGCCTTAAGCAGAACGTTTTTTTCAAACAGATGCATCACAAACGGAAAATAGAACCAATGTTTAGAAATGCACAAGGAAGCGTAGAGATGATGCACATCCTAAGAATTACACTGATACTGGAATACGGACACGTCAATTGGACTTCATATGACTTCATATAATTAAGGACGTAATTTTAAATTTTGATTTAAAGCTTTCGTGACTGCAGTAATTCATATTCTTAGTTTTTTCGGTAAAGTCACGTTGAAGAGAAACAACAAAATAACAAAATATATATAAAACAATAAAAATTCTCACGACGTTTCGACCATAACTCAAATGGTCATCATTAGCTTGTGACTGGTCACGGAATTGGCTATGTTAAAGTCAAAACCGACACATCCACAGAGGCAACTAGTAATTTAGCATTGAAATAGCTAAGGGATTAGCTTGTGACTGGTCACAGGAATGGCTATGTTAAAGTCAAAACCTACACATCCACAGAGGCAACTAGTAATTTAGCATTGAAATAGCTAAGGGATTAGCTTGTGCAAATAGCTGAGGGATTAGCTTGTGACTGGTCACGGAAATGGCTATGTTAAAGTAAAAACCTACATCTTCTTTGGTTCTTTCGGTAAAGTCACGTAGAATGAGAATAAAATAATAAATTTATAAAATAAAATAACACAATAATATTCTCACGACGTTTCGGCCACAACACAAGCGGCCTTCATCAGGTGAAGGGGGCGAGACTGTCTGGTAGGACAGCGCTGGAGTGAGAGAGCCACGTTCAGATCACGGCTTTTAAGCTGTGTGAGAGGAACAAAGAGCCTTGACGAAGGAATAAGCATAAAATTTAGCATTGAAATGGCTGAATGATTAGCTTGTGACTGGTCACAGAAATAGCTATGTTAAAAGTTAAAGCATACACATCCGCAGAGGCCCCCATTGTTAAAAGGAATTAGCATAGAATTTAGCATTGAAATAGCTAAGTTAAGGCATACACATCCGCAGAGGCACCCCTTGACAATGGGATTAGCATAGAATTTAGCATTGAAATGGCTGAGTGACTCGCTTGTAACTGCTACAGAAATAGTTACGTTGAAGTCAGAGCATACACATTCACCGAGGCACTTAGTACAAATCAAAACAGGAGAATTTAGCATTGAAATAACTAGGCGAATTTAGCATTGAAATAACTGGGTGATTTGCTAGTGACTGGTCACAGAAATATATGTTAAAGTAAGGCCTACACATCCACAGAGCTTCAATGAACGCTGTTAAGATTCGTAGCGACTTTTAAGCTGGTTGGGAGAAGTGAGGAGTGAGGCTCCCTCCTCTGCCGATGTTCTGTCTCAGATGTGAATAATTAGTATTGTATTACAATTCTATAAACAATACAGTGTTGTAGTGCATCACGTGTTGATGTTCCATTGCACAGCCACGTTCCAAATGCTATAATGACGTAAGAGCCGTGGAAACCTCTGACGTCACGGTGACGTCATGGCCCGGTGACGTCACGGCAGAGGTCAGAGTGGAGTCGGCTCCTGGAGAGGAAACCACCTCACCCCACGCTGCTCCTCCACTTCGAGTTCTTCAGAGACCTTCGCCACCACCACCACCATGGCGATCTTCACGGCTGTCCTCACTGTGGTTCTGCTGCTCACGCAGCCGATGGTGGAGCTCCTCGGAGGATCTCGGCGTGGGGGTTCGGACATTAACGCCTCCAACACCACCACCACCACGATCAACTACTCGGGACTCGTGAAGAACGTCTCTGCATCAGCAGGGGTCGCCACCTGGGGACCGATGTTCAGTAGCCACAGTGAGGACATTGTGGACAGCGTGCTCCCTGCCCTCCTGCAGGCTATGGGTGAGCTGAGCAGCAGCTGCCAGGCCATAGTGGACAGCGCGCTCCCTGCTCTGCTCCACGCTGTGGGTCAACTGTACAGCGGCTGCAAGGAGGCCATCAGCTCCACCGTGCTGCTGAACACCCTGCACATCGCCGTGCATCTCTGGCGTTTCATACATCGCCAAGTGAGTGAGCAACATCCATCATCATCACCACCACCATCAGCCATGGTCAATCCACTAGTGGGTAGAGACCTCCACGAGCCGTCGCCACCTCCCACGATGCCGCTGTGCAGTAATCCACCCAGCACCTGCACGTGGAGCGATTTCATTGCTTCATCTCCCCACTGGGCACCCTCTCGGATGACCCCCTCGCAGCCCGTCGGCATCACTCGCCCCCTTCACACCTCCACCGATCCCCCTCAACTCCACTCACGGTGTCTTCAACAGCCTGGTTGGGCACTGGAACAGTATCCCGGACAGTGCCGGATTAAGCTCGTGCGGGTCCTGTAGCTTATATTATAAAGGTGCCCAGAATAAATAAAAAAACACAATTATAAAGCACGAAGTTTTTAACTTGCATAGTAAAGTAATTGTAATTTTACTATAGTAATAGAGCAAGTACAGAATCACTGAACGGGGATTTATAGGGTGAGATCATTTAGCGCGGAGCGCTTGAAAGTGCGGGGCCCACAGCTAATGATTATTTTGTTCCGAGGATAATCCGGCACTGATCACGGATTGAGTATGAGGAGCAGTGATGAGATGTAAAGTATTTTTTAACATGTTATTAAAATGTTATGTTTAATAGAAAATATAATGTTGTTTGTCTCTTAGCTGTGATTCGTAAAAACACTGTTGTTACTCAATGGTCTTTCGGTAAAGTCACGTAGAAAAAATAAACAAAATAATAGAATACGACGTTTCGATTGCAACTCAAGCAGTCGTCATCAGGTGAAACTAAAGTTGAGAGAGAGAGACCAAACACAGACAGGGAGACACAAAGATCCCCCGTATAGCCTGAACAGACTGTAGGGGCAAGTGCTGTTAGCGAGCACCTGTGAAGGCCGGAACAGTACACGAGGGGGTGGGTGGCCAGCACCACGCCCGACCGCCTTTGTCTCCCTAGTGGCGATGTTTACACACCGCACCAGGTACTCATTTGAGGCTGAGTCGACCTAGGGGAGGCCCGGGACCGGTTCAGATAATCGTCACTGGTGTTGGCCGTGAGCGGGAATCGAACCCGGGTCGCCAGGTTCATAGCGCAGCGTAGCGCTAACAGCTGCACCACCGCTCCCCACACACAGGGAGACACACAAGCAGAGAAGGACGGTGATCAACCAGGCAAAGTATTATTTGTTGTGTTGGCCGACTCAATGAGTTGCATTACATTTCTAAGTTTGCTGAGTTTGATCCTCTTTCTATCAGCTTGTACCCTCTGTAAATTTCACCCCCACTATCTCGCCCGTTACGGCAGCCCCTCCGCTCCCACTCCCCCTCGGAGTAGCCGAGGGATTAGCCGGGGTATGCTTGCTCTGCGATCTTACATTTACTTGCAAATCCCACCACAAACGTATATAGTGTAACCTTTGGTTGCAGTAGCTCTCTCGCTACATTTCTTCCTGTCTCAGCAGTCCGCCTGCTGTATGATTTCACCTGAAGACGATTGCTTGTGTTGTGACCACGTGTATACTGTTTACTACAGTACTATGGTGTTGTGACCACGTGTATACTGTTTAATATAGTACTATAGTGTTGTGACCACGTGTATACTGTTTACTATAGTACTATAGTGTTTTGACCACGTGTATACTGTTTACTATAGTACTATAGTGTTGGGACCACGTGTATACTGTTTACTACAGTACTATAGTGTTGTGACCACGTGTATACTGTTTACTATAGTACTATAGTGTTGGGACCACGTGTATACTGTTTACTACAGCACTATAGTGTTGTGACCACGTGTATACTGTTTACTATAGTACTATAGTGTTGGGACCACGTATATACTGTTTACTACAGTACTATAGTGTTGTGACCACGTGTATACTGTTTACTATATTACTATAGTGTTGTGACCATGTGTATACTGTTTACTATAGTACTATAGTGTTGTGACCACGTCTATACTGTTTACTACAGTACTATAGTGTTGTGACCACGTGCATACTGTTTACTATAGTACTGTAGTGGTGTGACCACGTGTATACTGTATACTACAGTACTATAGTGTTGTGACCACGTGTATACTGTTTACTATAGTACTATAGTGTTGGGACCACGTGTATACTGTTTACTACAGTACTATAGTGTTGTGACCACGTGTATACTGTTTACTATAGTACTATAGTGTTGTGACCATGTGTATACTGTTTACTATAGTACTATAGTGTTGTGACCACGTCTATACTGTTTACTACAGTACTATAGTGTTGTGACCGCGTGCATACTGTTTACTATAGTACTGTAGTGTTGTGACCACGTGTATACTGTATACTACAGTACTATAGTGTTGTGACCACGTGTATACTGTTTACTATAGTACTATAGTGTTGGGACCACGTGTATACTGTTTACTACAGTACTATAGTGTTGTGACCACGTGTATACTGTTTACTATAGTACTATAGTGTTGTGACCACGTGTATACTGTTTACTATAGTACTATAGTGTTGTGACCACGTGTATACTGTTTACTATAGTACTATAGTGTTGGGACCACGTGTATACTGTTTACTACAGTACTATAGTGTTGTGACCACGTGTATACTGTTTACTACAGTACTATAGTGTTGAGACCAAGTGTATACTGTTTACTATAGTACTGTAGAGTTGTGACCACGTGTATACTGTTTACTATAGTACTATAGTGTTGGGACCACGTGTATACTGTTTACTACAGTACTATAGTGTTGTGACCACGTGTATACTGTTTACTATAGTACTATAGTGTTGGGACCACGTGTATACTGTTTACTACAGTACTATAGTGTTGTGACCACGTGTATACTGTTTACTATAGTACTATAGTTTTGTGACCACGTCTATACTGTTTACTATAGTACTATAGTGTTGTGACCACGTGTATACTGTTTACTATAGTACTATAATGTTGTGACCACGTGTATACTGTTTACTACAGTTCTATAGTGGTGTGACCACGTGTGTACTGTTTACTATAGTACTATAGTGTTGTGACCACGTGTACACTGTTTGCTACAGTACTATAGTGTTGTGACCACGTGTGTAATGTTTACCACAGTACTATAGTGTTGTGATCACGTGTGTAATGTTTACTACAGTACTATAGTGTTGTGACCACGTGTATACTGTTTACTACAGTACTATAGTGTTGTGACCACGTGTATACTGTTTACTATAGTACTATAGTGTGACCACGTGTATACTGTTTACTACAGTACTATAGTGTTGTGACCACGTGTATACTGTTTACTACAGTACTATAGTGTTGTGACCACGTGTATACTGTTTACTACAGTACTATAGTGTTGTGACCACGTGTATACTGTTTACTACAGTACTATAGTGTTGTGACCACGTGTATACTGTTTACTACAGTACTATAGTGTTGTGACCACGTCTATACTGTTTACTACAGTACTATAGTGTTGTGACCACGTGTATACTGTTTACTATAGTACTATAGTGTTGTGACCACGTGTATATTGTTTACTACAGTACTATAGTGTTGTGACCACGTGTATACTGTTTACTATAGTACTATAGTGTTGTGACCACGTGTTTACTGTTTACTATAGTACTATAGTGTTGTGACCACGTGTACACTGTTTACTACAGTACTATAGTGTTGTGACCACGTGTGTAATGTTTACTACATTACTATAGTGTTGGGACCACGTGTATACTGTTTACTACAGTACTATAGTGTTGTGACCACGTGTATACTGTTTCCTATAGTACTATAGTGTTGTGACCATGTGTATACTGTTTACTATAGTACTATAGTGTTGTGACCACGTGTATACTGTTTACTACAGTACTATAGTGTTGTGACCACGTGTATACTGTTTACTATAGTACTATAGTGTTGGGACCACGTGTATACTGTTTACTACAGTACTATAGTGTTGTGACCACGTGTATACTGTTTACTATAGTACTATAGTTTTGTGACCACGTCTATACTGTTTACTATAGTACTATAGTGTTGTGACCACGTGTATACTGTTTACTATAGTACTATAATGTTGTGACCACGTGTATACTGTTTACTACAGTTCTATAGTGGTGTGACCACGTGTGTACTGTTTACTATAGTACTATAGTGTTGGGACCACGTGTATACTGTTTACTACAGTACTATAGTGTTGTGACCACGTGTATACTGTTTACTATAGTACTATAGTTTTGTGACCACGTCTATACTGTTTACTATAGTACTATAGTGTTGTGACCACGTGTATACTGTTTACTATAGTACTATAATGTTGTGACCACGTGTATACTGTTTACTACAGTTCTATAGTGGTGTGACCACGTGTGTACTGTTTACTATAGTACTATAGTGTTGTGACCACGTGTACACTGTTTGCTACAGTACTATAGTGTTGTGACCACGTGTGTAATGTTTACCACAGTACTATAGTGTTGTGATCACGTGTGTAATGTTTACTACAGTACTATAGTGTTGTGACCACGTGTATACTGTTTACTACAGTACTATAGTGTTGTGACCACGTGTATACTGTTTACTATAGTACTATAGTGTGACCACGTGTATACTGTTTACTACAGTACTATAGTGTTGTGACCACGTGTATACTGTTTACTACAGTACTATAGTGTTGTGACCACGTGTATACTGTTTACTACAGTACTATAGTGTTGTGACCACGTGTATACTGTTTACTACAGTACTATAGTGTTGTGACCACGTGTATACTGTTTACTACAGTACTATAGTGTTGTGACCACGTCTATACTGTTTACTACAGTACTATAGTGTTGTGACCACGTGTATACTGTTTACTATAGTACTATAGTGTTGTGACCACGTGTATATTGTTTACTACAGTACTATAGTGTTGTGACCACGTGTATACTGTTTACTATAGTACTATAGTGTTGTGACCACGTGTTTACTGTTTACTATAGTACTATAGTGTTGTGACCACGTGTACACTGTTTACTACAGTACTATAGTGTTGTGACCACGTGTGTAATGTTTACTACATTACTATAGTGTTGGGACCACGTGTATACTGTTTACTACAGTACTATAGTGTTGTGACCACGTGTATACTGTTTCCTATAGTACTATAGTGTTGTGACCATGTGTATACTGTTTACTATAGTACTATAGTGTTGTGACCACGTGTATACTGTTTACTACAGTACTATAGTGTTGTGACCACGTGTATACTGTTTACTATAGTACTATAGTGTTGTGACCATGTGTATACTGTTTACTATAGTACTATAGTGTTGTGACCACGTCTATACTGTTTACTACAGTACTATAGTGTTGTGACCACGTGCATACTGTTTACTATAGTACTGTAGTGTTGTGACCACGTGTATACTGTATACTACAGTACTATAGTGTTGTGACCACGTGTATACTGTTTACTATAGTACTATAGTGTTGGGACCACGTGTATACTGTTTACTACAGTACTATAGTGTTGTGACCACGTGTATACTGTTTACTATAGTACTATAGTGTTGTGACCATGTGTATACTGTTTACTATAGTACTATAGTGTTGTGACCACGTCTATACTGTTTACTACAGTACTATAGTGTTGTGACCACGTGCATACTGTTTACTATAGTACTGTAGTGTTGTGACCACGTGTATACTGTCTACTACAGTACTATAGTGTTGTGACCACGTGTATACTGTTTACTATAGTACTATAGTGTTGGGACCACGTGTATACTGTTTACTACAGTACTATAGTGTTGTGACCACGTGTATACTGTTTCCTATAGTACTATAGTGTTGTGACCATGTGTATACTGTTTACTATAGTACTATAGTGTTGTGACCACGTCTATACTGTTTACTACAGTACTATAGTGTTGTGACCACGTGCATACTGTTTACTATAGTACTGTAGTGTTGTGACCACGTGTATACTGTATACTACAGTACTATAGTCTTGTGACCACGTGTATACTGTTTACTATAGTAGTATAGTGTTGGGACCACGTGTATACTGTTTACTACAGTACTATAGTGTTGTGACCACGTGTATACTGTTTACTATAGTACTATAGTGTTGTGACCACGTGTATACTGTTTACTATAGTACTATAGTGTTGTGACCACGTGTATACTGTTTACTATAGTACTATAGTGTTGGGACCACGTGTATACTGTTTACTACAGTACTATAGTGTTGTGACCACGTGTATACTGTTTACTATAGTACTATAGTGTTGGGACCACGTGTATACTGTTTACTATAGTACTATAGTGTTGGGACCACGTGTATACTCTTTACTACAGTACTATAGTGTTGTGACCACGTGTATACTGTTTACTATAGTACTATAGTGTTGTGACCACGTCTATACTGTTTACTATAGTACTATAGTGTTGTGACCACGTGTATACTGTTTACTATAGTACTATAATGTTGTGACCACGTGTATACTGTTTACTACAGTACTATAGTGGTGTGACCACGTGTGTACTGTTTACTATAGTACTATAGTGTTGTGACCACGTGTACACTGTTTGCTACAGTACTATAGTGTTGTGACCACGTGTGTAATGTTTACTACAGTACTATAGTGTTGTGATCACGTGTGTAATGTTTACTACAGTACTATAGTGTTGTGACCACGTGTATACTGTTTACTACAGTACTATAGTGTTGTGACCACGTGTGTACTGTTTACTATAGTACTATAGTGTGACCACGTGTATACTGTTTACTACAGTACTATAGTGTTGTGACCACGTGTATACTCTTTACTACAGTACTATAGTGTTGTGACCAAGTGTGTACTGTTTACTACAGTACTATAGTGTTGTGACCACGTGTATACTGTTTACTATAGTACTGTAGTGTTGTGACCACGTGTATACTGTATTTGCTATAGTACTATAGTGTTGTGACCACGTGTATACTGTTTACTACAGTACTATAGTGTTGTGACCACGTGTGTACTGTTTACTACAGTACTATAGTGTTGTGACCACGTGTATACTGTTTACTATAGTACTATAGTGTTGTGACCACGTGTATACTGCGGGATTGTGGGTAATCGTCTCCCATGCTCGGTCTCAGTCGGTGTGCCTCACTCGTATAGTCAACATCCGTGCGAACCTATCTTGTTTACTATAGTACTATAGTGTTGTGACTACGTGTATACTGTTTACTACAGTACTATAGTGTTGTGACTACGTGTATACTGTTTACTACAGTACTGTAGTGTTGTGAATACGTGTGTGTGCGTAAAGCATTTTTTTATTTTGTGTCCATGTGTAGTGACTGTTCTTTAGTAACTGTACTGCAAGTGAAAGTCGTCCTACACAATAACCATCCTCTATCTCGTCTCCCTCACACCAGCCACGATTAAATGTAATTAATAAATTTGATTACTTTATATTAAATAATAAAAATATAAAAAGGTATTTTGTATTAATATTTTTTATATGAATACGGTATTTTTGGTTTGTGGAACGAATCATCTGAGTTTCCATTATTTCTTATGGGGGAAATTCGCTTTGATATACGAGTGCTTTGGATTAAGAGCACGTTTCCAGAAGGAATTATGCTCGCAATCCAAGGTTTCACTTTATTAGTTATTTTTCTATCTACGTGATTTTACCGAAAGATACCAAAGAGTATGCTGTTGTTAGTTTAAATGTTTGGTAAGTAAGACTTAGTCTGTGCTGCTCTCCAGTTGCCTGGATGAAAAGTGGCCCAAGTTTTTCCCAATCCTGGCCTCCTGGCTCAAAACGTAAAAAACAAACTCGCAAGTCTGTCCCCAGGGTCACAACGCACTCACAGACACGGAGCAGGGAGATTCAGCTAATGACGCCGTTGATGTTTTTCGTAACTTTTGCAGAGAGCGATGAGAATGAGGATGAGGACCGGAAGGAGGAAGATTTCCCGGGCGCTGCAGAGAAAGAAAGGTGGAGGTCTCGGCCGAGCACCGAGTCCCTGGGCTCGTATGGCCGCGGCGCGGAGACGAAAGCGGCGGGCGCAGGGGAGGGGAAACAGCCCCGGCACCAAGCAGAGCTGTGCTCCTCACCTGAAGAATCCAGCTCCACTCAGGCCATCGCTCCCACTGGGGCCATCGCCTCCACCTCCACTCGGGCCATTGCCTCCATCTCTACTCGGGCCATCGCCTCCACCGCTGCCATCGCCTCCCCCGCTGCCATCGCCTCCACCTCCACTCAGGCCATCGCCTCCATCTCTACTCAGGCCATCGCCTCCCCCACTGATATCAACTCCACCTCCAATGCTTCCATCGCCTCCACCTCCACTCGGGCCATCGCCTCCACCTCCACTCGGGCCATCGCCTCCACCTCCACTCGGGCCATCGCCTCCACCTCTACTCAGGCCATCGCCTCCACCTCTACTCAGGCCATCGCCCCCACCTCCACTCAGGCCATCGTCTCCATCTCTACTCAGGCCATCGCCTCCCCCACTGATATCAACTCCACCTCCACTGCTTCCATCGCCTCCACCTCCACTCAGGCCATCGCCTCCACCTCCACTCGGGCCATCTTCTCCACCTCCACTCGGGCCATCGCCTCCACCTCTACTCAGGCCATCGCCTCCACCTCCACTCAGGCCATCGCCTCCACCTCTACTCAGGCCATCGCCTCCACCTCCACTCAGGCAATCGCCTCTACCTCCACTCATGCCATCGTCTCCACCTCAACTCAGGCCATCGCCTCCACCTCCACTCAGGCCATCGCCTCCACCTCTACTCAGGCCATCGCCTCCATCTCTACTCAGGCCATCGCCTCCACCTCTACTCATGCCATCGTCTCCACCTCAACTCAGGCCATCGCCTCTACCTCTACTCAGGCCATCGCCTCCATCTCTACTCAGGACATCGCCCCCACTGCTGCCATCGCCTACACCTCCAATCGGGCCATCGGCTCCACTGCTGCCATCGCCTCCATCTCTACTCAGGCCATTGCCTCCACCACTGATATCAACTCTACCCCCACTGCAGACATCGACTCCACCTTCACTCCTGCCACTGCCTCAACCTTCACTTCTGCCATCGCCTCCACTGCCACTATCGCCACCACCGCCACTCGCACCATCACCTCCACCCATGAGTAATCAAGCTAACCCCCAGGATTGGGAGCTCCCTGCTTTCCACCTGCCTCCACCTCCACCAGAGCCCTGGGCTCCTCCACCCCACCGTGATACCAGACCGGGCCCGGCACACGAGTCTTTTGCTCCCTGTTCTTCACGGCAGCGTTACCGCAAGTCCCGCAACAGCCGCCTTCCTCCCCGCCTCCGCAAACCTCCTCTCGAATCCTCAACTCCACTGCTGCCATCGCCTCCATCTCTACTCAGGCCATTGCCTCCACCACTGATATCAACTCTACCCCCACTGCTGACATCGACTCCACCTTCACTCCTGCCATTGCCTCAACCTCCACTTCTGCCATCGCTTCCACTGCCACTATCGCCACCACCGCCACTCGCACCATCACCTCCACCCATGAGTAATCAAGCTAAACCCCAGGATTGGGAGCTCCCTGCTTTCCACCTGCCTCCACCTCCACCAGAGCCCTGGGTTCCTCCACGCCACCGTGATACCAGACCGGGCCCGGCACACGAGTCTTTTGCTCCCTATTCTTCACGGCAGCGTTACCGCAAGTCCCGCAACAGCCGCCTTCCTCCCCGCCTCCGCAAACCTCCTCTCGAATCCTCAACTCCATCCGCATTGATTCGTCCCATCCACCCGGACCGAGAGCACCTTCCCCCCGGCCTCGCTCCACCTGCAGGGCAGCGGATCCCCCCCCAGCCCAGGTGCAATGGCCGGGGTCCCGCGTACGGAGTCCCAGGTGCCCCTTCTGCCTGGCACCACTCCCACGAGTCGCGCTTCACGCGGCGTCCCGCCCTCCTCCCCACGCCTCCACCGGATCAGTGGATTCCTCCCCACCTTCGTCCCAGCCGAGCGGCTCCTGCTCCACACTGGGCCACCCGTCCCACTTTTGTTCCGTGCCGCTCCACAGATTTCCACGACAGACATCATCATCCGCCCCTTGTCCAACCCACACCACTGCATCACCATAGCCCGGCGACATTCACGGACTGCTCACACACGTGACTCCTGCTGGTCGGGTGACCGTGATGAACTATATGTGTCGCGTTGATGGCCATGTGATGGACATTGCTTTGAGTGGCAGAGCAGGTGGTTGTCATGATTAATACATTTGTGTTGTTATTGGACACTGCAGTGTGCGTGTGAGTTGCTGTGCGGTGCAACAGAGCACGTATTTGGTGTCGATCTTCGCGTGTGTGTGATTGTGTGGAGCGGTAGTGTCATGGTTAACGCTACACCGCGCTTCGAAACCCAGGTTTGACCCGAGTTAGCTTTCCGCACACGGCCACAGCCGGTGCAAGCAGTTGCGCAACTCGGTTGCACACAACTGAAGTCACTCTACACGTGGAAGTCTCTGCAACCAATTTGCTTGGCGATTGGTGGCCAGAACCACGAGCGATCCACACAGCACAGGGTGCTGGTCAGTCTGACCAACCACCCATTTCACCTGACTTTCCACAAAATCACCATTAATGTTCCTTTCCCAGGCAGTGACACCAACTCTGCCAAAGTGTGTTAGGAACTAATGCTGTGTATGTTCGGCAGAAACTCTGCACGATTCTGCTGATAAGACACTTAATTTCGAAACCATTTGAGAATGTCGTATTTATAATAAACGTGCACCATTTTTTAGCTGCTTGCCGCCCCTGTACATAGTACCTCTGTATTGATTACAAGTCCTGTGTGCTCACCATTGTACCATGGCATGTGCCTAGGTGGCACTACCGGATGGCTCCCATCCATAGCTGCCAGGCCATCGGCCAGCGCGATAAATATTCGACGCCAACCAACAAATATTTATTCCCACGAGGGGTGACGGGAACCGAACCAGGGATGTCCAGAGCAATCAACTCGTTAATGCGGGAGACCTGAATAGTTCCCGGCGCGTGACACAGTAACGCTGTTCGGCTGGCGACAGCACTCTGCTGCCGTATGCAACAACACACTCCACCCCGTTGACAACCTGGGACAGAACCGCGCCAATGCTGGTGTTGGTTGCGTCAGTATCAAGGACACACGGCATGGCAAAGTCAGAGTAGCGGAGGGGAATTGCGAAGTGCAACAAATGCGGCTTCCTCCTCCCCCCAATGAAACCTCTGACCCATAACCGTCAAGGCGTGGAGAGGTTTTGCGAAGGTAGCGAACCCAGTGACAAACCGGCGATAATAAGACGCAAAACCAATAAAACTCTGCACCTGCATCATCAACGTGGGGGTCGGCCACGTCCGAACACACGTGGTTTTGTCGGGATCTATCGCCATGCCCGATTTACTGACAATATGACCGAGATACCGCACGGATTTCTGAAGGGGGTAACACTTCTGCGGCTTGAATTTGAGATGGGCCGCTCGCATTTTAAGAAAGACAGCGCGTAACCAATCAAGATGTTCTTTGAACGTACGGCTGAAGACGATGACATCGTCGAGGTATTGTAAGCATGAGTCCCATTGAAGTCCAGCCAGCACCAGCTCCATCAGTCATTGGAACGTAGCCGGTGCTGCGTGGAGTCCCATGGGAAGCTGATTTAATTCAAACAGGCCTTGAGGTGTTCGAAAAGCCGTTTGGGTTTAGAGGCCTCATTTAGTGGCAAATGCCAAAATCCGGACAGGAGATCAAGGGTGGAGAAGTTCTGTACTCCCGCCAGAGCGTCCAGGGAATCGTCCATCCGAGGGAGAGGATACGCGTCAGCCACCGATATCTTATGAAGCTTCCTAAAGTCGACACACAACTGCAAGCTACCATCGTGCTTCTTAATGTGGTGGGTAATTGTCAGGCGTAATACGCCGCCACCACTACTGGAAAATATGTAGCTGCAGTCAGGGCCCAACAGGGGGCAATAGCGGGTCCGGCCTGTACCAAGTAGGACTCGTAGGTAAGGCAATTTGGAGGGCGGTTTGGAACCGGAGGTGGACACCCCAGGCCCCCAGTGGGGGCTGGGGGATTGCGCCGACATCCCCGGGGCCGGTGGGTCGTCGTCCTCTTCATTTGGAGACCTGGTACGTATTGTTCGCCTAGTCTCCATAATCTATAGTTAATTAACTAACGTTTGGCCACTTCCAACACCAGTTGTAGTGGGCTCAAATGGAGACTCAGGCTTCTATAGGAGACAACACGTTTATTTAACATTAACACGCTAAAACTAGATTCAAAGTTTTCGTGACTGCAGGAATTACTCTTTGGTTCTTTCGGTAAAGTCACGTTGACAGAAAATAAATTAAATAATAGAATACGCCGTTTTTCCAGTGTCGCTCCTATAATTTTGTTGACGGACAAATGGACAAAGGGCACAATAGCTTAGTGTTTGTGTATGTATATGTTATGTTTTTAAGAGAAGACAAGTTTGTAAATATATTTTTCCCCCAGGAAACGCTGGGTACTTCCCGCTGGTACTGATATGAAAATATATATTTTAAACTGTGCCAAAATCAATCAAAACGAACAACAGTAGATCAGAATTAAATCTCCAATGCTTGATATTTTATCATCCGCATAGGCGAGTGATGGTCAGGATGTTGTGTATGTGTAGTCACATAGAATTGGTCACTACGTAGCATAGCGCTGGCTGCTGGCAGGGAAGGGGATCTGCAGAGTGAAGCAGCCCTGATTGACAGCAGACCACGTAATAGACCTGAGAAGGATCTCGGGTAGGACACGTCGAGAGCCTGCTAGTAGATTCTAGAAGGGGAGCGTGGCCGGAGTGGAGCGAGGCCACGCTAACAGGATTAAAGGGGACCCCGAGCAGGGGATGAGGGCCATCGTTTGGAGTGGGATCGCCGTCGTCGTCGTCGTTGCTGTTGAAGATCGTCGCCTTCGCCGCTGTTGTCATCCACTTGATAATTGTGCTGCTAGCAGTAGTTGCCTGTCTTAGTTCAGCGCCGTCAGTGTCAGATGGCGAGCGTTGTGTTGTAGGCTAGCCACCAGTGCAGAGTTGCGTTTAAGCGAGGGACAGAGCGTTGTATTACAGCAGAGAGTGTGTAACAGTATGCTCGGTATGTAATTAAAGAATTGCCTCGAAGAAGTTACGTCTCCAAGTTAGTCACTATATATTTTTTCATGGGCATGGCTAGAGTTGTCACCTGTCCAGGAATTACCATTTGTGTTTAGGTGGTGGGTATTCATTCTTACGAGATATAGCACCCGCATTGTGTCGTTTACTGTGTAGTTCTGATAATTCTAGACTGAGTGCTGACTGAGAAATCTGTCCAGGCTTTGTCTACAGTCAAAAATGTGGCAATCTCATAGCAGCACCCTCCTGCGTCTCCAGTGTGAATATGCTGTAGAGTAAGTTTTCAACGCAGCGTATGTTTGCATGCTGAACTTCTTTCGCACCGTACGCAGGCAACCATGCTTATTGGAGGTGCGGGGGAATAACAAATTGAACAAAAAGAACAGGGACACAACTTGAAAACATAGAAGTGCATTTATACGTGGGGCGGTTGTTGAAGGGGGAGAGGGATGAAAATTATTAAGAGAGGCGTATCAGGGCAGAGCACAGTGCTGATTGGAATCTGAACTTAAATCATGAAACGTAACAAAGCCATTTTCCTAAAGCAGAACGTTTTTTAATCAGTGGATATGACCTGCAACAACAGATGCATCACAAACATGGCCATTGACGAAGACAATGGAACCAATGTTGAGAAGTGCACAAGGAAGCATAGAGATGCACATGCTAGGAATTAAACTGAGAATGGAAGACGGACACGTCAATTGGGCATCATATGCAAATTAAAGGCATAATTTTAGTTTAGAAAGGTGGGGTGAGGCAGGACACACAACTTGAAGAGATGACGGCCGGTGGTCGTGACTAACGTGGGAATGGGAGCTAAAGGAGGGAACACAACCAATAGAGCGTCCACTGCGAAGATGGATCGAATACATCATCCGGTGGGCAGTAGCCAGACAGATTTTTGCATTGCAAATCCGCAAGAGATGGTGATGGCTTCGGACAGAAGTGGAGAAATCACGGCTGGAGATGGTGACGGCTGCATAAGCAGCTTTGGAAAACATTTACACGATATCACCTTCAAAAACAACCATTCACTAAAACACATTTTCATTAAATGTGTATTCAGAAAGATAAACTAAAACAGTACAGGAATTATATCGTCTTTATTTTGCAAATTTTACAATAAAGGGTATTTTTTTCATTGCACTAGTTTAAGATAAAAACATTTTTTGCCGAAATAATGACATTAATAGGCACATTAATTGAAAGTGCAATTTTAAATTAACCGTGTAATTACTCGATAGTTTTGGTTAGAGTCTGTGCCTGTGTTAGAGTGCCGGAAAAAGTCCTGGCAAGGATTATTCAACATCACCTTGCCAGGCATGCTGAGAAGAGGATTGGGGAGCCCCATTGTGGTTTCAGGCCAGGGCAGCCACAGATGCCACATCTTCCTTCCGTTTGCTACAGCAGAGGAGTGTTGAATTCCGACAGGACTTACATCTCTGCTTTATTGACCTGGTCAATGCCTATGATACCATCAATAGGTCTGGACTCTGGGTTGTTCTTCATGCTTTCGGAGTCTCTGACTCTCTGCTCACAATAATTAAGGACTTCCATGATTTTTAAATTTTGATTTAAAGCTTTCGTGACTGCAGTAATTCATATTCTTAGTTTTTTCGGTAAAGTCACGTTGAAGAGAAACAACAAAATAACAAAATATATATAAAACAATAAAAAATTCTCACGACGTTTCGACCATAACTCAACACCTGATGATGACCGTTTGAGTTATGGTCGAAACGTCGTGAGAATTTTTTATTGTTTTATATATATTTTGTTATTTTGTTGTTTCTCTTCAACGTGACTTTACCGAAAAAACTAAGAATATGACTTCCATGATATTGAGCAGGGCCGAGTAAAGCTACTTTGCCGGAAGACGAAGCTATTCCCCGTTAACCTTGGGGTTCGACAGTAATGTCCTCTGGCTCCGTACACTGTTTAAAATATTTTTGGTCCACGTCGTTCGAGAAACCTTCCATGTCCGTACCAGAGCAATCTATATCTGATATAGATACAATGGGAGGCGGATTGATGCCCGGGTGCGCTTGAGAGCTTGCTCCCGATTTGTCATCCATGTTACGTATGCGAATGATCTAGACCTGGAGCGTGCCACTAGACAGGGGTGGGGAACGTCCGGCCGGCCGGCCATGAGGCCTGCGAAATCATTTGGTCTGGCCCTGTCAAGGCAACCGCAGGCGGGACTCGAAATTCAATCAATCTTGGAGCAAACCTGGAAAAGCAGTTGCGAGTAGCAACATCATCAATACCAGCTAACATCATCAATACCAGCTAACATCATCAATGCCAGCTAATATCTCCACACGCCTCACCAAAGAGAAGCAGTTCCAGCCATCGCATTAGGGGTGAGTTAATTAAATGTTTGACCAAATATAATAGGCTAATTTTTAAGTTGATGATTTTGTATGGCCCCCGAATGATGTTATAAATATCCAAATGGCCCTTGGCACAAAAAAGGTTCCCCACCCCTGCACTAAGAGGTGGGGCCTTAACCATCAGCCCCACCAAAACTAAGCACCTGCCTCGCTATGTTGTGCCATTAAACAAGGCGTGGGAAATTTTTTTTACTCGCGGGCCACAATGGGTTCTAAAATTTGACAGAGGGGCCGGGCAAGGAACAGATGGATGGAGTGTTTGTGTGAACTAATATAAATGACATGTAATAATCATTACATGAAAGGATTTGGCCTTTAACAGGTAGCAAAGCATTTATTTGCAAGGCAATTTAACAAATTGCACGAACATGAACAATACAAAAACATGTCGTAACGTGACTGATCAAACATCATGAAAACATCTGAGGCCTGCGCCCAAACCAATTACCACATTCCCGGACAAAGTGCTCCATCTAATGGGGAAATGAGGGCATTACAGGTGAAAGGTAAAATTTAATTTAATAATATTTGGACACGTTCGGGGGGCCGGATTAAAAAGCCCAGCCCATGTCTGCATTAAACCCTCCACCCCTTAACTCCCCATTGGTGATGGGGCAGTTGTAAATTGGATAGTTTTCCACAACTGGATAGTGTGCTTATGACCAACTCCGGTTTGACAGAAGAGGTCTCACTCCGAATCAGTCGAGCGGCATTATCTTTTCATCGGTTGCATAACGCTGTGTGGAAGCTACCTGATATCTGTCGCTCCACAGCAGTCTTCGGATCTTCTCGGCCACGGTCATGCCCTTCCTTCTCGATGCTTGCCAAACGTGGACCCCCCTAATGGAACATCTTCGCCGGTTATAAACATTCAGGATGGCCTTCCTACGATCCATCCTGGGTTTAACCAGGCTGGATTGTGTGAGCTCACAATCCTTGACAGATCTGGACAAAGTCCCATCGGTAAGCGCCTCCAGCAGGTAATGCTACATTGGCTGGGTCATGTACCACGACTCCCTAACCACTGCATTAAAGGGGGCTAAACAGGCGCGGCACGGGCTAGAGAAGAGATTAAATGATGTGGTACAAGAGGATGTGGAACTGAATTGACTTGCGAATGACTGGTACCAGCAGTGTAAAGCGCGGCCTATGTGGAGGAGACTCATGATGTACGATACTGGGCAGTTGGAGGTAGTCGCCCTCCAGCAACAACAGAGGGCAGCAGAGAGACGCTCACAACAAGGAGCAGAGCCTTAGGCGGATAAAACACATCAAGTTGGCACAGTAGGGGAGGCACAGCTGACACATCTGCCACTCATCTCTGTCAAACCATGGCAGCTGAATCTGACCCGTGATCACGTGGCCATAAAGTGCACTTAGCCTGGCACAAGTGCCGTAGCAACGTCACAGCCACTTAGTGGCGGTTGTTGTCTGTGTGTGTGCAATTGTAGTGACTCATTTCGCCCCTTACGACAAGCAAGCCAACATCAGGACGCAAGGTATTTTAACATAAAATGTTTTTATAAATTTGTATGTATTTTATGTTTCATACACGATCCCGACAGTCCTCGACTTATGAACTCAATTAGTTCCTGGGACCCGTTCGTGAGTCAAACGGTTTGTAAGTGGGAACACAATAATGTACACACGTGCGTGCACGCACACACGAGCACAAACACTGGAAGCGCGAGGATGACACAACTCGTGGAGGATCGCTCCGCTGAAAAAAAATAGATCCTCGGTTCAGTTTGCAAGTGCGAGTTCGCGTTGTAATTCTCAATGTTAAAACACATTTCATGGAAGCTGGTTCCTAAGTGCGGAAATTCGTAAGTCGAGTGGTTCGTAAGTCGATGCCTGCATGTATGTGAAATGTTTATTTGTGACTGTAAACGGAAAAATCCGTGTAGCCAGTTACCCAGTTAGTTTCGGTGGAAACAGCTGGAACCCACTAACAGAGTTAATTTTGTGGTGGTGAGAAACCCAGCCAGTAAGGAAACTCGAGGCATACATTATTGTAATAGCAGTATGACTTACATTGCTATAGCAGATTTGATGAAAAATCTTGAAGATAACATTTACCATTATCTTATTGCAATATATGAAAGTGTCATGGCAAATTAAAACGATGTGAAACAATTTAACAATCCTGTACAGCGATACACATAATCAAATTAAGTTAACTGGAAACGCTGAAACACGTACATATTAGTGAACATATCGTGAATAGAAGAAACTGATTTAACAAAGTATCCACACAATTAAAACATCAATGAAGCAGGTTGCTGGAATGGATGCTCCAGGCGCCACTCTACGCGTGAGTGGTGCCAGTGGACTGAGAGGCCGTGCCAGGTGTCGCTGTCGCTGGCTGCTCAATGACCACCACCCTCTCGGCCGCTGCAGGGAGGGCGCGGCGCTGAGCCTTGAACTTCAGCTTCCCGTCTTCAGTCAAGCAGCAGCTCACGCTCTGCGGGTCCACGTCCCTGGGCAGCTGCGTCTCCCTGTGGAACTCCTGGCAGCTGTGACTGTAGCTGCCGCTGCCGCTGCTGACTTCTCCGCTCTTCACCTCGCGCCGTCCGGCCACCACCAGCTTGTCTCCAGACACCTTCACGGCCAGGTCTTGTGGGGCGAAGTCCTGCACGTCCAGGGACGCGACAAACCCGCCTCCCTGCTCCTGTGGATCTTCAATCTGGAACCCACTGCTCACGGCCGGCTGCTGCAGCAGTGCGTCTCCGAGGCTGCCCGGAGCCCGCGTGTGGCTGCTGAGCTGATCGACTCCACGGAAGATTCTCTCCATCCTCTCGATCTCACTCCTCATGTCTCGCTGCAGCTGCTGGAAGAGACTTTCACCGCGGGGGTTCCAGACCGGCCAGCCTGGCCAGACGCTCCTCTCCATCACGTGCATCGCAGGGAAGTAAACACTCAGGGCCATGCTTGTTGATGTGCTTCACAGTGAGGCTCGCTTCAGCTGTGAGCGCTGCTCCCTCGTCCCCCGATGTTCTGCCAGTGCAGCTACAGGAGCTGCTTTTATAGCCCTGGCAGTACCTACGAGCAGATGCCAGGTGGAGCCAGAAGCGTCCAGAATGACGCAGCTGCTCCCAGAGGCTTCCTCCATCCGCACAGAATCAAGAGCGTGACTCGTGTCTCAGGCTGCAGTTTGTGAGCAGTTTACTACAATAGCATTTAGTTCACCCTGCCAATGTGTAAGTATCAAACTATAGCATAACGTATATTTTTAAAATAACCATTGTACAGAATTGATAGTTTTTTATTAAGTGAAATGTAAGGGACATTCGTTGTCTTTGTGTGACTCAGTCTTTCCTGATAAGGCTGATGATGTCATTGTGCTGTGTAAGCGAGAATTTAAGTTTCGGTTTGTATCACCCTTCAAAGTGTAGTAATTTCAATTAAATATAGAATAGCGCATCACTCTGTTTTACATTCATTATCAGTGCTGAGTGAATTCCATGGCAGTAAACTGCTCACAAACTGCAGCCTGAGACACGAGTCACGCTCTAGATTCTGTTCGGATGAGGGAAGCCGCTGGGAGCAGCTGCGTCATTCTGGACGCTTCTGGCTGCCCCTGGCATCTGCTCGTAGCTACTGCCAGGGAATATGCTATTCTGTAATTGTATTTTATTATTTCTTATTTCTACGTGACTTTACCGAAAAAACCAAAGAGCAGTTTCTTTTATCCACGCTATGTTCAGTAATATGTACGTGTTTCAGCGTTCACATTCAACTTCATTGGATTAAGTGTATCGCTGTAAAGGATTGTGAAATCGTATCGCTTCGTTTTAATTTGCCATTAAACGTTCATATATTGCAATAAGATAATGAAAAATGTTATCTTCAATTATTTTTCATCATTGCACACGACTATTTTGCACAGTCTAATTTTCGAACTACTATAATACTATAGTGTTTGTGTGAATGGTAAATGATGTTTGTTTTTTGTAATAAAATGCCTTTCAATTTCCTGCAACAGTTGCAACTGTTCTTTTTTCTACATTGTGTTTGTTTCATCGTTACTGTGGATTAGAGTTCTGGACACAGAATTCCCCAAAACTAAGACAACCGGTAACGCGGCCTCATTGCTCCCTGTCCGTGACAACTCCCAAGGTGCCAGGCTTACGCCGTCGGCCCTGCCGAGTCACTCCGCACTCAGAATCTGGGATTGGCTTGCAATTGTCTAAGGTCAATCTTACCACTTCACATTTCACTTGTATCATCCTTCAATTGGTAGTAAATCCTTCGCTAAAGAATTGGTCCTCAAATCGTGGGGACAGCGTACCACGGAAAAAAATAGTTGCCATTTAATGTTTGCGACACAGAGAATGTAAATAGTTACATGACAACATCGCTGCTGTAGCAGTGTAAGTCATGCTGCTATTAATATATTCTATGTCTCGAGTTTCCTGGCTGGCTGCTGGCTGTGCTTCTCTCCACCCGAACAATAACTCCGTTGTTAGTGGGTGCAGGAGACAATAGGGACACCAACAAGGTGGGAATAACCAGAACAGTATTTGAAGACTGACACGGTTCATTTAAAATTGCACTTTCAATGTATGCGCCAATTAACGTCATTCTTTTTGACAAAATAACTTGTTTTATCCTAGAGAATTGGAAACTAAACCTTAAAACATTAAACTAGTACAATTAAAATGTACGATTAATTGTAAAGTTAGCAAAATAAATAAATGATCTAATTCATATACTATATTCTTGGTTCTTTCGGTGAAGTCACGTAGAAGGGAAACAATAAAATAATATTTTTCGATTTGAAGCTTTCGTGACTGCAAGGATTCATCTTCTTTGGTTCTTTCGGTAAAGTCACGTAGAATGAGAATAAAATAATAAAATAACACAATAAAATTCTCACGACGTTTCGGCCACAACGCAAGCGGCCGTCTTCAGGTGAAAGGTACATAACTGTCGGGACGACAGAGCTTCAATGAACGATGGTAAGATTCGTAGCGACTTTTAAGCTGGTTGGGAGAAGTGAGGCACCTTGACAAGGGGTTTACATATCAATAGCTGAGGGATTAGCTTGTGACTGGTCATGGAAATGGCTATGTTAAAGTCAAAACCTACACATCCACAGAGGCAACTAGTAATTTAGCATTGAAATAGCTAAGGGATTAGCTTGGGACTGGTCACAGGAATGGCTATGTTAAAGTCAAAACCTACACATCCACAGAGGCAACTAGTAATTTATCATTGAAATAGCTAAGGGATTAGCTTGTGCAAATAGCTGAGGGATTAGCTTGTGACTGGTCACAGAAATAGATGTTAAAGTAAAGGCCTACACATCCACAGAGCTTCAATGAACGCTGTTAAAATTCGTAGCGACTATTAAGCTGGTTGGGAGAAGTGAGGCACCTTGACAAAGGGGTTTACATGTCAAATAGCTGAGGGATTAGCTTGTGACTGGTCACGGAAATAGCTATGTTAAAGTCAAAACCTACACATTCACAGAGGCAAATAGTAATTTAGCATTGAGATAGCTAATGGATTAGCTTGTGACTGGTCACAGGAATGGCTATGTTAAAGTCAAAACCTACACATCCACAGAGGCAACTAGTAATTTAACATTGAAATAGCTAAGGGATTAGCTAGTGCAAATAGCTGAGGGATTAGCTTGTGACTGGTCACGGAAATGGCTATGTTAAAGTCAAAACCTACACATCCACAGAGGCAACTAGTAATTTAGCATTGAAATAGCTAAGGGATTAGCTTGTGACTGGTCACAGAAATAGATGTTCAAGTCAAAGCCTACACATCCACAGAGGCACCTCGTACATGGACGCCAAAGGGGGCTGCAACAACTCAACTGTCATACAGTAAAGCGATGTGAAAAACCTAATTCTAAATTACATCAATATAATAAATGTACTCAATATATTCTTCAATAAGCTGAGCTATTAACATTAACTGGGTATACACTACACTATATAATGAATATCATATAGTAAACCAATAAAAACTAAAATATAAACTACCTCAATATGCTTAGTTCTTTCGGTAAAGTCACGTTGAAGGGAAACAATAAAGTAATAAAATATATATAAAATAATAAAAATTCTCACGACCTTTCGACCATAACACAAACGGTCGTCTTCAGGTGTTATATGGTGAAGAAACGGGTGGATTCTTACCTTCCTCACCACGGACAGCTACGTTCAGACGGACGAGTCCATTCATGGTTGGAGCAGAGGAGGAAGGAGGGGAGAAACAGCTGCGAGGCGCTGTTATACTCCATGTTATAAACCATACCATTAACCGTGGTGTGAGAGGTATTAAAAGTCAGTGCCAGCGAAATAGCTGCGGTCTGAAGGTCCCCGTGAAATACAATTAATTAAGAACCGAAATGGTTTAAAACATCTTTCCAATGGTTACTAAGCCAGAATCCATCTTCTCGGTTGAAATAGTCTCTGTGTTTTTATATGTGGATGGCCTCATGAACGAATCTCTCATAGTAGCCGGTTGGTTTGCACATCGCTTTACTGTATGACAGTTGAGTTGTTGCAGCCCCCTTTGGCGTCCATGAACGAGGTGCCTCTGTGGATGTGTAGGCTTTGACTTTAACATCTATTTCTGTAACCAGTCACAAGCTAATCCCTTAGCTATTTCAATGCTAAATTACTAGTTGCCTCTGTGGATGTGTAGGTTTTGACTTTAACATAGCTATTTCCGTGACCAGTCACAAGCTAATCCCTCAGCTATTTGATATGTAAACCCCTTTGTCAAGGTGCCTCACTTCTCCCAACCAGCTTAATAGTCGCTACGAATTTTAACAGCGTTCATTGAAGCTCTGTGGATGTGTAGGCCTTTACTTTAACATCTATTTCTGTGACCAGTCACAAGCTAATCCCTCAGCTATTTGCACAAGCTAATCCCTTAGCTATTTCAATGATAAATTACTAGTTGCCTCTGTGGATGTGTAGGTTTTGACTTTAACATAGCCATTCCTGTGACCAGTCCCAAGCTAATCCCGTAGCTATTTCAATGCTAAATTACTAGTTTCCTCTGTGGATGTGTAGGTTTTGACTTTAACATAGCCATTTCCGTGACCAGTCACAAGCTAATCCCTCAGCTATTGATATGTAAACCCCTTTGTCAAGGTGCCTCACTTCTCCCAACCAGCTTAAAAGTCGCTACGAATCTTAACATCGTTCATTGAAGCTCTGTCGTCCCGACAGTTCTGTACCTTTCACCTGAAGACGGCCGCTTGCATTGTGGCCGAAACGTCGTGAGAATTTTATTGTGTTATTTTATTATTTTATTCTCATTCTACCTGACTTTACCGAAAAAACCAAGAATATAGTATATGAATTAGATCATTTATTTATTTTGCTAACTTTACAATTAATCGTACATTTTAATTGTACTAGTTTAATGTCTTAAGGTTTAGTTTCCAATTCTCTAGGACAAAACAAGTTATTTTGTCAAAAAGAATGACGTTAATTTGCGCATACATTGAAAGTGCAATTTTAAATGAACCGTGTCAGTCTTCAAATTCTGTTCTGGTTATTCCCACCTTGTTGGTGTCCCTATTGTCTCCTGCACCCACTACCAACGGAGTTATTGTTGGGGTGGAGAGAATCACAGCCAGCAGCCAGCCAGGAAACTCGAGACATAGAATATGTTAATAGCAGCGTGACTTACACTGCTACAGCAGCGATGTTGTCATGTAACTATTTACATTCTCTGTGTCGCAAACATTAAATGGCAACAAATTTTTTCCGTGGTACGCTGTCCCCACGATTTGAGGACCAATTCTTTAGCGAAGGATTTACTACCAATTGAAGGATGATACAAGTGAAATGTGAAGTGGTAAGATTGATCTTAGACAATTGCAAGCCAATCCCAGATTCTGAGTGCGGAGTGACTCGGCAGGGCCGACGGCGTGAGCCTGGCACCTTCGGTGTTGTCACGGACACGGAGCAATGAGGCCGCGTTACCGGTTGTCTTAGTTTTGGGGAATTCTGTGTCCAGAACTCTGATCCACAGTAACGATGAAACAAACACAATGTAGAAAAAAGAAAAGTTGCAACTGTTGCAGGAAATTGAAAGGCATTTTATTACAAAAAACAAACATCATTTACCATTCACACAAACACTATAGTATTATAGTAGTTCGAAAATTAGACTGTGCAAAATAGTCATGTGTAATGATGAAAAATAATTGAAGATAACATTTATCATTATCTTTTTGCAATATATGAACGTGTAATGGCAAATTAAAACGAAGCGATACGATTTCACAATCCTTTACAGCGATACACTTAATCCAATGAAGTTGAATGTGAACGCTGAAACACGTAAATATTACTGAACATAGCGTGGATAGAAGAAACTGATTTATCTAAATATCCATACAATTGAAACATCAATAAAGCAGGCTGCTGGAATGGATGCTCCAGGCGCCACTCTACGCGTGAGTGGTGCCAGTGGACTGAGAGGCCGTGCCAGGAGTCGCTGTCGCTGGCTGCTCAATGACCACCACCCTCTCGGCCGCTGCAGGGAGGGCGCGGCGCTGAGCCTTGAACTTCAGCTTCCCGTCTTCAGTCAAGCAGCAGCTCACGCTCTGCGGGTCCACGTCCCTGGGCAGCTGCGTCTCCCTGTGGAACTCCTGGCAGCTGTGGCTGTAGCTGCCGCTGCTGACTTCTCCGCTCTTCACCTCGCGCCGTCCGGCCACCACCAGCTTGTCTCCAGACACCTTCACGGCCAGGTCCTGTGGGGAGAAGTCCTGCACGTCCAGAGACGCGACAAACCCGCCTCCCTGCTCCTGTGGATCTTCAATCTGGAACCCACTGCTCACGGCCGGCTGCTGCAGCAGTGCGTCTCCGAGGCTGCCCGGAGCCCGCGTGTGGCTGATGAGCTGATCGACTCCACGGAAGATTCTCTCCATCCTCTCGATCTCGCTCCTCATGTCTCGCTGCAGCTGCTGGAAGAGACTTTCACCGTGGGGGTTCCAGACCGGCCAGCCTGGCCAGACGCTCCTCTCCATCACGTGCATCGCAGGGAAGTAAACACTCAGGGCCATGCTTGTTGATGTGCTTCACAGTGAGGCTCGCTTCAGCTGTGAGCGCTGTTCCCTCCTCTGCCGATGTTCTGCCAGTGCAGCTACAGGAGCTGCTTTTATAGCCCTGGCAGTGGCTACGAGCAGATGCCAGGGGGAGCCAGAAGCTTCCAGAATGACGCAGCTGCTCCCAGCGGCTTACATCATCCGCACAGAATCAAGAGCGTGACTCGTGTCTCAGGCTGCAGTTTGTGACAAGTTCACTACAATAGCATTTAGTTCACCCTGTCAATGTGTAAGTATCAAATTATAGCATTACGTATATTTTAAAAATAACCATGGTACAGAATTGATAGTTTTTTATTAAGTCAAATGTAAGGGACATTTGTAGTCTTTGTGTGACTCAGTCTTTCCTGATAAGGCTGATGATGTCATTGTGCTGTGTAAGCGAGAATTTAAGTTTCGGTTTGTATCACCCTTCAAAGTGTAGTAATTTCAATTAAATATAGAAGAGCACATCACTGTTTTACATTCATTATCAGTGCTGAGTGAATTCCATGGCAGTAAACTGCTCACAAACTGCAGCCTGAGACACGAGTCACGCTCTTGATTCTGTGCGGATGGAGGAAGCCCTGGGAGCAGCTGCATCATTCTGGACGCTTCTGGCTGCCCCTGGCATCTGCTCGTAGCTACTGCCAGGGCTATAAAAGCAGCTCCTGTAGCTGCACTGGCAGAACATCGGCGGAGGAGGGAGCAGCGCTCACAGCTGAAGCGAGCCTTACTGTGAAGCACATCAACAAGCATGGCCCTGAGTGTTTACTTCCCTGCGATGCACGTGATGGAGAGGAGCGTCTGGCCAGGCTGGCCGGTCTGGAACCCCCGCGGTGAAAGTCTCTTCCAGCAGCTGCAGCGAGACATGAGGAGCGAGATCGAGAGGATGGAGAGAATCTTCCGTGGAGTCGATCAGCTCAGCAGCCACACGCGGGCTCCGGGCAGCCTCGGAGACGCACTGCTGCAGCAGCCGGCCGTGAGCAGTGGGTTCCAGATTGAAGATCCACAGGAGCAGGGAGGCGGGTTTGTCGCGTCCCTGGACGTGCAGGACTTCTCCCCACAGGACCTGGCCGTGAAGGTGTCTGGAGACAAGCTGGTGGTGGCCGGACGGCGCGAGGTGAAGAGCGGAGAAGTCAGCAGCGGCAGCTACAGCCACAGCTGCCAGGAGTTCCACAGGGAGACGCAGCTGCCCAGGGACGTGGACCCGCAGAGCGTGAGCTGCTGCTTGACTGAAGACGGGAAGCTGAAGTTCAAGGCTCAACGCCGCGCCCTCCCTGCAGCAGCCGAGAGGGTGGTGGTCATTGAGCAGCCAGCGACAGCGACTCCTGGCACGGCCTCTCAGTCCACTGGCACCACTCACGCGTAGAGTGGCGCCTGGAGCATCCGTTCCAGCAACCTGCTTTATTGACGTTTCAATTGTGTGGATATTTAGTTTGACCGACCCTCTGTGCTGCATTATATTGTTTCCAAACTTTACTAAATCTTGTTCAATTTGACGTGCTTCTTCATCCCTCTGTGTTTCCTCTCTCTCTTAAATTTAGCTATTCTATACCTGATGATGATTGCTTGCGTTGCAATCGAAACGTCGTATGCTATTCTGTAATTGTATTTTATTATTTCTTATTTCTACGTGACTTTACCGACAAAACCAAAGAGCGGTTTCTTCTATCCACGCTATGTTCAGTAATATTTACGTGTTTCAGCGTTCACATTCAACTTCATTGGATTAAGTGTATCGCTGTAAAGGATTGTCAAATTGTATCGCATCTTTTAATTTGCCATTAAACGTTCATATATTGCAAAAAGATAATGATAAATGTTATCTTCAAGTATTTTTCATCAATACACGTGACTATTTTCCACAGTCTAATTTTCGAACTACTATAATACTATACTGTTTGTGTGAATGGTAATGCGGATGTGTATGCTTTAACTTTTAACATAGCTATTTCTGTGACCAGTCACAAGCTAATCATTCAGCCTTTTCAATGCTAAATTTTATGCTAATTCCTTCGTCAAGGCTCTTTGTTCCTCTCACACAGCTTAAAAGCCGTGATCTGAACGTGGCTCTCTCACTCCAGCGCTGTCCTACCAGACAGTCTCGCTCCCTTCACCTGATGAAGGCCGCTTGTGTTGTGGCCGAAACGTCGTGAGAATATTATTGTGTTATTTTATTTTATCAATTTATTATTTTATTCTCATTCTACGTGACTTTACCGAAAGAACCAAAGAAGATTAATCATTGCAGTCACGAAAGCTTTAAATCGAAATTTAACCGCCTCTACGGGGAGGGATTCCACACATCCTTAAGATCATTCAACAGACTTCGGGATAAGAAGGCTCAACTAATCGAGTCTCTCACCTTTCTGAAGAGATGCCGCGACTCTAAGGTAATACCAACCGCATTTACACTAACCTCTGCTGTTGCAACTTCTCTCAATGCAAAACGAATTCTAGCTAGAACTAGCTTCGCTCATATCTCGGAAAAAATCAGACTTAGACGCACCGAACTCGATCAGTTAGACAAGACACTCTACAAATCACACTTAAAATTGACAGCAACAATGTCTACATCGGATTGGGAACATGTAGACAATATGACTACCTCTTCGGCTGCCACTATGTCGAACAAATGTAGGGACAATTTGATTTCCAAATTCAATCACCTCTCCAGCAAAAAATCGGATCCACACACCGAAAACATAGACGTCAACAAAGTCGTAATTAATCGCAGTAACAGTTCCATTTCTGATGGTCTGAAATCCGTTTTAGCTAAAGGTCTAAACTTTGCTGTCACACCGAGACACTTACCGGTTAATGATATCATTGCCCATGTCGACGTTGCACTCAAGGGCTTGAGTCACATCTCTGCAGACGTAGCAAGATCTGAAATCGCTGCAACCCTCAAAAACGCTAAGTTGCCACCTAGCAACATCAGCAAAGACGAACGTTTTGAATTATCTCAATTAAAAAAGAGGGATGATATTGTCGTTCTCTCAGCCGACAAAGGCAATGCCACTGTCATCATGGACAAAACAGAATATAACAACAAAATTCAAGAACTACTCAACGATGGCAGCTATACAAAAATAAAAAGAGATCCCACCAACAGCCTGGTCACCAAAACGAACAAAATTATCTCTGATTCAACAGCATTAATTGATGAGAACAAACAGTTATTGTTGAAACCCTCTGCTGCCAGACCACCAAGATTATATGGCCTTCCAAAGATACACAAAGAAGATACACCCCTTCGTCCCATCGTCTCTACTATCAGCTCCCCCACCTACAAACTGGCACGTTTTCTGGCTGATATACTGCGACCTTTCACTGGAAAAACCACCTCTGCGGTACTAAATTCGACTCACCTGGTATCGACAATCAAAGACATTTCCCTGTCCCCAAACGACCTGCTTGTCAGTTTTGATGTGGTGTCCTTGTTCACCAAAGTCCCGGTACCTGACACCATCGCTATCATTGAAGACCTGGTTCATCAAGGACTGCATACTGATGTACCCCCCCTGGTGAGACATTGCTTAACCAACACATACTTCACCTGGAATGGAACTTTCTACAAACAAACTGAGGGCACCCCAATGGGCTCCCCCCTATCTCCGGTTGTAGCCAACGTATTCATGGAAAAATTTGAAACTGACGCCATCCAGACTGCCACTCTACGCCCGACCTTATGGAAGAGGTACGTTGATGACACCTTTGTCATCTGGCCACATGGCCAGCCTGCTCTAGACCAATTCTGCAACCACATCAATTCCATACACCCAGCCATCAGATTTACCATGGAGGTCGAAAAAGATGGCAAACTACCCTTTCTGGATGTCTTAATTAAAAGGAGACATGATGGTTCAATGAGCCACTCTGTCTACAGGAAAGCTACCCATACAGATGCTTACTTGAAACCGGATTCCCACCACCATCCATCCCAGAAGAACTGCCTCATCAAGACTCTATACCATAGAGCCCAATGCATTTCCGACCAGGAACACATTACCAGTGAACTCAAACACGTACACCAGGCTCTCAGGGCTAATGGCTACTCCGACTACACAATCCGCAAAGCCATCACTCCAGTCATGAAGAAGGATCCTCTTGTGGAGCCACTCAAAACCATCACCTTACCCTACATTGCAGGGGTCACTAAAAAGATCTCCAAAATCCTGAATAAACACAAGATCCAGGTCCGATTCAACACAGTACACAAAATCCGTGATTTAGTTCCATCTGTAAAAGATGCTCTTCCAGACATACAGTACCCGGGCGTTTACAAACTAAAGTGCCTCTGTGGTAGTAGCTACATTGGAGAAACCAAAAGACATATCTCGGATCGCATCCGCGAACATAAAGCAGACTTGAAACACGGTAAGACGAACTCCTCTGCCGTGGCAGATCACTGTTACAATTCAGTGGGCTCACATGACATTGACTTCTCCAAGACGGAGGTTCTTTGCAAACCAACTGGCTACCATGAGAGATTCGTTCATGAGGCCATTCACATATACAAGCACAGAGACAATTTCAACCGAGAAGATGGATTCAGGCTCAGTAACCACTGGAAAGATGTGTTAAATCATTTCTGTTCTTAATTAATTGTAATTTTACGATGACCTTCAGACCGCAGCTCTTTCGCCAGCATTGCCTCTTAATACCTCTCACACCACGGTTAATGGTATGGTTTACAACATGGAGTATACTAGGGCTTCGCAGCTGTCTCTCTCCCCCTCCTCTGTTCCGACCATGGACGAACTCGTCCGTCTGAACGGGGCCCGTAGCTATCCGTGGTACGGAAATTTGAGGGTAAGAATCCACCCATTTTTTCGCCATATAGCATTGTGATATATAACGACTTATGGTTGGTAGCTTAGCTGATTGGAGAATATAGAGTTTATTGATAACATGAAGGTAATTTATATTTTAGTTTTTATTGGTTCACTATATAGTACTGTGAATAGCTCAGATTTGTAGTCATTTCTGTGACCAGTCACTAGCAAATCACCCAGTTATTTCAATGCTAAATTCGCCTAGTTATTTCAATGCTAAATTCTCCTGTTTTGATTTGTACTAAGTGCCTCGGTGAATGTGTATGCTCTGACTTCAACGTAACTATTTCTGTAGCAGTTACAAGCGAATGCCTTAATTTAGCTATTTCAATGCTAAATTCTATGCTAATTCCTTTTAACAATGGGTGCCTCTGCGGATGTGTATGCTTTAACTTTTAACATAGCTATTTCTGTGACCAGTCACAAGCTAATCATTCAGCCTTTTCAATGCTAAATTTTATGCTAATTCCTTCGTCAAGGCTCTTTGTTCCTCTCACACAGCTTAAAAGCCGTGATCTGAACGTGGCTCTCTCACTCCAGCGCTGTCCTACCAGACAGTCTCGCTCCCTTCACCTGATGAAGGCCGCTTGTGTTGTGGCCGAAACGTCGTGAGAATATTATTGTGTTATTTTATTTTATCAATTTATTATTTTATTCTCATTCTACGTGACTTTACCGAAAGAACCAAAGAAGAAAAAAATGGTAATGATGTTTGTTTTTTGTAATAAAATGCCTTTCAATTTCCTGCAACAGTTGCAACTGTTATTTTTTCTACATTGTGTTTGTTTCATCGTTACTGTGGATCAGAGTTCTGGACACAGAATTCCCCAAAACTAAGACAACCGGTAACGCGGCCTCATTGCTCCCTGTCCGTGACAAATGCCAAGGTGCCAGGCTCACGCCGTCGGCCCTGCCGAGTCACTCCGCACTCAGAATTTGGGATTGGCTTGCAATGATCTAAGGTCAATCTTACCACTTCACATTTCAATTGTATCATCCTTCAATTTGGTAGTAAATCCTTCGCTAAGGAATTGGCCCTCAAATCGTGGGGACAAGCGTTCCACAGAAAAATTAGTTGCCATTTAATGTTTGCGACACAGAGAATGTAAATAGTTACATGACCACCTCGCTGCTGTAGCAGTGTAAGTCACGCTGCTATTAACATATTCTATGTCTCGAGTTTCCTGGCTGGCTGCTGGCTGTGCTTCTCTCCACCCCAACAATAAGTCCGTTGTTAGTGGGTGCAGGAGACAATAGAGACACAAACAAGGTGGGAATAACCAGAACAGTATTTGAAGACTGACACGGTTCATTTAAAATTGCACTTTCAATGTATGCGCCAATGAATGACATTCTTTTTGAAAAATAACTTGTTTTATCCTAGAGAATTAGAAACTAAACCTTAAGACATTAAACTAGTGCAATAAAAGTGTACGATTAATTATAAAGTTAGCAAAATAAATAAATGATCTAATTCATATACTATATTCTTGGTTCTTTCGGTGAAGTCACATAGAAGGGAAACAATAAAATTATATTTTTCGATTTGAAGCTTTCGTGACTGCAAGGATTCATCCTCTTTGGTTCTTTCAGTAAAGTCACGTAGAATGAGAATAAAATAATAAAAAAACACAATAAAATTCCCACGACGTTTCGGCCACAACGCAAGCGGCCGTCTTCAGGTGAAAGGTACAGAACTGTCGGGACGACAGAGCTTCAATGAACGATGTTAAGATTCGTAGCGACTTTTAAGCTGGTTGGGAGAAGTGAGGCACCTTTACAAAGGGGTTTACATATCAATAGCTGAGGGATTAGCTTGTTACTGGTCACGGAAATGGCTATGTTAAAATCAAAACCTACACATCCACAGAGGCAACTAGTAATTTAGCATTGAAATAGATAATGGATTCGCTTGTGACTGGTCACAGGAATGGCTATGTTAAAGTCAAAACCTACACATCCACAGAGGCAACTAGTAATTTAGCATTGAAATGGCTAAAGGATCAGCTTGTGCAAATAGCTGAGGGATTAGCTTGTGAATGGTCACGGAAATGGCTATGTTAAAGTCAAAACCTACACATCCACAGAGGCAACTATTAATTTAGCATTGAAATAGCTAAGGGATTAGCTTGTGACTGGTCACAGGAATGGCTATGTTAAAGTCAAAACCTACACATCCACAGAGGCAACTAGTAATTTAGCATTGAAATAGCTAAGGGATTAGCTTGTGCAAATAGCTGAGGGATTAGCTTGTGACTGGTCACAGAAATGGCTATGTTAAAGTAAAGACCTACGCATCCACAGAGGCAACTAGTAATTTAGCATTGAAATAGCTAAAGGATCAGCTTGTGCAAATATCTGAGGGATTAGCTTGTGAATGGTCACGGAAATGGCTATGTTAAAGTCAAAACCTACACATCCACAGAGGCAACTAGTAATTTAGCATTGAAATAGCTAAGGGATTAGCTTGTGACTGGTCACAGGAATGGCTATGTTAAAGTCAAAACCTACACATCCACAGAGGCAACTAGTAATTTAGCATTGAAATAGCTAAGGGATTAGCTTGTGCAAATAGCTGAGGGATTAGCTTGTGACTGGTCACAGAAATGGCTATGTTAAAGTAAAGACCTACACATCCACAGAGGCAACTAGTAATTTAGCATTGAAATAGCTAAGGGATTAGCTTGTGACTGGTCACAGAAATAGATGTTAAAGATGTTAAAGATGAACCTTGAGATTTGTAAGGGGCACGGGGTGACCAATTTGGCCCCGCGGTGTGGTAGCGGGTAGTTTGTGATAAACTACCTCAGGGCGTGACGACCCTGCCTTACGCGAGTCCCAGGCACAGATGGCCCGGCTGTCAGTAGCTGGTAAGGGCCCCTCCCAGGGTTACGCGGTTTTCTTACTGCCTTGTGAGTGTCTCGGGAGAGTCAATGGCTAAGGGAGTAAACCCCGACAGAAAATCAGGAGTGGGGCCCCTCAGGCGGTTTTGTGACGCACTGCGGCACATTCCCGGCAGCCCCTGCAGCCAAACTGGTACCAAACGTCGTGCTACGCACTCCTTTGGACATCACCGGCAAGGCCGAGGGGGGATCCTGACGCATGGGCAACCCAGGATTTCCAGAATAACCTGCCCGGGCTTTGCACTAACAAGAGGTGCAAAAATGGGGAGAGGACACTCCTCGGCCACCTAATCGTGGCCAAGAAACACGGATGGCAGCAGTCACGGGTTATAAGCTCATTTTAGATTGGCGTAAAAAATGGGCGCCACGGGTTGCCATCGTCGGTGGGAGGGGTCATTGCACCCCAATGGATAGCTACCGCCACCCGCCTCAGGCTGGGCAGCCCCCGGCCAATAAGGTCCTTTCCCGCCACGGCTCACCTGCTCCAATGGGTGCTTGGACCTTATGGTTCAGCACCAGACAAGTGGGCTGCAAAACTTGCACCAGACAAAAGCAAAACAAAACGAAAGAAGGTTCCAGCCCTTCATTTTGCAAGCTGGAATGTACGCACAATGTGTTCTGGACTCTCCGAAGATCTATTGCAGATTGAGGACATCCGCAAGACTGGAGTTATCGACAGGGAGTTGGCGAGACTCCATGTCGATATTGCAGCACTGCAGGAGACCCGGCTTGCTGGCAGTGGCTCACTACGAGAGAGTGACTACACTTTCTACTGGCAAGGAAAACAGCAGAACGAACCAAGGCAACATGGTGTTGGGTTCGCTGTCAAAAACACACTCCTTGGCATGATAGAACCACCGACTGCAGGCTCCGAGCGGATTCTACTCATGAGATTGCTCACTGCTTCTGGCCATGTAAACATCCTGAGTGTCTACGCCCCAACACTCTACTCACCTCCGGAGATTCATGACCAATTCAATGAAGAGCTTCACAATATTATTCGCAAAATCCCCAGCTCTGAGCACATGTTTCTGTTGGGAGACTTCAATGCAAGGGTTGGGGCTGACCACGACGCGTGGCCCGCATGCCTTGGCTATCATGGCATTGGAAAGATAAATGCCAGTGGCCAAAGACTACTGGAACTTTGTTCATACCACAATCTCTGTATCAGAAACTCATTCTTTCTCACAAAACCATGACATAAAGTATCATGGAGACATCCAAGTTCTCTTAATTGGCACCAACTGGACCTCGTCATCACCCGACGAGCCCTCCTCAACTCGGTACTCATCACACGCAGCTACCACAGTGCAGTCTGTGACACCGATCACTCGCTGGTATCCAGCAAGGTCAGACTACGCCCCAAAAAGATACACAGACTCAAACAAAAGCGCTACCTACGCATCAACTCTGCCAAGACATCCCTCCCAGAGCTCCCTCAATTTTCCAACACAGCCTTGAGCAGTCCCTACACGACACACCAGATGGAAGCGTGGAGACAAAGTGGGCATACATCAGAGACGCCATCTTTAATGCAGCCATCAATAGCTTCGGCAAGCAGACAAGGCGGAACACAGACTGGTTTGAGGAACACCTGGCTATATTGGAACCCATCCTCCAAGCCAAACGCATGGCGCTCTTGAAGTACAAGCAAGTCCCAAGTACAGGATCGTTAAGGGCACTGAAAGCTGCTCGCAGTGCAGCTCAAACGACCGCCAGACGCTGTGCCAACAACTACTGGGTGAATCTCAGTAGTAGGATCCAACTCGCCTCTGACACTGGCAATATCCGTGCCATGTATGAAGGCATCAAGACAGCCTTTGGTCCAAACATCAGGAGGACTGCCCCCCTTAAATCCAGCACAGGGGCCATCATCACTGATAAACAAGAGCAAATGGCCAGGTGGGTAGAACACTACTCAGAGCTCTACTCACGAGACAACGGTGTAGTAGCTTTAGAACACTTGAGTCTTAAACTGAGGAATAGGGAAGGGGAGTTGTCCCATATCTGGGGCCCCCTCATGAATGCCACTCCAGAGACCCTGAGTTTACTTGACTAAACTGGAAATTAGACTGACTCCCCTCCCTCCCACACACGATAATTCACACCTGCTTAACCAGCCCCATGCATAACCAGCCCCATGCATAACCAGCCCAATGCATAACCAGCCCCATGCATAACCAGCCCCATGCATAACCAGCCCCATGCATAACCAGCCCCATGCATAACCAGCCCCATGCATAAGCAGCCCCATGCATAACCAGCCCCATGCATAACCAGCCCCATGCATAACCAGCCCCATGCTTAACCAGCTCCATACACAACCAGCTGCTTCCTGACGTATGTACGAAAAAAAACTCACTAACTTGTAAGATTCTTTCATGATTGAAATTATAATTTTGGATGGTCGGTGACATTGTATGCTTGTGCGAGGCAGGACACTAAGTGCATGGCTATGAATAACAGACGTGTCATAACATTCCGCCACCGCAAAGATTGTTCCATTGCAGCAGTTACAGCAAATGATCAGATTCCACTTCAAGCAATCTAATCAGGCACCAATGCTGCTGCGTACCCTGTTTGCAGTAGGTACAACGGAGAAGTGTCATCTCCATGGGTCTCATCACACTGGTTTGGCCTCAAACAGTTACCATTTAAAGATATTGGTCCAAGATTATCAGTAACATTGGGTAAGCATTATTTTTGTCCGTAGATATTTTTTCTAGATGTTTACTTTGAGAGCAGCTGTAAGCAGTGAAGTTCCATAGCCGACTCAGCCAAGCGGATTAAAGAAAAACGTGAAAGAGCCCATCGGCATCAACACCAGTAACGGCACAACACAAGTCCCATTCAGCAGACGAGCAACTCTTGCCGACAGTGCGATCGATGCTTCCGCTCAAGTTGCTGGGCTCTTCCCACCAGCGTGCAGGAAAATGCTACGAGCAGCTCTTCTCGGCAGTCATCATCGTTTGCGATGGCCAATCCGAAGATTTTTTTTTCAGCAATCAAATCCCGCTTGTCTAACTTTTCACCCTTAACTGCTGAAACATATCTATCAAACAGAGCATTGCACGCTAGTTGCCACTCGGTCGTGGTGATATCGCAACGGCACTTATGTCAGTCTGAGGGCACTCTGCAAACCGTGCATATAGACAACACAACAAAGATATTTATGGAGCGGAGGGAGCTCACTGGACAGGAACATGGGATGGATTGCCTCCATACCAGATGTTGTGGTTAATGGGAGGATGAATGGCAATTATGACTTCACACAATTACAATGCACCCATCAACTATTTACAATGTTCAGATTTTATTTCACAATAAATATAAAAGTGGCGTATCCAAAACATTTACATGTGCATTTCAATAATATTTCAGATGCACGTGGAAATCCAAAGGAAACAGGGACATAGTTCACCTTTACAAAGCAGCCTCCACTGTCACATCATGAGCTGCCTTAAATTATTTGAGGAAAATCGCATGTGAAGAGGAAATATTTCTGTATGTCTTCCATGGCCTGGGTTTGATATAATTTTCAAAATGCCTCCTCCAAACAATGATTTGAAGTTGGTGATATTCATTTTCCATTTTATGAGATGCTGTTGTCCCATTTATTAAAAAAAAAACATTCATTCCCTTTATCATAAATGATTCTGGTTGGGTCCTTCAAAACTGACAACTCTTTTTGCATACAATTTTATTTTCAAAGGTACAAAAAAGGTACGTTTTGCATTGTTGTCACTTTATATATATAATATTCTGATAAATTATAACACGTTTTCAACAACATGCTGCATTTACACGCACGACGAGAAAACAATGTACCATCAACAAATAAAGGTGTTAAAAACTGACAAACACTTAACATTTCCGACCACGAATTCTCTCCAAATAGGCAACAGATCCTCGAAGGCCACAGCAGCAACGCAGTTTCAATCGGTACTTTTGTCAATGCATCCCAAGGCCACTCCCGTTCGTCCAAACAGCAGCAGGGACCGCCCCCACTCGGTGCTGCCCAGGCTGGACAGCAAGCGCATGTCTCCCTCCTCTCCCAGCAAGGCGGCCAGCTCATCGGCCTCCGCGCGGCCGCCACCGCCGCCAGCCCCACGCAGGAGCCGCAGATCCGGCAGGAGGGGGAACTCGGCCAGCCCCAGACGGCGCAGGCGGCGCGCGGCCGCTCGGTAGCACCTCCACGGCTGCGGCTCGACCAACAGGAAGGTGGCGGTGCGCGCGGCGGCCGCGAGGAAACGCCGCAGGCCGGCATCGCCGTGGTGCAGGTGAATCCACATCATCACCGACATGCACAGGCACAGGTCAAAGCGCGCCCGGCCGTGGCGTCGCAGGAAGGCGTCCAGCGCGGCGTCTCGTGCTGCGGTGTCCATGAAGTCAAACGCCTCGTAGGCGATGACGTCCGGGTGAGGATTGTCGCCCCGCGCACGCTCCACCAGATCGGCGTCCAGGTCGCATGCCAGCACAGATAGCGGCAGCACGCGGGCAACCTGCCCAGAGCGTCCACCCTCGGGCTGGTCCAGCCCCGTCAGGTGCCGATACACAGCCACCGTCAGCTCCTGCGAGAAAACACGAGGACACCGGTGGCGGGTTTGTTTCTTTGCTGGAGAATGTCGTAAAAAAACAGACGTGATGCGAGGATGGAGTACTTCATTATTCAAAATGAAAATAAGTTAATACCTCAGTGGGCTTTGCCCGGTAGGATGGGGATGGTTTAGTTTTATTTGTATGTGTTTGGGTGATGTGTTTACCTCTCTTGCACTTTGCACTACTATCATGTTTTGTATTTTTTGTTGTTGTAACGTTCTTACCCTCCTTCTACTGGACGTCTGCGAAAAAGAGCTTTATCGCTCATCGCATTCCTCCAGTATGAATATTTAGATTCTGGCCACAGTATTAGATGCAACTTTATTCAATACAAACCTATGACGCAGTGATTCTAGGTCAAAAAATCCAACGAGACTAAGTTCGATGTTCAGCTACTGACATGAATGCAACTTTAAATATCTAATAAACGCCTCAAACCGGTGATATGTCTGAACCAGTCCTTGACACGCACCTTCAGCAACCTTGATTGCCAAAACCACCCGTGACCAACATGGCATGGCATAGGCCTTCATCCAGCAGTTAATTGACAAAAAGTCTGGAGCTAATGATGAATTTCCATGACTCACGTGTTTGACACTCACATAATGATGAACAACGCGCATATGGGGTAGTGTATTCCATCTGTGGGAGAAAGGTGAAAATGCATTTTTGTAAACATGTCTCAGGCCCATGGCCACCCGCACTACCCCACTGTGACTAGTACACCCCTACACTACCACACAGTGACTAGTACACTACCACACTACCACACAGTGACTAGTACACTACCACACTACCACACAGTGACTAGTACACTACCACACTACCACACAATGACTAGTACACCCCCACACTACCACACAGTGACTAGTACACTACCACACTACCACACAGTGACTAGTACACCTCAACACTACCACACAGTGACTAGTACACCTCAACACTACCACACAGTGACTAGTACACTACCACACTACCACACAGTGACTAGTACACCCCCACACTACCACACAGTGACTAGTACACCTCAACACTACCACACAGTGACTAGTACACTACCACACTACCACAGTGACTAGTACACTACCACACAGTGACTAGTACACCCCCACACTACCACACAGTGACTAGTACACTACCACACTACCCTACAGTGAATAGTACACTACCACACTACCACACAGTGACTAGTACACCCCCACACTACCACACAGTGACTAGTACACTACCACACTACCCTACAGTGAGTTGTACACCCCCACACTACCACACTGTGACTAGTACACCCCCACACTACCACACAGTGACTAGTACACCCCCACACTACCACACAGTGACTAGTACACCCCCACACTACCACACAGTGACTAGTACACCCCCACACTACCACACAGTGACAAGTACACTCCCACACAGTGACTAGTACACCCCCACACTACCACACAGTGACTAGTACACCACCACACAGTGACTAGTACACCAACACACTACCACACAGTGACTAGTACACCCCCACACTACCACACAGTGACTAGTACACCCCCACACTACCACAGTGACTAGTACACTACCACACAGTGACTAGTACATTACCACACTACCACACAGTGACTAGTACACCAACACACTACCACACAGTGACTAGTACACTACCACACTACCACAGGGACTAGTACACTACCACACTACCACAGTGACTATTACACTACCACACTACCACAGTGACTAGTACACTACCACACAGTGACTAGTACACCCTCACACTACCACACAGTGACTAGTACACCCCCACACTACCTCACAGTGACTAGTACACCCCCACACTACCACACAGTGACTAGTACACCCCCACACTACCACACAGTGACTAGTACACTACCACACCACCACACAGTGACTAGTACACCCCCACACAGTGACTAGTACACTACCACACTACCACACAGTGACTAGTACACCCCCACACAGTGACTAGTACACTACCACACTACCACACAGTGACTAGTACACTACCACACTACCACACAGTGACTAGTACACTACCACACAGTGACTAGTACACTACCACACAGTGACTAGTACACCCCCACACTACCACACAGTGACTAGTACACTACTACACTACCACACAGTGACTAGTACACCCCGACACTACCACACAGTGACTAGTACACGCACACACTACCGCACAGTGACTAGTACACCCCCACACTACCACACAGTGACTAGTACACAACCACACTACTACATAGTGACTAGTACACTACCACACTACCACACAGTGACTAGTACACCCCCACACTACTACACAGTGACTAGTACACTACCACACTATCACACAGTGACTAGTACACTAACACACTACTACACAGTGACTAGTACACTACCACACTACCTCACAGTGACTAGTACACTAACACACTACCATAGTGACTAGTACACCCCCACACAGTGACTAGTACACTACCACACAGTGACTAGTACACTACCACACTACCACAGTGACTAGTAAACTACCACACAGTGACGAGTACACTACCACACTACCACACAGTGACTAGTACACTACCACACTACCACACAGTGACTAGTACACTACCACACTACCACACAGTGACTAGTACACTACCACACTACCACACAGTGACTAGTACACTACCACACAGTAACTAGTACACTACCACACAGTGACTAGTACACTACCACACTACCACAGTGACTAGTACACTACCATAGTGACTAGTACACCCCCACACAGTGACTAGTACACTACCACACAGTGACTAGTACACTACCACACAGTGACTAGTACACTACCACACAGTGACTAGTACACTACCACACTACCACAGTGACTAGTACACTACCACACTACCATAGTGACTAGTACACCCCCACACAGTGACTAGTACACTACCACACTACTACACAGTGACTAGTACACTACCACACAGTGACTAGTACACTACAACACTACTACACAGTGACTAGTACACTACCACACTACTACACAGTGACTAGTACACTACCACACTACCATACAGTGACTAGTACACCCCCACACTACTACACAATGACTAGTACACTACCACACTATCACACAGTGACTAGTACACTAACACACTACTACACAGTGACTAGTACACTATCACACTACTACACAGTGACTAGTACACTACCACACTACTACGCAGTGACTAGTACACTACCACACTACCACACAGTGGCTAGTACACCCCCACACTACTACACAATGACTAGTACACTACCACACTATCACACAGTGACTAGTACACTAACACACTACCATAGTGACTAGTACACCACCACACAGTGACTATTACACTACCACACAGTGACTAGTACACTACCACACTACCACAGTGACTAGTACACTACCACACAGTGACTAGTACACTACCACACCGTGACATGTACACTACCAGACAGTGACTAGTACACTACCACACAGTGACTAGTACACTACCGCACTACCACACAGTGACTAGTACACTACCACACTACTACACAGTGACTAGTACACTACCACACAGTGACTAGTACACTACCACACAGTGACTAGTACACTACCACACTACCACACAGTGACTAGTACACTACCACACTACCACACAGTGACTAGTACACTACCACACTACCACACAGTGACTAGTACACTACCACACTACCACACAATGACTAGTACACCCCCACACTACCACACAGTGACTAGTACACTACCACACTACCACACAGTGACTAGTACACCTCAACACTACCACACAGTGACTAGTACACCTCAACACTACCACACAGTGACTAGTACACTACCACACTACCACACAGTGACTAGTACACCCCCACACTACCACACAGTGACTAGTACACCTCAACACTACCACACAGTGATTAGTACACTACCACACTACCACAGTGACTAGTACACTACCACACAGTGACTTGTACACCCCCACACTACCTCTACCACACAGTGACTAGTACACTACCACACTACCCTACAGTGACTAGTACACTACCACACTACCCTACAGTGACTAGTACACCCCCACACTACCACACTGTGACTAGTACACCCCCACACTACCACACAGTGACTAGTACACCCCCACACTACCACACAGTGACTAGTACACCCCCACACTACCACAGAGTGACTAGTACACCCCCCACACTACCACACAGTGACTAGTACACTACCACACAGTGACTAGTACACCCCCACACTACCACACAGTGACTAGTGCACCACCACACAGTGACTAGTACACCAACACACTACCACACAGTGACTAGTACACCCCCACACTACCACACAGCGACTAGTACACCCCCACACTACCACAGTGACTAGTACACTACCACACAGTGACTAGTATACTACCACACTACCACACAGTGACTAGTACACTAACACACTACCACACAGTGACTAGTACACTACCACACTACCACAGTGACTAGTACACTACCACACAGTGACTAGTACACCGCCACACTACCACACAGTGACTAGTACACCCCCACACTACCACACAGTGACTAGTACACCCCCACACTACCTCACAGTGACTAGTACACCCCCACACTACCACACAGTGACTAGTACACCCCCACACTACCACACAGTGACTAGTACACTACCACACCACCACACAGTGACTAGTACACCCCCACACAGTGACTAGTACACTACCACACCACCACACAGTGACTAGTACACCCCCACACAGTGACTAGTACACTACCACACCACCACACAGTGACTAGTACACCCCCACACTACCACACAGTGACTAGTACACTACCACACCACCACACAGTGACTAGTACACCCCCACACAGTGACTAGTACACTACCACACCACCACACAGTGGCTAGTACACCCCCACACTACCACACAGTGATTAGTGCACTACCACACTACCACACAGTGACTAGTACACTACCACACTACCACACAGTGACTAGTACACTACCACACAGTGACTAGTACACTACCACACAGTGACAAGTACACTACCACACTACCACAGTGACTAGTACACTACCACACTACCATAGTGACTAGTACACCCCCACACAGTGACTAGTACACTACCACACAGTGACTAGGACACTACCACACAGTGACTAGTACACTACCACACTACCACACAGTGACTAGTACACTACCACACAGTGACTAGTACACTACCACACTACCACAGCGACTAGTACACTACCACACTACCATAGTGACTAGTACACCCCCACACAGTGACTAGTACACTACCACACAGTGACTAGTACACTACCACACTACTACACAGTGACTAGTACACTACCACACAGTGACTAGTACACTACCACACTACTACACAGTGACTAGTACACTACCACACAGTGACTAGTACACTACCACACTACCACACAGTGACTAGTACACCCCCACACTACCACACAGTGACTAGTACACTACCACACAGTGACTAGTACACTACCACACTACCACACAGTGACTAGTACACTACCACACTACTACACAGTGACTAGTACACTACCACACTACCACACAGTGACTAGTACACTACCACACCATGACTAGTACACTACCAGACAGTGACTAGTACACTACCACACAGTGACTAGTACACTACCACACTAGCACACAGTGACTAGTACACTACCACACTACTACACAGTGACTAGTACACTACCACACAGTGACTAGTACACTACCACACAGTGACTAGTACACTACCACACTACCACACAGTGACTAGTACACTACCACACTACTACACAGTGACTAGTACACTACCACACAGTGACTAGTACACTACCACACAGTGACTAGTACACTACCACACTACCACACAGTGACTAGTACACTACCACACTATCACACAGTGACTAGTACACTAACACACTACTACACAGTGACTAGTACACTACCACACTACCTCACAGTGACTAGTACACTAACACACTACCATAGTGACTAGTACACCCCCACACAGTGACTAGTACACTACCACACAGTGACTAGTACACTACCACACTACCACAGTGACTAGTAAACTACCACACAGTGACGAGTACACTACCACACTACCACACAGTGACTAGTACACTACCACACTACCACACAGTGACTAGTACACTACCACACTACCACACAGTGACTAGTACACTACCACACAGTGACTAGTACACTACCACACAGTGACTAGTACACTACCACACAGTGACTAGTACACTACCACACTACCACAGTGACTAGTACACTACCATAGTGACTAGTACACCCCCACACAGTGACTAGTACACTACCACACAGTGACTAGTACACTACCACACAGTGACTAGTACACTACCACACAGTGACTAGTACACTACCACACTACCACAGTGACTAGTACACTACCACACTACCATAGTGACTAGTACACCCCCACACAGTGACTAGTACACTACCACACTACTACACAGTGACTAGTACACTACCACACAGTGACTAGTACACTACCACACTACTACACAGTGACTAGTACACTACCACACTACTACACAGTGACTAGTACACTACCACACTACCACACAGTGACTAGTACACCCCCACACTACTACACAATGACTAGTACACTACCACACTATCACACAGTGACTAGTACACTAACACACTACTACACAGTGACTAGTACACTACCACACTACCTCACAGTGACTAGTACACTAACACACTACCATAGTGACTAGTACACCACCACACAGTGACTATTACACTACCACACAGTGACTAGTACACTACCACACTACCACAGTGACTAGTACACTACCACACAGTGACTAGTACACTACCACACTACCACACAGTGACTAGTACACTACCACACTACCACACAGTGACTAGTACACTACCACACAGTGACTAGTACACTACCACACAGTGACTAGTACACTACCACACTACCACAGTGACTAGTACACTACCATAGTGACTAGTACACCCCCACACAGTGACTAGTACACTACCACACAGTGACTAGTACACTACCACACAGTGACTAGTACACTACCACACTACCACACAGTGACTAGTACACTACCACACAGTGACTAGTACACTACCACACTACCACAGTGACTAGTACACTACCATACTACCATAGTGACTAGTACACCCCCACAGAGTGACTAGTACACTACCAAACAGTGACTAGTACACTACCACACTACTACACAGTGACTAGTACACTACCACACAGTGACTAGTACACTACCACACTACTACACAGTGACTAGTACACTACCACACAGTGACTAGTACACTACCACACTACTACACAGTGACTAGTACACTACCACACAGTGACTAGTACACTACCACACTACCACACAGTGACTAGTACACCCCCACACTACCACACAGTGACTAGTACACTCCCACACAGTGACTAGTACACTACCACACTACCACACAGTGACTAGTACACTACCACACTACTACACAGTGACTAGTACACTACCACACTACCACACAGTGACTAGTACACTACCACACCGTGACATGTACACTACCAGACAGTGACTAGTACACTACCACACAGTGACTAGTACACTACCACACTACCACACAGTGACTAGTACACTACCACACTACTACACAGTGACTAGTACACTACCACACAGTGACTAGTACACTACCACACAGTGACTAGTACACTACCACACTACCACACAGTGACTAGTACACTACCACACTACCACACAGTGACTAGTACACTACCACACTACCACACAGTGACTAGTACACTACCACACTACCACACAATGACTAGTACACCCCCACACTACCACACAGTGACTAGTACACTACCACACTACCACACAGTGACTAGTACACCTCAACACTACCACACAGTGACTAGTACACCTCAACACTACCACACAGTGACTAGTACACTACCACACTACCACACAGTGACTAGTACACCCCCACACTACCACACAGTGACTAGTACACCTCAACACTACCACACAGTGATTAGTACACTACCACACTACCACAGTGACTAGTACACTACCACACAGTGACTTGTCCACCCCCACACTACCACACAGTGACTAGTACACTACCACACTACCCTACAGTGACTAGTACACTACCACACTACCCTACAGTGACTAGTACACCCCCACACTACCACACTGTGACTAGTACACCCCCACACTACCACACAGTGACTAGTACACCCCCACACTACCACACAGTGACTAGTACACCCCCACACTACCACACAGTGACTAGTACACCCCCCACACTACCACACAGTGACTAGTACACTACCACACAGTGACTAGTACACCCCCACACTACCACACAGTGAATAGTGCACCACCACACAGTGACTAGTACACCAACACACTACCACACAGTGACTAGTACACCCCCACACTACCACACAGCGACTAGTACACCCCCACACTACCACAGTGACTAGTACACTACCACACAGTGACTAGTATACTACCACACTACCACACAGTGACTAGTACACTAACACACTACCCCACAGTGACTAGTACACTACCACAGTGACTAGTACACTACCACACAGTGACTAGTACACCCCCACACTACCACACAGTGACTAGTACACCCCCACACTACCACACAGTGACTAGTACACCCCCACACTACCTCACAGTGACTAGTACACCCCCACACTACCACACAGTGACTAGTACACCCCCACACTACCACACAGTGACTAGTACACTACCACACCACCACACAGTGACTAGTACACCCCCACACAGTGACTAGTACACTACCACACCACCACACAGTGACTAGTACACCCCCACACAGTGACTAGTACACTACCACACCACCACACAGTGACTAGTACACCCCCACACTACCACACAGTGACTAGTACACTACCACACCACCACACAGTGACTAGTACACCCCCACACAGTGACTAGTACACTACCACACCACCACACAGTGGCTAGTACACCCCCACACTACCACACAGTGATTAGTGCACTACCACACTACCACACAGTGACTAGTACACTACCACACTACCACACAGTGACTAGTACACTACCACACAGTGACTAGTACACTACCACACAGTGACTAGTACACTACCACACTACCACAGTGACTAGTACACTACCACACTACCATAGTGACTAGTACACCCCCACACAGTGACTAGTACACTACCACACAGTGACTACTACACTACCACACAGTGACTAGTACACTACCACACTACCACAGTGACTAGTACACTACCATAGTGACTAGTACACCCCCACACAGTGACTAGTACACTACCACACAGTGACTAGTACACTACCACACAGTGACTAGTACACTACCACACAGTGACTAGTACACTACCACACTACCACAGTGACTAGTACACTACCACACTACCATAGTGACTAGTACACCCCCACACAGTGACTAGTACACTACCACACTACTACACAGTGACTAGTACACTACCACACAGTGACTAGTACACTACCACACTACTACACAGTGACTAGTACACTACCACACTACTACACAGTGACTAGTACACTACCACACTACCACACAGTGACTAGTACACCCCCACACTACTACACAATGACTAGTACACTACCACACTATCACACAGTGACTAGTACACTAACACACTACTACACAGTGACTAGTACACTACCACACTACCTCACAGTGACTAGTACACTAACACACTACCATAGTGACTAGTACACCACCACACAGTGACTATTACACTACCACACAGTGACTAGTACACTACCACACTACCACAGTGACTAGTACACTACCACACAGTGACTAGTACACTACCACACTACCACACAGTGACTAGTACACTACCACACTACCACACAGTGACTAGTACACTACCACACAGTGACTAGTACACTACCACACAGTGACTAGTACACTACCACACTACCACAGTGACTAGTACACTACCATAGTGACTAGTACACCCCCACACAGTGACTAGTACACTACCACACAGTGACTAGTACACTACCACACAGTGACTAGTACACTACCACACTACCACACAGTGACTAGTACACTACCACACAGTGACTAGTACACTACCACACTACCACAGTGACTAGTACACTACCATACTACCATAGTGACTAGTACACCCCCACAGAGTGACTAGTACACTACCAAACAGTGACTAGTACACTACCACACTACTACACAGTGACTAGTACACTACCACACAGTGACTAGTACACTACCACACTACTACACAGTGACTAGTACACTACCACACAGTGACTAGTACACTACCACACTACTACACAGTGACTAGTACACTACCACACAGTGACTAGTACACTACCACACTACCACACAGTGACTAGTACACCCCCACACTACCACACAGTGACTAGTACACTCCCACACAGTGACTAGTACACTACCACACTACCACACAGTGACTAGTACACTACCACACTACTACACAGTGACTAGTACACTACCACACTACCACACAGTGACTAGTACACTACCACACCGTGACATGTACACTACCAGACAGTGACTAGTACACTACCACACAGTGACTAGTACACTACCACACTACCACACAGTGACTAGTACACTACCACACTACTACACAGTGACTAGTACACTACCACACAGTGACTAGTACACTACCACACAGTGACTAGTACACTACCACACTACCACACAGTGACTAGTACACTACCACACTACCACACAGTGACTAGTACACTACCACACTACCACACAGTGACTAGTACACCACCACACTACCACACAATGACTAGTACACCCCCACACTACCACACAGTGACTAGTACACTACCACACTACCACACAGTGACTAGTACACCTCAACACTACCACACAGTGACTAGTACACCTCAACACTACCACACAGTGACTAGTACACTACCACACTACCACACAGTGACTAGTACACCCCCACACTACCACACAGTGACTAGTACACCTCAACACTACCACACAGTGATTAGTACACTACCACAGTGACTAGTACACTACCACACAGTGACTTGTCCACCCCCACACTACCACACAGTGACTAGTACACTACCACACTACCCTACAGTGACTAGTACACTACCACACTACCCTACAGTGACTAGTACACCCCCACACTACCACACTGTGACTAGTACACCCCCACACTACCACACAGTGACTAGTACACCCCCACACTACCACACAGTGACTAGTACACCCCCACACTACCACACAGTGACTAGTACACCCCCCACACTACCACACAGTGACTAGTACACTACCACACAGTGACTAGTACACCCCCACACTACCACACAGTGAATAGTGCACCACCACACAGTGACTAGTACACCAACACACTACCACACAGTGACTAGTACACCCCCACACTACCACACAGCGACTAGTACACCCCCACACTACCACAGTGACTAGTACACTACCACACAGTGACTAGTATACTACCACACTACCACACAGTGACTAGTACACTAACACACTACCCCACAGTGACTAGTACACTACCACAGTGACTAGTACACTACCACACAGTGACTAGTACACCCCCACACTACCACACAGTGACTAGTACACCCCCACACTACCACACAGTGACTAGTACACCCCCACACTACCTCACAGTGACTAGTACACCCCCACACTACCACACAGTGACTAGTACACCCCCACACTACCACACAGTGACTAGTACACTACCACACCACCACACAGTGACTAGTACACCCCCACACAGTGACTAGTACACTACCACACCACCACACAGTGACTAGTACACCCCCACACAGTGACTAGTACACTACCACACCACCACACAGTGACTAGTACACCCCCACACTACCACACAGTGACTAGTACACTACCACACCACCACACAGTGACTAGTACACCCCCACACAGTGACTAGTACACTACCACACCACCACACAGTGGCTAGTACACCCCCACACTACCACACAGTGATTAGTGCACTACCACACTACCACACAGTGACTAGTACACTACCACACTACCACACAGTGACTAGTACACTACCACACAGTGACTAGTACACTACCACACAGTGACTAGTACACTACCACACTACCACAGTGACTAGTACACTACCACACTACCATAGTGACTAGTACACCCCCACACAGTGACTAGTACACTACCACACAGTGACTACTACACTACCACACAGTGACCAGTACACTACCACACTACCACACAGTGACTAGTACACTACCACACAGTGACTAGTACACTACCACACTACCACAGCGACTAGTACACTACCACACTACCATAGTGACTAGTACACCCCCACACAGTGACTAGTACACTACCACACAGTGACTAGTACTCTACCACACTACTACACAGTGACTAGTACACTACCACACAGTGACTAGTACACTACCACACTACTACACAGTGACTAGTACACTACCACACAGTGACTAGTACACTACCACACTACCACACAGTGACTAGTACACCCCCACACTACCACACAGTGACTAGTACACTACCACACAGTGACTAGTACACTACCACACTACCACACAGTGACTAGTACACTACCACACTACTACACAGTGACTAGTACACTACCACACTACCACACAGTGACTAGTACACTACCACACCGTGACTAGTACACTACCAGACAGTGACTAGTACACTACCACACAGTGACTAGTACACTACCACACTAGCACACAGTGACTAGTACACTACCACACTACTACACAGTGACTAGTACACTACCACACAGTGACTAGTACACTACCACACAGTGACTAGTACACTACCACACTAGCACACAGTGACTAGTACACTACCACACTACTACACAGTGACTAGTACACTACCACACAGTGACTAGTACACTACCACACAGTGACTAGTACACTACCACACTACCACACAGTGACTAGTACACTACCACACTACCACACAGTGACTAGTACACTACCACACTACCACACAGTGACTAGTACACTACCACACAGTGACTAGTACACCCCCACACTACCACACAGTGACTAGTACACTACCACACAGTGACTAGTACACTACCACACTACCACAGTGACTAGTACACTACCACACTACCACAGTGACTAGTACACTACCACAGTGACTAGTACACTACCACACTACCACAGTGACTAGTACACTACCACACTACCACAGTGACTAGTACACTACCATAGTGACTAGTACACTACCACACTACCACACAGTGACTAGTACACTACCACACTACTACACAGTGACTAGTACACTACCACACTACCACAGTGACTAGTACACTACCATAGTGACTAGTACACTATACCACACTGGGACTGGACGAGTCTCACAGCCACGGCTTTGTTCGAGTGAACGTCCCGAGAGTTTCAGAACCTTCCCCAGCGGTCGACGTCCTCAGCCCCGTCCGTGGTAACGTGGAGTTGCGCTCACCCCGCTGTTGCAGCCCATGTCCAGGGCGAGGAACGGCGGCGCGGACTCCGGCAGGAGCCGCCTCAGAAGCTCGCGGGGCAGCAGCGCGACGCGTCGAGCCGGGGGGTTGAAGGCCGCCTAGTTGATGAAGTTCCCGTTTGGAGCCGCGCCTGGCTCCCTCTTCCTCGGGGCCCCGGGCGCTGCCATCTCCTCCCCGCCGTCCTCCTTCTTAATCTCCTCCTCGTCCTCCTCTTTCCTCGCCTCCATCCCTGTGGAGGCCGTAAGCGAGGAGGCTGTCAGGCGGGATCGGCACAAGCAAAAGGAGGGGAGCGGGACGCGCGAGTGTGTGGAGGCACAGTCAGCCATGTTACGTGGGGAAGTAAACACTGTGGAGACAGAGTCAGCCATGTTACGTGGGGAAGTAAACACTGTGGAGACAGAGTCAGCCATGTTACGTGGGGAAGTAAACACTGTGGAGGCAGTCAGCCATGTTACGTGGGGAAGTGAACACCGTAGAGGCACAGTCAGCCATGTCACGTGGGGAAGTGAACACCGTGGAGGCAGTCAGCCATGTCACGTGGGGAAGTGAACATTGTGGAGGCAGTCAGCCATGTTACGTGGGGAAGTGAACATTGTGGAGGCAGTCAGCCATGTTACGTGGGGAAGTGAACATTGTGGAGGCAGTCAGCCATGTTACGTGGGGAAGTGAACATTGTGGAGGCAGTCAGCCATGTTACGTGGGGAAGTGAACACCGTGGAGGCAGTCAGCCATGTTACGTGGGGAAGTGAACACTGTGGAGGTAGTCAGCCATGTTACGTGGGGAAGTGAACACCGTGGAGGCAGTCAGCCATGTTACGTGGGGAAGTGAACACTGTGGAGGTAGTCAGCCATGTTACGTGGGGAAGTGAACACTGGAGGCAGTCAGCCATGTTACGTGGGGAAGTCAACACTGTGGAGGCATAGTCAGCCATGTTACGTGGGGAAGCGAACACCGTGGAGACAGTCAGCCATGTTACGTGGGGAAGTAAACACCGTGGAGACAGAGTCAGCCATGTTATGTGGGGAAGTCAACGACGTGGATGAAAATTCCGCCATGTTACGTCGGGAAGTGATCAACGTGGACACAGTCGGCGACGTTCCAAATACATAAAAACACTGGGGCACAGCGCTGACAGTCCAACAAAGACAAAGATCCCCCGTGTAGCCTGTGACAGACTGTTGGGGCAAGTGCTGTTAGCGAGTGGCAGCACCGATTAAGATCGGCACCGTGGCACACGACGGGGTGGTTGGCCAACACCACGCCCGGCCGCCTTTGTCTCCCCCAGTGGCGATGTTTACTACACACCGCGCACCTAGGGGGAAGGGGGGCCCAGGACCGGTTCAGATAATCGCCATCGCCGGTGTTTGTTGGCCGTGAGCGGGATTCGAACTCGTGTAGTCGGGGTTCGTAGCGCAGTGCGCTAACTGCTGCGCCACCGCTCCCCCCACCACACACGCGCACAGCAGCTCCAGAGAGCGACTTTTGGGTCAGAGGTAGCCACATTGCACTGGGGCCGTCCATAAATGACGTCACGCACCTAGGGGGGGGCGGGGGGGGTCAGACATTTGTGACGATGTGTGACGATGGGGGGGGAGGGTTGAGAGATGTGACGTCACCTCAAAATGCGCAACTTTAAATAAATATAGACGACACGTTCTACTTAATTAAATAGACTTTTTAATAAATGTTTTCTCCTACAACATCAGAGTGCAGTGCCACATTAAGTACGCACTACAATGACAATAGTTTAAAGCGATTTGAAGCATGTTTTATATGTTTGGGGAGGGGCGGGGCACAGCTCTGTGACGTCATATTTGATGGGGGGGGTCTGACTTTTGTGACGCCGCGTGACGATGGGGGGGGGGTCAAAAATCGCGTGACGTCATTTATGGACGGCCCCTTTGGCACCGTGCGTCGCTGAATCATTGCTCATCGGAGTGCCAGCTGTATGACAACGCGACGTGGCACGCAGTGCCAACTTACACCTGTCAACCCCTAACCATTGCCTCTCTTATTACAGACCAATTCAGACCTTATTGGTCACCCCGTGCCCCTTACAAATCTCAACGTTCATCCTACAAAGTCCCATCACAAGGGGAAAACACAAAACATTGTTTTGCCCGTTATAAAACGGCTGTAGTAAGCCGTATGGACCTGAAAAATCAATTTCCCTGTACACGAATACGGAAATTGAAAGGCATTTTATTACAAAAAACAAACATCATTAAAATTCACACAAACACTATAGTATTATAGTAGTTCGAAAATTAGACTGTGGAAAATAGTCATGTGTAATGATGAAAAATACTTGAAGATAACATTTATCATTATCTTATTGCAATATATGAACGTGTAATGGCAAATTAAAACGATGCGATACAATTTGACAATCCTTTACAGCGATACACTTAATCCAATGAAGTTGAATGTAAACGCTGAAACACGTAAATATTACTGAACATAGCGTGGATAGAAGAAACTGATTTATCTAAATATCCATACAATTGAAACATCAATAAAGCAGGCTGCTGGAATGGATGCTCCAGGCGCCACTCTACGCGTGAGTGGTGCCAGTGGACTGAGAGGCCGTGCCAGGAGTCGCTGTCGCTGGCTGCTCAATGACCACCACCCTCTCGGCCGCTGCAGGGAGGGCGCGGCGCTGAGCCTTGAACTTCAGCTTCCCGTCTTCAGTCAAGCAGCAGCTCACGCTCTGCGGGTCCACGTCCCTGGGCAGCTGCGTCTCCCTGTGGAACTCCTGGCAGCTGTGGCTGTAGCTGCCGCTGCTGACTTCTCCGCTCTTCACCTCGCGCCGTCCGGCCACCACCAGCTTGTCTCCAGACACCTTCACGGCCAGGTCCTGTGGGGAGAAGTCCTGCACGTCCAGGGACGCGACAAACCCGCCTCCCTGCTCCTGTGGATCTTCAATCTGGAACCCACTGCTCACGGCCGGCTGCTGCAGCAGTGCGTCTCCGTGGCTGCCCGGGGCCCGCGTGTGGCTGCTGAGCTGATCGACTCCACGGAAGATTCTCTCCATCCTCTCGATCTCGCTCCTCATGTCTCGCTGCAGCTGCTGGAAGAGACTTTCACCGCGGGGGTTCCAGACCGGCCAGCCTGGCCAGACGCTCCTCTCCATCACGTGCATCGCAGGGAAGTAAACACTGAGGGCCATGCTTGTTGATGTGCTTCACAGTGAGGCTCGCTTCAGCTGTGAGCGCTGCTCCCTCCTCCGCCGATGTTCTGCCAGTGCAGCTACAGGAGCTGCTTTTATAGCCCTGGCAGTAGCTACGAGCAGATGCCAGGGGGAGCCAGAAGCGTCCAGAATGACGCAGCTGCTCCCAGGGGCTTCGCTCATCCGCACAGAATCAAGAGCGTGACTCGTGTCTCAGGCTGCAGTTTGTGAGCAGTTTACTGCCATGGAATTCACTCAGCACTCATAATGAATGTAAAACAGAGTGATGTGCTCTTCTATATTTAACTGAAATTACTACACTTTGAAGGGTGATACAAACCGAAACTTAAATTCTCGCTTACACAGCACAATGACATCATCAGCCTTATCAGGAAAGACTGAGTCACACAAAAACAACGAATGTCCCTTACATTTAACTTAATTAATAAAAAACTATCAATTCTGTACAATGGTTATTTTTAAAATATACGTAATGTTATGGTTTGATACTTACACATTGGCAGGGTGAACTAAATGCTATTGTAGTGAACTTGTCATAAACTGCAGCCTGAGACACGAGTCACGCTCTTGATTATGGGCGGATGATGTAAGCCCCTGGGAGCAGCTGCGTCATTCTGGACGCTTCTGGCTGCCCCTGGCATCTGCTCGTAGCTACTGCCAGGGAATATGCTATTCTGTAATTGTATTTTATTATTTCTTATTTCTACGTGACTTTACCGAAAAAACCAAAGAGCAGTTTCTTTTATCCACGCTATGTTCAGTAATATTTACGTGTTTCAGCGTTCACATTCAACTTCATTGGATTAAGTGTATCGCTGTAAAGGAGTGTCAAATTGTATCGCATCGTTTTAATTTGCCATTACACGTTCATATATTGCAATAAGATAATGATAAATGTTATCTTTAATTATTTTTCATCATTACATATGACTTTTCCACAGTCTAATTTTCGAACTACTATAATACTATACTGTTTGTGTGAATGGTAAATGATGTTTGTTTTTTGTAATAAAATACCTTTCATTTTCCTGCAAGAGTTGCAACTGTTCTTTTTTTCTACATTGTGTTTGTTTCATCGTTACTGTGGACCAGAGTTCTGGACACAGAATTCCCCAAAACTAAGACAACCGGTAACGCGGCCTCATTGCTCCCTGACCATGACAACTCCCAAGGTGCCAGGCTCACGCCGTCGGCCCTGCCGAGTCACTCCGCACTCAGAATCTGGGATTGGCTTGCAATGATCTAAGATCAATCTTACCACTTCACATTTCACTTGTATCATCCTTCAATTGGTAGTAAATCCTTCGCTAAGGAATTGGTCCTCAAATCGTGGGGACAAGCGTACCACGGAAAGATTAGTTGCCATTTAATGTTTGCGACACAGAGAATGTAAATAGTTACATGACCACCTCGCTGCTGTAGCAGTGTAAGTCATGCTGCTATTAATATATTCTATGTCTCGAGTTTCCTGGCTGGCTGCTGGCTGTGCTTCTCTCCATCCCAACAATAACTCCGTTGTTAGTGGGTGCAGGAGACAATAGGGACACCAACAAGGTGGGAATAACCAGAACAGTATTTGAAGACTGACACGGTTCATTTAAAATTGCACTTTCAATGTATGCGCCAATTAACGTCATTCTTTTTGACAAAATAACTTGTTTTATCCTAGAGAATTAAAAACTAAACCTGAAGACATTAAACTAGTACAATTAAAATGTACGATTAATTGTAAAGTTAGCAAAATAAATAAATGATCTAATTCATATACTATATTCTTGGTTCTTTCGGTAAAGTCACGTAGAAGGGAAACAATAAAATAATAAAGATAATCCCTCAGCTATTTGCACAAACCAATCCCTTAGCTATTTCAATGCTAAATTACTAGTTGCCTCTGTGGATGTGTAGGTTTTGACTTTAACATAGCCATTCCTGTGACCAGTCACAAGTTAATCCCTTAGCTATTTCAATGCTAAATTACTAGTTGCCTCTGTGGATGTGTAGGTTTTGACTTTAACATAGCCAATTCCGTGACCAGTCACAAGCTAATCCCTCAGCTATTGATATGTAAACCCCTTTGTCAAGGTGCTTCACTTATCCCAACCAGCTTAAAAGTCTCTACGAATCTTAACATCGTTAATTGAAGCTCTGTCGTCCCGACAGTTACCTTTCACCTAAAGACGGCCGCTTGCGTTGTGGCCAAAACGTCGTGAGAATTTTATCGTGTCATTTTATTATTTTATTCTCATTCTACGTGACTTTACCGAAAGAACCAAAGAAAATAAAATAATAAAGATATAAAACAATAAAATTATCCAAATCAAAATTCATATACTGTTGATTTATTCACTCCATATCCGCAGTGGACACTGCCGGTTGTGTTCCTTCCTTAGCTCCCATTCACACGTTAGTCTCGACCACCAGCCGTCATCACTTCAAGTTGTGTGTCCTGCCTCACCCCACCTTTCTAAACTAAAATTACGTCCTTAATTTGCATATGAAGTCCAATTGACGTGTCCGTCTTCCAGTATCAGTGTTGTTCTTAGGATGCGCATCATCTCTACGCTTCCTTGTGCATTTCTAAACATTGGTTATATTTTCTGTTTGTGATGCATCTGTTTGAAAAAAACGTTCTGCTTAAGGCATATGGCTCAGTTACGTTTCATTATTAAGTTAAGATAATAATAAGCACTTTGCTCTGCCCTGATACGCCTCTCTCAATCATTTTCATCCCTCTTCCCCTTCAACAACCGCCCTACGTGCAAATGCACTTCTGTGTTTTCAAGGCTGTGTCCCTGTTCTTTTTGCGTTCAGTTTGTCATTCCCCCGCACCTCCATTAAAGCATGGTTGGCAGCGTACGGTGCGAAAGAAGTTCACCATGCAAACATACGCTGCGTTGAAAAATGATTCTACTGATAGCAGACCAAACCTGGACAGATTTCTCAATACGAGTGCAATATCGAGGGTACAGATCAATACGACCTGAACACAGATGCTATTTCTCGGACGGTTGGCAACTCTAGCCATGCCCATACAAACATACACAACATCTTGACCATGAATCGCCTATGCGGCAGATTAAATGTCAAGCATTTTACATTGAATTCCGATCTACTTTTGTTCGTTTTGATTGATTTTGGAGCAGTTTCAAGTAAGTATTTTTTATACAATTATTGTATTGTCATTTACTGTATAATTATGATAATAGACCAAGCACTGAGACATTGCCCAGGGTTGGTCTACAATCGAAAAGGTGGCAACCCCATAGCACACCCTCATGTGTTCCAGTGTTAACACATCGTATGTTTGTATCTTGAAATTCTTTCGCACCGTACGTAGCCCACCGTGCTAATCGGAGGTATGAGATAAGGACAAGGAACTAAACACAATAAGCAATTACTTAAGAAGAGTTTCAATTGAGTATGGGATGATTGCGAGTGCTGTCAATATGGCGGTGTTGACAACAAGCATCCACTTGAAACGAACGCGCTTCCGAAAATCTGCGATTTTATCATTTCATGCCGATACGTGGAGATGAGCGGGTTCACCCCGGGTCTTAAACAGCCCTTCCCCAGCCAACATGCACTGGGGGAAATTCCATCAATATTCTCATTAATAATCTGCTTTGGAAGACGAAGAAGAAAAAAGCTAATCCTGCAGGCATCGCGGATAATAAGATTAGAATATTACTTCGCCCCACATCACGGCGGATACGCACGAATGTTGAACGTCTTTGGGGCCGTCCATAAATGACGTCACGCACCTGGGGGGGGGGCGATCAGACATTTGTGACGATGTGTGACGAGGGGGGGGGGGGTGAGAAATGTGACGTCACATCAAAATGCGCAACTTTAAGTAAATATAGACGACACGTTCTACTTAATTAAATATACTTTTTAATAAATGTTTTCTCCTACAACATCAGAGTGCAGCGCCACATTAAATACGCACTACAATGACAATAGTTTAAAGCGATTTGAAGCATGTTTTATTTGGTGGGAGGGGGGCCAGAGCTTTGTGACGTCATATTTGAGGGGGGGGTCTGACTTTTTGTGACGCCGTGTGACAATGGGGGGGTGGGGTCAAAAATCGTCAGAAGTCGCGTGACGTCATTTATGGACGGCCCCTTTGGCACCGTGCGTCGCCGAATCATTGCTCATCGGAGTGTCAGCTGTATGACAACGCGACGTGGCACGCAGTGCCAACGCACACCTGTCAACCCCTAACCATTGCCTCTCTTATTACAGACCAATTCAGACCTTATTGGTCACCCCGTGCCCCTTACAAATCTCAACGTTCATCCTACAAAATCCCATCACAAGGGGAGAAACACAAAACATTGTTTTGCCCGTTTTGAAACGGCTCTAGTAAGCCGTATGGACCTGAGAACTCAATCTCCCTGTACACCAATACGGGGTAACTCCGTACGGGTTGACACGGCATGCCAACGTGATACTGAATCGCGCCTTCGGCTCTAAGAGATTCGTTTGTGACTGAACTGGAGATTAATGAATGATAAACCAGCCAGGGCTTCCCTCGCTGTACGCGGGTTCGGTTTGTTGCGCTATTTCACGCTGTGGGGGCCGTCCATAAATGACGTCACGCGATTTTAGACGATTTTTGACCCCCCCTCCCATCGTCACGCGGCGTCACAAAGAGTCAGAGCCCCCCCTCAAATATGACGGTACAAAGCTGTGCCCCCCCCCCCCAAAATAAAGCATGCTTCATATCGCTTTAAACTATTGTCATCGTGGTGCTTATTTAATGTGGCGCTGCACTCTGATGTTGTAGGAGAAAATATTTATTAAAAAGTCTATTTAATTACGTAGAACGTGTTGTCTATATTTATTTAAAGTTGCGCATTTTGATGTGACGTCACATTTCTCACCCCCCCCCCTCATTTATGGACGGCCCCAGTACAATGCGGCTACCTCTGACCCAAAAGTCGCTCTCTGGAGCTGCTGTGCACGTGTGTGGTGGGGGGAGCGGTGGGCTACGTACGGTGCGAAAGAATTTCAAGATACAAACATACGATGTGTTAACACTGGAACACATGAGGGTGTGCTATGGGGTTGCCACCTTTTCGATTGTAGACCAACCCTGGGCAATGTCTCAGTGCTTGGTCTATTATCACAATTATACAGTAAATGGCAATACAATAATTCTATTAAAAATACTTACTTGAAACTGCGCCAAAATAAATCAAAACGAACAAAAGTAGATCGAAATTCAATGTATAATGCTTGACATTTAATCTGCCACATAGGCGATTCATGGTCAAGATGTTGTGTATGTTTGCATGGGCATGGCTAGAGTTGCCACCCGTCCATGAATTAGCATCTGTGTTCAGTTGGTATTGATCTGTACCCTCGATATTGCACTCGTATTGAGAAATCTGTCCAGGATTGGTCTGCAGTCAGTAGAATCATTTTTCAACGCAGCGTATGTTTGCATGGTGAACTTCTTTCGCACCGTACGCAGCCAACCATGCTTTACTGGAGGTGCGGGGGAATAACAAACTGAACGCAAAAAGAACAGGGACACAGCCTTGAAAACACAGAAGTGCATCTACACGTAGGGCGGTTGTTGAAGGGGAAGACGGATGAAAATGATTAAGAGAGGTGTATCAGGGCAGAACAAAGTGCTTATTGTTATCTTAACTTAATAATGAAACGTAACTGAGCCATATGCCTTAAGCAGAACGTTTTTTTCAAACAGATGCATCACAAACGGAAAATAGAACCAATGTTTAGAAATGCACAAGGAAGCGTAGAGATGATGCACATCCTAAGAATTACACTGATACTGGAAGACGGACACGTCAATTGGACTTCATATGACTTCATATAATTAAGGACGTAATTTTAAATTTTGATTTAAAGCTTTCGTGACTGCAGTAATTCATATTCTTAGTTTTTTCGGTAAAGTCACGTTGAAGAGAAACAACAAAAGAACAAAATATATAAAACAATAAAAATTCTCACGACGTTTCGACCATAACTCAAACGGTCATCATCAGGTGTGATGATCAGGTGTGATGATGACCGTTTGAGTTATGGTCGAAACGTCGTGATAATTTTTATTGTTTTATATATATTTTGTTATTTTGTTGTTTCTCTTCAACGTGACTTTACCGAAAAAACTAAGAAGACGTAATTTTAGTTTAGAAAGGTGGGGTGAGGCAGGACACACAACTTGAAGTGATGACGGCCGGTGGTCGAGACTAACGTGGGAATGGGAGCTAAGGAAGGAACACAACCGGCAGTGTCCACTGCGGAGATGGAGTTAATAAATCAACAGTATATGAATTTTGATTTGGGGAATTTTATTGTTTTATATCTTTATTATTTTATTTTCTTTGGTTCTTTCGGTAAAGTCACGTAGAATGAGAATAAAATAATAAAAAAACACAATAAAATTCTCACGACGTTTTGGCCACAACGCAAGCGGCCGTCTTTAGGTGAAAGGTACAGTACTGTCGGGACGACAGAGCTTCAATTAACGATGTTAAGATTCGTAGCGACTTTTAAGCTGGTTGGGAGAAGTAAGGCACCTTGACAAAGGGGTTTACATATCAATAGCTGAGGGATTAGCTTGTGACTGGTCACGGAATTGGCTATGTTAAAGTCAAAACCGACACATCCACAGAGGCAACTAGTAATTTAGCATTGAAATAGCTAAGGGATTAGCTTGTGACTGGTCACAGGAATGGCTATGTTAAAGTCAAAACCTACACATCCACAGAGGCAACTAGTAATTTAGCATTGAAATAGCTAAGGGATTAGCTTGTGCAAATAGCTGAGGGATTAGCTTGTGACTGGTCACGGAAATGGCTATGTTAAAGTAAAAACCTACATCTTCTTTGGTTCTTTCGGTAAAGTCACGTAGAATGAGAATAAAATAATAAATTTATAAAATAAAATAACACAATAATATTCTCACGACGTTTCGGCCACAACACAAGCGGCCTTCATCAGGTGAAGGGGGCGAGACTGTCTGGTAGGACAGCGCTGGAGTGAGAGAGCCACGTTCAGATCACGGCTTTTAAGCTGTGTGAGAGGAACAGAGCCTTGACGAAGGAATAAGCATAAAATTTAGCATTGAAATGGCTGAATGATTAGCTTGTGACTGGTCACAGAAATAGCTATGTTAAAAGTTAAAGCATACACATCCGCAGAGGCCCCCATTGTTAAAAGGAATTAGCATAGAATTTAGCATTGAAATAGCTAAGTTAAGGCATACACATCCGCAGAGGCACCCCTTGACAATGGGATTAGCATAGAATTTAGCATTGAAATGGCTGAGTGACTCGCTTGTAACTGCTACAGAAATAGTTACGTTGAAGTCAGAGCATACACATTCACCGAGGCACTTAGTACAAATCAAAACAGGAGAATTTAGCATTGAAATAACTAGGCGAATTTAGCATTGAAATAACTGGGTGATTTGCTAGTGACTGGTCACAGAAATATATGTTAAAATAAGGCCTACACATCCACAGAGCTTCAATGAACGCTGTTAAGATTCGTAGCGACTTTTAAGCTGGTTGGGAGAAGTGAGGAGTGAGGCTCCCTCCTCTGCCGATGTTCTGTCTCAGATGTGAATAATTAGTATTGTATTACAATTCTATAAACAATACAGTGTTGTAGTGCATCACGTGTTGATGTTCCATTGCACAGCCACGTTCCAAATGCTATAATGACGTAAGAGCCGTGGAAACCTCTGACGTCACGGTGACGTCATGGCCCGGTGACGTCACGGCAGAGGTCAGAGTGGAGTCGGCTCCTGGAGAGGAAACCACCTCACCCCACGCTGCTCCTCCACTTCGAGTTCTTCAGAGACCTTCGCCACCACCACCACCATGGCGATCTTCACGGCTGTCCTCACTGTGGTTCTGCTGCTCACGCAGCCGATGGTGGAGCTCCTCGGAGGATCTCGGCGTGGGGGTTCGGACATTAACGCCTCCAACACCACCACCACCACGATCAACTACTCGGGACTCGTGAAGAACGTCTCTGCATCAGCAGGGGTCGCCACCTGGGGACCGATGTTCAGTAGCCACAGTGAGGACATTGTGGACAGCGTGCTCCCTGCCCTCCTGCAGGCTATGGGTGAGCTGAGCAGCAGCTGCCAGGCCATAGTGGACAGCGCGCTCCCTGCTCTGCTCCACGCTGTGGGTCAACTGTACAGCGGCTGCAAGGAGGCCATCAGCTCCACCGTGCTGCTGAACACCCTGCACATCGCCGTGCATCTCTGGCGTTTCATACGTCGCCAAGTGAGTGAGCAACATCCATCATCATCACCACCATCAGCCATGGTCAATCCACTAGTGGGTAGAGACCTCCACGACCCGTCGCCACCTCCCACGATGCCGCTGTGCAGTAATCCACCCAGCACCTGCACGTGGAGCGATTTCATTGCTTCATCTCCCCACTGGGCACCCTCTCGGATGACCCCCTCGCAGCCCGTCGGCATCACTCGCCGCCTTCACACCTCCACCGATCCCCCTCAACTCCACTCACGGTGTCTTCAACAGCCTGGTTGGGCACTGGAACAGTATCCCGGACAGTGCCGGATTAAGCTCGTGCGGGTCCTGTAGCTTATATTATAAAGGTGCCCAGAATAAATGAAAAAAACACAATTATAAAGCACGAAGTTTTTAACTTGCATAGTAAAGTAATTGTAATTTTACTATAGTAATAGAGCAAGTACAGACTCACTGAACGGGGATTTATAGGGTGAGATCATTTAGCGCGGGGCGCTTGAAAGTGCGGGGCCCACAGCTAATGATTATTTTGTTCCGAGGATAATCCGGCACTGATCACGGATTGAGTATGAGGAGCAGTGATGAGATTTAAAGTATTTTTTAACATGTTATTAAAATGTTATGTTTAATAGAAAATATAATGTTGTTTGTCTCTTAGCTGTGATTCGTAAAAACACTGTTGTTACTCAATGGTCTTTCGGTAAAGTCACGTAGAAAAAATAAACAAAATAATAGAATACGACGTTTCGATTGCAACTCAAGCAGTCGTCATCAGGTGAAACTAAATTTGAGAGAGAGAGACCAAACACAGACAGGGAGACACAAAGATCCCCCGTATAGCCTGAACAGACTGTAGGGGCAAGTGCTGTTAGCGAGCACCTGTGAAGGCCGGAACAGTACACGAGGGGGTGGGTGGCCAGCACCACGCCCGACCGCCTTTGTCTCCCTAGTGGCGATGTTTACACACCGCACCAGGTACTCATTTGAGGCTGAGTCGACCTAGGGGAGGCCCGGGACCGGTTCAGATAATCGTCACTGGTGTTGGCCGTGAGCGGGAATCGAACCCGGGTCGACAGGTTCATAGCGCAGCGTAGCGCTAACAGCTGCACCACCGCTCCCCACACACAGGGAGACACACAAGCAGAGAAGGACGGTGATCAACCAGGCAAAGTATTATTTGTTGTGTTGGCCGACTCAATGAGTTGCATTACATTTCTAAGTTTGCTGAGTTTGATCCTCTTTCTATCAGCTTGTACCCTCTGTAAATTTCACCCCCACTATCTCGCCCGTTACGGCAGCCCCTCCGCTCCCACTCCCCCTCGGAGTAGCCGAGGGATTAGCCGGGGTATGCTTGCTCTGCGATCTTACATTTACTTGCAAATCCCACCACAAACGTATATAGTGTAACCTTTGGTTGCAGTAGCTCTCTCGCTACATTTCTTCCTGTCTCAGCAGTCCGCCTGCTGTATTATTTCACCTGAAGACGATTGCTTGTGTTGTGACCACGTGTATACTGTTTAATATAGTACTATAGTGTTGTGACCACGTGTATACTGTTTACTATAGTACTATAGTGTTTTGACCACGTGTATACTGTTTACTATAGTACTATAGTGTTGGGACCACGTGTATACTGTTTACTACAGTACTATAGTGTTGTGACCACGTGTATACTGTTTACTATAGTACTATAGTGTTGGGACCACGTGTATACTGTTTACTACAGTACTATAGTGTTGTGACCACGTGTATACTGTTTACTATAGTACTATAGTGTTGGGACCACGTATATACTGTTTACTACAGTACTATAGTGTTGTGACCACGTGTATACTGTTTACTATAGTACTATAGTGTTGTGACCATGTGTATACTGTTTACTATAGTACTATAGTGTTGTGACCACGTCTATACTGTTTACTACAGTACTATAGTGTTGTGACCACGTGCATACTGTTTACTATAGTACTGTAGTGGTGTGACCACGTGTATACTGTATACTACAGTACTATAGTGTTGTGACCACGTGTATACTGTTTACTATAGTACTATAGTGTTGGGACCACGTGTATACTGTTTACTACAGTACTATAGTGTTGTGACCACGTGTATACTGTTTACTATAGTACTATAGTGTTGTGACCATGTGTATACTGTTTACTATAGTACTATAGTGTTGTGACCACGTCTATACTGTTTACTACAGTACTATAGTGTTGTGACCGCGTGCATACTGTTTACTATAGTACTGTAGTGTTGTGACCACGTGTATACTGTATACTACAGTACTATAGTGTTGTGACCACGTGTATACTGTTTACTATAGTACTATAGTGTTGGGACCACGTGTATACTGTTTACTACAGTACTATAGTGTTGTGACCACGTGTATACTGTTTCCTATAGTACTATAGTGTTGTGACCATGTGTATACTGTTTACTATAGTACTATAGTGTTGTGACCACGTCTATACTGTTTACTACAGTACTATAGTGTTGTGACCAAGTGCATACTGTTTACTATAGTACTGTAGTGTTGTGACCACGTGTATACTGTATACTACAGTACTATAGTGTTGTGACCACGTGTATACTGTTTACTATAGTACTATAGTGTTGGGACCACGTGTATACTGTTTACTACGGTACTATAGTGTTGTGACCACGTGTATACTGTTTACTATAGTACTATAGTGTTGTGACCACGTGTATACTGTTTACTATAGTACTATAGTGTTGTGACCACGTGTATACTGTTTACTATAGTACTATAGTGTTGGGACCACGTGTATACTGTTTACTACAGTACTATAGTGTTGTGACCACGTGTATACTGTTTCCTATAGTACTATAGTGTTGTGACCATGTGTATACTGTTTACTATGGTACTATAGTGTTGTGACCACGTGTATACTGTTTACTACAGTACTATAGTGTTGAGACCAAGTGTATACTGTTTACTATAGTACTGTAGAGTTGTGACCACGTGTATACTGTTTACTATAGTACTATAGTGTTGGGACCACGTGTATACTGTTTACTACAGTACTATAGTGTTGTGACCACGTGTATACTGTTTACTATAGTACTATAGTGTTGGGACCACGTGTATACTGTTTACTACAGTACTATAGTGTTGTGACCACGTGTATACTGTTTACTATAGTACTATAGTTTTGTGACCACGTCTATACTGTTTACTATAGTACTATAGTGTTGTGACCACGTGTATACTGTTTACTATAGTACTATAATGTTGTGACCACGTGTATACTGTTTACTACAGTTCTATAGTGGTGTGACCACGTGTGTACTGTTTACTATAGTACTATAGTGTTGTGACCACGTGTACACTGTTTGCTACAGTACTATAGTGTTGTGACCACGTGTGTAATGTTTACCACAGTACTATAGTGTTGTGATCACGTGTGTAATGTTTACTACAGTACTATAGTGTTGTGACCACGTGTATACTGTTTACTACAGTACTATAGTGTTGTGACCACGTGTATACTGTTTACTATAGTACTATAGTGTGACCACGTGTATACTGTTTACTACAGTACTATAGTGTTGTGACCACGTGTATACTGTTTACTACAGTACTATAGTGTTGTGACCACGTGTATACTGTTTACTACAGTACTATAGTGTTGTGACCACGTGTATACTGTTTACTACAGTACTATAGTGTTGTGACCACGTGTATACTGTTTACTACAGTACTATAGTGTTGTGACCACGTCTATACTGTTTACTACAGTACTATAGTGTTGTGACCACGTGTATACTGTTTACTATAGTACTATAGTGTTGTGACCACGTGTATATTGTTTACTACAGTACTATAGTGTTGTGACCACGTGTATACTGTTTACTATAGTACTATAGTGTTGTGACCACGTGTTTACTGTTTACTATAGTACTATAGTGTTGTGACCACGTGTACACTGTTTACTACAGTACTATAGTGTTGTGACCACGTGTGTAATGTTTACTACATTACTATAGTGTTGGGACCACGTGTATACTGTTTACTACAGTACTATAGTGTTGTGACCACGTGTATACTGTTTCCTATAGTACTATAGTGTTGTGACCATGTGTATACTGTTTACTATAGTACTATAGTGTTGTGACCACGTGTATACTGTTTACTACAGTACTATAGTGTTGTGACCACGTGTATACTGTTTACTATAGTACTATAGTGTTGTGACTATGTGTATACTGTTTACTATAGTACTATAGTGTTGTGACCACGTCTATACTGTTTACTACAGTACTATAGTGTTGTGACCACGTGCATACTGTTTACTATAGTACTGTAGTGTTGTGACCACGTGTATACTGTATACTACAGTACTATAGTGTTGTGACCACGTGTATACTGTTTACTATAGTACTATAGTGTTGGGACCACGTGTATACTGTTTACTACAGTACTATAGTGTTGTGACCACGTGTATACTGTTTACTATAGTACTATAGTGTTGTGACCATGTGTATACTGTTTACTATAGTACTATAGTGTTGTGACCACGTGTATACTGTTTACTATAGTACTATAGTTTTGTGACCACGTCTATACTGTTTACTATAGTACTATAGTGTTGTGACCACGTGTATACTGTTTACTATAGTACTATAATGTTGTGACCACGTGTATACTGTTTACTACAGTTCTATAGTGGTGTGACCACGTGTGTACTGTTTACTATAGTACTATAGTGTTGTGACCACGTGTACACTGTTTGCTACAGTACTATAGTGTTGTAACCACGTGTGTAATGTTTACCACAGTACTATAGTGTTGTGATCACGTGTGTAATGTTTACTACAGTACTATAGTGTTGTGACCACGTGTATACTGTTTACTACAGTACTATAGTGTTGTGACCACGTGTATACTGTTTACTATAGTACTATAGTGTGACCACGTGTATACTGTTTACTACAGTACTATAGTGTTGTGACCACGTGTATACTGTTTACTACAGTACTATAGTGTTGTGACCACGTGTATACTGTTTACTACAGTACTATAGTGTTGTGACCACGTGTATACTGTTTACTACAGTACTATAGTGTTGTGACCACGTGTATACTGTTTACTACAGTACTATAGTGTTGTGACCACGTCTATACTGTTTACTACAGTACTATAGTGTTGTGACCACGTGTATACTGTTTACTATAGTACTATAGTGTTGTGACCATGTGTATATTGTTTACTACAGTACTATAGTGTTGTGACCACGTGTATACTGTTTACTATAGTACTATAGTGTTGTGACCACGTGTTTACTGTTTACTATAGTACTATAGTGTTGTGACCACGTGTACACTGTTTACTACAGTACTATAGTGTTGTGACCACGTGTGTAATGTTTACTACATTACTATAGTGTTGGGACCACGTGTATACTGTTTACTACAGTACTATAGTGTTGTGACCACGTGTATACTGTTTCCTATAGTACTATAGTGTTGTGACCATGTGTATACTGTTTACTATAGTACTATAGTGTTGTGACCACGTGTATACTGTTTACTACAGTACTATAGTGTTGTGACCACGTGTATACTGTTTACTATAGTACTATAGTGTTGTGACCATGTGTATACTGTTTACTATAGTACTATAGTGTTGTGACCACGTCTATACTGTTTACTACAGTACTATAGTGTTGTGACCACGTGCATACTGTTTACTATAGTACTGTAGTGTTGTGACCACGTGTATACTGTATACTACAGTACTATAGTGTTGTGACCACGTGTATACTGTTTACTATAGTACTATAGTGTTGGGACCACGTGTATACTGTTTACTACAGTACTATAGTGTTGTGACCACGTGTATACCGTTTACTATAGTACTATAGTGTTGTGACCATGTGTATACTGTTTACTATAGTACTATAGTGTTGTGACCACGTCTATACTGTTTACTACAGTACTATAGTGTTGTGACCACGTGCATACTGTTTACTATAGTACTGTAGTGTTGTGACCACGTGTATACTGTATACTACAGTACTATAGTGTTGTGACCACGTGTATACTGTTTACTATAGTACTATAGTGTTGGGACCACGTGTATACTGTTTACTACAGTACTATAGTGTTGTGACCACGTGTATACTGTTTCCTATAGTACTATAGTGTTGTGACCATGTGTATACTGTTTACTATAGTACTATAGTGTTGTGACCACGTCTATACTGTTTACTACAGTACTATAGTGTTGTGACCACGTGCATACTGTTTACTATAGTACTGTAGTGTTGTGACCACGTGTATACTGTATACTACAGTACTATAGTCTTGTGACCACGTGTATACTGTTTACTATAGTAGTATAGTGTTGGGACCACGTGTATACTGTTTACTACAGTACTATAGTGTTGTGACCACGTGTATACTGTTTACTATAGTACTATAGTGTTGTGACCACGTGTATACTGTTTACTATAGTACTATAGTGTTGTGACCACGTGTATACTGTTTACTATAGTACTATAGTGTTGGGACCACGTGTATACTGTTTACTACAGTACTATAGTGTTGTGACCACGTGTATACTGTTTACTATAGTACTATAGTGTTGGGACCACGTGTATACTGTTTACTATAGTACTATAGTGTTGGGACCACGTGTATACTCTTTACTACAGTACTATAGTGTTGTGACCACGTGTATACTGTTTACTATAGTACTATAGTGTTGTGACCACGTCTATACTGTTTACTATAGTACTATAGTGTTGTGACCACGTGTATACTGTTTACTATAGTACTATAATGTTGTGACCACGTGTATACTGTTTACTACAGTACTATAGTGGTGTGACCACGTGTGTACTGTTTACTATAGTACTATAGTGTTGTGACCACGTGTACACTGTTTGCTACAGTACTATAGTGTTGTGACCACGTGTGTAATGTTTACTACAGTACTATAGTGTTGTGACCACGTGTATACTGTTTACTACAGTACTATAGTGTTGTGACCACGTGTGTACTGTTTACTATAGTACTATAGTGTGACCACGTGTATACTGTTTACTACAGTACTATAGTGTTGTGACCACGTGTATACTCTTTACTACAGTACTATAGTGTTGTGACCAAGTGTGTACTGTTTACTACAGTACTATAGTGTTGTGACCACGTGTATACTGTTTACTATAGTACTGTAGTGTTGTGACCACGTGTATACTGTATTTGCTATAGTACTATAGTGTTGTGACCACGTGTATACTGTTTACTACAGTACTATAGTGTTGTGACCACGTGTGTACTGTTTACTACAGTACTATAGTGTTGTGACCACGTGTATACTGTTTACTATAGTACTATAGTGTTGTGACCACGTGTATACTGCGGGATTGTGGGTAATCGTCTCCCATGCTCGGTCTCAGTCTTTGTGCCTCACTCGTATAGTCAACATCCGTGCGAACCTATCTTGTTTACTATAGTACTATAGTGTTGTGACTACGTGTATACTGTTTTCTACAGTACTATAGTGTTGTGACTACGTGTATACTGTTTACTACAGTACTGTAGTGTTGTGAATACGTGTGTGTGCGTAAAGCATTTTTTTATTTTGTGTCCATGTGTAGTGACTGTTCTTTAGTAACTGTACTGCAAGTGAAAGTCGTCCTACACAATAACCATCCTCTATCTCGTCTCCCTCACACCAGCCACGATTAAATGTAATTAATAAATTTGATTACTTTATATTAAATAATAAAAATATAAAAAGGTATTTTGTATTAATATTTTTTATATGAATACGGTATTTTTGGTTTGTGGAACGAATCATCTGAGTTTCCATTATTTCTTATGGGGGAAATTCGCTTTGATATACGAGTGCTTTGGATTAAGAGCACGTTTCCAGAAGGAATTATGCTCGCAATCCAAGGTTTCACTTTATTAGTTATTTTTCTATCTACGTGATTTTACCGAAAGATACCAAAGAGTATGCTGTTGTTAGTTTAAATGTTTGGTAAGTAAGACTTAGTCTGTGCTGCTCTCCAGTTGCCTGGATGAAAAGTGGCCCAAGTTTTTCCCAATCCTGGCCTCCTGGCTCAAAAACGTAAAAAACAAACTCGCAAGTCTGTCCCCAGGGTCACAACGCACTCACAGACACGGAGCAGGGAGATTCAGCTAATGACGCCGTTGATGTTTTTCGTAACTTTTGCAGAGAGCGATGAGAATGAGGATGAGGACCGGAAGGAGGAAGATTTCCCGGGCGCTGCAGAGAAAGAAAGGTGGAGGTCTCGGCCGAGCACCGAGTCCCTGGGCTCGTATGGCCGCGGCGCGGAGACGAAAGCGGCGGGCGCAGGGGAGGGGAAACAGCCCCGGCACCAAGCAGAGCTGTGCTCCTCACCTGAAGAATCCAGCTCCACTCAGGCCATCGCTCCCACTGGGGCCATCGCCTCCACCTCCACTCGGGCCATTGCCTCCATCTCTACTCGGGCCATCGCCTCCACCGCTGCCATCGCCTCCCCCGCTGCCATCGCCTCCACCTCCACTCAGGCCATCGCCTCCATCTCTACTCAGGCCATCGCCTCCCCCACTGATATCAACTCCACCTCCAATGCTTCCATCGCCTCCACCTCCACTCGGGCCATCGCCTCCACCTCCACTCGGGCCATCGCCTCCACCTCCACTCGGGCCATCGCCTCCACCTCTACTCAGGCCATCGCCTCCACCTCTACTCAGGCCATCGCCCCCACCTCCACTCAGGCCATCGTCTCCATCTCTACTCAGGCCATCGCCTCCCCCACTGATATCAACTCCACCTCCACTGCTTCCATCGCCTCCACCTCCACTCAGGCCATCGCCTCCACCTCCACTCGGGCCATCTTCTCCACCTCCACTCGGGCCATCGCCTCCACCTCTACTCAGGCCATCGCCTCCACCTCCACTCAGGCCATCGCCTCCACCTCTACTCAGGCCATCGCCTCCACCTCCACTCAGGCAATCGCCTCTACCTCCACTCATGCCATCGTCTCCACCTCAACTCAGGCCATCGCCTCCACCTCCACTCAGGCCATCGCCTCCACCTCTACTCAGGCCATCGCCTCCATCTCTACTCAGGCCATCGCCTCCACCTCTACTCATGCCATCGTCTCCACCTCAACTCAGGCCATCGCCTCTACCTCTACTCAGGCCATCGCCTCCATCTCTACTCAGGACATCGCCCCCACTGCTGCCATCGCCTACACCTCCAATCGGGCCATCGGCTCCACTGCTGCCATCGCCTCCATCTCTACTCAGGCCATTGCCTCCACCACTGATATCAACTCTACCCCCACTGCTGACATCGACTCCACCTTCACTCCTGCCACTGCCTCAACCTTCACTTCTGCCATCGCCTCCACTGCCACTATCGCCACCACCGCCACTCGCACCATCACCTCCACCCATGAGTAATCAAGCTAACCCCCAGGATTGGGAGCTCCCTGCTTTCCACCTGCCTCCACCTCCACCAGAGCCCTGGGCTCCTCCACCCCACCGTGATACCAGACCGGGCCCGGCACACGAGTCTTTTGCTCCCTGTTCTTCACGGCAGCGTTACCGCAAGTCCCGCAACAGCCGCCTTCCTCCCCGCCTCCGCAAACCTCCTCTCGAATCCTCAACTCCACTGCTGCCATCGCCTCCATCTCTACTCAGGCCATTGCCTCCACCACTGATATCAACTCTACCCCCACTGCTGACATCGACTCCACCTTCACTCCTGCCATTGCCTCAACCTCCACTTCTGCCATCGCTTCCACTGCCACTATCGCCACCACCGCCACTCGCACCATCACCTCCACCCATGAGTAATCAAGCTAAACCCCAGGATTGGGAGCTCCCTGCTTTCCACCTGCCTCCACCTCCACCAGAGCCCTGGGTTCCTCCACGCCACCGTGATACCAGACCGGGCCCGGCACACGAGTCTTTTGCTCCCTATTCTTCACGGCAGCGTTACCGCAAGTCCCGCAACAGCCGCCTTCCTCCCCGCCTCCGCAAACCTCCTCTCAAATCCTCAACTCCATCCGCATTGATTCGTCCCATCCACCCGGACCGAGAGCACCTTCCCCCCGGCCTCGCTCCACCTGCAGGGCAGCGGATCCCCCCCCAGCCCAGGTGCAATGGCCGGGGTCCCGCGTACGGAGTCCCAGGTGCCCCTTCTGCCTGGCACCACTCCCACGAGTCGCGCTTCACGCGGCGTCCCGCCCTCCTCCCCACGCCTCCACCGGATCAGTGGATTCCTCCCCACCTTCGTCCCAGCCGAGCGGCTCCTGCTCCACACTGGGCCACCCGTCCCACTTTTGTTCCGTGCCGCTCCACAGATTTCCACGACAGACATCATCATCCGCCCCTTGTCCAACCCACACCACTGCATCACCATAGCCCGGCGACATTCACGGACTGCTCACACACGTGACTCCTGCTGGTCGGGTGACCGTGATGAACTATATGTGTCGCGTTGATGGCCATGTGATGGACATTGCTTTGAGTGGCAGAGCAGGTGGTTGTCATGATTAATACATTTGTGTTGTTATTGGACACTGCAGTGTGCGTGTGAGTTGCTGTGCGGTGCAACAGAGCACGTATTTGGTGTCGATCTTCGCGTGTGTGTGATTGTGTGGAGCGGTAGTGTCATGGTTAACGCTACACCACGCTTCGAAACCCAGGTTTGACCCGAGTTAGCTTTCCGCACACGGCCACAGCCGGTGCAAGCAGTTGCGCAACTCGGTTGCACACAACTGAAGTCACTCTACACGTGGAAGTCTCTGCAACCAATTTGCTTGGCGATTGGTGGCCAGAACCACGAGCGATCCACACAGCACAGGGTGCTGGTCAGTCTGACCAACCACCCATTTCACCTGACTTTCCACAAAATCACCATTAATGTTCCTTTCCCAGGCAGTGACACCAACTCTGCCAAAGTGTGTTAGGAACTAATGCTGTGTATGTTCGGCAGAAACTCTGCACGATTCTGCTGATAAGACACTTAATTTCGAAACTATTTGAGAATGTCGTATTTATAATAAACGTGCACCATTTTTTAGCTGCTTGCCGCCCCTGTACATAGTACCTCTGTATTGATTACAAGTCCTGTGTGCTCACCATTGTACCATGGCATGTGCCTAGGTGGCACTACCGGATGGCTCCCATCCATAGCTGCCAGGCCATCGGCCAGCGCGATAAATATTCGACGCCAACCAACAAATATTTATTCCCACGAGGGGTGACGGGAACCGAACCAGGGATGTCCAGAGCAATCAACTCGTTAATGCGGGAGACCTGAATAGTTCCCGGCGCGTGACACAGTAACGCTGTTCGGCTGGCGACAGCACTCTGCTGCCGTATGCAACAACACACTCCACCCCGTTGACAACCTGGGACAGAACCGCGCCAATGCTGGTGTTGGTTGCGTCAGTATCAAGGACACACGGCATGGCAAAGTCAGAGTAGCGGAGGGGAATTGCGAAGCGCAACAAATGCGGCTTCCTCCTCCCCCCAATGAAACCTCTGACCCATAACCGTCAAGGCGTGGAGAGGTTTTGCGAAGGTAGCGAACCCAGTGACAAACCGGCGATAATAAGACGCAAAACCAATAAAACTCTGCACCTGCATCATCAACGTGGGGGTCGGCCACGTCCGAACACACGTGGTTTTGTCGGGATCTATCGCCATGCCCGATTTACTGACAATATGACCGAGATACCGCACGGATTTCTGAAGGGGGTAACACTTCTGCGGCTTGAATTTGAGATGGGCCGCTCGCATTTTAAGAAAGACAGCGCGTAACCAATCAAGATGTTCTTTGAACGTACGGCTGAAGACGATGACATTGTCGAGGTATTGTAAGCATGAGTCCCATTGAAGTCCAGCCAGCACCAGCTCCATCAGTCATTGGAACGTAGCCGGTGCTGCGTGGAGTCCCATGGGAAGCTGATTTAATTCAAACAGGCCTTGAGGTGTTCGAAAAGCCGTTTGGGTTTAGAGGCCTCATTTAGTGGCAAATGCCAAAATCCGGACAGGAGATCAAGGGTGGAGAAGTTCTGTACTCCCGCCAGAGCGTCCAGGGAATCGTCCATCCGTGGGAGAGGATACGCGTCAGCCACCGATATCTTATGAAGCTTCCTAAAGTCGACACACAACTGCAAGCTACCATCGTGCTTCTTAATGTGGTGGGTAATTGTCAGGCGTAATACGCCGCCACCACTACTGGAAAATATGTAGCTGCAGTCAGGGCCCAACAGGGGGCAATAGCGGGTCCGGCCTGTACCAAGTAGGACTCGTAGGTAAGGCAATTTGGAGGGCGGTTTGGAACCGGAGGTGGACACCCCAGGCCCCCAGTGGGGGCTGGGGGATTGCGCCGACATCCCCGGGGCCGGTGGGTCGTCGTCCTCTTCATTTGGAGACCTGGTACGTATTGTTCGCCTAGTCTCCATAATCTATAGTTAATTAACTAACGTTTGGCCACTTCCAACACCAGTTGTAGTGGGCTCAAATGGAGACTCAGGCTTCTATAGGAGACAACACGTTTATTTAACATTAACACGCTAAAACTAGATTCAAAGTTTTCGTGACTGCAGGAATTACTCTTTGGTTCTTTCGGTAAAGTCACGTTGACAGAAAATAAATTAAATAATAGAATACGCCGTTTTTCCAGTGTCGCTCCTATAATTTTGTTGACGGACAAATGGACAAAGTGCACAATAGCTTAGTGTTTGTGTATGTATATGTTATGTTTTTAAGAGAAGACAAGTTTGTAAATATATTTTTCCCCCGGGAAACGCTGGGTACTTCCCGCTGGTACTGATATGAAAATATATATTTTAAACTGTGCCAAAATCAATCAAAACGAACAACAGTAGATCAGAATTAAATCTCCAATGCTTGATATTTTATCATCCGTATAGGCGAGTGATGGTCAGGATGTTGTGTATGTGTAGTCACATAGAATTGGTCACTACGTAGCATAGCGCTGGCTGCTGGCAGGGAAGGGGATCTGCAGAGTGAAGCAGCCCTGATTGACAGCAGACCACGTAATAGACCTGAGAAGGATCTCGGGTAGGACACGTCGAGAGCCTGCTAGTAGATTCTAGAAGGGGAGCGTGGCCGGAGTGGAGCGAGGCCACGCTAACAGGATTAAAGGGGACCCCGAGCAGGGGATGAGGGCCATCGTTTGGAGTGGGATCGCCGTCGTCGTCGTCGTTGCTGTTGAAGATCGTCGCCTTCGCCGCTGTTGTCATCCACTTGATAATTGTGCTGCTAGCAGTAGTTGCCTGTCTTAGTTCAGCGCCGTCAGTGTCAGATGGCGAGCGTTGTGTTGTAGGCTAGCCACCAGTGCAGAGTTGCGTTTAAGCGAGGGACAGAGCGTTGTATTACAGCAGAGAGTGTGTAACAGTATGCTCGGTGTGTAATTAAAGAATTGCCTCGAAGAAGTTACGTCTCCAAGTTAGTCACTATATATTTTTTCATGGGCATGGCTAGAGTTGTCACCTGTCCAGGAATTACCATTTGTGTTTAGGTGGTGGGTATTCATTCTTACGAGATATAGCACCCGCATTGTGTCGTTTACTGTGTAGTTCTGATAATTCTAGACTGAGTGCTGACTGAGAAATCTGTCCAGGCTTTGTCTACAGTCAAAAATGTGGCAATCTCATAGCAGCACCCTCCTGCGTCTCCAGTGTGAATATGCTGTAGAGTAAGTTTTCAACGCAGCGTATGTTTGCATGCTGAACTTCTTTCGCACCGTACGCAGGCAACCATGCTTATTGGAGGTGCGGGGGAATAACAAATTGAACAAAAAGAACAGGGACACAACTTGAAAACATAGAAGTGCATTTATACGTGGGGCGGTTGTTGAAGGGGGAGAGGGATGAAAATTATTAAGAGAGGCGTATCAGGGCAGAGCACAGTGCTGATTGGAATCTGAACTTAAATCATGAAACGTAACAAAGCCATTTTCCTAAAGCAGAACGTTTTTTAATCAGTGGATATGACCTGCAACAACAGATGCATCACAAACATGGCCATTGACGAAGACAATGGAACCAATGTTGAGAAGTGCACAAGGAAGCATAGAGATGCACATGCTAGGAATTAAACTGAGAATGGAAGACGGACACGTCAATTGGGCATCATATGCAAATTAAAGGCATAATTTTAGTTTAGAAAGGTGGGGTGAGGCAGGACACACAACTTGAAGAGATGACGGCCGGTGGTCGTGACTAACGTGGGAATGGGAGCTAAAGGAGGGAACACAACCAATAGAGCGTCCACTGCGAAGATGGATCGAATACATCATCCGGTGGGCAGTAGCCAGACAGATTTTTGCATTGCAAATCCGCAAGAGATGGTGATGGCTTCGGACAGAAGTGGAGAAATCACGGCTGGAGATGGTGACGGCTGCATAAGCAGCTTTGGAAAACATTTACACGATATCACCTTCAAAAACAACCATTCACTAAAACACATTTTCATTAAATGTGTATTCAGAAAGATAAACTAAAACAGTACAGGAATTATATCGTCTTTATTTTGCAAATTTTACAACAAAGGGTATTTTTTTCATTGCACTAGTTTAAGATAAAAACATTTTTTGCCGAAATAATGACATTAATAGGCACATTAATTGAAAGTGCAATTTTAAATTAACCGTGTAATTACTCGATAGTTTTGGTTAGAGTCTGTGCCTGTGTTAGAGTGCCGGAAAAAGTCCTGGCAAGGATTATTCAACATCACCTTGCCAGGCATGCTGAGAAGAGGATTGGGGAGCCCCATTGTGGTTTCAGGCCAGGGCAGCCACAGATGCCACATCTTCCTTCCGTTTGCTACAGCAGAGGAGTGTTGAATTCCGACAGGACTTACATCTCTGCTTTATTGACCTGGTCAATGCCTATGATACCATCAATAGGTCTGGACTCTGGGTTGTTCTTCATGCTTTCGGAGTCTCTGACTCTCTGCTCACAATAATTAAGGACTTCCATGATTTTTAAATTTTGATTTAAAGCTTTCGTGACTGCAGTAATTCATATTCTTAGTTTTTTCGGTAAAGTCACGTTGAAGAGAAACAACAAAATAACAAAATATATATAAAACAATAAAAAATTCTCACGACGTTTCGACCATAACTCAACACCTGATGATGACCGTTTGAGTTATGGTCGAAACGTCGTGAGAATTTTTTATTGTTTTATATATATTTTGTTATTTTGTTGTTTCTCTTCAACGTGACTTTACCGAAAAAACTAAGAATATGACTTCCATGATATTGAGCAGGGCCGAGTAAAGCTACTTTGCCGGAAGACGAAGCTATTCCCCGTTAACCTTGGGGTTCGACAGTAATGTCCTCTGGCTCCGTACACTGTTTAAAATATTTTTGGTCCACGTCGTTCGAGAAACCTTCCATGTCCGTACCAGAGCAATCTATATCTGATATAGATACAATGGGAGGCGGATTGATGCCCGGGTGCGCTTGAGAGCTTGCTCCCGATTTGTCATCCATGTTACGTATGCGAATGATCTAGACCTGGAGCGTGCCACTAGACAGGGGTGGGGAACGTCTGGCCCGCCAGCCATGAGGCCTGCGAAATCATTTGGTCTGGCCCTGTCAAGGCAACCGCAGGCGGGACTCGAAATTCAATCAATCTTGGAGCAAACCTGGAAAAGCAGTTGCGAGTAGCAACATCATCAATACCAGCTAACATCATCAATACCAGCTAACATCATCAATGCCAGCTAATATCTCCACACGCCTCACCAAAGAGAAGCAGTTCCAGCCATCGCATTAGGGGTGAGTTAATTAAATGTTTGACCAAATATAATAGGCTAATTTTTAAGTTGATGATTTTGTATGGCCCCCGAATGATGTTATAAATATCCAAATGGCCCTTGGCACAAAAAAGGTTCCCCACCCCTGCACTAAGAGGTGGGGCCTTAACCATCAGCCCCACCAAAACTAAGCACCTGCCTCGCTATGTTGTGCCATTAAACAAGGCGTGGGCATTTTTTTTTCTCGCGGGCCACAATGGGTTCTAAAATTTGACAGAGGGGCCGGGCAAGGAACAGATGGATGGAGTGTTTGTGTGAACTAATATAAATGACATGTAATAATCATTACATGAAAGGATTTGGCCTTTAACAGGTAGCAAAGCATTTATTTGCAAGGCAATTTAACAAATTGCACGAACATGAACAATACAAAAACATGTCGTAACGTGACTGATCAAACATCATGAAAACATCTGAGGCCTGCGCCCAAACCAATTACCACATTCCCGGACAAAGTGCTCCATCTAATGGGGAAATGAGGGCATTACAGGTGAAAGGTAAAATTTAATTTAATAATATTTGGACACGTTCGGGGGGCCGGATTAAAAAGCCCAGCCCATGTCTGCATTAAACCCTCCACCCCTTAACTCCCCATTGGTGATGGGACAGTTGTAAATTGGATAGTTTTCCACAACTGGATAGTGTGCTTATGACCAACTCCGGTTTGACAGAAGAGGTCTCACTCCGAATCAGTCGAGCGGCATTATCTTTTCATCGGTTGCATAACGCTGTGTGGAAGCTACCTGATATCTGTCGCTCCACAGCAGTCTTCGGATCTTCTCGGCCACGGTCATACCCTTCCTTCTCGATGCTTGCCAAACGTGGACCCCCCTAATGGAACATCTTCGCCGGTTATAAACATTCAGGATGGCCTTCCTACGATCCATCCTGGGTTTAACCAGGCTGGATTGTGTGAGCTCACAATCCTTGACAGATCTGGACAAAGTCCCATCGGTAAGCGCCTCCAGCAGGTAATGCTACATTGGCTGGGTCATGTACCACGCCTCCCTAACCACTGCATTAAAGGGGGCTAAACAGGCGCGGCACGGGCTAGAGAAGAGATTAAATGATGTGGTACAAGAGGATGTGGAACTGAATTGACTTGCGAATGACTGGTACCAGCAGTGTAAAGCGCGGCCTATGTGGAGGAGACTCATGATGTACGATACTGGGCAGTTGGAGGTAGTCGCCCTCCAGCAACAACAGAGGGCAGCAGAGAGACGCTCACAACAAGGAGCAGAGCCTTAGGCGGATAAAACACATCAAGTTGGCACAGTAGGGGAGGCACAGCTGACACATCTGCCACTCATCTCTGTCAAACCATGGCAGCTGAATCTGACCCGTGATCACGTGGCCATAAAGTGCACTTAGCCTGGCACAAGTGCCGTAGCAACGTCACAGCCACTTAGTGGCGGTTGTTGTCTGTGTGTGTGCAATTGTAGTGACTCATTTCGCCCCTTACGACAAGCAAGCCAACATCAGGACGCAAGGTATTTGAACATAAAATGTTTTTATAAATTTGTATGTATTTTATGTTTCATACACGATCCCGACAGTCCTCGACTTATGAACTCAATTAGTTCCTGGGACCCGTTCGTGAGTCAAACGGTTTGTAAGTGGGAACACAATAATGTACACACGTGCGTGCACGCACACACGAGCACAAACACTGGAAGCGCGAGGATGACACAACTCGTGGAGGATCGCTCCGCTGAAAAAAAATAGATCCTCGGTTCAGTTTGCAAGTGCGAGTTCGCGTTGTAATTCTCAATGTTAAAACACATTTCATGGAAGCTGGTTCCTAAGTGCGGAAATTCGTAAGTCGAGTGGTTCGTAAGTCGATGCCTGCATGTATGTGAAATGTTTATTTGTGACTGTAAACGGAAAAATCCGTGTAGCCAGTTACCCAGTTAGTTTCGGTGGAAACAGCTGGAACCCACTAACAGAGTTAATTTTGTGGTGGTGAGAAACCCAGCCAGTAAGGAAACTCGAGGCATACATTATTGTAATAGCAGTATGACTTACATTGCTATAGCAGATTTGATGAAAAATCTTGAAGATAACATTTACCATTATCTTATTGCAATATATGAAAGTGTCATGGCAAATTAAAACGATGTGAAACAATTTAACAATCCTGTACAGCGATACACATAATCAAATTAAGTTAACTGGAAACGCTGAAACACGTACATATTAGTGAACATATCGTGAATAGAAGAAACTGATTTAACAAAGTATCCACACAATTAAAACATCAATGAAGCAGGTTGCTGGAATGGATGCTCCAGGCGCCACTCTACGCGTGAGTGGTGCCAGTGGACTGAGAGGCCGTGCCAGGAGTCGCTGTCGCTGGCTGCTCAATGACCACCACCCTCTCGGCCGCTGCAGGGAGGGCGCGGCGCTGAGCCTTGAACTTCAGCTTCCCGTCTTCAGTCAAGCAGCAGCTCACGCTCTGCGGGTCCACGTCCCTGGGCAGCTGCGTCTCCCTGTGGAACTCCTGGCAGCTGTGACTGTAGCTGCCGCTGCCGCTGCTGACTTCTCCGCTCTTCACCTCGCGCCGTCCGGCCACCACCAGCTTGTCTCCAGACACCTTCACGGCCAGGTCTTGTGGGGCGAAGTCCTGCACGTCCAGGGACGCGACAAACCCGCCTCCCTGCTCCTGTGGATCTTCAATCTGGAACCCACTGCTCACGGCCGGCTGCTGCAGCAGTGCGTCTCCGAGGCTGCCCGGAGCCCGCGTGTGGCTGCTGAGCTGATCGACTCCACGGAAGATTCTCTCCATCCTCTCGATCTCACTCCTCATGTCTCGCTGCAGCTGCTGGAAGAGACTTTCACCGCGGGGGTTCCAGACCGGCCAGCCTGGCCAGACGCTCCTCTCCATCACGTGCATCGCAGGGAAGTAAACACTCAGGGCCATGCTTGTTGATGTGCTTCACAGTGAGGCTCGCTTCAGCTGTGAGCGCTGCTCCCTCGTCCCCCGATGTTCTGCCAGTGCAGCTACAGGAGCTGCTTTTATAGCCCTGGCAGTACCTACGAGCAGATGCCAGGTGGAGCCAGAAGCGTCCAGAATGACGCAGCTGCTCCCAGAGGCTTCCTCCATCCGCACAGAATCAAGAGCGTGACTCGTGTCTCAGGCTGCAGTTTGTGAGCAGTTTACTACAATAGCATTTAGTTCACCCTGCCAATGTGTAAGTATCAAACTATAGCATAACGTATATTTTTAAAATAACCATTGTACAGAATTGATAGTTTTTTATTAAGTGAAATGTAAGGGACATTCGTTGTCTTTGTGTGACTCAGTCTTTCCTGATAAGGCTGATGATGTCATTGTGCTGTGTAAGCGAGAATTTTAAGTTTCGGTTTGTATCACCCTTCAAAGTGTAGTAATTTCAATTAAATATAGAATAGCGCATCACTCTGTTTTACATTCATTATCAGTGCTGAGTGAATTCCATGGCAGTAAACTGCTCACAAACTGCAGCCTGAGACACGAGTCACGCTCTTGATTCTGTTCGGATGAGGGAAGCCGCTGGGAGCAGCTGCGTCATTCTGGACGCTTCTGGCTGCCCCTGGCATCTGCTCGTAGCTACTGCCAGGGAATATGCTATTCTGTAATTGTATTTTATTATTTCTTATTTCTACGTGACTTTACCGAAAAAACCAAAGAGCAGTTTCTTTTATCCACGCTATGTTCAGTAATATGTACGTGTTTCAGCGTTCACATTCAACTTCATTGGATTAAGTGTATCGCTGTAAAGGATTGTGAAATCGTATCGCTTCGTTTTAATTTGCCATTAAACGTTCATATATTGCAATAAGATAATGATAAATGTTATCTTCAATTATTTTTCATCATTGCACACGACTATTTTGCACAGTCTAATTTTCGAACTACTATAATACTATAGTGTTTGTGTGAATGGTAAATGATGTTTGTTTTTTGTAATAAAATGCCTTTCAATTTCCTGCAACAGTTGCAACTGTTCTTTTTTCTACATTGTGTTTGTTTCATCGTTACTGTGGATTAGAGTTCTGGACACAGAATTCCCCAAAACGAAGACAACCGGTAACGCGGCCTCATTGCTCCCTGTCCGTGACAACTCCCAAGGTGCCAGGCTTACGCCGTCGGCCCTGCCGAGTCACTCCGCACTCAGAATCTGGGATTGGCTTGCAATTGTCTAAGATCAATCTTACCACTTCACATTTCACTTGTATCATCCTTCAATTGGTAGTAAATCCTTCGCTAAAGAATTGGTCCTCAAATCGTGGGGACAGCGTACCACGGAAAAAAATAGTTGCCATTTAATGTTTGCGACACAGAGAATGTAAATAGTTACATGACAACATCGCTGGTGTAGCAGTGTAAGTCACGCTGCTATTAACATATTCTATGTCTCGAGTTTCCTGGCTGGCTGCTGGCTGTGCTTCTCTCCACCCGAACAATAACTCCGTTGTTAGTGGGTGCAGGAGACAATAGGGACACCAACAAGGTGGGAATAACCAGAACAGTATTTGAAGACTGACACGGTTCATTTAAAATTGTACTTTCAATGTATGCGCCAATTAACGTCATTCTTTTTGACAAAATAACTTGTTTTATCCTAGAGAATTGGAAACTAAACCTTAAAACATTAAACTAGTACAATTAAAATGTACGATTAAATGTAAAGTTAGCAAAATAAATAAATGATCTAATTCATATACTATATTCTTGGTTCTTTCGGTGAAGTCACGTAGAAGGGAAACAATAAAATAATATTTTTCGATTTGAAGCTTTCGTGACTGCAAGGATTCATCTTCTTTGGTTCTTTCGGTAAAGTCACGTAGAATGAGAATAAAATAATAAAATAACACAATAAAATTCTCACGACGTTTCGGCCACAACGCAAGCGGCCGTCTTCAGGTGAAAGGTACATAACTGTCGGGACGACAGAGCTTCAATGAACGATGTTAAGATTCGTAGCGACTTTTAAGCTGGTTGGGAGAAGTGAGGCACCTTGACAAAGGGGTTTACATATCAATAGCTGAGGGATTAGCTTGTGACTGGTCACGGAAATGGCTATGTTAAAGTCAAAACCTACACATCCACAGAGGAAACTAGTAATTTAGCATTGAAATAGCTAAGGGATTAGCTTGGGACTGGTCACAGGAATGGCTATGTTAAAGTCAAAACCTACACATCCACAGAGGCAACTAGTAATTTATCATTGAAATAGCTAAGGGATTAGCTTGTGCAAATAGCTGAGGGATTAGCTTGTGACTGGTCACAGAAATAGATGTTAAAGTAAAGGCCTACACATCCACAGAGCTTCAATGAACGCTGTTAAAATTCGTAGCGACTATTAAGCTGGTTGGGAGAAGTGAGGCACCTTGACAAAGGGGTTTACATGTCAAATAGCTGAGGGATTAGCTTGTGACTGGTCACGGAAATAGCTATGTTAAAGTCAAAACCTACACATTCACAGAGGCAAATAGTAATTTAGCATTGAGATAGCTAATGGATTAGCTTGTGACTGGTCACAGGAATGGCTATGTTAAAGTCAAAACCTACACATCCACAGAGGCAACTAGTAATTTAACATTGAAATAGCTAAGGGATTAGCTAGTGCAAATAGCTGAGGGATTAGCTTGTGACTGGTCACGGAAATGGCTATGTTAAAGTCAAAACCTACACATCCACAGAGGCAACTAGTAATTTAGCATTGAAATAGCTAAGGGATTAGCTTGTGATTGGTCACAGAAATAGATGTTCAAGTCAAAGCCTACACATCCACAGAGGCACCTCGTACATGGACGCCAAAGGGGGCTGCAACAACTCAACTGTCATACAGTAAAGCGATGTGAAAAACCTAATTCTAAATTACATCAATATAATAAATGTACTCAATATATTCTTCAATAAGCTGAGCTATTAACATTAACTGGGTATACACTACACTATATAATGAATATCATATAGTAAACCAATAAAAACTAAAATATAAACTACCTCAATATGCTTAGTTCTTTCGGTAAAGTCACGTTGAAGGGAAACAATAAAGTAATAAAATATATATAAAATAATAAAAATTCTCACGACCTTTCGACCATAACACAAACGGTCGTCTTCAGGTGTTATATGGTGAAGAAACGGGTGGATTCTTACCTTCCTCACCACGGACAGCTACGTTCAGACGGACGAGTCCATTCATGGTTGGAGCAGAGGAGGAAGGAGGGGAGAAACAGCTGCGAGGCGCTGTTATACTCCATGTTATAAACCATACCATTAACCGTGGTGTGAGAGGTATTAAAAGTCAGTGCCAGCGAAATAGCTGCGGTCTGAAGGTCCCCGTGAAATACAATTAATTAAGAACCGAAATGGTTTAAAACATCTTTCCAATGGTTACTAAGCCAGAATCCATCTTCTCGGTTGAAATAGTCTCTGTGTTTTTATATGTGGATGGCCTCATGAACGAATCTCTCATGGTAGCCGGTTGGTTTGCACATCGCTTTACTGTATGACAGTTGAGTTGTTGCAGCCCCCTTTGGCGTCCATGAACGAGGTGCCTCTGTGGATGTGTAGGCTTTGACTTTAACATCTATTTCTGTAACCAGTCACAAGCTAATCCCTTAGCTATTTCAATGCTAAATTACTAGTTGCCTCTGTGGATGTGTAGGTTTTGACTTTAACATAGCTATTTCCGTGACCAGTCACAAGCTAATCCCTCAGCTATTTGATATGTAAACCCCTTTGTCAAGGTGCCTCACTTCTCACAACCAGCTTAATAGTCGCTACGAATTTTAACAGCGTTCATTGAAGCTCTGTGGATGTGTAGGCCTTTACTTTAACATCTATTTCTGTGACCAGTCACAAGCTAATCCCTCAGCTATTTGCACAAGCTAATCCCTTAGCTATTTCAATGATAAATTACTAGTTGCCTCTGTGGATGTGTAGGTTTTGACTTTAACATAGCCATTCCTGTGACCAGTCCCAAGCTAATCCCGTAGCTATTTCAATGCTAAATTACTAGTTTCCTCTGTGGATGTGTAGGTTTTGACTTTAACATAGCCATTTCCGTGACCAGTCACAAGCTAATCCCTCAGCTATTGATATGTAAACCCCTTTGTCAAGGTACCTCACTTCTCCCAACCAGCTTAAAAGTCGCTACGAATCTTAACATCGTTCATTGAAGCTCTGTCGTCCCGACAGTTCTGTACCTTTCACCTGAAGACGGCCGCTTGCATTGTGGCCGAAACGTCGTGAGAATTTTATTGTGTTATTTTATTATTTTATTCTCATTCTACGTGACTTTACCGAAAGAACCAAGAATATAGTATATGAATTAGATCATTTATTTATTTTGCTAACTTTACAATTAATCGTACATTTTAATTGTACTAGTTTAATGTCTTAAGGTTTAGTTTCCAATTCTCTAGGACAAAACAAGTTATTTTGTCAAAAAGAATGACGTTAATTTGCGCATACATTGAAAGTGCAATTTTAAATGAACCGTGTCAGTCTTCAAATTCTGTTCTGGTTATTCCCACCTTGTTGGTGTCCCTATTGTCTCCTGCACCCACTAACAACGGAGTTATTGTTGGGGTGGAGAGAATCACAGCCAGCAGCCAGCCAGGAAACTCGAGACATAGAATATGTTAATAGCAGCGTGACTTACACTGCTACAGCAGCGATGTTGTCATGTAACTATTTACATTCTCTGTGTCGCAAACATTAAATGGCAACAAATTTTTTCCGTGGTACGCTGTCCCCACGATTTGAGGACCAATTCTTTAGCGAAGGATTTACTACCAATTGAAGGATGATACAAGTGAAATGTGAAGTGGTAAGATTGATCTTAGACAATTGCAAGCCAATCCCAGATTCTGAGTGCGGAGTGACTCGGCAGGGCCGATGGCGTGAGCCTGGCACCTTCGGTGTTGTCACGGACACGGAGCAATGAGGCCGCGTTACCGGTTGTCTTAGTTTTGGGGAATTCTGTGTCCAGAACTCTGATCCACAGTAACGATGAAACAAACACAATGTAGAAAAAAGAAAAGTTGCAACTGTTGCAGGAAATTGAAAGGCATTTTATTACAAAAAACAAACATCATTTACCATTCACACAAACACTATAGTATTATAGTAGTTCGAAAATTAGACTGTGCAAAATAGTCATGTGTAATGATGAAAAATAATTGAAGATAACATTTATCATTATCTTTTTGCAATATATGAACGTGTAATGGCAAATTAAAACGAAGCGATACGATTTCACAATCCTTTACAGCGATACACTTAATCCAATGAAGTTGAATGTGAACGCTGAAACACGTAAATATTACTGAACATAGCGTGGATAGAAGAAACTGATTTATCTAAATATCCATACAATTGAAACATCAATAAAGCAGGCTGCTGGAATGGATGCTCCAGGCGCCACTCTACGCGTGAGTGGTGCCAGTGGACTGAGAGGCCGTGCCAGGAGTCGCTGTCGCTGGCTGCTCAATGACCACCACCCTCTCGGCCGCTGCAGGGAGGGCGCGGCGCTGAGCCTTGAACTTCAGCTTCCCGTCTTCAGTCAAGCAGCAGCTCACGCTCTGCGGGTCCACGTCCCTGGGCAGCTGCGTCTCCCTGTGGAACTCCTGGCAGCTGTGGCTGTAGCTGCCGCTGCTGACTTCTCCGCTCTTCACCTCGCGCCGTCCGGCCACCACCAGCTTGTCTCCAGACACCTTCACGGCCAGGTCCTGTGGGGAGAAGTCCTGCACGTCCAGAGACGCGACAAACCCGCCTCCCTGCTCCTGTGGATCTTCAATCTGGAACCCACTGCTCACGGCCGGCTGCTGCAGCAGTGCGTCTCCGAGGCTGCCCGGAGCCCGCGTGTGGCTGATGAGCTGATCGACTCCACGGAAGATTCTCTCCATCCTCTCGATCTCGCTCCTCATGTCTCGCTGCAGCTGCTGGAAGAGACTTTCACCGTGGGGGTTCCAGACCGGCCAGCCTGGCCAGACGCTCCTCTCCATCACGTGCATCACAGGGAAGTAAACACTCAGGGCCATGCTTGTTGATGTGCTTCACAGTGAGGCTCGCTTCAGCTGTGAGCGCTGTTCCCTCCTCTGCCGATGTTCTGCCAGTGCAGCTACAGGAGCTGCTTTTATAGCCCTGGCAGTGGCTACGAGCAGATGCCAGGCGGAGCCAGAAGCTTCCAGAATGACGCAGCTGCTCCCAGCGGCTTACATCATCCGCACAGAATCAAGAGCGTGACTCGTGTCTCAGGCTGCAGTTTGTGACAAGTTCACTACAATAGCATTTAGTTCACCCTGTCAATGTGTAAGTATCAAATTATAGCATTACGTATATTTTAAAAATAACCATGGTACAGAATTGATAGTTTTTTATTAAGTCAAATGTAAGGGACATTTGTAGTCTTTGTGTGACTCAGTCTTTCCTGATAAGGCTGATGATGTCATTGTGCTGTGTAAGCGAGAATTTAAGTTTCGGTTTGTATCACCCTTCAAAGTGTAGTAATTTCAATTAAATATAGAAGAGCACATCACTGTTTTACATTCATTATCAGTGCTGAGTGAATTCCATGGCAGTAAACTGCTCACAAACTGCAGCCTGAGACACGAGTCACGCTCTTGATTCTGTGCGGATGGAGGAAGCCCTGGGAGCAGCTGCATCATTCTGGACGCTTCTGGCTGCCCCTGGCATCTGCTCGTAGCTACTGCCAGGGCTATAAAAGCAGCTCCTGTAGCTGCACTGGCAGAACATCGGCGGAGGAGGGAGCAGCGCTCACAGCTGAAGCGAGCCTCACTGTGAAGCACATCAACAAGCATGGCCCTGAGTGTTTACTTCCCTGCGATGCACGTGATGGAGAGGAGCGTCTGGCCAGGCTGGCCGGTCTGGAACCCCCGCGGTGAAAGTCTCTTCCAGCAGCTGCAGCGAGACATGAGGAGCGAGATCGAGAGGATGGAGAGAATCTTCCGTGGAGTCGATCAGCTCAGCAGCCACACGCGGGCTCCGGGCAGCCTCGGAGACGCACTGCTGCAGCAGCCGGCCGTGAGCAGTGGGTTCCAGATTGAAGATCCACAGGAGCAGGGAGGCGGGTTTGTCGCGTCCCTGGACGTGCAGGACTTCTCCCCACAGGACCTGGCCGTGAAGGTGTCTGGAGACAAGCTGGTGGTGGCCGGACGGCGCGAGGTGAAGAGCGGAGAAGTCAGCAGCGGCAGCTACAGCCACAGCTGCCAGGAGTTCCACAGGGAGACGCAGCTGCCCAGGGACGTGGACCCGCAGAGCGTGAGCTGCTGCTTGACTGAAGACGGGAAGCTGAAGTTCAAGGCTCAACGCCGCGCCCTCCCTGCAGCAGCCGAGAGGGTGGTGGTCATTGAGCAGCCAGCGACAGCGACTCCTGGCACGGCCTCTCAGTCCACTGGCACCACTCACGCGTAGAGTGGCGCCTGGAGCATCCGTTCCAGCAACCTGCTTTATTGACGTTTCAATTGTGTGGATATTTAGTTTGACCGACCCTCTGTGCTGCATTATATTGTTTCCAAACTTTACTAAATCTTGTTCAATTTGACGTGCTTCTTCATCCCTCTGTGTTTCCTCTCTCTCTTAAATTTAGCTATTCTATACCTGATGATGATTGCTTGCGTTGCAATCGAAACGTCGTATGCTATTCTGTAATTGTATTTTATTATTTCTTATTTCTACGTGACTTTACCGACAAAACCAAAGAGCGGTTTCTTCTATCCACGCTATGTTCAGTAATATTTACGTGTTTCAGCGTTCACATTCAACTTCATTGGATTAAGTGTATCGCTGTAAAGGATTGTCAAATTGTATCGCATCTTTTAATTTGCCATTAAACGTTCATATATTGCAAAAAGATAATGATAAATGTTATCTTCAAGTATTTTTCATCATTACACGTGACTATTTTCCACAGTCTAATTTTCGAACTACTATAATACTATACTGTTTGTGTGAATGGTAATGATGTTTGTTTTTTGTAATAAAATGCCTTTCAATTTCCTGCAACAGTTGCAACTGTTATTTTTTCTACATTGTGTTTGTTTCATCGTTACTGTGGATCAGAGTTCTGGACACAGAATTCCCCAAAACTAAGACAACCGGTAACGCGGCCTCATTGCTCCCTGTCCGTGACAAATCCCAAGGTGCCAGGCTCACGCCGTCGGCCCTGCCGAGTCACTCGGCACTCAGAATCTGGGATTGGCTTGCAATGATCAAAGATCAATCTTACCACTTCACATTTCACTTGTATCATCCTTCAATTGGTAGTAAATCCTTCGCTAAGGAATTGGTCCTCAAATCGTGGGGACAAGCGTACCACAGAAAAATTAGTTGCCATTTAATGTTTGCGACACAGAGAATGTAAATAGTTACATGACAAAATCGCTGCTGTAGCAGTGTAAGTCACGCTGCTATTAACATATTCTATGTATCGAGTTTCCTGGCTGGCTGCTGGCTGTGCTTCTCTCCACCCCAACAATAACTCCGTTGTTAGTGGGTGCAGGAGACAATAGGGACACCAACAAGGTGGGAATAACCGGAACAGTATTTGAAGACTGACACGGTTCATTTAAAATTGCACTTTGAATGTATGCGCCAATTAACGTCATTCATTTTGACAAAATAACTTGTTGTATCCTAGACAATTAGAAACTAAACCTTAAGACATTAAACTAGTACAATTAAAATGTACGATTCATTGTAAAGTTAGCAAAATAAATAAATGATCTAATTCATATACTATATTCTTGGTTCTTTCGGTGAAGTCACGTAGAAGGGAAACAATAAAATCATATTTTTCGATTTGAAGCTTTCGTGACTGCAAGGATTCATCTTCTTTGGTTCTTTCGGTAAAGTCACGTAGAATGAGAATAAAATAATAAAAAAACACAATAAAATTCTCACGACGTTTCGGCCACAACGCAAGCGGCCGTCTTCAGGTGAAAGGTACAGAACTGTCGGGACGACAGAGCTTCAATGAACGATGTTAAGATTCGTAGCGACTTTTATGCTGGTTGGGAGAAGTGAGGCACCTTGACAAAGGGTTTTACATATCAATAGCTGAAGGATTAGCATGTGACTGGTCACGGAAATGGCTATGTTAAAGTCAAAATCTACACATCCACAGAGGCAACTAGTAATTTAGCATTGAAATAGCTAAGGGATCAGCTTGTGCAAATAGCTGAGGGATTAGCTTGTGAATGGTCACGGAAACGGCTATGTTAAAGTCAAAACCTACACATCCACAGAGGCAACTAGTAATTTAGCATTGAAATAGCTAAGGGATTAGCTTGAGACTGGTCACAGGAATGGCTATGTTAAAGTCAAAACCTACACATCCACAGAGGCAACTAGTAATTTAGCATTGAAATAGCTAAGGGATTAGCTTGTGCAAATAGCTGAGGGATTAGCTTGTGACTGGTCACAGAAATGGCTATGTTAAAGTAAAGACCTACACATCAACAGAGGCAACTAGTAATTTAGCATTGAAATAGCTAAGGGATTAGCTTGTGACTGGTCACAGAAATAGATGTTAAAGTAAAGGCCTACACATCCACAGAGCTTCAATGAACGCTGTTAAAATTCGTAGCGACTATTAAGCTGGTTGGGAGAAGTGAGGCACCTTGACAAAGGGATTTACATATCAAATAGCTGAGGGATTAGCTTGTGATTGGTCACGGAAATAGCTATGTTAAAGTCAAAACCTACACATTCACAGAGGCAACTAGTAATTTAGCATTGAGATAGCTAAGGGATTAGCTTGTGACTGGTCACAGGAATGGCTATGTTAAAGTCAAAACCTACACATCCACAGAGGCAACTAGTAATTTAGCATTGAAATATCTAAGGGATTAGCTAGTGCAAATAGCTGAGGGATTAGCTTGTGACTGGCCACGGAAATGGCTATGTTAAAGTCAAAACCTACACATCCACAGAGGCAACTAGTAAGTTAGCATTGAAATAGCTAAGGGATTAGCTTGTGACTGGTCACATAAATAGATGTTAAAGTAAAGGCCTACACATCCACAGAGCTTCAATGAACGCTGTTAAGATTCGTAGCGACTTTTAAGCTGGTTGGGAGAAGTGAGGCACCTTGACAAAGGGGTTTACATATCAAATAGCTGAGGGGTTAGCTTGTGACTGATCACGGAAATGGCTATGTTAAAGTCAAAACCTACACATCCACAGAGGCACCTAGTACAAATCAAACAGGAGAATTTAGCATTGAAATAGCTAAGGGATGAGCTTGTGACTGGTCATAGAAATACCTATGTTAAAGGCAAAGCCTACACATCCACAGAGGGACCTCGTACATGGACGCCAAAGGGGGCTGCAACAACTCAACTGTCATACAGTAAAGCGATGTGAAAAACCTCATTCTAAATTACATCAAAATAATAAATGTACTCAATATATTCTTCAATAAGCTGAGCTATTAACATTAACTGGGTATACACTACACTATATAATGAATATCATATAGTAAACCAATACAAACTAAAATATAAACTACCTCAATGTTATTTCACAATGTTATATGGTGAAAAAACGGGTGGATTCTTACCTTCCTCACCACGGACAGCTACGTTCAGACGGACGAGTCCATCCATGGTTGGAGCGGAGGAGGAAGGAGGGGAGAAACAGCTGCGAGGCGCTGTTATACTCCATGTTATAAACCATACCATTAACCGTGGTGTGAGAGGTATTAAAAGTCAGTGCCAGCGAAAGAGCTACGGTCTGAAGGTCCTCGTAAAATACGATTAATTAAGAACCGAAATGGTTTAAACATCTTCCCAATGGTTACTAAGCCAGAATCCATCTTCTCGGTTGAAATTGTCTCTATTTGTATATGTGGATGGCCTCATGAACGAATCTCTCATGGTAGCCGGTTGGTTTGCACTTCGCTTAACTGTATGACAGTTGAGTTGTTGCAGCCCCCTTTGGCGTCCATGTACGAAGTGCCTCTGTGGATGTGTAGGCTTTGACTTTAACATCTATTTCTGTGACCAGTCACAAGCTTATCCCTTAGCTATTTCAATGCTAAATTACTAGTTGCCTCTGTGGAAGTGTAGGTTTTGACTTTAACATAGCCATTTCCGTGACCAGCCACAAGATAATCCCTCAGCTATTTGATATGTAAACCCCTTTGTCAAGTTACCTCACTTCTCCCAACCAGCTTAAAAGTCGCTACGAATCTTAACAGCGTTCATTGAAGCTCTTTGGATGTGTAGGCCTTTACTTTAACATCTATTTCTGTGACTAGTCACAAGCTAATCCCTTAGCTATTTCAATGCTAAATTACTAGTTGCCTCTGTGGATGTGTAGGTTTTGACTTTAACATAGCCATTCCTGTGACCAGTGACAAGTTAATCCCTTAGCTATTTCAATGCTAAATTACTAGTTGCATCTGTGGATGTGTAGGTTTTGACTTTAACATAGCCATTTCCGTGACCAGTCACAAGCTAATCCCTCAGCTATTGATATGTAAACCCCTTTGTCAAGGTGCCTCACTTCTCCCAACCAGCTTAAAAGTCGCTACGAATCTTAACATTGTTCATTTAAGCTCTGTCGTCCCGACAGTTCTGTACCTTTCACCTGAAGACGGCCGCTTGCGTTGTGGCCAAAACGTCGTGAGAATTTCATCGTGTTATTTTATTATTTTATTCTCATTCTACGGGACTTTACCGAAAGAACCAAAGAAAATAAAATAATAAAGATATAAAACAATAAAATTCTCACAAATCAAAATTCAGATACTGTTGATTTATTCACTCCATCTCCGCAGTTGACACTGCCGGTTGTGTTCCCTCCTTAGCTCCCATTCCCACGTTAGTCTCGACCACCGGCCGTCATCACTTCAAGTTGTGTGTCCTGCCTCACCCCACCTTTATAAACTAAAATTACGTCCTTAATTTGCATATGATGTGCAATTGACGTGTCCGTCTTCCAGTATCAGTGTTTTTCTTAGGATGTGCATCATCTCTACGCTTCCTTGTGCATTTCTAAACATTGGTTCTATTTTCCGTTTGTGATGCATCTGTTTGAAAAAAACGTTCTGCTTAAGGCATATGGCTCAGTTACGTTTCATTATTAAGTTAAGATAATAATAATAATAAGCACTTTGCTCTGCCCTGATACGCTTCTCTTAATCATTTTCATCCCTCTTCCCCTTCAACAACCGCCCTACGTGTAGATGCACTTCTGTGTTTTCAAGTTGTGTCCCTGTTCTTTTTGCGTTCAGTTTGTTATTACCCCACACCTCCATTAAAGCATGGTTGGCTGCGTACGGTGCGAAAGAAGTTCACCATGCAAACATACGCTGCGTTGAAAAATTATTCTATTGACTGCAGACCAAACCTGGACAGATTTCTCAATACGAGTGCAATATCGAGGGTACAGATCAATACCACCTGAACACAGATGCTAATTCCCGGACGGGTGGCAACTCTAGCCATGCCCATGCAAACATACACAACATCTTGACCATGAATCGCCTATGCGGCAGATTAAATATCAAGCTTTTAACATTGATTTATTTTGGCGCAGTTTCAAGTAAGTATTTTTAATATAATTATTGTATTGTCATTTACTGTATAATTATGATAATAGACCAAGCACTGAGACATTGCCCAGGGTTGGTCTACAATCAAAAAGGTGGCAACCCCATAGCACACCCTCATGTGTTCCAGTGTTAACACATCGTATTTCGATTTAAAGCTTTCGTGACTGCAAGGATTCATCTTCTTTGGTTCTTTCGGTGAAGTCACGTAGAATGAGAATAAAAAAATAAATTGATAAAATAAAATAACACAATAAAATTCTCACGACGTTTCGGCCACAGCGCCTCGCAGCTGTCTCTCTCCCCCTCCTCTGTTCCGACCATGAATGAACTCGTCCGTCTTAACGGGGCCCGTAGATATCCGTGTTGCTAAAGTTGAGGGTAAGAATCCACCCATTTTTTCGCCATATAGCATTGTGATATATAACGACGTATTGTTGGTAGCTTAGCTGATTGGAGAATATACAGAGTTTACTGATAACATTGAGGTAATTTATATTTTAGTTTTTTATTGGTTCACTATGTAGTATTCATTATATATTGTACTGTATACCCAGTTACTATGAATAGCTCAGATATGTAGGCTTTGACTTCTACATAGCCATTACTGTGAACAGTCACAAGCTAATCACTCAGTTATTTCAATGCTAAATTCTCCTGTTTGATTTGTACTAGGTGCCTCTGTGAATGTGTATGCTCTGACTTTAACATAGCTATTTCTGTGAACAGTCACAAGCTATTCACTCAGCTATTTCAATGCTAAATTCTATGCTAATTCCTTTGTCAAGGCGCTTTCTTTCTTCTCACACAGCTTAAAGGTCGCGATCTGAGCGTGGCTTATTCGCTCCAGCGCTGTCCTCCAGACAGTCTCGTCCCTTCACCTGATGAAGGCCGCTTGTGTTGTGGCCGAAACATCGTGATAATTTTATTGTGTTATTTAATTTTATCAATTTATTATTTTTTCTCATTCGACGTGACTTTACCGAAAAAAACAATGAAGATGAACACATCGTATGTTTGTATCTTGAACTTCTTTCGCACCGTACGTAGCCCACCGTGCTAATCGGAGGAATGAGGTGAGCGGGATTCGAACTCGTGTAGTCGGAGTTCGTAGCGCAGTGCGCTAACCACTGCGCCACCGCTCCCCCCACCACACACGCGCACAGCAACTCCAGAGAGCGACTTTTGGGTCAGAGATAGCCGCATTGCACTGGGGCCATCCATAAATGACGTCACTCACCTGGGGGGGCGGGGGGCGATCAGACATTTGTGACGATGTGTGACGATGGGGGGGGGGGGGTTGATAAATAGTGACGTCACCTCAAAATGTGCAACTTTAAATAAATATAGACAACACGTTCTACTTAATTAAATAGACTTTTTAATAAATATTTTCTCCTACAACATCAGAGTGCAGCGCCACATTAAATACGCACTACAATGACGATAGTTTAAAGCGATTTGAAGCATGTTTTATATTTGGGGGGGGGCAGAGCTTTGTGACGTCATATTTGGGGGGGGTCTGACTTTTTGTGACGCCGCGTGACGATGGGGGAGGGGGGTCAAAAATCGCGTGACGTCATTTATGGACGGCCCCCACAGCGTGAAATAGCGCAACAAACCGAACCCGCGTACAGCGAGGGAAGCCCTGCCTGGTTTATCATTCATTAATCTCCAGTTAAGTCACAAACGAATCTCTTAGAGCCGAAGGCGCGATCCAGTATCACGTTGGCATGCCGTGTCAACCCGTACGGGGTTACCCCGTATTCGTGTACAGGGAGATTGAGTTCTCAGGTCCATACGGCTTACTAGAGCCGTTTCAAAACGGGCAAACCAATGTTTTGTTTGATGGGACTTTGTAGGATGAACGTTGAGATTTGTAAGGGGCACGGGGTGACCAATAAGGTCTGAATTGGTCTGTAATAAGAGAGGCAATGGTTAGGGGGTGACAGGTGTGCGTTGGCACTGCGTGCCACGTCGCTTTGTCATACAGCTGACACTCCGATGAGCAATGATTCGGCGACGCACGGTGCCACAGGGGCTGTCCATAAATGACGTCACGCGATTTTGGACGATTTTTGACCCCCCCCCCCATTGTCACACGGCGTCACAAAAAGTCAGACCCCCCCCTCAAATATGACGTCACAAAGCTCTGCCCCCCCCCCAAATAAAACATGCTTCAAATCGCTTTAAACTATTGTCATTGTAGTGCGTATTTAATGTGGCGCTGCACTCTGATGTTGTAGGAGAAAACATTTATTAAAAAGTATATTTATTAAGTAGAACGTGTTGTCTATATTTGTTTATAGTTGCGTATTTTGACGTGACGTCGCATTTCTCAGCCCCACCCCCCGTCACACATCGTCACAAATATCGGACCCCGATGTCTGCAGGATTAGTTTTTTTCTTCTTCGTCTTCCAAAGCAGATGATTAATGAGAATATTGATGGAATTTCCCCCAGTGCATGTTGGCTGGGGAAGGGCTGTTTAAGACACGCGGTGAACCCGCTCATCTCCACGTATCGGCATGAAATGATAAAATCGCGGATTTGAAGGAAGCGCGTTCGTTTCAAGTGGATGCTTGTTGTCAACACCGCCACATTGACAGCACTCGCAACCATCCCATATTCAATTGAAAACTCTTCTTAAGTAATTGCTTATTGTGTTTAGTTCCTTGTCCTTATCTCATACCTCCGATTAGCACGGTGGGCTACGTGCGGTGCGAAAGAAGTTCAAGTTACAAACATACGATGTGTTAACACTGGAACACATGAGGGTGTGCTATGGGGTTGCCACCTTTTCGATTGTAGACCAACCCTGGGCAATGTCTCAGTGCTTGGTCTATTATCATAATTATACAGTAAATGACAATACAATAATTATATCAAAAATACTTACTTGAAACTGCACCAAAATAAATCAAAACGAACAAAAGTAGATCGGAATTCAATGTTAAATGCTTGACATTTAATCTGCCGCATAGGCGATTCATGGTCAAGATGTTGTGTATGTTTGCATGGGCATGGCTAGAGTTGCCATCCGTCCGGGAATTAGCATCTGTGTTCAGGTGGTATTGATCTGTACCCTCGATATTGAACTCGTATTGAGAAATCTGTCCAGGTTTGGTCTGCAGTCAGTAGAATCATTTTTCAACGCAGCGTATGTTTGCATGGTGAACTTCTTTCGCACCGTACGCAGCCAACCATGCTTTACTGGAGGTGCGGGGGACTAACAAACTGAACCCAAAAAGAACAGGGACACAGCCTTGAAAACACAGAAGTGCATCTACACGTAGGGCGGTTGTTGAAGGGAAGAGGAATGAAAATGATTAAGAGAGGCGTATCAGGGCAGAGCAAAGTGCTTATTGTTATCTTGACTTAATAATGAAACATAACTGAGCCATATGCCTTAAGCAGAATGTTTTTTTTCAAACAGATGCATCACAAACGGAAAATAGAACCAATGTTTAGAAATGCACAAGGAAGCGTAGAGATGATGCACATCCTAAGAATTACACTGATACTGGAAGACGGACACGTCAATTGGACATCATATGCAAATTAAGGACGTAATTTAAGTTTAGAAAGGTGGGGTGAGGCAGGACACACAACTTGAAGTGATGACGGCCGGTGGTCGAGACTAACGTGGGAATGGGAGCTAAGGAGGGAACACAACCGGCAGTGTCAACTGCGGAGATGGAGTGAATAAATCAACAGTATATGGATTGGATCATTTATTTATTTTGCTAACTGTACAACTAATCGTACATTTTAATTGTACTAGCTTAATGTCTTAAGGTTAAGTTTCTAATTCTCTAGGATAATACAAGTTGTTTTTCAAAAACAATGACGTTAATTGGCGCATACATTAAAAGTGATCCGTGTCAGTCTTCAAATACTGTTCTGGTTATTCCCACCTTGTTGGTGTCCTTATTGTCTCCTGCACCCACTAACAACGGAGTTATTGTTGGGGTGGTTAGAAGCACAGCCAGCAGACAGCCAGGAAACTCGAGACATAGAATATATTAATAGCAGCGTGACTTACACTGCTACAGCAGCGATGTTGTCATGTAACTATTTACATTCTCTGTGTCGCAAACATTAAATGGCAAATAATTTTTCTGTGGTACCCTTGTCCCCACGATTTGAGTACCAATTCCTTAGCGAAGGATTTACTACCAATTTAAGGATGATACAAGTGAAATGTGAAGTGGTAAGATTGATCTTAGATCATTGCAAGCCAATCCCAGATTCTGAGTGCGGAGTGACTCGGCAGGGCCGACGGCGTGAGCCTGGCACCTTGGGAGTTGTCACGGACAGGGAGCAATGAGGCCGCGTTACCGGTTGTCTTAGTTTTGGGGAATTCTGTGTCCAGAACTCTGATCCACAGTAACGATGAAACAAACACAATGTAGAAAAAAGAACAGTTGCAACTGTTGCAGGAAATTGAAAGGTATTTTATTACAAAAAACAAACATCGTTTACCATTCACACAAACAGTATAGTATTATAGTAGTTCGAAAATTAGACTGTGGAAAATAGTTCTGTGTAATGATGAAAAATACTTGAAGATAACATTTATCATTATCTTATTGCAATATATGAACGTGTAATGGCAAATTAAAACGATGCGATACAATTTGACAATCCTTTACAGCGATACACTTAATCCAATGAAGTTGAATGTAAACGCTGAAACACGTAAATATTACTGAACATAGCGTGGATAGAAGAAACTGATTTAACTAAATATCCATACAATTGAAACATCAATAAAGTAGGCTGCTGGAATGGATGCTCCAGGCGCCACTCTACTAGTGAGTGGTGCCAGTGGACTGAGAGGCCGTGCCAGGAGTCGCTGTCGCTGGCTGCTCAATGACCACCACCCCCTCGGCCGCTGCAGGGAGGGCGCGGCGATGAGCCTTGAACTTCAGCTTCCCGTCTTCAGTCAAGCAGCAGCTCACGCTCTGCGGGTCCACGTCCCTGGGCAGCTGCGTCTCCCTGTGGAACTCCTGGCAGCTGTGGCTGTAGCTGCCGCTGCTGACTTCTCCGCTCTTCACCTCGCGCCGTCCGGCCACCACCAGCTTGTCTCCAGACACCTTCACGGCCAGGTCCTGTGGGGAGAAGTCCTGCACGTCCAGGGACGCGACAAACCCGCCTCCCTGCTCCTGTGGATCTTCAATCTGGAACCCACTGCTCACGGCCGGCTGCTGCAGCAGTGCGTCTCCGAGGCTGCCCAGAGCCCGCGTGTGGCTGCTGAGCTGATCGACTCCACGGAAGATTCTCTCCATTCTCTCGATCTCGCTCCTCATGTCTCGCTGCAGCTGCTGGAAGAGACTTTCACCGCGGGGGTTCCAGACCGGCCAGCCTGGCCATACGCTCCTCTCCATCACGTGCATCGCAGGGAAGTAAACACTGAGGGCCATGCTTGTTGATGTGCTTCACAGTGAGGCTCGCTTCAGCTGTGAGCGCTGCTCCCTCCTCCGCCGATGTTCTGCCAGTGCAGCTACAGGAGCTGCTTTTATAGCCCTGGCAGTAGCTACGAGCAGATGCCAGGGTCAGCCAGAAGCGTCCAGAATGACGTAGCTGCTGCCAGGGGCTTACATCATCGGCACAGAATCAAGAGCGTGACTCGTGTCTCAGGCTGCAGTTTGTGAGCAGTTTACTGCCATGGAATTCACTCAGCACTGATAATGAATGTAAAACAGAGTGATGTGCTCTTCTATATTTAATTGAAATTACTACACGTTGAAGGGTGATACAAACCGAAACTTAAATTCTCGCTTACACAGCACAATGACATCATCAGCCTTATCAGGAAAGACTGAGTCACACAAAGACAACGAATGTCCCTTACATTTAACTTAATAAAAAAACTATCAATTCTGTACAATGGTTATTTTTAAAATATACGTAATGCTATAGTTTGATACTTACACATTGGCAGGGTGAACTAAATACTATTGTAGTGAACTTGTCACAAACTGCAGCCTGAGACACGAGTCACGCTCTTGATTCTGTGCGGATGGAGGAAGCCCCTGGGAGCAGCTGCGTCATTCTGGACGCTTCTGGCTCCCCCTGGCATCTGCTCGTAGCTACTGCCAGGGCTATAAAAGCAGCTCCTGTAGCTGCACTGGCAGAACATCGGGGGACGAGGGAGCAGCGCTCACAGCTGAAGCGAGCCTCACTGTGAAGCACATCAACAAGCATGGCCCTGAGTGTTTACTTCCCTGCGATGCACGTGATGGAGAGGAGCGTCTGGCCAGGCTGGCCGGTCTGGAACCCCCGCGGTGAAAGTCTCTTCCAGCAGCTGCAGCGAAACATGAGGAGCGAGATCGAGAGGATGGAGAGAATCTTCCGTGGAGTCGATCAGCTCAGCAGCCGCACGCGGGCTCCGGGCAGCCTCGGAGACGCACTGCTGCAGGAGCCGGCCGTGAGCAGTGGGTTCCAGATTGAAGATCCACAGGAGCAGGGAGGCGGGTTTGTCGCGTCCCTGGACGTGCAGGACTTCTCCCCACAGGACCTGGCCGTGAAGGTATCTGGAGACAAGCTGGTGGTGGCCGGACGGCGCGAGGTGAAGAGCGGAGAAGTCAGCAGCGGCAGCTACAGCCACAGCTGCCAGGAGTTCCACAGGGAGACGCAGCTGCCCAGGGACGTGGACCCGCAGAGCGTGAGCTGCTGCTTGACTGAAGACGGGAAGCTGAAGTTCAAGGCTCAGCGCCGCGCCCTCCCTGCAGCGGCCGAGAAGGTGGTGGTCATTGAGCAGCCAGCGACAGCGACTCCTGGCACGGCCTCTCAGTCCACTGGCACTACTCACGCGTAGAGTGGCGCCTGGAGCATCCATTCCAGCAACCTGCTTCATTGATGTTTTAATTGTATGGATATTTAGTTTGACCGTCCCTCTGTGCTGCATTATATTGTTTCCAAACTTTACTAAATCTTGTTCAATTTGACGTGCTTCTCCATATCTCTGTGTTTCCTCTCTTAAATTTAGCTATTCTATACCTGATGATCATTGCTTGCGTTGCAATCGAAACGTATGCTATTCTGTAATTTGATTTTATTATTTCTTATTTCTACGTGACTTTACCGAAAAAAACAAAGAGCAGTTTCTTCTATCCACGCTATGTTCAGTAATATTTACGTGTTTCAGCGTTCACATTCAACTTAATTGGATTAAGTGTATCACTGTAAAGGATTGTCAAATTGTATCGCATCTTTTAATTTGCCATTACATGTTCATATATTGCAATAAGAAAATGATAAATGTTATCTTCAAGTATTTTTCATCAATACACGTGACTATTTTCCACAGTCTAATTTTCGAACTACTATAATACTATACTGTTTGTGTGAATGGTAATGCGGATGTGTATGCTTTAACTTTTAACATAGCTATTTCTGTGACCAGTCACAAGCTAATCATTCAGCCTTTTCAATGCTAAATTTTATGCTAATTCCTTCGTCAAGGCTCTTTGTTCCTCTCACACAGCTTAAAAGCCGTGATCTGAACGTGGCTCTCTCACTCCAGCGCTGTCCTACCAGACAGTCTCGCTCCCTTCACCTGATGAAGGCCGCTTGTGTTGTGGCCGAAACGTCGTGAGAATATTATTGTGTTATTTTATTTTATCAATTTATTATTTTATTCTCATTCTACGTGACTTTACCGAAAGAACCAAAGAAGATGAATCATTGCAGTCACGAAAGCTTTAAATCGAAATTTAACCGCCTCTACGGAGAGGGATTCCACACATCCTTAAGATCATTCAACAGACTTCGGGATAAGAAGGCTCAACTAATCGAGTCTCTCACCTTTCTGAAGAGATGCCGCGACTCTAAGGTAATACCAACCGCATTTACACTAACCTCTGCTGTTGCAACTTCTCTCAATGCAAAACGAATTCTAGCTAGAACTAGCTTCGCTCATATCTCGGAAAAAATCAGACTTACACGCACCGAACTCGATCAGTTAGACAAGACACTCTACAAATCACACTTAAAATTGACAGCAACAATGTCTACATCGGATTGGGAACATGTAGACAATATGACTACCTCTTCGGCTGCCACTATGTCGAACAAATGTAGGGACAATTTGATTTCCAAATTCAATCACCTCTCCAGCAAAAAATCGGATCCACACACCGAAAAGATAGACGTCAACAAAGTCGTAATTAATCGCAGTAACAGTTCCATTTCTGATGGTCTGAAATCCGTTTTAGCTAAAGGTCTAAACTTTGCTGTCACACCGAGACACTTACCGGTTAATGATATCATTGCCCATGTCGACGTTGCACTCAAGGGCTTGAGTCACATCTCTGCAGACGTAGCAAGATCTGAAATCGCTGCAACCCTCAAAAACGCTAAGTTGCCACCTAGCAACATCAGCAAAGACGAACGTTTTGAATTATCTCAATTAAAAAATAGGGATGATATTGTCGTTCTCTCAGCCGACAAAGGCAATGCCACTGTCATCATGGACAAAACAGAATATAACAACAAAATTCAAGAACTACTCAACGATGGCAGCTATACAAAAATAAAAAGAGATCCCACCAACAGCCTGGTCACCAAAACGAACAAAATTATCTCTGATTCAACAGCATTAATTGATGAGAACAAACAGTTATTGTTGAAACCCTCTGCTGCCAGACCACCAAGATTATATGGCCTTCCAAAGATACACAAAGAAGATACACCCCTTCGTCCCATCGTCTCTACTATCAGCTCCCCCACCTACAAACTGGCACGTTTTCTGGCTGATATACTGCGACCTTTCACTGGAAAAACCACCTCTGCGGTACTAAATTCGACTCACCTGGTATCGACAATCAAAGACATTTCCCTGTCCCCAAACGACCTGCTTGTCAGTTTTGATGTGGTGTCCTTGTTCACCAAAGTCCCGGTACCTGACACCATCGCTATCATTGAAGACCTGGTTCATCAAGGACTGCATACTGATGTACCCCCCCTGGTGAGACATTGCTTAACCAACACATACTTCACCTGGAATGGAACTTTCTACAAACAAACTGAGGGCACCCCAATGGGCTCCCCCCTATCTCCGGTTGTAGCCAACGTATTCATGGAAAAATTTGAAACTGACGCCATCCAGACTGCCACTCTACGCCCGACCTTATGGAAGAGGTACGTTGATGACACCTTTGTCATCTGGCCACATGGCCAGCCTGCTCTAGACCAATTCTGCAACCACATCAATTCCATACACCCAGCCATCAGATTTACCATGGAGGTCGAAAAAGATGGCAAACTACCCTTTCTGGATGTCTTAATTAAAAGGAGACATGATGGTTCAATGAGCCACTCTGTCTACAGGAAAGCTACCCATACAGATGCTTACTTGAAACCGGATTCCCACCACCATCCATCCCAGAAGAACTGCCTCATCAAGACTCTATACCATAGAGCCCAATGCATTTCCGACCAGGAACACATTACCAGTGAACTCAAACACGTACACCAGGCTCTCAGGGCTAATGGCTACTCCGACTACACAATCCGCAAAGCCATCACTCCAGTCATGAAGAAGGATCCTCTTGTGGAGCCACTCAAAACCATCACCTTACCCTACATTGCAGGGGTCACTAAAAAGATCTCCAAAATCCTGAATAAACACAAGATCCAGGTCCGATTCAACACAGTACACAAAATCCGTGATTTAGTTCCATCTGTAAAAGATGCTCTTCCAGACATACAGTACCCAGGCGTTTACAAACTAAAGTGCCTCTGTGGTAGTAGCTACATTGGAGAAACCAAAAGACATATCTCGGATCGCATCCGCGAACATAAAGCAGACTTGAAACACGGTAAGACGAACTCCTCTGCCGTGGCAGATCACTGTTACAATTCAGTGGGCTCACATGACATTGACTTCTCCAAGACGGAGGTTCTTTGCAAACCAACTGGCTACCATGAGAGATTCGTTCATGAGGCCATTCACATATACAAGCACAGAGACAATTTCAACCGAGAAGATGGATTCAGGCTCAGTAACCACTGGAAAGATGTGTTAAATCATTTCTGTTCTTAATTAATTGTAATTTTACGATGACCTTCAGACCGCAGCTCTTTCGCCAGCATTGCCTCTTAATACCTCTCACACCACGGTTAATGGTATGGTTTACAACATGGAGTATACTAGGGCTTCGCAGCTGTCTCTCTCCCCCTCCTCTGTTCCGACCATGGACGAACTCGTCCGTCTGAACGGGGCCCGTAGCTATCCGTGGTACGGAAATTTGAGGGTAAGAATCCACCCATTTTTTCGCCATATAGCATTGTGATATATAACGACTTATGGTTGGTAGCTTAGCTGATTGGAGAATATAGAGTTTATTGATAACATGAAGGTAATTTATATTTTAGTTTTTATTGGTTCACTATATAGTACTGTGAATAGCTCAGATTTGTAGTCATTTCTGTGACCAGTCACTAGCAAATCACCCAGTTATTTCAATGCTAAATTCGCCTAGTTATTTCAATGCTAAATTCTCCTGTTTTGATTTGTACTAAGTGCCTCGGTGAATGTGTATGCTCTGACTTCAACGTAACTATTTCTGTAGCAGTTACAAGCGAATGCCTTAATTTAGCTATTTCAATGCTAAATTCTATGCTAATTCCTTTTAACAATGGGTGCCTCTGCGGATGTGTATGCTTTAACTTTTAACATAGCTATTTCTGTGACCAGTCACAAGCTAATCATTCAGCCTTTTCAATGCTAAATTTTATGCTAATTCCTTCGTCAAGGCTCTTTGTTCCTCTCACACAGCTTAAAAGCCGTGATCTGAACGTGGCTCTCTCACTCCAGCGCTGTCCTACCAGACAGTCTCGCTCCCTTCACCTGATGAAGGCCGCTTGTGTTGTGGCCGAAACGTCGTGAGAATATTATTGTGTTATTTTATTTTATCAATTTATTATTTTATTCTCATTCTACGTGACTTTACCGAAAGAACCAAAGAAGATGAATCATTGCAGTCACGAAAGCTTTAAATCGAAATTTAACCGCCTCTACGGGGAGGGATTCCACACATCCTTAAGATCATTCAACAGACTTCGGGATAAGAAGGCTCAACTAATCGAGTCTCTCACCTTTCTGAAGAGATGCCGCGACTCTAAGGTAATACCAACCGCATTTACACTAACCTCTGCTGTTGCAACTTCTCTCAATGCAAAACGAATTCTAGCTAGAACTAGCTTCGCTCTTATCTCGGAAAAAATCAGACTTACACGCACCGAACTCGATCAGTTAGACAAGACACTCTACAAATCACACTTAAAATTGACAGCAACAATGTCTACATCGGATTGGGAACATGTAGACAATATGACTACCTCTTCGGCTGCCACTATGTCGAACAAATGTAGGGACAATTTGATTTCCAAATTCAATCACCTCTCCAGCAAAAAATCGGATCCACACACCGAAAAGATAGACGTCAACAAAGTCGTAATTAATCGCAGTAACAGTTCCATTTCTGATGGTCTGAAATCCGTTTTAGCTAAAGGTCTAAACTTTGTTGTCACACCGAGACACTTACCGGTTAATGATATCATTGCCCATGTCGACGTTGCACTCAAGGGCTTGAGTCACATCTCTGCAGACGTAGCAAGATCTGAAATCGCTGCAACCCTCAAAAACGCTAAGTTGCCACCTAGCAACATCAGCAAAGACGAACGTTTTGAATTATCTCAATTAAAAAAGAGGGATGATATTGTCGTTCTCTCAGCCGACAAAGGCAATGCCACTGTCATCATGGACAAAACAGAATATAACAACAAAATTCAAGAACTACTCAACGATGGCAGCTATACAAAAATAAAAAGAGATCCCACCAACAGCCTGGTCACCAAAACGAACAAAATTATCTCTGATTCAACAGCATTAATTGATGAGAACAAACAGTTCTTGTTGAAACCCTCTGCTGCCAGACCACCAAGATTATATGGCCTTCCAAAGATACACAAAGAAGATACACCCCTTCGTCCCATCGTCTCTACTATCAGCTCCCCCACCTACAAACTGGCACGTTTTCTGGCTGATATACTGCGACCTTTCACTGGAAAAACCACCTCTGCGGTACTAAATTCGACTCACCTGGTATCGACAATCAAAGACATTTCCCTGTCCCCAAACGACCTGCTTGTCAGTTTTGATGTGGTGTCCTTGTTCACCAAAGTCCCGGTACCTGACACCATCGCTATCATTGAAGCATCAAGGACTGCATACTGATGTACCCCCCCTGGTGAGACATTGCTTAACCAACACATACTTCACCTGGAATGGAACTTTCTACAAACAAACTGAGGGCACCCCAATGGGCTCCCCCCTATCTCCGGTTGTAGCCAACATATTCATGGAAAAATTTGAAACTGACGCCATCCAGACTGCCACTCTACGCCCGACCTTATGGAAGAGGTACGTTGATGACACCTTTGTCATCTGGCCACATGGCCAGCCTGCTCTAGACCAATTCCGCGACCACATCAATTCCATACACCCAGCCATCAGATTTACCATGGAGGTCGAAAAAGATGGCAAACTACCCTTTCTGGATGTCTTAATTAAAAGGAGACATGATGGTTCAATGAGCCACTCTGTCTACAGGAAAGCTACCCATATTGATAACATGAAGGTAATTTATATTTTAGTTTTTATTGGTTCACTATATAGTACTGTGAATAGCTCAGATTTGTAGTCATTTCTGTGACCAGTCACTAGCAAATCACCCAGTTATTTCAATGCTAAATTCGCCTAGTTATTTCAATGCTAAATTCTCCTGTTTTGATTTGTACTAAGTGCCTCGGTGAATGTGTATGCTCTGACTTCAACGTAACTATTTCTGTAGCAGTTACAAGCGAATGCCTTAATTTAGCTATTTCAATGCTAAATTCTATGCTAATTCCTTTTAACAATGGGTGCCTCTGCGGATGTGTATGCTTTAACTTTTAACATAGCTATTTCTGTGACCAGTCACAAGCTATGCTAATTCCTTCGTCAAGGCTCTTTGTTCCTCTCACACAGCTTAAAAGCCGTGATCTGAACGTGGCTCTCTCACTCCAGCGCTGTCCTACCAGACAGTCTCGCTCCCTTCACCTGATGAAGGCCGCTTGTGTTGTGGCCGAAACGTCGTGAGAATATTATTATTTTATTCTCATTCTACGTGACTTTACCGAAAGAACCAAAGAAGATTGTGGAGGCAGTCAGCCATGTTACGTGGGGAAGTGAACATTGTGGAGGCAGTCAGCCATGTTACGTGGGGAAGTGAACACTGTGGAGGTAGTCAGCCATGTTACGTGGGGAAGTGAACACTGGAGGCAGTCAGCCATGTTACGTGGGGAAGTCAACACTGTGGAGGCACAGTCAGCCATGTTACGTGGGGAAGCGAACACCGTGGAGACAGTCAGCCATGTTACGTGGGGAAGTAAACACCGTGGAGACAGAGTCAGCCATGTTATGTGGGGAAGTCAACGACGTGGATGAACATTCCGCCATGTTACGTCGGGAAGTGAACAACGTGGACACAGTCGGCGACGTTCCAAATACAGACTGTTGGGCCAAGTGCTGTTAGCGAGTGGCAGCACCGATTAAGATCGGCACTGTGGCACACGACGGGGTGGTTGGCCAACACCACGCCCGGCCGCCTTTGTCTCCCCCAGTGGCGATGTTTACTACACACCGCACACCAGGTACTCATTTGAGGCTGAGTCGACCTAGGGGGAAGGGGGGCCCAGGACCGGTTCAGATAATCGCCATCGCCGGTGTTTGTTGGCCGTGAGCGGGATTCGAACTCGTGTAGTCGGGGTTCGTAGGGCAGTGCGCTAACTGCTGCGCCACCGCTCCCCCCACCACACACGCGCACAGCAGCTCCAGAGAGCGACTTTTGGGTCAGAGGTAGCCACATTGCACTGGGGCCGTCCATAAATGACGTCACGCACCTAGGGGGGGGCGGGGGGGGTCAGACATTTGTGACGATGTGTGACGATGGGGGGGGGGGGGGTTGAGAAATGTGACGTCACCTCAAAATGCGCAACTTTAAATAAATATAGACGACACGTTCTACTTAATTAAATAGACTTTTTAATAAATGTTTTCTCCTACAACATCAGAGTGCAGCGCCACATTAAATACGCACTACAATGACAATAGTTTAAAGCGATTTGAAGCATGTTTTATATGTTTGGGGAGGGGCGGGGCACAGCTCTGTGACGTCATATTTGATGGGGAGGGGTCTGACTTTTGTGACGCCGCGTGACGATGGGGGGGGGGGGTCAAAAATCGCGTGACGTCATTTATGGACGGCCCCTTTGGCACCGTGCGTCGCCGAATCATTGCTCATCGGAGTGCCAGCTGTATGACAACGCGACGTGGCACGCAGTGCCAACTTACACCTGTCAACCCCTAACCATTGCCTCTCTTATTACAGACCAATTCAGACCTTATTGGTCACCCCGTGCCCCTTACAAATTTCAACGTTCATCCTACAAAGTCCCATCACAAGGGGAAAAACACAAAACATTGTTTGCCCGTTATAAAACGGCTGTAGTAAGCCGTATGGACCTGAAAAATCAATTTCCCTGTACACGAATACGGAAATTGAAAGGCATTTTATTACAAAAAACAAACATCATTAAAATTCACACAAACACTATAGTATTATAGTAGTTCGAAAATTAGACTGTGGAAAATAGTCATGTGTAATGATGAAAAATACTTGAAGATAACATTTATCATTATCTTATTGCAATATATGAACGTGTAATGGCAAATTAAAACGATGCGATACAATTTGACAATCCTTTACCGCGATACACTTAATCCAATGAAGTTGAATGTAAACGCTGAAACACGTAAATATTACTGAACATAGCGTGGATAGAAGAAACTGATTTAACTAAATATCCACACAATTAAAACATCAATGAAGCAGGTTGTTGGAATGGATGCTCCAGGCGCCACTCTACGCGTGAGTGGTGCCAGTGGACTGAGAGGCCGTGCCAGGAGTCGCTGTCGCTGGCTGCTCAATGACCACCACCCTCTCGGCCGCTGCAGGGAGGGCGCGGCGCTGAGCCTTGAACTTCAGCTTCCCGTCTTCAGTCAAGCAGCAGCTCACGCTCTGCGGGTCCACGTCCCTGGGCAGCTGCGTCTCCCTGTGGAACTCCTGGCAGCTGTGGCTGTAGCTGCCGCTGCTGACTTCTCCGCTCTTCACCTCGCGCCGTCCGGCCACCACCAGCTTGTCTCCAGACACCTTCACGGCCAGGTCCTGTGGGGAGAAGTCCTGCACGTCCAGGGACGCGACAAACCCGCCTCCCTGCTCCTGTGGATCTTCAATCTGGAACCCACTGCTCACGGCCGGCTGCTGCAGCAGTGCGTTTCCGTGGCTGCCCGGGGCCCGCGTGTGGCTGCTGAGCTGATCGACTCCACGGAAGATTCTCTCCATCCTCTCGATCTCGCTCCTCATGTCTCGCTGCAGCTGCTGGAAGAGACTTTCACCGCGGGGGTTCTAGACCGGCCAGCCTGGCCAGAGGCTCCTCTCCATCACGTGCATCGCAGGGAAGTAAACACTCAGGGCCATGCTTGTTGATGTGCTTCACAGTGAGGCTCGCTTCAGCTGTGAGCGCTGCTCCCTCCTCCGCCGATGTTCTGCCAGTGCAGCTACAGGAGCTGCTTTTATAGCCCTGGCAGTAGCTACGAGCAGATGCCAGGGGGAGCCAGAAGCGTCCAGAATGACGCAGCTGCTCCCAGGGGCTTCCTCCATCCGCACAGAATCTAGAGCGTGACTCGTGTCTCAGGGTGCAGTTTGTGAGCAGTTTACTGCCATGGAATTCACTCAGCACTCATAATGAATGTAAAACAGAGTGATGTGCTCTTCTATATTTAACTGAAATTACTACACTTTGAAGGGTGATACAAACCGAAACTTAAATTCTCGCTTACACAGCACAATGACATCATCAGCCTTATCAGGAAAGACTGAGTCACACAAAAACAACGAATGTCCCTTACATTTAACTTAATTAATAAAAAACTATCAATTCTGTACAATGGTTATTTTTAAAATATACGTAATGTTATGGTTTGATACTTACACATTGGCAGGGTGAACTAAATGCTATTGTAGTGAACTTGTCACAAACTGCAGCCTGAGACACGAGTCACGCTCTTGATTCTGGGCGGATGATGTAAGCCCCTGGGAGCAGCTGCGTCAATCTGGACGCTTCTGGCTGCCCCTGGCATCTGCTCGTAGCTACTGCCAGGGAATATGCTATTCTGTAATTGTATTTTATTATTTCTTATTTCTACGTGACTTTACCGAAAAAACCAAAGAGCAGTTTCTTTTATCCACGCTATGTTCAGTAATATTTACGTGTTTCAGCGTTCACATTCAACTTCATTGGATTAAGTGTATCGCTGTAAAGGAGTGTCAAATTGTATCGCATCGTTTTAATTTGCCATTACACGTTCATATATTGCAATAAGATAATGATAAATGTTATCTTTAATTATTTTTCATCATTACATATGACTTTTCCACAGTCTAATTTTCGAACTACTATAATACTATACTGTTTGTGTGAATGGTAAATGATGTTTGTTTTTTGTAATAAAATACCTTTCATTTTCCTGCAAGAGTTGCAACTGTTCTTTTTTTCTACATTGTGTTTGTTTCATCGTTACTGTGGACCAGAGTTCTGGACACAGAATTCCCCAAAACTAAGACAACCGGTAACGCGGCCTCATTGCTCCCTGTCCATGACAACTCCCAAGGTGCCAGGCTCACGCCGTCGGCCCTGCTGAGTCACTCCGCACTCAGAATCTGGGATTGGCTTGCAATGATCTAAGATCAATCTTACAACTTCACATTTCACTTGTATCATCCTTCAATTGGTAGTAAATCCTTCGCTAAGGAATTGGTCCTCAAATCGTGGGGACAAGCGTACAACGGAAAGATTAGTTGCCATTTAATGTTTGCGACACAGAGAATGTAAATAGTTACATGACCACCTCGCTGCTGTAGCAGTGTAAGTCATGCTGCTATTAATATATTCTATGTCTCGAGTTTCCTGGCTGGCTGCTGGCTGTGCTTCTCTCCATCCCAACAATAACTCCGTTGTTAGTGGGTGCAGGAGACAATAGGGACACCAACAAGGTGGGAATAACCAGAACAGTATTTGAAGACTGACACGGTTCATTTAAAATTGCACTTTCAATGTATGCGCCAATTAACGTCATTCTTTTTGACAAAATAACTTGTTTTATCCTAGAGAATTAGAAACTAAACCTGAAGACATTAAACTAGTACAATTAAAATGTACGATTAATTGTAAAGTTAGCAAAATAAATAAATGATCTAATTCATATACTATATTCTTGGTTCTTTCGGTAAAGTCACGTAGAAGGGAAACAATAAAATAATAAAGATAATCCCTCAGCTATTTGCACAAACCAATCCCTTAGCTATTTCAATGCTAAATTACTAGTTGCCTCTGTGGATGTGTAGGTTTTGACTTTAACATAGCCATTCCTGTGACCAGTCACAAGCTAATCCCTTAGCTATTTCAATGCTAAATTACTAGTTGCCTCTGTGGATGTGTAGGTTTTGACTTTAACATAGCCAATTCCGTGACCAGTCACAAGCTAATCCCTCAGCTATTGATATGTAAACCCCTTTGTCAAGGTGCTTCACTTATCCCAACCAGTTTAAAAGTCTCTACGAATCTGAACATCGTTAATTGAAGCTCTGTCGTCCCGACAGTTACCTTTCACCTAAAGACGGCCGCTTGCGTTGTGGCCAAAACGTCGTGAGAATTTTATCGTGTCATTTTATTATTTTATTCTCATTCTACGTGACTTTACCGAAAGAACCAAAGAAAATAAAATAATAAAGATATAAAACAATAAAATTATCCAAATCAAAATTCATATACTGTTGATTTATTCACTCCATATCCGCAGTGGACACTGCCGGTTGTGTTCCTTCCTTAGCTCCCATTCCCACGTTAGTCTCGACCACCGGCCGTCATCACTTCAAGTTGTGTGTCCTGCCTCACCCCACCTTTCTAAACTAAAATTACGTCCTTAATTTGCATATGAAGTCCAATTGACGTGTCCGTCTTCCAGTATCAGTGTTGTTCTTAGGATGTGCATCATCTCTACGCTTCCTTGTGCATTTCTAAACATTGGTTATATTTTCTGTTTGTGATGCATCTGTTTGAAAAAAACGTTCTGCTTAAGGCATATGGCTCAGTTACGTTTCATTATTAAGTTAAGATAATAATAAGCACTTTGCTCTGCCCTGATACGCCTCTCTTAATCATTTTCATCCCTCTTCCCCTTCAACAACCGCCCTACGTGCAAATGCACTTCTGTGTTTTCAAGGCTGTGTCCCTGTTCTTTTTGCGTTCAGTTTGTCATTCCCCCGCACCTCCATTAAAGCATGGTTGGCAGCGTACGGTGCGAAAGAAGTTCACCATGCAAACATACGCTGCGTTGAAAAATGATTCTACTGATAGCAGACCAAACCTGGACAGATTTCTCAATACGAGTGCAATATCGAGGGTACAGATCAATACGACCTGAACACAGATGCTATTTCTCGAACGGTTGGCAACTCTAGCCATGCCCATACAAACATACACAACATCTTGACCATGAATCGCCTATGCGGCAGATTAAATGTCAAGCATTTTACATTGAATTCCGATATACTTTTGTTCGTTTTGTTTGATTTTGGAGCAGTTTCAAGTAAGTATTTTTTATACAATTATTGTATTGTCATTTACTGTATAATTATGATAATAGACCAAGCACTGAGACATTGCCCAGGGTTGGTCTACAATCGAAAAGGTGGCAACCCCATAGCACACCCTCATGTGTTCCAGTGTTAACACATCGTATGTTTGTATCTTGAAATTCTTTCGCACCGTACGTAGCCCACCGTGCTAATCGGAGGTATGAGATAAGGACAAGGAACTAAACACAATAAGCAATTACTTAAGAAGAGTTTCAATTGAGTATGGGATGATTGCGAGTGCTGTCAATATGGCGGTGTTGACAACAAGCATCCACTTGAAACGAACGCGCTTCCGAAAATCTGCGATTTTATCATTTCATGCCGATACGTGGAGATGAGCGGGTTCACCGCGGGTCTTAAACAGCCCTTCCCCAGCCAACATGCACTGGGGGAAATTCCATCAATATTCTCATTAATAATCTGCTTTGGAAGACGAAGAAGAAAAAAGCTAATCCTGCAGGCATCGCGGATAATAAGATTAGAATATTACTTCGCCCCACATCACGGCGGATACGCACGAATGTTGAACGTCTTTGGGGCCGTCCATAAATGACGTCACGCACCTGGGGGGGGGGCGATCAGACATTTGTGACGATGTGTGACGAGGGGGGGGGGGGTGAGAAATGTGACGTCACATCAAAATGCGCAACTTTAAGTAAATATAGACGACACGTTCTACTTAATTCAATATACTTTTTAATAAATGTTTTCTCCTACAACATCAGAGTGCAGCGCCACATTAAATACGCACTACAATGACAATAGTTTAAAGCGATTTGAAGCATGTTTTATTTGGTGGGAGGGGGGCCAGAGCTTTGTGACGTCATATTTGAGGGGGGGGTCTGACTTTTTGTGACGCCGTGTGACAATTGGGGGGTGGGGTCAAAAATCGTCAGAAGTCGCGTGACGTCATTTATGGACGGCCCCTTTGGCACCGTGCGTCGCCGAATCATTGCTCATCGGAGTGTCAGCTGTATGACAACGCGACGTGGCACGCAGTGCCAACGCACACCTGTCACCCCCTAACCATTGCCTCTCTTATTACAGACCAATTCACACCTTATTGGTCACCCCGTGCCCCTTACAAATCTCAACGTTCATCCTACAAAATCCCATCACAAGGGGAGAAACACAAAACATTGTTTTGCCCGTTTTGAAACGGCTCTAGTAAGCCGTATGGACCTGAGAACTCAATCTCCCTGTACACCAATACGGGGTAACCCCGTACGGGTTGACACGGCATGCCAACGTGATACTGAATCGCGCCTTCGGCTCTAAGAGATTCGTTTGTGACTGAACTGGAGATTAATGAATGATAAACCAGCCAGGGCTTCCCTCGCTGTACGCGGGTTCGGTTTGTTGCGCTATTTCACGCTGTGGGGGCCGTCCATAAATGACGTCACGCGATTTTAGACGATTTTTGACCCCCCCTCCCATCGTCACGCGGCGTCACAAAGAGTCAGAGCCCCCCCTCAAATATGACGGTACAAAGCTGTGCCCCCCCCCCCAAAATAAAGCATGCTTCATATCGCTTTAAACTATTGTCATCGTGGTGCTTATTTAATGTGGCGCTGCACTCTGATGTTGTAGGAGAAAATATTTATTAAAAAGTCTATTTAATTACGTAGAACGTGTTGTCTATATTTATTTAAAGTTGCGCATTTTGATGTGACGTCACATTTCTCACCCCCCCCCCTCATTTATGGACGGCCCCAGTACAATGCGGCTACCTCTGACCCAAAAGTCGCTCTCTGGAGCTGCTGTGCACGTGTGTGGTGGGGGGAGCGGTGGGCTACGTACGGTGCGAAAGAATTTCAAGATACAAACATACGATGTGTTAACACTGGAACACATGAGGGTGTGCTATGGGGTTGCCACCTTTTCGATTGTAGACCAACCCTGGGCAATGTCTCAGTGCTTGGTCTATTATCACAATTATACAGTAAATGGCAATAAATAATTCTATTAAAAATACTTACTTGAAACTGCGCAAAAATAAATCAAAACGAACAAAAGTAGATCGAAATTCAATGTATAATGCTTGACATTTAATCTGCCGCATAGGCGATTCATGGTCAAGATGTTGTGTATGTTTGCATGGGCATGGCTAGAGTTGCCACCCGTCCATGAATTAGCATCTGTGTTCAGTTGGTATTGATCTGTACCCTCGATATTGCACTCGTATTGAGAAATCTGTCCAGGATTGGTCTGCAGTCAGTAGAATCATTTTTCAACGCAGCGTATGTTTGCATGGTGAACTTCTTTCGCACCGTACGCAGCCAACCATGCTTTACTGGAGGTGCGGGGGAATAACAAACTGAACGCAAAAAGAACAGGGACACAGCCTTGAAAACACAGAAGTGCATCTACACGTAGGGCGGTTGTTGAAGGGGAAGACGGATGAAAATGATTAAGAGAGGTGTATCAGGGCAGAACAAAGTGCTTATTGTTATCTTAACTTAATAATGAAACGTAACTGAGCCATATGCCTTAAGCAGAACGTTTTTTTTCAAACAGATGCATCACAAACGGAAAATAGAACCAATGTTTAGAAATGCACAAGGAAGCGTAGAGATGATGCACATCCTAAGAATTACACTGATACTGGAAGACGGACACGTCAATTGGACTTCATATGACTTCATATAATTAAGGACGTAATTTTAGTTTAGAAAGGTGGGGTGAGGCAGGACACACAACTTGAAGTGATGACGGCCGGTGGTCGAGACTAACGTGGGAATGGGAGCTAAGGAAGGAACACAACCGGCAGTGTCCACTGCGGAGATGGAGTGAATAAATCAACAGTATATGAATTTTGATTTGGGGAATTTTATTGTTTTATATCTTTATTATTTTATTTTCTTTGGTTCTTTCGGTAAAGTCACGTAGAATGAGAATAAAATAATAAAAAAACACAATAAAATTCTCACGACGTTTTGGCCACAACGCAAGCGGCCGTCTTTAGGTGAAAGGTACAGTACTGTCGGGACGACAGAGCTTCAATTAACGATGTTAAGATTCGTAGCGACTTTTAAGCTGGTTGGGAGAAGTAAGGCACCTTGACAAAGGGGTTTACATATCAATAGCTGAGGGATTAGCTTGTGACTGGTCACGGAATTGGCTATGTTAAAGTCAAAACCGACACATCCACAGAGGCAACTAGTAATTTAGCATTGAAATAGCTAAGGGATTAGCTTGTGACTGGTCACAGGAATGGCTATGTTAAAGTCAAAACCTACACATCCACAGAGGCAACTAGTAATTTAGCATTGAAATAGCTAAGGGATTAGCTTGTGCAAATAGCTGAGGGATTAGCTTGTGACTGGTCACGGAAATGGCTATGTTAAAGTAAAAACCTACATCTTCTTTGGTTCTTTCGGTAAAGTCACGTAGAATGAGAATAAAATAATAAATTTATAAAATAAAATAACACAATAATATTCTCACGACGTTTCGGCCACAACACAAGCGGCCTTCATCAGGTGAAGGGGGCGAGACTGTCTGGTAGGACAGCGCTGGAGTGAGAGAGCCACGTTCAGATCACGGCTTTTAAGCTGTGTGAGAGGAACAAAGAGCCTTGACGAAGGAATTAGCATAAAATTTAGCATTGAAATGGCTGAATGATTAGCTTGTTACTGGTCACAGAAATAGCTATGTTAAAAGTTAAAGCGTACACATCCGCAGAGGCCCCCATTGTTAAAAGGAATTAGCATAGAATTTAGCATTGAAATAGCTAAGTTAAGGCATACACATCCGCAGAGGCACCCCTTGACAATGGGATTAGCATAGAATTTAGCATTGAAATGGCTGAGTGACTCGCTTGTAACTGCTACAGAAATAGTTACGTTGAAGTCAGAGCATACACATTCACCGAGGCACTTAGTACAAATCAAAACAGGAGAATTTAGCATTGAAATAACTAGGCGAATTTAGCATTGAAATAACTGGGTGATTTGCTAGTGACTGGTCACAGAAATATATGTTAAAGTAAGGCCTACACATCCACAGAGCTTCAATGAACGCTGTTAAGATTCGTAGCGACTTTTAAGCTGGTTGGGAGAAGTGAGGAGTGAGGCTCCCTCCTCTGCCGATGTTCTGTCTCAGATGTGAATAATTAGTATTGTATTACAATTCTATAAACAATACAGTGTTGTAGTGCATCACGTGTTGATGTTCCATTGCACAGCCACGTTCCAAATGCTATAATGACGTAAGAGCCGTGGAAACCTCTGACGTCACGGTGACGTCATGGCCCGGTGACGTCACGGCAGAGGTCAGAGTGGAGTCGGCTCCTGGAGAGGAAACCACCTCACCCCACGCTGCTCCTCCACTTCGAGTTCTTCAGAGACCTTCGCCACCACCACCACCACCATGGCGATCTTCACGGCTGTCCTCACTGTGGTTCTGCTGCTCACGCAGCCGATGGTGGAGCTCCTCGGAGGATCTCGGCGTGGGGGTTCGGACATTAACGCCTCCAACACCACCACCACCACGATCAACTACTCGGGACTCGTGAAGAACGTCTCTGCATCAGCAGGGGTCGCCACCTGGGGACCGATGTTCAGTAGCCACAGTGAGGACATTGTGGACAGCGTGCTCCCTGCCCTCCTGCAGGCTATGGGTGAGCTGAGCAGCAGCTGCCAGGCCATAGTGGACAGCGCGCTCCCTGCTCTGCTCCACGCTGTAGGTCAGCTGTACAGCGGCTGCAAGGAGGCCATCAGCTCCACCGTGCTGCTGAACACCCTGCACATCGCCGTGCATCTCTGGCGTTTCATACGTCGCCAAGTGAGTGAGCAACATCCATCATCATCACCACCATCAGCCATGGTCAATCCACTAGTGGGTAGAGACCTCCACGATCCGTCGCCACCTCCCACGATGCCGCTGTGCAGTAATCCACCCAGCACCTGCACGTGGAGCGATTTCATTGCTTCATCTCCCCACTGGGCACCCTCTCGGATGACCCCCTCGCAGCCCGTCGGCATCACTCGCCCCCTTCACACCTCCACCGATCCCCCTCAACTCCACTCACGGTGTCTTCAACAGCCTGGTTGGGCACTGGAACAGTATCCCGGACAGTGCCGGATTAAGCTCGTGCGGGTCCTGTAGCTTATATTATAAAGGTGCCCAGAATAAATAAAAAAACACAATTATAAAGCACGAAGTTTTTAACTTGCATAGTAAAGTAATTGTAATTTTACTATAGTAATAGAGCAAGTACAGAATCACTGAACGGGGATTTATAGGGTGAGATCATTTAGCGCGGGGCGCTTGAAAGTGCGGGGCCCACAGCTAATGATTATTTTGTTCCGAGGATAATCCGGCACTGATCACGGATTGAGTATGAGGAGCAGTGATGAGATGTAAAGTATTTTTTAACATGTTATTAAAATGTTATGTTTAATAGAAAATATAATGTTGTTTGTCTCTTAGCTGTGATTCGTAAAAACACTGTTGTTACTCAATGGTCTTTCGGTAAAGTCACGTAGAAAAAATAAACAAAATAATAGAATACGACGTTTCGATTGCAACTCAAGCAGTCGTCATCAGGTGAAACTAAAGTTGAGAGAGAGAGACCAAACACAGACAGGGAGACACAAAGATCCCCCGTATAGCCTGAACAGACTGTAGGGGCAAGTGCTGTTAGCGAGCACCTGTGAAGGCCGGAACAGTACACGAGGGGGTGGGTGGCCAGCACCACGCCCGACCGCCTTTGTCTCCCTAGTGGCGATGTTTACACACCGCACCAGGTACTCATTTGAGGCTGAGTCGACCTAGGGGAGGCCCGGGACCGGTTCAGATAATCGTCACTGGTGTTGGCCGTGAGCGGGAATCGAACCCGGGTCGCCAGGTTCATAGCGCAGCGTAGCGCTAACAGCTGCACCACCGCTCCCCACACACAGGGAGACACACAAGCAGAGAAGGACGGTGATCAACCAGGCAAAGTATTATTTGTTGTGTTGGCCGACTCAATGAGTTGCATTACATTTCTAAGTTTGCTGAGTTTGATCCTCTTTCTATCAGCTTGTACCCTCTGTAAATTTCACCCCCACTATCTCGCCCGTTACGGCAGCCCCTCCGCTCCCACTCCCCCTCGGAGTAGCCGAGGGATTAGCCGGGGTATGCTTGCTCTGCGATCTTACATTTACTTGCAAATCCCACCACAAACGTATATAGTGTAACCTTTGGTTGCAGTAGCTCTCTCGCTACATTTCTTCCTGTCTCAGCAGTCCGCCTGCTGTATTATTTCACCTGAAGACGATTGCTTGTGTTGTGACCACGTGTATACTGTTTACTACAGTACTATGGTGTTGTGACCACGTGTATACTGTTTAATATAGTACTATAGTGTTGTGACCACGTGTATACTGTTTACTATAGTACTATAGTGTTTTGACCACGTGTATACTGTTTACTATAGTACTATAGTGTTGGGACCACGTGTATACTGTTTACTACAGTACTATAGTGTTGTGACCACGTGTATACGGTTTACTATAGTACTATAGTGTTGGGACCACGTGTATACTGTTTACTACAGTACTATAGTGTTGTGACCACGTGTATACTGTTTACTATAGTACTATAGTGTTGGGACCACGTATATACTGTTTACTACAGTACTATAGTGTTGTGACCACGTGTATACTGTTTACTATAGTACTATAGTGTTGTGACCATGTGTATACTGTTTACTATAGTACTATAGTGTTTTGACCACGTGTATACTGTTTACTATAGTACTATAGTGTTGGGACCACGTGTATACTGTTTACTATAGTACTGTAGTGTTGTGACCACGTGTATACTGTATACTACAGTACTATAGTGTTGTGACCACGTGTATACTGTTTACTATAGTACTATAGTGTTGGGACCACGTGTATACTGTTTACTACAGTACTATAGTGTTGTGACCACGTGTATACTGTTTCCTATAGTACTATAGTGTTGTGACCATGTGTATACTGTTTACTATAGTACTATAGTGTTGTGACCACGTCTATACTGTTTACTACAGTACTATAGTGTTGTGACCACGTGCATACTGTTTACTATAGTACTGTAGTGTTGTGACCACGTGTATACTGTATACTACAGTACTATAGTGTTGTGACCACGTGTATACTGTTTACTATAGTACTATAGTGTTGGGACCACGTGTATACTGTTTACTACAGTACTATAGTGTTGTGACCACGTGTATACTGTTTCCTATAGTACTATAGTGTTGTGACCATGTGTATACTGTTTACTATGGTACTATAGTGTTGTGACCACGTGTATACTGTTTACTACAGTACTATAGTGTTGAGACCAAGTGTATACTGTTTACTATAGTACTGTAGAGTTGTGACCACGTGTATACTGTTTACTATAGTACTATAGTGTTGTGACCACGTGTATACTGTTTACTATAGTACTATAATGTTGTGACCACGTGTATACTGTTTACTACAGTACTATAGTGGTGTGACCACATGTGTACTGTTTACTATAGTACTATAGTGTTGTGACCACGTGTATACTGTTTACTATAGTACTATAGTTTTGTGACCACGTGTGTAATGTTTACTACAGTACTATAGTGTTGTGATCACGTGTGTAATGTTTACTACAGTACTATAGTGTTGTGACCACGTGTATACTGTTTACTACAGTTCTATAGTGGTGTGACCACGTGTGTACTGTTTACTATAGTACTATAGTGTTGTGACCACGTGTACACTGTTTGCTACAGTACTATAGTGTTGTGACCACGTGTGTAATGTTTACTACAGTACTATAGTGTTGTGATCACGTGTGTAATGTTTACTACAGTACTATAGTGTTGTGACCACGTGTATACTGTTTACTACAGTACTATAGTGTTGTGACCACGTGTATACTGTTTACTATAGTACTATAGTGTGACCACGTGTATACTGTTTACTACAGTACTATAGTGTTGTGACCACGTCTATACTGTTTACTATAGTACTATAGTGTTGTGACCACGTGTATACTGTTTACTATAGTACTATAATGTTGTGACCACGTGTATACTGTTTACTACAGTTCTATAGTGGTGTGACCACGTGTGTACTGTTTACTATAGTACTATAGTGTTGTGACCACGTGTACACTGTTTGCTACAGTACTATAGTGTTGTGACCACGTGTGTAATGTTTACTACAGTACTATAGTGTTGTGATCACGTGTGTAATGTTTACTACAGTACTATAGTGTTGTGACCACGTGTATACTGTTTACTACAGTACTATAGTGTTGTGACCACGTGTATACTGTTTACTATAGTACTATAGTGTTTTGACCACGTGTATACTGTTTACTATAGTACTATAGTGTTGGGACCACGTGTATACTGTTTACGATAGTACTGTAGTGTTGTGACCACGTGTATACTGTATACTACAGTACTATAGTGTTGTGACCACGTGTATACTGTTTACTATAGTACTATAGTGTTGGGACCACGTGTATACTGTTTACTACAGTACTATAGTGTTGTGACCACGTGTATACTGTTTCCTATAGTACTATAGTGTTGTGACCATGTGTATACTGTTTACTATAGTACTATAGTGTTGTGACCACGTCTATACTGTTTACTACAGTACTATAGTGTTGTGACCACGTGCATACTGTTTACTATAGTACTGTAGTGTTGTGACCACGTGTATACTGTATACTACAGTACTATAGTGTTGTGACCACGTGTATACTGTTTACTATAGTACTATAGTGTTGGGACCACGTGTATACTGTTTACTACAGTACTATAGTGTTGTGACCACGTGTATACTGTTTACTATAGTACTATAGTGTTGTGACCACGTGTATACTGTTTACTATAGTACTATAGTGTTGTGACCACGTGTATACTGTTTACTATAGTACTATAGTGTTGGGACCACGTGTATACTGTTTACTACAGTACTATAGTGTTGTGACCACGTGTATACTGTTTCCTATAGTACTATAGTGTTGTGACCATGTGTATACTGTTTACTATGGTACTATAGTGTTGTGACCACGTGTATACTGTTTACTACATTACTATAGTGTTGAGACCAAGTGTATACTGTTCACTATAGTACTGTAGAGTTGTGACCACGTGTATACTGTTTACTATAGTACTATAGTGTTGGGACCACGTGTATACTGTTTACTACAGTACTATAGTGTTGTGACCACGTGTATACTGTTTACTATAGTACTATAGTGTTGGGACCACGTGTATACTGTTTACTACAGTACTATAGTGTTGTGACCACGTGTACACTGTTTGCTACAGTACTATAGTGTTGTGACCACGTGTGTAATGTTTACTACAGTACTATAGTGTTGTGATCACGTGTGTAATGTTTACTACAGTACTATAGTGTTGTGACCACGTGTATACTGTTTACTACAGTACTATAGTGTTGTGACCACGTGTATACTGTTTACTATAGTACTATAGTGTGACCACGTGTATACTGTTTACTACAGTACTATAGTGTTGTGACCACGTCTATACTGTTTACTACAGTACTATAGTGTTGTGACCACGTGTGTAATGTTTACTACAGTACTATAGTGTTGTGACCACGTGTATACTGTTTACTACAGTACTATAGTGTTGTGACCACGTGTGTACTGTTTACTATAGTACTATAGTGTTGTGACCACGTGTACACTGTTTACTACAGTACTATAGTGTTGTGACCACGTCTATACTGTTTACTATAGTACTATAGTGTTGTGACCACGTGTATACTGTTTACTATAGTACTATAATGTTGTGACCACGTGTATACTGTTTACTACAGTTCTATAGTGGTGTGACCACGTGTGTACTGTTTACTATAGTACTATAGTGTTGTGACCACGTGTACACTGTTTGCTACAGTACTATAGTGTTGTGACCACGTGTGTAATGTTTACTACAGTACTATAGTGTTGTGATCACGTGTGTAATGTTTACTACAGTACTATAGTGTTGTGACCACGTGTATACTGTTTACTACAGTACTATAGTGTTGTGACCACGTGTATACTGTTTACTATAGTACTATAGTGTGACCACGTGTATACTGTTTACTACAGTACTATAGTGTTGTGACCACGTGTATACTGTTTACTACAGTACTATAGTGTTGTGACCACGTGTATACTGTTTACTACAGTACTATGGTGTTGTGACCACGTGTATACTGTTTACTACAGTACTATAGTGTTGTGGCCACGTGTATACTGTTTACTACAGTACTATAGTGTTGTGACCACGTCTATACTGTTTACTACAGTACTATAGTGTTGTGACCACGTGTATACTGTTTACTATAGTACTATAGTGTTGTGACCACGTGTTTACTGTTTACTATAGTACTATAGTGTTGTGACCACGTGTACACTGTTTACTACAGTACTATAGTGTTGTGACCACGTGTGTAATGTTTACTACATTACTATAGTGTTGGGACCACGTGTATACTGTTTACTACAGTACTATAGTGTTGTGACCACGTGTATACTGTTTTCTATAGTACTATAGTGTTGTGACCATGTGTATACTGTTTACTATAGTACTATAGTGTTGTGACCACGTGTATACTGTTTACTACAGTACTATAGTGTTGTGACCACGTGTATACTGTTTACTATAGTACTATAGTGTTGTGACCATGTGTATACTGTTTACTATAGTACTATAGTGTTGTGACCACGTCTATACTGTTTACTACAGTACTATAGTGTTGTGACCACGTGCATACTGTTTACTATAGTACTGTAGTGTTGTGACCACGTGTATACTGTATACTACAGTAATATAGTGTTGTGACCACGTGTATACTGTTTACTATAGTACTATAGTGTTGGGACCACGTGTATACTGTTTACTACAGTACTATAGTGTTGTGACCACGTGTATACTGTTTACTATAGTACTATAGTGTTGTGACCATGTGTATACTGTTTACTATAGTACTATAGTGTTGTGACCACGTCTATACTGTTTACTACAGTACTATAGTGTTGTGACCACGTGCATACTGTTTACTATAGTACTGTAGTGTTGTGACCACGTGTATACTGTATACTACAGTACTATAGTCTTGTGACCACGTGTATACTGTTTACTATAGTACTATAGTGTTGGGACCACGTGTATACTGTTTACTACAGTACTATAGTGTTGTGACCACGTGTATACTGTTTCCTATAGTACTATAGTGTTGTGACCATGTGTATACTGTTTACTATAGTACTATAGTGTTGTGACCACGTCTATACTGTTTACTACAGTACTATAGTGTTGTGACCACGTGCATACTGTTTACTATAGTACTGTAGTGTTGTGACCACGTGTATACTGTATACTACAGTACTATAGTCTTGTGACCACGTGTATACTGTTTACTATAGTACTATAGTGTTGGGACCACGTGTATACTGTTTACTACAGTACTATAGTGTTGTGACCACGTGTATACTGTTTACTATAGTACTATAGTGTTGTGACCACGTGTATACTGTTTACTATAGTACTATAGTGTTGTGACCACGTGTATACTGTTTACTATAGTACTATAGTGTTGTGACCACGTGTATACTGTTTACTACAGTACTATAGTGTTGTGACCAAGTGTATACTGTTTACTATAGTACTGTAGTGTTGTGACCACGTGTATACTGTTTACTATAGTACTATAGTGTTGGGACCACGTGTATACTGTTTACTATAGTACTATAGTGTTGGGACCACGTGTATACTGTTTACTACAGTACTATAGTGTTGTGACCACGTGTATACTGTTTACTATAGTACTATAGTGTTGTGACCACGTCTATACTGTTTACTATAGTACTATAGTGTTGTGACCACGTGTATACTGTTTACTATAGTACTATAATGTTGTGACCACGTGTATACTGTTTACTACAGTACTATAGTGGTGTGACAACGTGTGTACTGTTTACTATAGTACTATAGTGTTGTGACCACGTGTACACTGTTTGCTACAGTACTATAGTGTTGTGACCACGTGTGTAATGTTTACTACAGTACTATAGTGTTGTGATCACGTGTGTAATGTTTACTACAGTACTATAGTGTTGTGACCACGTGTATACTGTTTACTACAGTACTATAGTGTTGTGACCACGTGTGTACTGTTTACTATAGTACTATAGTGTGACCACGTGTATACTGTTTACTACAGTACTATAGTGTTGTGACCACGTGTATACTCTTTACTACAGTACTATAGTGTTGTGACCAAGTGTGTACTGTTTACTACAGTACTATAGTGTTGTGACCACGTGTATACTGTTTACTATAGTACTGTAGTGTTGTGACCACGTGTATACTGTATTTTTTATAGTACTCTAGTGTTGTGACCACGTGTATACTGTTTACTACAGTACTATAGTGTTGTGACCACGTGTGTACTGTTTACTACAGTACTATAGTGTTGTGACCACGTGTATACTGTTTACTATAGTACTATAGTGTTGTGACCACGTGTATACTGCGGGATTGTGGGTAATCGTCTCCCATGCTCGGTCTCAGTCGGTGTGCCTCACTCGTATAGTCAACATCCGTGCGAACCTATCTTGTTTACTATAGTACTATAGTGTTGTGACCACGTGTATACTGTTTACTACAGTACTATAGTGTTGTGACTACGTGTATACTGTTTACTACAGTACTGTAGTGTTGTGAATACGTGTGTGCGTAAAGCATTTTTTTATTTTGTGTCCATGTGTAGTGACTGTTCTTTAGTAACTGTACTGCAAGTGAAAGTCGTCCTACACAATAACCATCCTCTATCTCGTCTCCCTCACACCAGCCACGATTAAATGTAATTAATAAATTTGATTACTTTATATTAAATAATAAAAATATAAAAAGGTATTTTGTATTAATATTTTTAATATGAATACGGTATTTTTGGTTTGTGGAACGAATCATCTGAGTTTCCATTATTTCTTATGGGGGAAATTCGCTTTGATATACGAGTGCTTTGGATTAAGAGCACGTTTCCAGAAGGAATTATGCTCACAATCCAAGGTTTCACTTTATTAGTTATTTTTCTATCTACGTGATTTTACCGAAAGATACCAAAGAGTATGCTGTTGTTAGTTTAAATGTTTGGTAAGTAAGACTTAGTCTGTGCTGCTCTCCAGTTGCCTGGATGAAAAGTGGCCCAAGTTTTTCCCAATCCTGGCCTCCTGGCTCAAAAACGTAAAAACAAACTCGCAAGTCTGTCCCCAGGGTCACAACGCACTCACAGACACGGAGCAGGGAGATTCAGCTAATGACGCCGTTGATGTTTTTCGTAACTTTTGCAGAGAGCGATGAGAATGAGGATGAGGACCGGAAGGAGGAAGATTTCCCGGGCGCTGCAGAGAAAGAAAGGTGGAGGTCTCGGCCGAGCACCGAGTCCCTGGGCTCGTATGGCCGCGGCGCGGAGACGAAAGCGGCGGGCGCAGGGGAGGGGAAACAGCCCCGGCACCAAGCAGAGCTGTGCTCCTCACCTGAAGAATCCAGCTCCACTCAGGCCATCGCTCCCACTGGGGCCATCGCCTCCACCTCCACTCGGGCCATTGCCTCCATCTCTACTCGGGCCATCGCCTCCACCGCTGCCATCGCCTCCCCCGCTGCCATCGCCTCCACCTCCACTCAGGCCATCGCCTCCATCTCTACTCAGGCCATCGCCTCCCCCACTGATATCAACTCCACCTCCAATGCTTCCATCGCCTCCACCTCCACTCGGGCCATCGCCTCCACCTCCACTCGGGCCATCGCCTCCACCTCCACTCGGGCCATCGCCTCCACCTCTACTCAGGCCATCGCCTCCACCTCTACTCAGGCCATCGCCTCCACCTCCACTCAGGACATCGTCTCCATCTCTACTCAGGCCATCGCCTCCCCCACTGATATCAACTGCACCTCCACTGCTTCCATCGCCTCCACCTCCACTCAGGCCATCGCCTCCACCTCCACTCGGGCCATCTTCTCCACCTCCACTCGGGCCATCGCCTCCACCTCTACTCAGGCCATCACCTCCACCTCCACTCAGGCCATCGCCTCCACCTCTACTCAGGCCATCACCTCCACCTCCACTCAGGCAATCGCCTCTACCTCCACTCGGGCCATCGCCTCCACCTCTACTCAGGCCATCGCCTCCACCTCTACTCAGGCCATCGCCTCCATCTCTACTCAGGCCATCGCCTCCACCTCTACTCATGCCATCGTCTCCACCTCAACGCAGGCCATCGCCTCCACCTCTACTCAGGCCATCGCCTCCACCTCCACTCAGGACATCGTCTCCATCTCTACTCAGGCCATCGCCTCCCCCACTGATATCAACTCCACCTCCACTGCTTCCATCGCCTCCACCTCCACTCAGGCCATCGCCTCCACCTCCACTCGGGCCATCTTCTCCACCTCCACTCGGGCCATCGCCTCCACCTCTACTCAGGCCATCGCCTCCACCTCCACTCAGGCCATCGCCTCCACCTCTACTCAGGCCATCGCCTCCACCTCCACTCAGGCAATCGCCTATACCTCCACTCATGCCATCGTCTCCACCTCAACTCAGGCCATCGCCTCCACCTCCACTCAGGCCATCGCCTCCACCTCTACTCAGGCCATCGCCTCCATCTCTACTCAGGCCATTGCCTCCACCTCTACTCATGCCATCGTCTCCACCTCAACTCAGGCCATCGCCTCTACCTCTACTCAGGCCATCGCCTCCACCTCTACTCAGGCCATCGTCTCCACCTCTACTCAGGCAATCGCCTCCATCTCTACTCAGGCCATTGCCTCCACCACTGATATCAACTCTACCCCCACTGCTGACATCGACTCCACCTTCACTCCTGCCATTGCCTCAACCTTCACTTCTGCCATCGCCTCCATTGCCACTATCGCCACCACCGCCACTCGCACCATCACCTCCACCCATGAGTAATCAAGCTAACCCCCAGGATTGGGAGCTCCCTGCTTTCCACCTGCCTCCACCTCCACCAGAGCCCTGGGCTCCTCCACCCCACCGTGATACCAGACCGGGCCCGGCACACGAGTCTTTTGCTCCCTGTTCTTCACGGCAGCGTTACCGCAAATCCCGCAACAGCCGCCTTCCTCCCCGCCTCCGCAAACCTCCTCTCGAATCCTCAACTCCACTGCTGCCATCGCCTCCATCTCTACTCAGGCCATTGCCTCCACCACTGATATCAACTCTACCCCCACTGCTGACATCGACTCCACCTTCACTCCTGCCATTGCCTCAACCTCCACTTCTGCCATCGCTTCCACTGCCACTATCGCCACCACCGCCACTCGCACCATCACCTCCACCCATGAGTAATCAAGCTAAACCCCAGGATTGGGAGCTCCCTGCTTTCCACCTGCCTCCACCTCCACCAGAGCCCTGGGTTCTTCCACGCCACCGTGATACCAGACCGGGCCCGGCACACGAGTCTTTTGCTCCCTATTCTTCACGGCAGCGTTACCGCAAGTCCCGCAACAGCCGCCTTCCTCCCCGCCTCCGCAAACCTCCTCTCGAATCCTCAACTCCATCCGCATTGATTCGTCCCATCCACCCGGACCGAGAGCACCTTCCCCCCGGCCTCGCTCCACCTGCAGGGCAGCGGATCCCCCCCCAGCCCAGGTGCAACGGCCGGGGTCCCGCGTACGGAGTCCCAGGTGCCCCTTCTGCCTGGCACCACTCCCACGAGTCGCGCTTCACGCGGCGTCCCGCCCTCCTCCCCACGCCTCCACCGGATCAGTGGATTCCTCCCCACCTTCGTCCCAGCCGAGCGGCTCCTGCTCCACACTGGGCCACCCGTCCCACTTTTGTTCCGTGCCGCTCCACAGATTTCCATGACAGACATCATCATCCGCCCCTTGTCCAACCCACACCACTGCATCACCATAGCCCGGCGACATTCACGGACTGCTCACACACGTGACTCCTGCTGGTCGGGTGACCGTGATGAACTATATGTGTCGCGTTGATGGCCATGTGATGGACATTGCTTTGAGTGGCAGAGCAGGTGGTTGTCATGATTAATACATTTGTGTTGTTATTGGACACTGCAGTGTGCGTGTGAGTTGCTGTGCGGTGCAACAGAGCACGTATTTGGTGTCGATCTTCACGTGTGTGTGATTGTGTGGAGCGGTAGTGTCATGGTTAACGCTACACCGCGCTTCGAAACCCAGGTTTGACCCGAGTTAGCTTTCCGCACACGGCCACAGCCGGTGCAAGCAGTTGCGCAACTCGGTTGCACACAACTGAAGTCACTCTACACGTGGAAGTCTCTGCAACCAATTTGCTTGGCGATTGGTGGCCAGAACCACGAGCGATCCACACAGCACAGGGTGCTGGTCAGTCTGACCAACCACCCATTTCACCTGACTTTCCACAAAATCACCATTAATGTTCCTTTCCCAGGCAGTGACACCAACTCTGCCAAAGTGTGTTAGGAACTAATGCTGTGTATGTTCGGCAGAAACTCTGCACGATTCTGCTGATAAGACACTTAATTTCGAAACCATTTGAGAATGTCGTATTTATAATAAACGTGCACCATTTTTTAGCTGCTTGCCGCCCCTGTACATAGTACCTCTGTATTGATTACAAGTCCTGTGTGCTCACCATTGTACCATGGCATGTGCCTAGGTGGCACTACCGGATGGCTCCCATCCATAGCTGCCAGGCCATCGGCCAGCGCGATAAATATTCGACGCCAACCAACAAATATTTATTCCCACGAGGGGTGACGGGAACCGAACCAGGGATGTCCAGAGCAATCAACTCGTTAATGCGGGAGACCTGAATAGTTCCCGGCGCGTGACACAGTAACGCTGTTCGGCTGGCGACAGCACTCTGCTGCCGTATGCAACAACACACTCCACCCCGTTGACAACCTGGGACAGAACCGCGCCAATGCTGGTGTTGGTTGCGTCAGTATCAAGGACGCACGGCATGGCAAAGTCAGAGTAGCGGAGGGGAATTGCGAAGCGCAACAAATGCGGCTTCCTCCTCCCCCCAATGAAACCTCTGACCCATAACCGTCAAGGCGTGGAGAGGTTTTGCGAAGGTAGCGAACCCAGTGACAAACCGGCGATAATAAGACGCAAAACCAATAAAACTCTGCACCTGCATCATCAACGTGGGGGTCGGCCACGTCCGAACACACGTGGTTTTGTCGGGATCTATCGCAATGCCCGATTTACTGACAATATGACCGAGATACCGCACGGATTTCTGAAGGGGGTAACACTTCTGCGGCTTGAATTTGAGATGGGCCGCTCGCATTTTAAGAAAGACAGCGCGTAACCAATCAAGATGTTCTTTGAACGTACGGCTGAAGACGATGACATCGTCGAGGTATTGTAAGCATGAGTCCCATTGAAGTCCAGCCAGCACCAGCTCCATCAGTCATTGGAACGTAGCCGGTGCTGCGTGGAGTCCCATGGGAAGCTGATTTAATTCAAACAGGCCTTGAGGTGTTCGAAAAGCCGTTTGGGTTTAGAGGCCTCATTTAGTGGCAAATGCCAAAATCCGGACAGGAGATCAAGGGTGGAGAAGTTCTGTGCTCCCGCCAGAGCGTCCAGGGAATCGTCCATCCGAGGGAGAGGATACGCGTCAGCCACCGATATCTTATGAAGCTTCCTAAAGTCGACACACAACTGCAAGCTACCATCGTGCTTCTTAATGTGGTGGGTAATTGTCAGGCGTAATACGCCGCCACCACTACTGGAAAATATGTAGCTGCAGTCAGGGCCCAACAGGCGGCAATAGCGGGTCCGGCCTGTACCAAGTAGGACTCGTAGGTAAGGCAATTTGGAGGGCGGTTTGGAACCGGAGGTGGACACCCCAGGCCCCCAGTGGGGGCTGGGGGATTGCGCCGACATCCCCGGGGCCGGTGGGTCGTCGTCCTCTTCATCTGGAGACCTGGTACGTATTGTTCGCCTAGTCTCCATAATCTATAGTTAATTAACTAACGTTTGGCCACTTCCAACACCAGTTGTAGTGGGCTCAAATGGAGACTCAGGCTTCTATAGGAGACAACACGTTTATTTAACATTAACACGCTAAAACTAGATTCAAAGTTTTCGTGACTGCAGGAATTACTCTTTGGTTTTTTCGGTTAAGTCACGTTGACAGAAAAAAAATTAAATAATAGAATACGCCGTTTTTCTAGTGTCGCTCCTATAATTTTGTTGACGGACAAATGGACAAATGGCACAATAGCTTAGTGTTTGTGTATGTATATGTTATGTTTTTAAGAGAAGACAAGTTTGTAAATATATTTTTGCCCCGGGAAACGCTGGGTACTTCCCGCTGGTACTGATATTAAAATATATATTTTAAACTGTGCCAAAATCAATCAAAACGAACAACAGTAGATCAGAATTAAAACTACAATGCTTGATATTTTATCATCCGCATAGGCGAGTGATGGTCAGGATGTTGTGTATGTGTAGTCACATAGAATTGGTCACTACGTAGCATAGCGCTGGCTGCTGGCAGGGAAGGGGATCTGCAGAGTGAAGCAGCCCTGATTGACAGCAGACCACGTGATAGACCTGAGAAGGATCTCGGGTAGGACACGTCGAGATCCTGCTAGTAGATTCTAGAAGGGGAGCGTGGCCGGAGGGGAGCGAGGCCGCGCTAAGAGGATTAAAGGGGACCCCGAGCAGGGGATGAGGGCCATCGTTTGGAGTGGGATCGCCGTCGTCGTCGTTGCTGTTGAAGATCGTCGCCTTCGCCGCTGTCGTCATCCACTTGATAATTGTGCTGCTAGCAGTAGTTGCCTGTCCTAGTTCAGCGCCGTCAGTGTCAGATGGCGAGCGTTGTGTTGTAGGCTAGCCACGAGTGAGAGTTGCGTTTAAGCGAGGGACAGAGCGTTGTATTACAGCAGAGAGTGTGTAACAGTATGCTCGGTGTGTAATTAAAGAATTGCCTCGAAGAAGTTACGTCTCCAAGTTAGTCACTATATATTTTTTCATGGGCATGGCTAGAGTTGTCACCTGTCCAGGAATTACCATTTGTGTTTAGGTGGTGGGTATTCATTCTTACGAGATATAGCACCCGCATTGTGTCGTTTACTGTGTAGTTCTGATAATTCTAGACTGAGTGCTGATTGAGAAATCTGTCCAGGCTTGGTCTACAGTCAAAAATGTGGCAATCTCATAGCAGCACCCTCCTGCGTCTCCAGTGTGAATATGCTGTAGAATAAGTTTTCAACGCAGCGTATGTTTGCATGCTGAACTTCTTTCGCACCGTACGCAGGCAACCATGCTTATTGGCGGTGCGGGGGAATAACAAATTGAACAAAAAGAACAGGGACACAACTTGAAAACATAGAAGTGCATTTATACGTGGGGCGGTTGTTGAAGGGGGAGAGGGATGAAAATTATTAAGAGAGGCGTATCAGGGCAGAGCACAGTGCTGATTGGAATCTGAACTTAAATCATGAAACGTAACAAAGCCATTTTCCTAAAGCAGAACGTTTTTTAATCAGTGGATATGACCTGCAACAACAGATGCATCACAAACATGGCCATTGACGAAGACAATGGAACCAATGTTGAGAAGTGCACAAGGAAGCATAGAGATGCACATGCTAGGAATTAAACTGAGAATGGAAGACGGACACGTCAATTGGACATCATATGCAAATTAAAGGCATAATTTTAGTTTAGAAAGGTGGGGTGAGGCAGGACACACGACTTGAAGAGATGACGGCCGGTGGTCGTGACTAACGTGGGAATGGGAGCTAAAGGAGGGAACACAACCAATAGAGCGTCCACTGCGAAGATGGATCGAATAAATCAACCGGTGGGCAGTAGCCAGACAGATTTTTGCATTGCAAATCCGCAAGAGATGGTGATGGCTTCGGACAGAAGTGGAGAAATCACGGCTGGAGATGGTGACGGCTGCATAAGCAGCTTTGGAAAACATTTACACGATATCACCTTCAAAAACAACCATTCACTAAAACACATTTTCATTAAATGTGTATTCAGAAAGATAAACTAAAACAGTACAGGAATTATATCGTCTTTATTTTGCAAATTTTACAATAAAGGGTATTTTTTTCATTGCACTAGTTTAAGATAAAAACATTTTTTGCCGAAATAATGACATTAATAGGCACATTAATTGAAAGTGCAATTTTAAATAAACCGTGTAATTATTCGATAGTTTTGGTTAGAGTCTGTGCCTGTGTTAGAGTGCCAGAAAAAGTCCTGGCAAGGATTATTCAACATCACCTTGCCAGGCATGCTGAGAAGAGGATTGGGGAGCCCCATTGTGGTTTCAGGCCAGGGCAGCCACAGATGCCACATCTTCCTTCCGTTTGCTACAGCAGAGGAGTGTTGAATTCCGACAGGACTTACAGCTCTGCTTTATTGACCTGGTCAATGCCTATGATACCATCAATAGGTCTGGACTCTGGGTTGTTCTTCATGCTTTCGGAGTCTCTGACTCTCTGCTCACAATAATTAAGGACTTCCATGATATTGAGCAGGGCCGAGTAAAGCTACTTGGCCGGAAGACAAAGCTATTCCCCGTTAACCTTGGGATTCGACAGTAATGTCCTCTGGCTCCGTACACTGTTTAAAATATTTTTGGTCCACGTCGTTCGAGAAACCTTCCATGTCCGTACCGGAGCAATCTATATCTGATATAGATACAATGGGAGGCGGATTGATGCCCGGGTGCGCTTGAGAGCTTGCTCCCGATTTGTCATCCATGTTACGTATGCGAATGATCTAGACCTGGAGCGTGCCACTAGACAGGGGTGGGGAACGTCCGGCCGGCCGGCCATGAGGCCTGCGAAATCATTTGGTCTGGCCCTGCCAAGGCAACCGCAGGCGGGACTCGAAATTCAATCAATCTTGGAGCAAACCTGGAAAAGCAGTTGCGAGTAGCAACATCATCAATACCAGCTAACATCATCAATGCCAGCTAACATCATCAATACCAGCTAACATCATCAATGCCAGCTAATATCTCCACACGCCTCACCAAAGAGAAGCAGTTCCAGCCATCGCATTAGGGGTGAGTTAACTAAATGTTTGACCAAATATAATAGGCTCATTTTTAAGTTGATGATTTTGTATGGCCCGCGAATGATGTTATAAATATCCAAATGGCCCTTGGCACAAAAAAGGTTCCCCACCCCTGCACTAAGAGGTGGGGCCTTAACCATCAGCCCCACCAAAACTAAGCACCTGCCTCGCTATGTTGTGCCATTAAACAAGGGGTGGGCAATTTTTTTTACTCGCGGGCCACAATGGGTTCTAAAATTTGACAGAGGGGCCGGGCAAGGAACAGATGGATGGAGTGTTTGTGTGAACTAATATAAATGACATGTAAAAATCATTACATGAAAGGATTTGGCCTTTAACAGGTAGCAAAGCATTTATTTGCAAGGCAATTTAACAAATTGCACGAACATGAACAATACAAAAACATGTCGTAACGTGACTGATCAAACATCATGAAAACATCTGAGGCCTGCGCCCAACCCAATTACCACATTCCCGGACAAAGTGCTCCATCTAATGGGGAAATGAGGGCATTACAGGTGAAAGGTAAAATTTAATTTAATAATATTTGGACAAGTTCGGGGGGCCGGATTAAAAAGCCCAGCCCATGTCTGCATTAAACCCTCCACCCCTTAACTCCCCATTGGTAATGGGGCAGTTGTAAATTGGATGGTTTTCCACATCTGGATAGTGTGCTTATGACCAACTCCGGTTTGACAGAAGAGGTCTCACTCCGAATCAGTCGAGCGGCATTATCTTTTCATCGGTTGCATGACGCTGTGTGGAAGCTACCTGATATCTGTCGCTCCACAGCAGTCTTCGGATCTTCTCGGCCACGGTCATGCCCTTCCTTCTCGATGCTTGCCAAACGTGGACCCCCCTAATGGAACATCTTCGCCGGTAATAAACATTCAGGATGGCCTTCCTACGATCCATCCTGGGTTTAACCAGGCTGGATTGTGTGAGCTCACAATCCTTTACAGATCTGGACAAAGTCCCATCGGTAAGCGCCTCCAGCAGGTAATGCTACATTGGCTGGGTCATGTACCACGCCTCCCTAACCACTGCATTAAAGGGGTCTAAACAGGCGCGGCACGGGCTAGAGAAGAGATTAAATGATGTGGTACAAGAGGATGTGGAACTGAATTGACTTGCGAATGACTGGTACCAGCAGTGTAAAGAGCGGCCTATGTGGAGGAGACTCATGATGGACGATACTGGGCAGTTGGAGGTAGTCGCCCTCCAGCAACAACAGAGGGCAGCAGAGAGACGCTCACAACAACGAGCAGAGCCTCAGGCGGGTAAAACACATCAAGTTGGCACAGTAGGGGAGGCACAGCTTACACATCTGCCACTCATCTCAGTCAAACCATGGCAGCTGGATCTGACCCGTGATCACGTGGCCATAAAGTGCACTTAGCCTGGCACAAGTGCCGTGGCAACGTCACCGCCACTTAGTGGCGTTTGTTGTCCGTGTGTGTGTGTGCAATTGTGGTGACTCATTTCGCCCCTTACGACAAGCCAGCATCAGGATGCAAGGTATTTGAACATAAAATGTTTTTATAAATTTGTATGTATTTTATGTTTCACACAACGATCCCGACAGTCCTCGACTTATGAACTCAATTAGTTCCTGGGACCCGTTCGTGAGTCAAACGGTTTGTAAGTGGGAACACAATAATGTACACACGTGCGGGCACGCACACACGAGCACAAACACTGGAAGCGCGAGGATGACACAACTCGTGGAGGATCGCTCCGCTGAAAAAAGAATAGATCCTCGGTTCAGTTTGCAAGTGCGAGTTCGCGTTGTAATTCTCAATGTTAAAACATGTTTCATGGTAGCTGGTTCCTAAGTGCGGAAATTCGTAAGTCGAGTGTTCGTAAGTCGATGCCTGCATGTATGTGTAATGTTTATTTGTTACTGTAAACGGAAAAATCCGTGTAGCCAGTAACCCAGCTAGTTTCGGTGGAAACAGCTGGAACCCACTAACAGAGTTAATGTTGTGGTGGAGAGAAACCCAGCCAGTAAGGAAACTCGAGGCATAGATTATTGTAATAGTAGTATGACTTACATTGCTATAGCAGCGTTGATGAAAAATACTTGAATAACACATTTAGCATTATCTTATTGCAATATATTAAAGTGTAATGGCAAATTAAAACGACGCGAAACAATTTAGCAATCCTGTACAGCGATACACGTAATCAAATTAAGTTAATTGCAAACGCTGAAACACGTACATATTAGTCAACATATCGTGGATAGAAGAAACTGATTAAACAAAATATCCATACAATTAAAACATCAATGAAGCAGGTTGCTGGAATGGATGCTCCAGGCGCCACTCTACGCGTGAGTGGTGCCAGTGGACTGAGAGGCCGTGCCAGGAGTCGCTGTCGCTGGCTGCTCAATGACCACCACCCTCTCGGCCGCTGCAGGGAGGGCGCGGCGCTGAGCCTTGAACTTCAGCTTCCCGTCTTCAGTCAAGCAGCAGCTCACGCTCTGCGGGTCCACGTCCCTGGGCAGCTGCGTCTCCCTGTGGAACTCCTGGCAGCTGTGGCTGTAGCTGCCGCTGCTGACTTCTCCGCTCTTCACCTCGCGCCGTCCGGCCACCACCAGCTTGTCTCCAGACACCTTCACGGCCAGGTCCTGTGGGGAGAAGTCCTGCACGTCCAGGGACGCGACAAACCCGCCTCCCTGCTCCTGTGGATCTTCAATCTGGAACCCACTGCTCACGGCCGGCTGCTGCAGCAGTGCATCTCCGAGGCTGCCCGGAGCCCGCGTGTGGCTGCTGAGCTGATCGACTCCACGGAAGATTCTGTCCATCCTCTCAATCTCGCTCCTCATGTCTCGCTGCAGCTGCTGGAAGAGACTTTCACCGCGGGGGTTCCAGACCAGCCAGCCTGGCCAGACGTTCCTCTCCTTCACGTGCATCGCAGGAAAGTAAACACTCAGGGCCATGCTTGTTGATGTGCTAGTTTAGAGAAGACGTCACACAGCTGAACCCCAGGTTTGAGTCACTGCTATTTGCTGTGGATGAGGGAAGCCCTGGGAGCAGCTGCGTCATTCTGGACGCTTCTGGCTCCCCTGGAATCTGCTCGTAGCTACTGCCAGGGCGATAAAAGCAGCTCCTGTAGCTGCACTGGCAGAACATCGGCAGAGGAAGTAGCAGCGCTCACAGCGCTAACAGGTGAAGCGAGCGTCACTGTGAAGCACATCAACAAGCAAGCATAAGATGTCCTTAATTAACGCTAAGACACATATTAATCAAAAACGCTAAGACACCTATTAGCAACATCAGTAAGGATGAGCGTTTTTTGCTTTCTCAATTAAAAAAGAGAGAGGACATCATCATCATCTCAGCCGACAAGGGCAATTTCACTGTCCTCATGGAAAAAAAAAACACATACAATAACAAAATTCAGGACCTACTGAATGATGGTAGATTTACCAAAATCAATAGAGATCCCACCAACCGCCTTGTTACAAAAACCAACAATATCATCACTGATTCAACATCTTTAATCGAACCAACCAAGCGGCTTTCCTTAAAACCCTCTGCTGCTAGACCACCCAGACTTTATGGCTTACCAAAAATCATAAAGAAGATACACCCCTTCATCCTATCGTCTTCATTATTGACTCACTCACCTACAAACGGGCCCCATTTCTGTCTCAGACCTTACAACCATTCACTGGTAAGACCACCTCAGCTGTACTTAAATCAGCTCACTTGGTATCGTTAATTAATGACATCTCACTATTTCCAGGTGATTTGCTTGTCAGTTTCGATCTAGTATCGTTGTTTACTAAAGTTCCTGTGCCTTACACCATTGCAATCATTGACGATTTGGTCCAACAAGGATTGAATGCTGATGTACCGGCCCTGGTTGGACACTGCCTCACCAACACTTACTTCACCTGGAATGGAACACTATACAAAGAAGTTGAAGCTACCCCAATGGGTTCGCCCTTATCTCCAGTTGAAGCCAATTTTTAATGGAAACATATTTTGAGACAGATGCCATCCAGGCATCCACCCTACGTCCTTGTCTAAGAGGTACATAGATGACACGTTCCTCATCTGGCCACATGGCCTACCAGCTTTGGGCCAATTCTTCAACCACATCAATTCCATACACCCAGCGATCAAATTCACCATGGAGGTGGAAAAGGATGGCAAATTACCATTCTTGGATGTTTTCATCGTACAGAGACCAGATGGCTCAATGGGACAATCTGTCTACAGGAAAGCCACCCATACGAATGCCTAACAAAACCTGACTCCCACCACCATCCATCCCAGAAGAATTCTCTCATCAAAACTCTACACCATAGAGCTCGATGTATTTCCGACCATCACCACCTAGCCAGTGAACTGGAACACGTACACCAAGCCCTCAAAATGAATGGATATTCAGAATACACAATCCGAAAAGCTATCACCCCAACTGTTGGGAAAGAACCATCTCAGGAACCAATCAAAACCATCACCTTGCCATATATAGCAGGGGTCACCAAAAATATTTCTAAACTCATGAGGAAACACAAGATCCAGGTTCGATTCAACACAGTACATACAATTTGTGATCTGATCCCATCTGTGAAGGATATGATCCCTGACATGCAATACCCCGGCGTCTAAAAACTAAGCTGTGTCTGCGGCAGTAGTTACATTGGGGAAATTAAGTGACATGTTTCGGACTATGTTCGTGAACATAAGCCAGATCTGAAACACGGTAGGACCAATACCTCAGCCGTGGCTGATCATTGTTTTAATGCTGTGGGCATACACGAAATTGATTTTTCCAAGACGAAGGTACTCTGCAAACCCACTGCCTATCAGCAAAAGATTCGTTCATGAAGCAATGCAGATGTGTAAACACAGACACAATTTCAACCGAGAAGATGGGTACAAACTGAGCAATCATTGGAAGGACATTGTTAACCAGTTTAAGTCATAACGGGCCATTATGTTCCCAGCCTACCACCTTCCAATATTAGTTGTTTTTTTCGGCTCTCTGAGTTTTTTACATTAACAGATGTCATTTCTCACTAACACAGCTACCTCGTGTGCCATCCTCGAGGCTGCTGCTTCAGGATCTCCCATTAACATACTAATCTCTCACATTAACATAGCCACCTTGGCGCACTCGCCGTGAAGGAGTCTCGGCGATCTTGCATTGACATGCTAATTTCTGCCTGGCAGCCCTGTGATTGGTGGAAAGCCCACCACCGCCGCGGTCGCTACCCACCACTTGCAATGGCATTGGCTGCTGACATTTGGGCTATGCCCTTTTCAAAGCTTTATAAGCAGTTGTCTTTAGCAGCTAACCCCACTTTTCCCGATGACGACCGCTCATGTTGCGATTGAAACGTCGTGAAATTTTTATTATTTTTTTGGTTATTTTTTCTCTCTACGTGACTTTACCGAAAGACCCAAACAATATGAATTCCTGCAGACATGAACGCTTTAAGTCAAGGTTGATTAAATGGCAAGTATTGGAGATTTAATTCTGATACAATTATGTTCGTTTTTATTGATTTTGGTGCAGTTTATAATAATTATTTTTATATCAGTATTTACGTAACTACACTCATTTCCATTCGGCTGTACTCAGCTCACCATTCCTTTGAACTAATAAAAAACTTCTGCTTAACAATTATTAAACATCCTCAGTTGTGTGTCATTAGGTTCAGTATACAAACTGGACTAACAACATTTGGTTTTATGCAACAAAAACTTTATTTCAAAATGTATTTTTTAAAAAAGTGTACTGACGAAAGCAACAAATTTGACGTTCTAAATTATATTGTACGTGTACTGCATACAATGTTAACAGTAAGAGCTCAAAGCAGGAACGTACATGTTCACCAAATAACTATATTCGTGTGTAAACAATAAATTGCTTACAATATTGTACTTAATGTTGCCCGGTGAAATGAATTCTAAATCTAATGAGTCGCATTGAAAATAACATCCTACAGGCTGTTAATATTACTGTTTAGATACGACACATTACATGTCTTTAACATTCTCATGAAGACAAATTACAAAATGCATGACATTGTATCACACTGAATTCCAGCACGAATACTGTTAAATAGTTAGACTACTGGAATGGATGCTCCAGGCACCACTCTACGCGTGAGTGGTGCCAGTGGACTGAGAGGCCGTGCCAGGAGTCGCTGTTGCTGGCTGCTCAATGACCACCACCCTCTCGGCCGCTGCAGGGAGGGCGCGGCGCTGAGCCTTGAACTTCAGCTTCCCGTCTTCAGTCAAGCAGCAGCTCACGCTCTGCGGGTCCACGTCCCTGGGCAGCTGCGTCTCCCTGTGGAACTCCTGGCAGCTGTGGCTGTAGCTGCCGCTGCTGACTTCTCCGCTCTTCACCTCGCGCCGTCCGGCCACCACCAGCTTGTCTCCAGACACCTTCACGGCCAGGTCCTGTGGGGAGAAGTCCTGCACGTCCAGGCTGGCCGGTCTGGAACCCCCGCGGTGAAAGTCTCTTCCAGCAGCTGCAGCGAGACATGAGGAGCGAGATCGAGAGGATGGAGAGAATCTTCCGTGGAGTCGATCAGCTCAGCAGCCACACGCGGGCCCCGGGCAGCCACGGAGACGCACTGCTGCAGCAGCCGGCCGTGAGCAGTGGGTTCCAGATTGAAGATCCACAGGAGCAGGGAGGCGGGTTTGTCGCGTCCCTGGACGTGCAGGACTTCTCCCCACAGGACCTGGCCGTGAAGGTGTCTGGAGACAAGCTGGTGGTGGCCGGACGGCGCGAGGTGAAGAGCGGAGAAGTCAGCAGCGGCAGCTACAGCCACAGCTGCCAGGAGTTCCACAGGGAGACGCAGCTGCCCAGGGACGTGGACCCGCAGAGCGTGAGCTGCTGCTTGACTGAAGACGGGAAGCTGAAGTTCAAGGCTCAGCGCCGCGCCCTCCCTGCAGCGGCCGAGAGGGTGGTGGTCATTGAGCAGCCAGCGACAGCGACTCCTGGCACGGCCTCTCAGTCCACTGGCACCACTCACGCGTAGAGTGGTGCCTGGAGCATCCATTCCAGTAGTCTAACTATTTAACAGTATTCGTGCTGGAATTCAGTGTGGTACAATGTCATGCATTTTGTAATTTGTCTTCATGAGAATGTTAAAGACATGTAATGTGTCGTATCTAAACAGTAATATTAACAGCCTGTAGGATGTTATTTACAATGCGACTCATTAGATTTAGAATGTTTCATTTCACCGGGCAACATTAAGTACAATATTGTAAGCAATTTATTGTTTACACACGAATATAGTTATCTGGCGTACATGTACGTTCCTGCTTTGAGCTCTTACTGTTAACATTGTATGCAGTACACGTACAATATAATTTAGAACGTTTAATTTGTTGCTTTCGTCAGTACACTTTTTAAAAAATACATTTTGAAATAAAGTTTTTTGTTGCATAAAACCAAATGTTGTTAGTCCAGTTTGTATACTGAACCTAATGACACACAACTGAGGATGTTTAATAATTGTTAAGCAGAAGTTTTTTATTAGTTCAAAGGAATGGTGAGCTGAGTACAGCCGAATGTAAACGAGTGTAGTTACGTAAATACTGATATAAAAATAATTATTTGAAACTGCGCCAAAATCAATAAAAACTAACATAATTGTATCAGAATTAAATCTCCAATACTTGACATTTAATCAACCTTGATTCAAAGCTTTCATGACTGCAGGAATTCATATTGTTTGGGTCTTTAGGTAAAGTCACGTAGAGAGAAAAAATAAGAAAACATAATAAAAATATCACGACGTTTCAATCGCAACACGAGCGGTCGTCATCAGGAAAAGTGGGGTTAGCTGCTAAAAACAACTGCTTATAAAGGTATAAAGGTTTGAAAAGGGCGTGGCCCAAATGTCAGCAGCCAATGCCAATGCAAGTGGTGGGTAGCGACCGCGGCGGTGGTGGGCTTTCCACCAATCACAGGGCTGCCAGGCAGAAATTAGCATGTCAATGCAAGATCGCCGAGACTCCTTCACGGCGAGTGCGCCAAGGTGGCTATGTTAATGTGAGAGATTAGCATGTTAATGGGAGATCCTGAAGCAGCAGCCTCGAGGATGGCACACGAGGTAGCTGTGTTAGTGAGAAATGACATCTGTTAATGTAAAAAATCAGAGAGCCGAAAAAAACAACTAATATCAGAAGGTGGTAGGCTGGGAACATCATGGCCCGTCATGACTTAAACTGGTTAATAACGTCCTTCCAATGATTTGTCAGTTTGTACCCAAGTCGGTTGAAATTGTGTCTGTGTTAACCCATCTGGAAGGCTTCATTAACGAATCTTTGCTGATAAGCAGTGGGTTTGCAGAGTAACTTCGTCTTGGAAAAATCAATTTCGTGTATGCCCACAGCATTAAAACAATGATCAGCCATGGCTGAGGTATTGGTCCTACCGTGTTTCAGATCTGCCTTATGTTCACGAACACGGTCCGAGACATGTCACTTAGTTTCCCCAATGTAACTACTGCCGCAGACGCAGCTTAGTTTTTAGACGTCGGGGTATTGCATGTCAGGGATCACATCCTTCACAGATGGGATCAGATCACAAATGTTATGTACTGTGTTGAATCGAACCTGGATCTCGTGTTTGCTCATGATTTTGGAAATATTTTTGGTGACCCCTGCTATGTATGGCAAGGTGATGGTTTTGATTGGGTCCTCAGATGGTTCCTTCCCAATGGTTGGGGTGATAGCTTTTCGGATTGTGTAGTCTAAATATCCATTCATCTTGAGGCCTTGGTGTACGTGTTCCAGTTCACTGGCTAGGCGGTGATGGTCGGAAATACATCGAGCTCTATGGTGTAGAGTTATGATGAGAGAATTCTTCTGGGATGGATGGTGGTGGGAGTCAGGTTTTGTTAGGCATTCATATGGGTGGCTTTCCTGTAGACAGAGTGTACCATTGAGCCATCTGGTCTCTGTACGATTAAAACATCCAAGAATGTTAATTTGCCATCCTTTTCCATCTCCATCGTGTATCTGATCGCTGGGTGTATGGAATTGATGTGGTTGAAAAATTGGCCCAGATCTGGTAGGCCATGTGGCCAGATGACGAACGTGTCATCTATGTACCTCTTAGACAAAGACGTAGGGTGGATGCCTGGATGGCATCTGTCTCAAAACATGTTTCCATGAAAACATTGGCTATAACTGGAGATAAGGGAGAACCAATTGGGGTAACTTCACCTTGTTTATAGAATGTTCCATTCCAGGTGAAGTAAGTGTTGGTGAGGCAGTGTCTAACCAGGGCCGGTACATCAGCATTCAATTCCAGTTTGGAGCAAATCTTCAATGATTGCAATGGTGTCAGGCACAGGAACTTTGGTAAACAACGATACTAGATCGAAACTGACAAGCAAATCACCTGGAAATGGTGAGATGTCCTTAAATAACGATACCAAGTGAGCTGATTTAAGTACAGCTGAGGTGGTCTTACCAGTGAATGGTTGTAAGGTCTGATACAGAAATGGGGCCAGTTTGCAGGTGGGTGAGTTAATGATGAAGACGATAGGATGAAGGGGTGTATCTTCTATATGGATTTTTGGTAAGCCATAAAATCTGGGTGGTCTAACAGCAGAGGGTTTTAAGGAAAGCTGCTTGGTTGGTTCGATTAAAGATGTTGAATCAGTGATGATATTGTTGGTTTTTGTAACAAGGCGGTTGGTGGGATCTCTATTGATTTTGGTACAGCTACCATCATTCAGTAGATCCTGAATTTTGTTATTTTATGGGTATTTTTCCATGATGACAGTGACATTGCCCTTGTCGGCTGAGAGGATGACGATGCCCTCTCTCTTTTTTAATTGAGAAAGCTCAAAGCGCACATACTTACTGATGTTGCTAATAGGTGTCTTAGCGTTTTTGATTAATATGTGTCTTAGCGTTAATTAAGGACATTTTTCGATTTGAAGCTTTCGTGACTGCAAGGATTCATCTTATTTGGTTCTTTCAGTAAAATCACGTAGAATGAGAATAAAATAATAAAATATAACAATTAAATTCTCACGACGTTTCGGCCACAACACAATTGGCCTTCTTCAGGTGAAGGAACAAAAAACTGTCGGGACGACAGAGCTCCAATGAACGCTGCTAAGATTCGTAGCGTCTTTTAAGCTGGTTGAGAGAAGAGAGGCACCTTGACAAAGGGGTTAACATATCAAACAGGAGAATTTATCATTGAAATAGCTGATGTATTTAGCTTGTGACTGGTCACAGAAATAGCTATGTTAAAGTCAAAGCCTACACATCCACAGAGGCACCTAGTACAAATCAAACGGGAGAATTTAGCATTGAATAGCTGAGGGATTAGCTTGTGACTGTCGGGACGACAGAGCTCCAATGAACGCTGCTAAGATTCGTAGCGTCTTTTAAGTTGGTTGAGAGAAGAGAGGCACCTTGACAAAGGGGTTAACATATCAAACAGGAGAATTTATCATTGAAATAGCTGACGGATTTAGCTTGTGACTGGTCACAAAAATAGATATGTTAAATTCAAAGCCTACACATCAACAGAGGCACCTAGTACAAATCAAACAAGAGATTTTAGCATTGAATAGCTGAGGGATTAGCTTGTGACTGGTCAACGAAATAGCTATGTTAAAGTCAAAGCCTACACATCCACCGAGGCACCTCGTACAAGGATGCAAAAAGGGGGATGCAACAACTCAAATATCATACAGTAAACCGATGTGAAAAAACCTGAGTCCAAATTACATCAATATAATAAATGTACTCAATATATTCTTCAATAAGCAGAGCTCATAACAGCAACTGGGTATGCACTACACTATATAATGAATACCATATAGTAAACAGATAAAAAAAACTAAAATATAATCTACCTCAATGTTAACAATAAACTCTATATATTCTCCAATCAGCTGAGCTACCAACAATAAGTCGTTATATATCACGATGCTATATGGCGAAAAAATGGGTGGATTCTTACCCTCCACATCAGCACCACGGACAGCTACCAGCCCCGTTCAGACGGATGAGTCCATCCATGGTCGGTACAGAGGGAGGAGAGAAACAGCTGCGAGGCGCTGTTATAATCATGTTATAAACCATACCATTAACCGTGGTGTGAGAAGTATTAAGAGTCAATGCCAGTGAAAGAGCTGCCGTCTGAAGATCACCATAAAATTATTAATTAAGAACCGCAATGGTTTAAAACATCTTTCCAATGGTTACTAAGCCAGAATCCATCTTCTCGGTTGAAATTGTCTCTGTGCTTGTATATGTGGATAGTCTCATGAACGAATCTCTCATGGTAGCCGGTTGGCTTGCACAGAACCTCCGTCTTTGAGAAGTCAATGTCATGTGAGCCCACTGAATTATAACAGTGATCTGCCACGGCGGAGGAGTTCGTTCTAATGTGTTTCAAGTCTGCATTATGTTCGCGGATGCGGTTCGAGATATGTCGTTTGGTTTCTCCAATGTAGCTACTACCACAGAGGCACTTTAGTTTGTAAACACCCGGGTACTGTATGTCTGGAACAGCATCTTTTACAGATGGAACCAGATCACGGATTTTATGTACTGTGTTGAATCGGACCTGGATCTTGTGTTTATTCAGGATTTTGGAGATCGTTTTAGTGACCCCTGCAATGTAGGGTAAGGTGATGGTTTTGAGTGGCTCCACAAGAGGATCCTTCTTCATGACTGGAGTGATGGCTTTGCGGATTGTGTAGTCGGAGTAACCATTAGCCCTGAGAGCCTGGTGTACGTGTTTGAGTTCACTGGTAATGTGTTCCTGGTCGGAATGCATTGGGCTCCATGGTATAGAGTCTTGATGAGGGAGTTCTTCTGGGATGGATGGTGGTGGGAATCCGGTTTCAAGTAAGCATCTGTATGGGTAGCTTTCCTGTAGACAGAGTGGCTCATTGAACCGTCAGGTCTCCTTTTAATTAAGATATCCAAAAAGGGTAGCTTTCCATCTTTTTCCACCTCCATGGTAAATCTGATGGCTGGGTGTATGGAATTGATGTGGTTGAAGAATTGGCCCAGAGCTGGTAGGCCATGTGGCCAGATGACGAACGTGTCATCTATGTACCTCTTAGACAAGGACGTAGGGTGGATGCCTGGATGGCATCTGTCTCAAAACATTTTTCCATGAAAACATTGGCTACAACTGGAGATAAGGGCGAATCCATTGGGGTAGCTTCAACTTGTTTGTACAATGTTCCATTCCAGGTGAAGTAAGTGTTGGTGAGGCAGTGTCTAACCAGGGCCGGTACATCAGCATTCAATCCTTGTTGGACCACATCTTCAATGATTGTAATGGTGTCAGGCACAGGAACTTTGGTAAACAACGATACTAGATCGAAAGTGACAAGCAAATCACCTGGAGATAGTGAGATGTCCTTAATTAACGATACCAAGTGAGCTGATTTAAGTACAGCTGAGGTGGTCTTACCAGTGAATGGTTGTAAGGTCTCAGACAGAAATCGGGCCAGTTTGTGGGTGGGTGAGTTAATGATGAAGATGATAGAACGAAGTGGTGTATCTTCTTTATGGATTTTTGGTAAGCCATAAAATCTGTGTGGTCTAGCAGCAGAGGGTTTTAAGGAAAGCCGCTTGGTTGGTTCGATTAAAGATGTTGAATCAGTGATGATATTGTTGGTTTTTGTAACAAGGCGGTTGGTGGGATCTCTATTGACTTTGGTATAGCTACAATCATTCAGTAGGTCCTGAATTTTGTTATTGTATGTGTTTTTTTTTCCATGATGACAGTGACATCGCCCTTGTCGGCTGAGAGGATGACGATGTCCTCTCTCTTTTTTAATTGAGGAAGCTCAAAGCGCTCATCCTTACTGATGTTGCTAATAGGTGTTTTAGCGTTTTTGATTAATGTGTCTTAGCGTTAATTAAGGACATCTCATGCTTCCATGTTGATGTGCTTCACAGTGAGGCTCGCTTCAGCTGTTAGCGCTGCTCCCTGCTCTTCCGATGTTCTGCCAGTGCAGCTACAGGAGCTGCTTTTATAGCCCTGGCAGTAGCTACGAGCAGATGCCAGGGGCAGCCAGAAGCGTCCAGAATGACGCAGCTGCTCCCAGGGGCTTCCTCCATCCGCACAGAATCAAGAGCGTGACTCGTGTCTCGGGCTGCAGTCTGTGAGCAGTTTACTGCCATGGAATTCGCTCTGCACTGATAATTCACTATGTAACACGATTTTTGTTCCTGGGTAGTAAGTGTTATTTTCTAATTGCTTATGCCTCAAAACTATATAAAATGGGTATTATTATTCCCCATAAACTTTGCTTTTGTGACCAGGACTTTACGTGAAGGAATTACACAAATGCACACCACGTTTTCTCATTGACAATATGTACATTTCAAAATATCACTGTCCTGGTGTACTATAGTGTATTAAAGTTGTGTCTTGCCTGCTTGTTTCCAATGGAAATATCATTTTTAGTTTAGAGAAGACGTCACACAGCTGAACCCCAGGTTTGAGTCACTGCTATTTGCTGTGGATGAGGGAAGCCCTGGGAGCAGCTGCGTCATTCTGGACGCTTCTGGCTCCCCCTGGCATCTGCTCATAGCTACTGCCAGGGCTATAAAAGCAGCTCCTATAGCTGCACTGGCAGAACATCGGCGGAGGAGGGAGCAGCGCTCACAGCTGAAGCGAGCCTCACTGTGAAGCACATCAACAAGCATGGCCCTCAGTGTTTACTTCCCTGCGATGCACGTGATGGAGAGGAGCGTCTGGCCAGGCTGGCCGGTCTGGAACCCCCGCGGTGAAAGTATTTTCCAGCAGCTGCAGCGAGACATGAGGAGCGAGATCGAGAGGATGGAGAGAATCTTCCGTGGAGTCGATCAGCTCAGCAGCCACACGCGGGCTCCGGGCAGCCTCGGAGACGCACTGCTGCAGCAGCCGGCCGTGAGCAGTGGGTTCCAGATTGAAGATCCACAGAAGCAGGGAGGCGGGTTTGTCGCGTCCTTGGACGTGCAGGACTTCTCCCCACAGGACCTGGCCGTGAAGGTGTCTGGAGACAAGCTGGTGGTGGCCGGACGGCGCGAGGTGAAGAGCGGAGAAGTCAGCAGCGGCAGCTACAGCCACAGCTGCCAGGAGTTCCACAGGGAGACGCAGCTGCCCAGGGACGTGGACCCGCAGAGCGTGAGCTGCTGCTTGACTGAAGACGGGAAGCTGAAGTTCAAGGCTCAGCGCCGCGCCCTCCCTGCAGCGGCCGAGAGGGTGGTGGTCATTGAGCAGCCAGCGACAGCGACTCCTGGCACGGCCTCTCAGTCCACTGGCACCACTCACGCGTAGAGTGGTGCCTGGAGCATCCATTCCAGTAGTCTAACTATTTAACAGTATTCGTGCTGGAATTCAGTGTGATACAATGTCATGCATTTTGTAATTTGTCTTCATGAGAATGTTAAAGACATGTAATGTGTCGTATCTAAACAGTAATATTAACAGCCTGTAGGATGTTATTTACAATGCGACTCATTAGATTTAGAATGTTTCATTTCACCGGGCAACATTAAGTACAATATTGTAAGCAATTTATTGTTTACACACGAATATAGTTATCTGGCGTACATGTACGTTCCTGCTTTGAGCTCTTACTGTTAACATTGTATGCAGTACACGTACAATATAATTTAGAACGTTTAATTTGTTGCTTTCGTCAGTACACTTTTTAAAAAATACATTTTGAAATAAAGTTTTTGTTGCATAAAACCAAATGTTGTTAGTCCAGTTTGTATACTGAACCTAATGACACACAACTGAGGATGTTTAATAATTGTTAAGCAGAAGTTTTTTATTAGTTCAAAGGAATGGTGAGCTGAGTACAGCCGAATGTAAACGAGTGTAGTTACGTAAATACTGATATAAAAATAATTATTTGAAACTGCGCCAAAATCAATAAAAAACTAACATAATTGTATCAGAATTAAATCTCCAATACTTGACATTTAATCAACCTTGATTCAAAGCTTTCATGACTGCAGGAATTCATATTGTTTGGGTCTTTAGGTAAAGTCACGTAGAGAGAAAAAATAAGAAAACATAATAAAAATATCACGACGTTTCAATTGCAACACGAGCGGTCGTCATCAGGAAAAGTGGGGTTAGCTGCTAAAAACAACTGCTTATAAAGGTATAAAGGTTTGAAAAGGGCGTGGCCCAAATGTCAGCAGCCAATGCCAATGCAAGTGGTGGGTAGCGACCGCGGCGGTGGTGGGCTTTCCACCAATCACAGGGCTGCCAGGCAGAAATTAGCATGTCAATGCAAGATCGCCGAGACTCCTTCACGGCGAGTGCGCCAAGGTGGCTATGTTAATGTGAGAGATTAGCATGTTAATGGGAGATCCTGAAGCAGCAGCCTCGAGGATGGCACACGAGGTAGCTGTGTTAGTGAGAAATGACATCTGTTAATGTAAAAAATCAGAGAGCCGAAAAAAACAACTAATATCAGAAGGTGGTAGGCTGGGAACATCATGGCCCGTCATGACTTAAACTGGTTAATAACGTCCTTCCAATGATTTGTCAGTTTGTACCCAAGTCGGTTGAAATTGTGTCTGTGTTAACCCATCTGGAAGGCTTCATTAACGAATCTTTGCTGATAAGCAGTGGGTTTGCAGAGTAACTTCGTCTTGGAAAAATCAATTTCGTGTATGCCCACAGCATTAAAACAATGATCAGCCATGGCTGAGGTATTGGTCCTACCGTGTTTCAGATCTGCCTTATGTTCACGAACACGGTCCGAGACATGTCACTTAGTTTCCCCAATGTAACTACTGCCGCAGACGCAGCTTAGTTTTTAGACGTCGGGGTATTGCATGTCAGGGATCACATCCTTCACAGATGGGATCAGATCACAAATGTTATGTACTGTGTTGAATCGAACCTGGATCTTGTGTTTGCTCATGATTTTGGAAATATTTTTGGTGACCCCTGCTATGTATGGCAAGGTGATGGTTTTGATTGGGTCCTCAGATGGTTCCTTCCCAATGGTTGGGGTGATAGCTTTTCGGATTGTGTAGTCTAAATATCCATTCATCTTGAGGCCTTGGTGTACGTGTTCCAGTTCACTGGCTAGGCGGTGATGGTCGGAAATACATCGAGCTCTATGGTGTAGAGTTATGATGAGAGAATTCTTCTGGGATGGATGGTGGTGGGAGTCAGGTTTTGTTAGGCATTCATATGGGTGGCTTTCCTGTAGACAGAGTGTACCATTGAGCCATCTGGTCTCTGTACGATTAAAACATCCAAGAATGTTAATTTGCCATCCTTTTCCATCTCCATCGTGTATCTGATCGCTGGGTGTATGGAATTGATGTGGTTGAAAAATTGGCCCAGATCTGGTAGGCCATGTGGCCAGATGACGAACGTGTCATCTATGTACCTCTTAGACAAAGACGTAGGGTGGATGCCTGGATGGCATCTGTCTCAAAACATGTTTCCATGAAAACATTGGCTATAACTGGAGATAAGGGAGAACCAATTGGGGTAACTTCACCTTGTTTATAGAATGTTCCATTCCAGGTGAAGTAAGTGTTGGTGAGGCAGTGTCTAACCAGGGCCGGTACATCAGCATTCAATTCCAGTTTGGAGCAAATCTTCAATGATTGCAATGGTGTCAGGCACAGGAACTTTGGTAAACAACGATACTAGATCGAAACTGACAAGCAAATCACCTGGAAATGGTGAGATGTCCTTAAATAACGATACCAAGTGAGCTGATTTAAGTACAGCTGAGGTGGTCTTACCAGTGAATGGTTGTAAGGTCTGATACAGAAATGGGGCCAGTTTGCAGGTGGGTGAGTTAATGATGAAGACGATAGGATGAAGGGGTGTATCTTCTATATGGATTTTTGGTAAGCCATAAAATCTGGGTGGTCTAACAGCAGAGGGTTTTAAGGAAAGCTGCTTGGTTGGTTCGATTAAAGATGTTGAATCAGTGATGATATTGTTGGTTTTTGTAACAAGGCGGTTGGTGGGATCTCTATTGATTTTGGTACAGCTACCATCATTCAGTAGATCCTGAATTTTGTTATTTTATGGGTTTTTTTCCATGATGACAGTGACATTGCCCTTGTCGGCTGAGAGGATGACGATGCCCTCTCTCTTTTTTAATTGAGAAAGCTCAAAGCGCACATACTTACTGATGTTGCTAATAGGTGTCTTAGCGTTTTTGATTAATATGTGTCTTAGCGTTAATTAAGGACATTTTTCGATTTGAAGCTTTCGTGACTGCAAGGATTCATCTTATTTGGTTCTTTCAGTAAAATCACGTAGAATGAGAATAAAATAATAAAATATAACAATTAAATTCTCACGACGTTTCGGCCACAACACAATTGGCCTTCTTCAGGTGAAGGAACAAAAAACTGTCGGGACGACAGAGCTCCAATGAACGCTGCTAAGATTCGTAGCGTCTTTTAAGCTGGTTGAGAGAAGAGAGGCACCTTGACAAAGGGGTTAACATATCAAACAGGAGAATTTATCATTGAAATAGCTGATGTATTTAGCTTGTGACTGGTCACAGAAATAGCTATGTTAAAGTCAAAGCCTACACATCCACAGAGGCACCTAGTACAAATCAAACGGGAGAATTTAGCATTGAATAGCTGAGGGATTAGCTTGTGACTGTCGGGACGACAGAGCTCCAATGAACGCTGCTAAGATTCGTAGCGTCTTTTAAGTTGGTTGAGAGAAGAGAGGCACCTTGACAAAGGGGTTAACATATCAAACAGGAGAATTTATCATTGAAATAGCTGACGGATTTAGCTTGTGACTGGTCACAAAAATAGATATGTTAAATTCAAAGCCTACACATCAACAGAGGCACCTAGTACAAATCAAACAAGAGATTTTAGCATTGAATAGCTGAGGGATTAGCTTGTGACTGGTCAACGAAATAGCTATGTTAAAGTCAAAGCCTACACATCCACCGAGGCACCTCGTACAAGGATGCAAAAAGGGGGATGCAACAACTCAAATATCATACAGTAAACCGATGTGAAAAAACCTGAGTCCAAATTACATCAATATAATAAATGTACTCAATATATTCTTCAATAAGCAGAGCTCATAACAGCAACTGGGTATGCACTACACTATATAATGAATACCATATAGTAAACAGATAAAAAAAAACTAAAATATAATCTACCTCAATGTTAACAATAAACTCTATATATTCTCCAATCAGCTGAGCTACCAACAATAAGTCGTTATATATCACGATGCTATATGGCGAAAAAATGGGTGGATTCTTACCCTCCACATCAGCACCACGGACAGCTACCAGCCCCGTTCAGACGGATGAGTCCATCCATGGTCGGTACAGAGGGAGGAGAGAAACAGCTGCGAGGCGCTGTTATAATCATGTTATAAACCATACCATTAACCGTGGTGTGAGAAGTATTAAGAGTCAATGCCAGTGAAAGAGCTGCCGTCTGAAGATCACCATAAAATTATTAATTAAGAACCGCAATGGTTTAAAACATCTTTCCAATGGTTACTAAGCCAGAATCCATCTTCTCGGTTGAAATTGTCTCTGTGCTTGTATATGTGGATAGCCTCATGAACTAATCTCTCATGGTAGCCGGTTGGCTTGCACAGAACCTCCGTCTTTGAGAAGTCAATGTCATGTGAGCCCACTGAATTATAACAGTGATCTGCCACGGCGGAGGAGTTCGTTCTAATGTGTTTCAAGTCTGCATTATGTTCGCGGATGCGGTCCGAGATATGTCGTTTGGTTTCTCCAATGTAGCTACTACCACAGAGGCACTTTAGTTTGTAAACACCCGGGTACTGTATGTCTGGAACAGCATCTTTTACAGATGGAACCAGATCACGGATTTTATGTACTGTGTTGAATCGGACCTGGATCTTGTGTTTATTCAGGATTTTGGAGATCGTTTTAGTGACCCCTGCAATGTAGGGTAAGGTGATGGTTTTGAGTGGCTCCACAAGAGGATCCTTCTTCATGACTGGAGTGATGGCTTTGCGGATTGTGTAGTCGGAGTAGCCATTAGCCCTGAGAGCCTGGTGTACGTGTTTGAGTTCACTGGTAATGTGTTCCTGGTCGGAATGCATTGGGCTCCATGGTATAGAGTCTTGATGAGGGAGTTCTTCTGGGATGGATGGTGGTGGGAATCCGGTTTCAAGTAAGCATCTGTATGGGTAGCTTTCCTGTAGACAGAGTGGCTCATTGAACCGTCAGGTCTCCTTTTAATTAAGATATCCAAAAAGGGTAGCTTTCCATCTTTTTCCACCTCCATGGTAAATCTGATGGCTGGGTGTATGGAATTGATGTGGTTGAAGAATTGGCCCAGAGCTGGTAGGCCATGTGGCCAGATGACGAACGTGTCATCTATGTACCTCTTAGACAAGGACGTAGGGTGGATGCCTGGATGGCATCCGTCTCAAAACATTTTTCCATGAAAACATTGGCTACAACTGGAGATAAGGGCGAATCCATTGGGGTAGCTTCAACTTGTTTGTACAATGTTCCATTCCAGGTGAAGTAAGTGTTGGTGAGGCAGTGTCTAACCAGGGCCGGTACATCAGCATTCAATCCTTGTTGGACCACATCTTCAATGATTGTAATGGTGTCAGGCACAGGAACTTTGGTAAACAACGATACTAGATCGAAAGTGACAAGCAAATCACCTGGAGATAGTGAGATGTCCTTAATTAACGATACCAAGTGAGCTGATTTAAGTACAGCTGAGGTGGTCTTACCAGTGAATGGTTGTAAGGTCTCAGACAGAAATCGGGCCAGTTTGTGGGTGGGTGAGTTAATGATGAAGATGATAGAACGAAGTGGTGTATCTTCTTTATGGATTTTTGGTAAGCCATAAAATCTGTGTGGTCTAGCAGCAGAGGGTTTTAAGGAAAGCCGCTTGGTTGGTTCGATTAAAGATGTTGAATCAGTGATGATATTGTTGGTTTTTGTAACAAGGCGGTTGGTGGGATCTCTATTGACTTTGGTATAGCTACAATCATTCAGTAGGTCCTGAATTTTGTTATTGTATGTGTTTTTTTTTCCATGATGACAGTGACATCGCCCTTGTCGGCTGAGAGGATGACGATGTCCTCTCTCTTTTTTAATTGAGGAAGCTCAAAGCGCTCATCCTTACTGATGTTGCTAATAGGTGTTTTAGCGTTTTTGATTAATGTGTCTTAGCGTTAATTAAGGACATCTCATGCTTCCATGTTGATGTGCTTCACAGTGAGGCTCGCTTCAGCTGTTAGCGCTGCTCCCTGCTCTTCCGATGTTCTGCCAGTGCAGCTACAGGAGCTGCTTTTATAGCCCTGGCAGTAGCTACGAGCAGATGCCAGGGGCAGCCAGAAGCGTCCAGAATGACGCAGCTGCTCCCAGGGGCTTCCTCCATCCGCACAGAATCAAGAGCGTGACTCGTGTCTCGGGCTGCAGTCTGTGAGCAGTTTACTGCCATGGAATTCGCTCTGCACTGATAATTCACTATGTAACACGATTTTTGTTCCTGAGTAGTAAGTGTTATTTTCTAATTGCTTATGCCTCAAAACTATATAAAATGGGTATTATTATTCCCCATAAACTTTGCTTTTGTGACCAGGACTTTACGTGAAGGAATTACACAAATGCACACCACGTTTTCTCATTGACAATATGTACATTTCAAAATATCACTGTCCTGGTGTACTATAGTGTATTAAAGTTGTGTCTTGCCTGCTTGTTTCCAATGGAAATATCATTTTTAGTTTAGAGAAGACGTCACACAGCTGAACCCCAGGTTTGAGTCACTGCTATTTGCTGTGGATGAGGGAAGCCCTGGGAGCAGCTGCGTCATTCTGGACGCTTCTGGCTCCCCCTGGCATCTGCTCATAGCTACTGCCAGGGCTATAAAAGCAGCTCCTATAGCTGCACTGGCAGAACATCGGCGGAGGAGGGAGCAGCGCTCACAGCTGAAGCGAGCCTCACTGTGAAGCACATCAACAAGCATGGCCCTCAGTGTTTACTTCCCTGCGATGCACGTGATGGAGAGGAGCGTCTGGCCAGGCTGGCCGGTCTGGAACCCCCGCGGTGAAAGTATTTTCCAGCAGCTGCAGCGAGACATGAGGAGCGAGATCGAGAGGATGGAGAGAATCTTCCGTGGAGTCGATCAGCTCAGCAGCCACACGCGGGCTCCGGGCAGCCTCGGAGACGCACTGCTGCAGCAGCCGGCCGTGAGCAGTGGGTTCCAGATTGAAGATCCACAGAAGCAGGGAGGCGGGTTTGTCGCGTCCCTGGACGTGCAGGACTTCTCCCCACAGGACCTGGCCGTGAAGGTGTCTGGAGACAAGCTGGTGGTGGCCGGACGACGCGAGGTGAAGAGCGGAGAAGTCAGCAGCGGCAGCTACAGCCACAGCTGCCAGGAGTTCCACAGGGAGACGCAGCTGCCCAGGGACGTGGACCCGCAGAGCGTGAGCTGCTGCTTGACTGAAGACGGGAAGCTGAAGTTCAAGGCTCAGCGCAGCGCCCTCCCTGCAGCGGCCGAGAGGGTGGTGGTCATTGAGCAGCCAGCGACAGCGACTCCTGGCACGGCCTCTCAGTCCACTGGCACCACTCACGCGTAGAGTGGCGCCTGGAGCATCCATTCCAGCAACCTGCTTCATTGATGTTTTAATTGTATGGATATTTTGTTAAATCAGTTTCTTCTATTCACGATATGTTCAGTAATATTTACGTGTTTCAGCGTTCACATTCAACTTCACTGGATTAAGTGTATCGCTGTAAAGGATTGTCAAATCGTATCGCATCGTTTTAATTTGCCATTACACGTTCATATATTCTAATAAGATAATGATAAATGTTATATTCAAGTATTTTTCATCATTACACATGACTATTTTCTACAGTCTAATTTTCGAACTACTATAATACTATACTGTTTGTGTGAATGGTAATGATTTTTGTAATAAAATGCCTTTCAATTTCCTGCAACATTTGCAACTGTTCTTTTTTCTACATTGTGTTTGTTTCATCGTTACTGTGGATCAGAGTTCTGGACACAGAATTCCCCAAAACTAAGACAACCGGTAACGCGGCCTCATTGCTCCCTGACCATGACAACTCCCAAGGTGCCAGGCTCACGCCGTCGGCCCTGCCGAGTCACTCCGCACTCAGAATCTGGGATTGGCTTGCAATGATCTAAGATCAATCTTACCTCTTCACATTTCACTTGTATCATCCTTCAATTGGTAGTAAATCCTTCGCTAAGGAATTGGTCCTCAAATCGTGGGGACAAGCGTACCACGGAAAGATTAGTTGCCATTTAATGTTTGCGCCACAGAGAATGTAAATAGTTACATGACCACCTCGCTGCTGTAGCAGTGTAAGTCATGCTGCTATTAATATATTCTATGTCTCGAGTTTCCTGGCTGGCTGCTGGCTGTGCTTCTCTCCATCCCAACAATAACTCCGTTGTTAGTGGGTGCAGGAGACAATAGGGACACCAACAAGGTGGGAATAACCAGAACAGTATTTGAAGACTGACACGGTTCATTTAAAATTGCACTTTCAATGTATGCGCCAATTAACGTCATTCTTTTTGACAAAATAACTTGTTTTATCCTAGAGAATTAGAAACTAAACCTGAAGACATTAAACTAGTACAATTAAAATGTACGATTAATTGTAAAGTTAGCAAAATAAATAAATGATCTAATTCATATACTATATTCTTGGTTCTTTCGGTAAAGTCACGTAGAAGGGAAACAATAAAATAATAAAGATAATCCCTCAGCTATTTGCACAAACCAATCCCTTAGCTATTTCAATGCTAAATTACTAGTTGCCTCTGTGGATGTGTAGGTTTTGACTTTAACATAGCCATTCCTGTGACCAGTCACAAGCTAATCCCTTAGGTATTTCAATGCTAAATTACTAGTTGCCTCTGTGGATGTGTAGGTTTTGACTTTAACATAGCCAATTCCGTGACCAGTCACAAGCTAATCCCTCAGCTATTGATATGTAAACCCCTTTGTCAAGGTGCTTCACTTATCCCAACCAGCTTAAAAGTCTCTACGAATCTTAACATCGTTAATTGAAGCTCTGTCGTCCCGACAGTTACCTTTCACCTAAAGACGGCCGCTTGCGTTGTGGCCAAAACGTCGTGAGAATTTTATCGTGTCATTTTATTATTTTATTCTCATTCTACGTGACTTTACCGAAAGAACCAAAGAAAATAAAATAATAAAGATATAAAACAATAAAATTATCCAAATCAAAATTCATATACTGTTGATTTATTCACTCCATATCCGCAGTGGACACTGCCGGTTGTGTTCCTTCCTTAGCTCCCATTCCCACGTTAGTCTCGACCACCGGCCGTCATCACTTCAAGTTGTGTGTCCTGCCTCACCCCACCTTTCTAAACTAAAATTACGTCCTTAATTTGCATATGAAGTCCAATTGACGTGTCCGTCTTCCAGTATCAGTGTTGTTCTTAGGATGCGCATCATCTCTACGCTTCCTTGTGCATTTCTAAACATTGGTTATATTTTCTGTTTGTGATGCATCTGTTTGAAAAAAACGTTCTGCTTAAGGCATATGGCTCAGTTACGTTTCATTATTAAGTTAAGATAAAAATAAGCACTTTGCTCTGCCCTGATACGCCTCTCTTAATCATTTTCATCCCTCTTCCCCTTCAACAACCGCCCTACGTGCAAATGCACTTCTGTGTTTTCAAGGCTGTGTCCCTGTTCTTTTTGCGTTCAGTTTGTCATTCCCCCGCACCTCCATTAAAGCATGGTTGGCAGCGTACGGTGCGAAAGAAGTTCACCATGCAAACATACGCTGCGTTGAAAAATGATTCTACTGATAGCAGACCAAACCTGGACAGATTTCTCAATACGAGTGCAATATCGAGGGTACAGATCAATACGACCTGAACACAGATGCTATTTCTCGGACGGTTGGCAACTCTAGCCATGCCCATACAAACATACACAACATCTTGACCATGAATCGCCTATGCGGCAGATTAAATGTCAAGCATTTTACATTGAATTCCGATCTACTTTTGTTCGTTTTGATTGATTTTGGAGCAGTTTCAAGTAAGTATTTTTTATACAATTATTGTATTGTCATTTACTGTATAATTATGATAATAGACCAAGCACTGAGACATTGCCCAGGGTTGGTCTACAATCGAAAAGGTGGCAACCCCATAGCACACCCTCATGTGTTTCAGTGTTAACACATCGTATGTTTGTATCTTGAAATTCTTTCGCACCGTACGTAGCCCACCGTGCTAATCGGAGGTATGAGATAAGGACAAGGAACTAAACACAATAAGCAATTACTTAAGAAGAGTTTCAATTGAGTATGGGATGATTGCGAGTGCTGTCAATATGGCGGTGTTGACAACAAGCATCCACTTGAAACGAACGCGCTTCCGAAAATCTGCGATTTTATCATTTCATGCCGATACGTGGAGATGAGCGGGTTCACCGCGGGTCTTAAACAGCCCTTCCCCAGCCAACATGCACTGGGGGAAATTCCATCAATATTCTCATTAATAATCTGCTTTGGAAGACGAAGAAGAAAAAAGCTAATCCTGCAGGCATCGCGGATAATAAGATTAGAATATTACTTCGCCCCACATCATGGCGGATACGCACGAATGTTGAACGTCTTTGGGGCCGTCCATAAATGACGTCACGCACCTGGGGGGGGGGCGATCAGACATTTGTGACGATGTGTGACGAGGGGGGGGGTGAGAAATGTGACGTCACATCAAAATGCGCAACTTTAAGTAAATATAGACGACACGTTCTACTTAATTAAATATACTTTTTAATAAATGTTTTCTCCTACAACATCAGAGTGCAGCGCCACATTAAATACGCACTACAATGACAATAGTTTAAAGCGATTTGAAGCATGTTTTATTTGGTGGGAGGGGGGCCAGAGCTTTGTGACGTCATATTTGAGGGGGGGGTCTGACTTTTTGTGACGCCGTGTGACAATGGGGGGGTGGGGTCAAAAATCGTCAGAAGTCGCGTGACGTCATTTATGGACGGCCCCTTTGGCACCGTGCGTCGCCGAATCATTGCTCATCGGAGTGTCAGCTGTATGACAACGCGACGTGGCACGCAGTGCCAACGCACACCTGTCAACCCCTAACCATTGCCTCTCTTATTACAGACCAATTCAGACCTTATTGGTCACCCCGTGCCCCTTACAAATCTCAACGTTCATCCTACAAAATCCCATCACAAGGGGAGAAACACAAAACATTGTTTTGCCCGTTTTGAAACGGCTCTAGTAAGCCGTATGGACCTGAGAACTCAATCTCCCTGTACACCAATACGGGGTAACCCCGTACGGGTTGACACGGCATGCCAACGTGATACTGAATCGCGCCTTCGGCTCTAAGAGATTCGTTTGTGACTGAACTGGAGATTAATGAATGATAAACCAGCCAGGGCTTCCCTCGCTGTATGCGGGTTCGGTTTGTTGCGCTATTTCACGCTGTGGGGGCCGTCCATAAATGACGTCACGCGATTTTAGACGATTTTTGACCCCCCCTCCCATCGTCACGCGGCGTCACAAAGAGTCAGAGCCCCCCCTCAAATATGACGGTACAAAGCTGTGCCCCCCCCCAAAATAAAGCATGCTTCATATCGCTTTAAACTATTGTCATCGTGGTGCTTATTTAATGTGGCGCTGCACTCTGATGTTGTAGGAGAAAATATTTATTAAAAAGTCTATTTAATTACGTAGAACGTGTTGTCTATAGTTATTTAAAGTTGTGCATTTTGATGTGACGTCACATTTCTCAACCCCCCCCCCCCCCCCCTCATTTATGGACGGCCCCAGTACAATGCGGCTACCTCTGACCCAAAAGTCGCTCTCTGGAGCTGCTGTGCACGTGTGTGGTGGGGGGAGCGGTGGGCTACGTACGGTGCGAAAGAATTTCAAGATACAAACATACGATGTGTTAACACTGGAACACATGAGGGTGTGCTATGGGGTTGCAACCTTTTCGATTGTAGACCAACCCTGGGCAATGTCTCAGTGCTTGGTCTATTATCACAATTATACAGTAAATGGCAATACAATAATTCTATTAAAAATACTTACTTGAAACTGCGCCAAAATAAATCAAAACGAACAAAAGTAGATCGAAATTCAATGTATAATGCTTGACATTTAATCTGCCGCATAGGCGATTCATGGTCAAGATGTTGTGTATGTTTGCATGGGCATGGCTAGAGTTGCCACCCGTCCATAAATTAGCATCTGTGTTCAGTTGGTATTGATCTGTACCCTCGATATTGCACTCGTATTGAGAACTCTGTCCAGGATTGGTCTGCAGTCAGTAGAATCATTTTTCAACGCAGCGTATGTTTGCATGGTGAACTTCTTTCGCACCGTACGCAGCCAACCATGCTTTACTGGAGGTGCGGGGGAATAACAAACTGAACGCAAAAAGAACAGGGACACAGCCTTGAAAACACAGAAGTGCATCTACACGTAGGGCGGTTGTTGAAGGGGAAGACGGATGAAAATGATTAAGAGAGGTGTATCAGGGCAGAACAAAGTGCTTATTGTTATCTTAACTTAATAATGAAACGTAACTGAGCCATATGCCTTAAGCAGAACGTTTTTTTTCAAACAGATGCATCACAAACGGAAAATAGAACCAATGTTTAGAAATGCACAAGGAAGCGTAGAGATGATGCACATCCTAAGAATTACACTGATACTGGAAGACGGACAAGTCAATTGGACTTCATATGACTTCATATAATTAAGGACGTAATTTTAGTTTAGAAAGGTGGGGTGAGGCAGGACACACAACTTGAAGTGATGACGGCCGGTGGTCGAGACTAACGTGGGAATGGGAGCTAAGGAAGGAACACAATCGGCAGTGTCCACTGCGGAGATGGAGTGAATAAATCAACAGTATATGAATTTTGATTTGGGGAATTTTATTGTTTTATATCTTTATTATTTTATTTTCTTTGGTTCTTTCGGTAAAGTCACGTAGAATGAGAATAAAATAATAAAAAAACACAATAAAATTCTCACGACGTTTTGGCCACAACGCAAGCGGCCGTCTTTAGGTGAAAGGTACAGTACTGTCGGGACGACAGAGCTTCAATTAACGATGTTAAGATTCGTAGCGACTTTTAAGCTGGTTGGGAGAAGTAAGGCACCTTGACAAAGGGGTTTACATATCAATAGCTGAGGGATTAGCTTGTGACTGGTCACGGAATTGGCTATGTTAAAGTCAAAACCGACACATCCACAGAGGCAACTAGTAATTTAGCATTGAAATAGCTAAGGGATTAGCTTGTGACTGGTCACAGGAATGGCTATGTTAAAGTCAAAACCTACACATCCACAGAGGCAACTAGTAATTTAGCATTGAAATAGCTAAGGGATTAGCTTGTGCAAATAGCTGAGGGATTAGCTTGTGACTGGTCACGGAAATGGCTATGTTAAAGTAAAAACCTACACATCCACGGAGGCAACTAGTAATTTAGCATTGAAATAGCTAAGGGATTAGCTTGTGACTGGTCACAGAAATATATGTTAAAGTAAGGCCTACACATCCACAGAGCTTCAATGAACGCTGTTAAGATTCGTAGCGACTTTTAAGCTGGTTGGGAGAAGTGAGGAGTGAGGCTCCCTCCTCTGCCGATGTTCTGTCTCAGATGTGAATAATTAGTATTGTATTACAATTCTATAAACAATACAGTGTTGTAGTGCATCACGTGTTGATGTTCCATTGCACAGCCACGTTCCAAATGCTATAATGACGTAAGAGCCGTGGAAACCTCTGACGTCACGGTGACGTCATGGCCCGGTGACGTCACGGCAGAGGTCAGAGTGGAGTCGGCTCCTGGAGAGGAAACCACCTCACCCCACGCTGCTCCTCCACTTCGAGTTCTTCAGAGACCTTCGCCACCACCACCACCATGGCGATCTTCACGGCTGTCCTCACTGTGGTTCTGCTGCTCACGCAGCCGATGGTGGAGCTCCTCGGAGGATCTCGGCGTGGGGGTTCGGACATTAACGCCTCCAACACCACCACCACCACGATCAACTACTCGGGACTCGTGAAGAACGTCTCTGCATCAGCAGGGGTCGCCACCTGGGGACCGATGTTCAGTAGCCACAGTGAGGACATTGTGGACAGCGTGCTCCCTGCCCTCCTGCAGGCTATGGGTGAGCTGAGCAGCAGCTGCCAGGCCATAGTGGACAGCGCGCTCCCTGCTCTGCTCCACGCTGTGGGTCAGCTGTACAGCGGCTGCAAGGAGGCCATCAGCTCCACCGTGCTGCTGAACACCCTGCACATCGCCGTGCATCTCTGGCGTTTCATACGTCGCCAAGTGAGTGAGCAACATCCATCATCATCACCACCATCAGCCATGGTCAATCCACTAGTGGGTAGAGACCTCCACGAGCCGTCGCCACCTCCCACGATGCCGCTGTGCAGTAATCCACCCAGCACCTGCACATGGAGCGATTTCATTGCTTCATCTCCCCACTGGGCACCCTCTCGGATGACCCCCTCGCAGCCCGTCGGCATCACTCACCCCCTTCACACCTCCACCGATCCCCCTCAACTCCACTCACGGTGTCTTCAACAGCCTGGTTGGGCACTGGAACAGTATCCCGGACAGTGCCGGATTAAGCTCGTGCGGGTCCTGTAGCTTATATTATAAAGGTGCCCAGAATAAATGAAAAAAACACAATTATAAAGCACGAAGTTTTTAACTTGCATAGTAAAGTAATTGTAATTTTACTATAGTAATAGAGCAAGTACAGAATCACTGAACGGGGATTTATAGGGTGAGATCATTTAGCGCGGGGCGCTTGAAAGTGCGGGGCCCACAGCTAATGATTATTTTGTTCCGAGGATAATCCGGCACTGATCACGGATTGAGTATGAGGAGCAGTGATGAGATTTAAAGTATTTTTTAACATGTAATTAAAATGTTATGTTTAATAGAAAATATAATGTTGTTTGTCTCTTAGCTGTGATTCGTAAAAACACTGTTGTTACTCAATGGTCTTTCGGTAAAGTCACGTAGAAAAAATAAACAAAATAATAGAATACGACGTTTCGATTGCAACTCAAGCAGTCGTCATCAGGTGAAACTAAATTTGAGAGAGAGAGACCAAACACAGACAGGGAGACACAAAGATCCCCCGTATAGCCTGAACAGACTGTAGGGGCAAGTGCTGTTAGCGAGCACCTGTGAAGGCCGGAACAGTACACGAGGGGGTGGGTGGCCAGCACCACGCCCGACCGCCTTTGTCTCCCTAGTGGCGATGTTTACACACCGCACCAGGTACTCATTTGAGGCTGAGTCGACCTAGGGGAGGCCCGGGACCGGTTCAGATAATCGTCACTGGTGTTGGCCGTGAGCGGGAATCGAACCCGGGTCGCCAGGTTCATAGCGCAGCGTAGCGCTAACAGCTGCACCACCGCTCCCCACACACAGGGAGACACACAAGCAGAGAAGGACGGTGATCAACCAGGCAAAGTATTATTTGTTGTGTTGGCCGACTCAATGAGTTGCATTACATTTCTAAGTTTGCTGAGTTTGATCCTCTTTCTATCAGCTTGTACCCTCTGTAAATTTCACCCCCACTATCTCGCCCGTTACGGCAGCCCCTCCGCTCCCACTCCCCCTCGGAGTAGCCGAGGGATTAGCCGGGGTATGCTTGCTCTGCGATCTTACATTTACTTGCAAATCCCACCACAAACGTATATAGTGTAACCTTTGGTTGCAGTAGCTCTCTCGCTACATTTCTTCCTGTCTCAGCAGTCCGCCTGCTGTATTATTTCACCTGAAGACGATTGCTTGTGTTGTGACCACGTGTATACTGTTTACTACAGTACTATGGTGTTGTGACCACGTGTATACTGTTTAATATAGTACTATAGTGTTGTGACCACGTGTATACTGTTTACTATAGTACTATAGTGTTTTGACCACGTGTATACTGTTTACTATAGTACTATAGTGTTGGGACCACGTGTATACTGTATACTACAGTACTATAGTGTTATGACCACGTGTATACTGTTTACTATAGTGTTGGGACCACGTGTATACTGTTTACTACAGTACTATAGTGTTGTGACCACGTGTATACTGTTTCCTATAGTACTATAGTGTTGTGACCATGTGTATACTGTTTACTATAGTACTGTAGTGTTGTGACCACGTGTATACTGTTTACTACAGTACTATAGTGTTGTGACCACGTGCATACTGTTTACTATAGTACTATAGTGTTGTGACCATGTGTATACTGTTTACTATGGTACTATAGTGTTGTGACCACGTGTATACTGTTTACTACAGTACTATAGTGTTGTGACCACGTGTATACTGTTTACTATAGTACTATAGTGTTGGGACCACGTGTATACTGTTTACTACAGTACTATAGTGTTGTGACCACGTGTATACTGTTTACTATAGTACTATAGTGTTGGGACCACGTGTATACTGTTTACTACAGTACTATCGTGTTGTGACCACGTGTATACTGTTTACTATAGTACTATAGTTTTGTGACCACGTCTATACTGTTTACTATAGTACTATAGTGTTGTGACCACGTGTATACTGTTTACTATAGTACTATAATGTTGTGACCACGTGTATACTGTTTACTACAGTTCTATAGTGGTGTGAACACGTGTGTACTGTTTACTATAGTACTATGGTGTTGTGACCACGTGTACACTGTTTGCTACAGTACTATAGTGTTGTGACCACGTGTGTAATGTTTACTACAGTCCTATAGTGTTGTGATCACGTGTGTAATGTTTACTACAGTACTATAGTGTTGTGACCACGTGTATACTGTTTACTACAGTACTATAGTGTTGTGACCACGTGTATACTGTTTACTATAGTACTATAGTGTGACCACGTGTATACTGTTTACTACAGTACTATAGTGTTGTGACCACGTGTATACTGTTTACTACAGTACTATAGTGTTGTGACCACGTGTATACTGTTTACTACAGTACTATAGTGTTGTGACCACGTGTATACTGTTTACTATAGTACTATAGTTTGTGACCACGTGTTTACTGTTTACTATAGTACTATAGTGTTGTGACCACGTGTATATTGTTTACTACAGTACTATAGTGTTGTGACCACGTGTATACTGTTTACTATAGTACTATAGTGTTGTGACCACGTGTTTACTGTTTACTATAGTACTATAGTGTTGTGACCACGTGTACACTGTTTACTACAGTACTATAGTGTTGTGACCACGTGTGTAATGTTTACTACATTACTATAGTGTTGGGACCACGTGTATACTGTTTACTACAGTACTATAGTGTTGTGACCACGTGTATACTGTTTCCTATAGTACTATAGTGTTGTGACCATGTGTATACTGTTTACTATAGTACTATAGTGTTGTGACCACGTGTATACTGTTTACTACAGTACTATAGTGTTGTGACCACGTGTATACTGTTTACTATAGTACTATAGTGTTGTGACCATGTGTATACTGTTTACTATAGTACTATAGAGTTGTGACCACGTCTATACTGTTTACTACAGTACTATAGTGTTGTGACCACGTGCATACTGTTTACTATAGTACTGTAGTGTTGTGACCACGTGTATACTGTATACTACAGTACTATAGTGTTGTGACCACGTGTATACTGTTTACTACATTACTATAGTGTTGTGACCACGTGTATACTGTTTACTATAGTACTATAGTGTTGTGACCATGTGTATACTGTTTACTATAGTACTATAGTGTTGTGACCACGTCTATACTGTTTACTACAGTACTATAGTGTTGTGACCACGTGCATACTGTTTACTATAGTACTGTAGTGTTGTGACCACGTGTATACTGTATACTACAGTACTATAGTGTTGTGACCACGTGTATACTGTTTACTATAGTACTATAGTGTTGGGACCACGTGTATACTGTTTACTACCGTACTATACTGTTGTGACCACGTGTATACTGTTTCCTATAGTACTATAGTGTTGTGACCATGTGTATACTGTTTACTATAGTACTATAGTGTTGTGACCACGTCTATACTGTTTACTACAGTACTATAGTGTTGTGACCACGTGCATACTGTTTACTATAGTACTGTAGTGTTGTGACCACGTGTATACTGTATACTACAGTACTATAGTCTTGTGACCACGTGTATACTGTTTACTATAGTACTATAGTGTTGTGACCACGTGTATACTGTTTACTATAGTACTATAGTGTTGTGACCACGTGTACTGTTTACTATAGTACTATAGTGTTGGGACCACGTGTATACTGTTTACTACAGTACTATAGTGTTGTGACCACGTGTATACTGTTTCCTATAGTACTATAGTGTTGTGACCATGTGTATACTGTTTACTATGGTACTATAGTGTTGTGACCACGTGTATACTGTTTACTACAGTACTATAGTGTTGTGACCAAGTGTATACTGTTTACTATAGTACTGTAGTGTTGTGACCACGTGTATACTGTTTACTATAGTACTATAGTGTTGGGACCACGTTTATACTGTTTACTATAGTACTATAGTGTTGGGACCACGTGTATACTGTTTACTACAGTACTATAGTGTTGTGACCACGTGTATACTGTTTACTATAGTACTATAGTGTTGTGACCACGTCTATACTGTTTACTATAGTACTATAGTGTTGTGACCACGTGTATACTGTTTACTATAGTACTATAATGTTGTGACCACGTGTATACTGTTTACTACAGTACTATAGTGGTGTTACCACGTGTGTACTGTTTACTATAGTACTATTGTGTTGTGACCACGTGTACACTGTTTGCTACAGTACTATAGTGTTGTGACCACGTGTGTAATGTTTACTACAGTACTATAGTGTTGTGATCACGTGTGTAATGTTTACTACAGTACTATAGTGTTGTGACCACGTGTATACTGTTTACTACAGTACTATAGTGTTGTGACCACGTGTGTACTGTTTTCTATAGTACTATAGTGTGACCACGTGTATACTGTTTACTACAGTACTATAGTGTTGTGACCACGTGTATACTCTTTACTACAGTACTATAGTGTTGTGACCAAGTGTGTACTGTTTACTACAGTACTATAGTGTTGTGACCACGTGTATACTGTTTACTATAGTACTGTAGTGTTGTGACCACGTGTATACTGTATTTGCTATAGTACTATAGTGTTGTGACCACGTGTATACTGTTTACTACAGTACTATAGTGTTGTGACCACGTGTGTACTGTTTACTACAGTACTATAGTGTTGTGACCACGTGTACACTGTTTACTACAGTACTATAGTGTTGTGACCACGTGTTTACTGTTTACTATAGTACTATAGTGTTGTGACCACGTGTACACTGTTTACTACAGTACTATAGTGTTGTGACCACGAGTGTAATGTTTACTACATTACTATAGTGTTGGGACCACGTGTATACTGGTTACTACAGTACTATAGTGTTGTGACCACGTGTTTACTGTTTCCTATAGTACTATAGTGTTGTGACCATGTGTATACTGTTTACTATAGTGTTGTGACCACGTGTATACTGTTTACTACAGTACTATAGTGTTGTGACCACGTGTATACTGTTTACTATAGTACTATAGTGTTGTGACCATGTGTATACTGTTTACTATAGTACTATAGTGTTGGGACCACTTCTATACTGTTTACTACAGTACTATAGTGTTGTGACCACGTGCATACTGTTTACTATAGTACTGTAGTGTTGTGACCACGTGTATACTGTATACTACAGTACTATAGTGTTGTGACCACGTGTATTCTGTTTACTATAGTACTATAGTGTTGGGACCACGTGTATACTGTTTACTACAGTACTATAGTGTTGTGACCACGTGTATACTGTTTACTATAGTACTATAGTGTTGTGACCATGTGTATACTGTTTACTATAGTACTATAGTGTTGTGACCACGTCTATACTGTTTACTACAGTACTATAGTGTTGTGACCACGTGCATACTGTTTACTATAGTACTGTAGTGTTGTGACCACGTGTATACTGTATACTACAGTACTATAGTGTTGTGACCACGTGTATACTGTTTACTATAGTACTATAGTGTTGGGACCACGTGTATACTGTTTACTACAGTACTATAGTGTTGTGACCACGTTCTATACTGTTTCCTATAGTACTATAGTGTTGTGACCATGTGTATACTGTTTACTATAGTACTATAGTGTTGTGACCACGTCTATACTGTTTACTACAGTACTATAGTGTTGTGACCACGTGCATACTGTTTACTATAGTACTGTAGTGTTGTGACCACGTGTATACTGTATACTACAGTACTATAGTCTTGTGACCACGTGTATACTGTTTACTATAGTACTATAGTGTTGGGACCACGTGTATACTGTTTACTACAGTACTATAGTGTTGTGGCCACGTGTATACTGTTTACTATAGTACTATAGTGTTGTGACCACGTGTATACTGTTTACTATAGTACTATAGTGTTGTGACCACGTGTATACCGTTTACTATAGTACTATAGTGTTGGGACCACGTGTATACTGTTTACTACAGTACTATAGTGTTGTGACCACGTGTATATTGTTTCCTATAGTACTATAGTGTTGTGACCATGTGTATACTGTTTACTATGGTACTATAGTGTTGTGACCACGTGTATACTGTTTACTACAGTACTATAGTGTTGTGACTAAGTGTATACTGTTTACTATAGTACTGTAGTGTTGTGACCACGTGTATACTGTTTACTATAGTACTATAGTGTTGGGACCACGTGTATACTGTTTACTATAGTACTATAGTGTTGGGACCACGTGTATACTGTTTACTACAGTACTATAGTGTTGTGACCACGTGTATACTGTTTACTATAGTACTATAGTGTTGTGACCACGTCTATACTGTTTACTATAGTACTATAGTGTTGTGACCACGTGTATACTGTTTACTATAGTACTATAATGTTGTGACCACGTGTATACTGTTTACTACAGTACTATAGTGGTGTTACCACGTGTGTACTGTTTACTATAGTACTATAGTGTTGTGACCACGTGTACACTGTTTGCTACAGTACTATAGTGTTGTGACCACGTGTGTAATGTTTACTACAGTACTATAGTGTTGTGATCACCTGTGTAATGTTTACTACAGTACTATAGTGTTGTGACCACGTGTATACTGTTTACTACAGTACTATAGTGTTGTGACCACGTGTGTACTGTTTACTATAGTACTATAGTGTGACCACGTGTATACTGTTTACTACAGTACTATAGTGTTGTGACCAAGTGTGTACTGTTTACTACAGTACTATAGTGTTGTGACCACGTGTATACTGTTTACTATAGTACTGTAGTGTTGTGACCACGTGTATACTGTATTTGCTATAGTACTATAGGGTTGTGACCACGTGTATACTGTTTACTATAGTACTATAGTGTTGGGACCACGTGTATACTGTTTACTACAGTACTATAGTGTTGTGACCACGTGTATACTGTTTACTATAGTACTATAGTGTTGTGACCACGTCTATACTGTTTACTATAGTACTATAGTGTTGTGACCACGTGTATACTGTTTACTATAGTACTATAATGTTGTGACCACGTGTATACTGTTTATTACAGTACTATAGTGGTGTTACCACGTGTGTACTGTTTACTATAGTACTATAGTGTTGTGACCACGTGTACACTGTTTGCTACAGTACTATAGTGTTGTGACCACGTGTGTAATGTTTACTACAGTACTATAGTGTTGTGATCACCTGTGTAATGTTTACTACAGTACTATAGTGTTGTGACCACGTGTATACTGTTTACTACAGTACTGTAGTGTTGTGACCACGTGTGTACTGTTTACTATAGTACTATAGTGTGACCACGTGTATACTGTTTACTACAGTACTATAGTGTTGTGACCAAGTGTGTACTGTTTACTACAGTACTATAGTGTTGTGACCACGTGTATACTGTTTACTATAGTACTGTAGTGTTGTGACCACGTGTATACTGTATTTGCTATAGTACTATAGGGTTGTGACCACGTGTATACTGTTTACTACAGTACTATAGTGTTGTGACCACGTGTGTACTGTTTACTACAGTACTATAGTGTTGTGACCACGTGTATACTGTTTACTATAGTACTATAGTGTTGTGACCACGTGTATACTGCGGGATTGTGGGTAATCGTCTCCCATGCTCGGTCTCAGTCGGTGTGCCTCACTTGTATAGTCAACATCCGTGCGAACCTATCTTGTTTACTATAGTACTATAGTGTTGTGACCACGTGTATACTGTTTACTACAGTACTATAGTGTTGTGACTACGTGTATACTGTTTACTACAGTACTGTAGTGTTGTGAATACGTGTGTGTGCGTAAAGCATTTTTTTATTTTGTGTCCATGTGTAGTGACTGTTCTTTAGTAACTGTACTGCAAGTGAAAGTCGTCCTACACAATAACCATCCTCTATCTCCTCTCCCTCACACCAGCCACGATTAAATGTAATTAATAAATTTGATTACTTTATATTAAATAATAAAAATATAAAAATGTATTTTGTATTAATATTTTTTATATGAATATGGTATTTTTGGTTTGTGGAACGAATCATCTGAGTTTCCATTATTTCTTATGGGGGAAATTCGCTTTGATATACGAGTGCTTTGGATTAAGAGCACGTTTCCAGAAGGAATTATGCTCGCAATCCAAGGTTTCACTTTATTAGTTATTTTTCTATCTACGTGATTTTACCGAAAGAAACCAAAGAGTATGCTGTTGTTAGTTTAAATGTTTGGTAAGTAAGACTTAGTCTGTGCTGCTCTTCAGTTGCCTGGATGAAAAGTGGCCCAAGTTTTTCCCAATCCTGGCCTCCTGGCTCAAAAACGTAAAAAACAAACTCGCAAGTCTGTCCCCAGGGTCACAACGCACTCACAGACACGGAGCAGGGAGATTCAGCTAATGACGCCGTTGATGTTTTTCGTAACTTTTGCAGAGAGCGATGAGAATGAGGATGAGGACCGGAAGGAGGAAGATTTCCCGGGCGCTGCAGAGAAAGAAAGGTGGAGGTCTCGGCCGAGCACCGAGTCCCTGGGCTCGTATGGCCGCGGCGCGGAGACGAAAGCGGCGGGCGCAGGGGAGGGGAAACAGCCCCGGCACCAAGCAGAGCTGTGCTCCTCACCTGAAGAATCCAGCTCCACTCAGGCCATCGCTCCCACTGGGGCCATCGCCTCCACCTCCACTCGGGCCATTGCCTCCATCTCTACTCGGGCCATCGCCTCCACCGCTGCCATCGCCTCCCCCGCTGCCATCGCCTCCACCTCCACTCAGGCCATCGCCTCCATCTCTACTCAGGCCATCGCCTCCCCCACTGATATCAACTCCACCTCCAATGCTTCCATCGCCTCCACCTCCACTCGGGCCATCGCCTCCACCTCCACTCGGGCCATCGCCTCCACCTCCACTCGGGCCATCGCCTCCACCTCTACTCAGGCCATCGCCTCCACCTCTACTCAGGCCATCGCCTCCACCTCCACGCAGGCCATCGTCTCCATCTCTACTCAGGCCATCGCCTCCCCCACTGATATCAACTCCACCTCCACTGCTTCCATCGCCTCCACCTCCACTCAGGCCATCGCCTCCACCTCCACTCGGGCCATCTTCTCCACCTCCACTCAGGCCATCGCCTCCACCTCTACTCAGGCCATCGCCTCCACCTCCACTCAGGCCATCGCCTCCACCTCTACTCAGGCCATCGCCTCCACCTCCACTCAGGCAATCGCCTCTACCTCCACTCGGGCCATCGCCTCCACCTCTACTCAGGCCATCGCCTCCACCTCTACTCAGGCCATCGCCTCCATCTCTACTCAGGCCATCGCCTCCACCTCTACTCATGCCATCGTCTCCACCTCAACTCAGGCCATCGCCTCTACCTCTACTCAGGCCATCGCCTCCACCTCTACTCAGGCCATCGCCTCCATCTCCACTCAGGCAATCGCCTCCACCTCCACTCGGGCCATCGCCTCCACCTCTACTCGGGCCATCGCCTCCACCTCTACTCAGGCCATCGTCTCCACCTCAACTCAGGCCATCGCCTCCACCTCTACTCAGGCCATCGCCTCTACCTCTACTCAGGCCATCGCCTCCATCTCTACTCAGGACATCGCCCCCACTGCTGCCATCTCCTACACCTCCAATCGGGCCATCGGCTCCACTGCTGCCATCGCCTCCATCTCTACTCAGGCCATTGCCTCCACCACTGATATCAACTCTACCCCCACTGCTGACATCGACTCCACCTTCACTCCTGCCATTGCCTCAACCTTCACTTCTGCCATCGCCTCCACTGCCACTATCGCCACCACCGCCACTCGCACCATCACCTCCACCCATGAGTAATCAAGCTAACCCCCAGGATTGGGAGCTCCCTGCTTTCCACCTGCCTCCACCTCCACCAGAGCCCTGGGCTCCTCCACCCCACCGTGATACCAGACCGGGCCCGGCACACGAGTCTTTTGCTCCCTGTTCTTCACGGCAGCGTTACCGCAAGTCCCGCAACAGCCGCCTTCCTCCCCGCCTCCGCAAACCTCCTCTCGAATCCTCAACTCCACTGCTGCCATCGCCTCCATCTCTACTCAGGCCATTGTCTCCACCACTGATATCAACTCTACCCCCACTGCTGACATCGACTCCACCTTCACTCCTGCCATTGCCTCAACCTCCACTTCTGCCATCGCTTCCACTGCCACTATCGCCACCACCGCCACTCGCACCATCACCTCCACCCATGAGTAATCAAGCTAACCCCCAGGATTGGGAGCTCCCTGCTTTCCACCTGCCTCCACCTCCACCAGAGCCCTGGGTTCCTCCACGCCACCTTGATACCAGACCGGGCCCGGCACACGAGTCTTTTGCTCCCTATTCTTCACGGCAGCGTTACCGCAAGTCCCGCAACAGCCGCCTTCCTCCCCGCCTCCGCAAACCTCCTCTCGAATCCTCAACTCCATCCGCATTGATTCGTCCCATCCACCCGGACCGAGAGCACCTTCCCCCCGGCCTCGCTCCACCTGCAGGGCAGCGGATCCCCCCCCAGCCCAGGTGCAACGGCCGGGGTCCCGCGTACGGAGTCCCAGGTGCCCCTTCTGCCTGGCACCACTCCCACGAGTCGCGCTTCACGCGGCGTCCCGCCCTCCTCCCCACGCCTCCACCGGATCAGTGGATTCCTCCCCACCTTCGTCCCAGCCGAGCGGCTCCTGCTCCACACTGGGCCACCCGTCCCACTTTTGTTCCATGCCGCTCCACAGATTTCCACGACAGACATCATCATCCGCCCCTTGTCCAACCCACACCACTGCATCACCATAGCCCGGCGACATTCACGGACTGCTCACACACGTGACTCCTGCTGGTCGGGTGACCGTGATGAACTATATGTGTCGCGTTGATGGCCATGTGATGGACATTGCTTTGAGTGGCAGAGCAGGTGGTTGTCATGATTAATACATTTGTGTTGTTATTGGACACTGCAGTGTGCGTGTGAGTTGCTGTGCGGTGCAACAGAGCACGTATTTGGTGTCGATCTTCGCGTGTGTGTGATTGTGTGGAGCGGTAGTGTCATGGTTAACGCTACACCGCGCTTCGAAACCCAGGTTTGACCCGAGTTAGCTTTCCGCACACGGCCACAGCCGGTGCAAGCAGTTGCGCAACTCGGTTGCACACAACTGAAGTCACTCTACACGTGGAAGTCTCTGCAACCAATTTGCTTGGCGATTGGTGGCCAGAACCACGAGCGATCCACACAGCACAGGGTGCTGGTCAGTCTGACCAACCACCCATTTCACCTGACTTTCCACAAAATCACCATTAATGTTCCTTTCCCGGGCAGTGACACCAACTCTGCCAAAGTGTGTTAGGAACTAATGCTGTGTATGTTCGGCAGAAACTCTGCACGATTCTGCTGATAAGACACTTAATTTCGAAACCATTTGAGAATGTCGTATTTATAATAAACGTGCACCATTTTTTAGCTGCTTGCCGCCCCTGTACATAGTACCTCTGTATTGATTACAAGTCCTGTGTGCTCACTATTGTACCATGGCATGTGCCTAGGTGGCACTACCGGATGGCTCCCATCCATAGCTGCCAGGCCATCGGCCAGCGCGATAAATATTCGACGCCAACCAACAAATATTTATTCCCACGAGGGGTGACGGGAACCGAACCAGGGATGTCCAGAGCAATCAACTCGTTAATGCGGGAGACCTGAATAGTTCCCGGCGCGTGACACAGTAACGCTGTTCGGCTGGCGACAGCACTCTGCTGCCGTATGCAACAACACACTCCACCCCGTTGACAACCTGGGACAGAACCGCGCCAATGCTGGTGTTGGTTGCGTCAGTATCAAGGACGCACGGCATGGCAAAGTCAGAGTAGTGGAGGGGAATTGCGAAGCGCAACAAATGCGGCTTCCTCCTCCCCCCAATGAAACCTCTGACCCATAACCGTTAAGGCGTGGAGAGGTTTTGCGAAGGTAGCGAACCCAGTGACAAACCGGCGATAATAAGACGCAAAACCAATAAAACTCTGCACCTGCATCATCAACGTGGGGGTCGGCCACGTCCGAACACACGTGGTTTTGTCGGGATCTATCGCAATGCCCGATTTACTGACAATATGACCGAGATACCGCACGGATTTCTGAAGGGGGTAACACTTCTGCGGCTTGAATTTGAGATGGGCCGCTCGCATTTTAAGAAAGACAGCGCGTAACCAATCAAGATGTTCTTTGAACGTACGGCTGAAGACGATGACATCGTCGAGGTATTGTAAGCATGAGTCCCATTGAAGTCCAGCCAGCACCAGCTCCATCAGTCATTGGAACGTAGCCGGTGCTGCGTGGAGTCCCATGGGAAGCTGATTTAATTCAAACAGGCCTTGAGGTGTTCGAAAAGCCGTTTGGGTTTAGAGGCCTCATTTAGTGGCAAATGCCAAAATCCGGACAGGAGATCAAGGGTGGAGAAGTTCTGTGCTCCCGCCAGAGCGTCCAGGGAATCGTCCATCCGAGGGAGAGGATACGCGTCAGCCACCGATATCTTATGAAGCTTCCTAAAGTCGACACACAACTGCAAGCTACCATCGTGCTTCTTAATGTGGTGGGTAATTGTCAGGCGTAATACGCCGCCACCACTACTGGAAAATATGTAGCTGCAGTCAGGGCCCAACAGGCGGCAATAGCGGGTCCGGCCTGTACCAAGTAGGACTCGTAGGTAAGGCAATTTGGAGGGCGGTTTGGAACCGGAGGTGGACACCCCAGGCCCCCAGTGGGGGCTGGGGGATTGCGCCGACATCCCCGGGGCCGGTGGGTCGTCGTCCTCTTCATCTGGAGACCTGGTACGTATTGTTCGCCTAGTCTCCATAATCTATAGTTAATTAACTAACGTTTGGCCACTTCCAACACCAGTTGTAGTGGGCTCAAATGGAGACTCAGGCTTCTATAGGAGACAACACGTTTATTTAACATTAACACGCTAAAACTAGATTCAAAGTTTTCGTGACTGCAGGAATTACTCTTTGGTTTTTTCGGTTAAGTCACGTTGACAGAAAAAAAATTAAATAATAGAATACGCCGTTTTTCTAGTGTCGCTCCTCCTATAATTTTGTTGACGGACAAATGGACAAAGGGCACAATAGCTTAGTGTTTGTGTATGTATATGTTATGTTTTTAAGAGAAGACAAGTTTGTAAATATATTTTTGCCCCGGGAAACGCTGGGTACTTCCCGCTGGTACTGATATTAAAATATATATTTTAAACTGTGCCAAAATCAATCAAAACGAACAACAGTAGATCAGAATTAAATCTACAATGCTTGATATTTTATCATCCGCATAGGCGAGTGATGGTCAGGATGTTGTGTATGTGTAGTCACATAGAATTGGTCACTACATAGCATAGCGCTGGCTGCTGGCAGGGAAGGGGATCTGCAGAGTGAAGCAGCCCTGATTGACAGCAGACCACGTGATAGACCTGAGAAGGATCTCGGGTAGGACACGTCGAGATCCTGCTAGTAGATTCTAGAAGGGGAGCGTGGCCGGAGGGGAGCGAGGCCGCGCTAAGAGGATTAAAGGGGACCCCGAGCAGGGGATGAGGGCCATCGTTTGGAGTGGGATCGCCGTCGTCGTCGTTGCTGTTGAAGATCGTCGCCTTCGCCGCTGTCGTCATCCACTTGATAATTGTGCTGCTAGCAGTAGTTGCCTGTCTTAGTTCAGCGCCGTCAGTGTCAGATGGCGAGCGTTGTGTTGTAGGCTAGCCACGAGTGAGAGTTGCGTTTAAGCGAGGGACAGAGCGTTGTATTACAGCAGAGAGTGTGTAACAGTATGCTCGGTGTGTAATTAAATAATTGCCTCGAAGAAGTTACGTCTCCAAGTTAGTCACTATATATTTTTTCATGGGCATGGCTAGAGTTGTCACCTGTCCAGGAATTACCATTTGTGTTTAGGTGGTGGGTATTCATTCTTACGAGATATAGCACCCGCATTGTGTCGTTTACTGTGTAGTTCTGATAATTCTAGACTGAGTGCTGACTGAGAAATCTGTCCAGGCTTGGTCTACAGTCAAAAATGTGGCAATCTCATAGCAGCACCCTCCTGCGTCTCCAGTGTGAATATGCTGTAGAGTAAGTTTTCAACGCAGCGTATGTTTGCATGCTGAACTTCTTTCGCACCGTACGCAGGCAACCATGCTTATTGGAGGTGCGGGGGAGTAACAAATTGAACAAAAAGAACAGGGACACAACTTGAAAACATAGAAGTGCATTTATACGTGGGGCGGTTGTTGAAGGGGGAGAGGGATGAAAATTATTAAGAGAGGCGTATCAGGGCAGAGCACAGTGCTGATTGGAATCTGAACTTAAATCATGAAACGTAACAAAGCCATTTTCCTAAAGCAGAACGTTTTTTAATCAGTGGATATGACCTGCAACAACAGATGCATCACAAACATGGCCATTGACGAAGACAATGGAACCAATGTTGAGAAGTGCACAAGGAAGCATAGAGATGCACATGCTAGGAATTAAACTGAGAATGGAAGACGGACACGTCAATTGGACATCATATAATTTTAGTTTAGAAAGGTGGGGTGAGGCAGGACACACAACTTGAAGAGATGACGGCCGGTGGTCGTGACTAACGTGGGAATGGGAGCTAAAGGAGGGAACACAACCAATAGAGCGTCCACTGCGAAGATGGATCGAATAAATCAACCGGTGGGCAGTAGCCAGACAGATTTTTGCATTGCAAATCCGCAAGAGATGGTGATGGCTTCGGACAGAAGTGGAGAAATCACGGCTGGAGATGGTGACGGCTGCATAAGCAGCTTTGGAAAACATTTACACGATATCACCTTCAAAAACAACCATTCACTAAAACACATTTTCATTAAATGTGTATTCAGAAAGATAAACTAAAACAGTACAGGAATTATATCGTCTTTATTTTGCAAATTTTACAATAAAGGGTATGTTTTTTCATTGCACTAGTTTAAGATAAAAACATTTTTTGCCGAAATAATGACATTAATAGGCACATTAATTGAAAGTGCAATTTTAAATAAACCGTGTAATTATTCGATAGTTTTGGTTAGAGTCTGTGCCTGTGTTAGAGTGCCAGAAAAAGTCCTGGCAAGGATTATTCAACATCACCTTGCCAGGCATGCTGAGAAGAGGATTGGGGAGCCCCATTGTGGTTTCAGGCCAGGGCAGCCACAGATGCCACATCTTCCTTCCGTTTGCTACAGCAGAGGAGTGTTGAATTCCGACAGGACTTACATCTCTGCTTTATTGACCTGGTCAATGCCTATGATACCATCAATAGGTCTGGACTCTGGGTTGTTCTTCATGCTTTCGGAGTCTCTGACTCTCTGCTCACAATAATTAAGGACTTCCATGATATTGAGCAGGGCCGAGTAAAGCTACTTGGCCGGAAGACAAAGCTATTCCCCGTTAACCTTGGGGTTCGACAGTAATGTCCTCTGGCTCCGTACACTGTTTAAAATATTTTTGGTCCACGTCGTTCGAGAAACCTTCCATGTCCGTACCGGAGCAATCTATATCTGATATAGATACAATGGGAGGCGGATTGATGCCCGGGTGCGCTTGAGAGCTTGCTCCCGATTTGTCATCCATGTTACGTATGCGAATGATCTAGACCTGGAGTGTGCCACTAGACAGGGGTGGGGAACGTCCGGCCGGCCGGCCATGAGGCCTGCGAAATCATTTGGTCTGGCCCTGCCAAGGCAACCGCAGGCGGGACTCGAAATTCAATCAATCTTGGAGCAAACCTGGAAAAGCAGTTGCGAGTAGCAACATCATCAATACCAGCTAACATCATCAATGCCAGCTAATATCTCCACACGCCTCACCAAAGAGAAGCAGTTCCAGCCATCGCATTAGGGGTGAGTTAACTAAATGTTTGACCAAATATAATAGGCTCATTTTTAAGTTGATGATTTTGTATGGCCCGCGAATGATGTTATAAATATCCAAATGGCCCTTGGCACAAAAAAGGTTCCCCACCCCTGCACTAAGAGGTGGGGTCTTAACCATCAGCCCCACCAAAACTAAGCACCTGCCTCGCTATGTTGTGCCATTAAACAAGGGGTGGGCAATTTTTTTTACTCGCGGGCCACAATGGGTTCTAAAATTTGACAGAGGGGCCGGGCAAGGAACAGATGGATGGAGTGTTTGTGTGAACTAATATAAATGACATGTAAAAATCATTACATGAAAGGATTTGGCCTTTAACAGGTAGCAAAGCATTTATTTGCAAGGCAATTTAACAAATTGCACGAACATGAACAATACAAAAACATGTCGTAACATGACTGATCAAACATCATGAAAACATCTGAGGCCTGCGCCCAAACCAATTACCACATTCCCGGACAAAGTGCTCCATCTAATGGGGAAATGAGGGCATTACAGGTGAAAGGTAAAATTTAATTTAATAATATTTGGACAAGTTCGGGGGGCCGGATTAAAAAGCCCAGCCCATGTCTGCATTAAATCCTCCACCCCTTAACTCCCCATTGGTAATGGGGCAGTTGTAAATTGGATGGTTTTCCACATCTGGATAGTGTGCTTATGACCAACTCCGGTTTGACAGAAGAGGTCTCACTCCGAATCAGTCGAGCGGCATTATCTTTTCATCGGTTGCATGACGCTGTATGGAAGCTACCTGATATCTGTCGCTCCACAGCAGTCTTCGGATCTTCTCGGCCACGGTCATGCCCTTCCTTCTCGATGCTTGCCAAACGTGGACCCCCCTAATGGAACATCTTCGCCGGTAATAAACATTCAGGATGGCCTTCCTACGATCCATCCTGGGTTTAACCAGGCTGGATTGTGTGAGCTCACAATCCTTTACAGATCTGGACAAAGTCCCATCGGTAAGCGCCTCCAGCAGGTAATGCTACATTGGCTGGGTCATGTACCACGCCTCCCTAACCACTGCATTAAAGGGGTCTAAACAGGCGCGGCACGGGCTAGAGAAGAGATTAAATGATGTGGTACAAGAGGATGTGGAACTGAATTGACTTGCGAATGACTGGTACCAGCAGTGTAAAGAGCGGCCTATGTGGAGGAGACTCATGATGGACGATACTGGGCAGTTGGAGGTAGTCGCCCTCCAGCAACAACAGAGGGCAGCAGAGAGACGCTCACAACAACGAGCAGAGCCTCAGGCGTTTAAAACACATCAAGTTGGCACAGTAGGGGAGGCACAGCTTACACATCTGCCACTCATCTCAGTCAAACCATGGCAGCTGGATCTGACCCGTGATCACGTGGCCATAAAGTGCACTTAGCCTGGCACAAGTGCCGTGGCAACGTCACCGCCACTTAGTGGCGTTTGTTGTCCGTGTGTGTGTGTGCAATTGTGGTGACTCATTTCGCCCCTTACGACAAGCCAGCATCAGGATGCAAGGTATTTGAACATAAAATGTTTTTATAAATTTGTATGTATTTTATGTTTCACACAACGATCCCGACAGTCCTCGACTTATGAACTCAATTAGTTCCTGGGACCCGTTCGTGAGTCAAACGGTTTGTAAGTGGGAACACAATAATGTACACACGTGCGCGCACGCACACACGAGCACAAACACTGGAAGCGCGAGGATGACACAACTCGTGGAGGATCGCTCCGCTGAAAAAAGAATAGATCCTCGGTTCAGTTTGCAAGTGCGAGTTCGCGTTGTAATTCTCAATGTTAAAACATGTTTCATGGTAGCTGGTTCCTAAGTGCGGAAATTCGTAAGTCGAGTGTTCGTAAGTCGATGCCTGCATGTATGTGTAATGTTTATTTGTTACTGTAAACGGAAAAATCCGTGTAGCCAGTAACCCAGCTAGTTTCGGTGGAAACAGCTGGAACCCACTAACAGAGTTAATGTTGTGGTGGAGAGAAACCCAGCCAGTAAGGAAACTCGAGGCATAGATTATTGTAATAGTAGTATGACTTACATTGCTATAGCAGCGTTGATGAAAAATACTTGAATAACACATTTAGCATTATCTTATTGCAATATATTAAAGTGTAATGGCAAATTAAAACGACGCGAAACAATTTAGCAATCCTGTACAGCGATACACGTAATCAAATTAAGTTAATTGCAAACGCTGAAACACGTACATATTAGTGAACATATCGTGGATAGAAGAAACTGATTAAACAAAATATCCATACAATTAAAACATCAATGAAGCAGGTTGCTGGAATGGATGCTCCAGGCGCCACTCTACGCGTGAGTGGTGCCAGTGGACTGAGAGGCCGTGCCAGGAGTCGCTGTCGCTGGCTGCTCAATGACCACCACCCTCTCGGCCGCTGCAGGGAGGGCGCGGCGCTGAGCCTTGAACTTCAGCTTCCCGTCTTCAGTCAAGCAGCAGCTCACGCTCTGCGGGTCCACGTCCCTGGGCAGCTGCGTCTCCCTGTGGAACTCCTGGCAACTGTGGCTGTAGCTGCCGCTGCTGACTTCTCCGCTCTTCACCTCGCGCCGTCCGGCCACCACCAGCTTGTCTCCAGACACCTTCACGGCCAGGTCCTGTGGGGAGAAGTCCTGCACGTCCAGGGACGCGACAAACCCGCCTCCCTGCTCCTGTGGATCTTCAATCTGGAACCCACTGCTCACGGCCGGCTGCTGCAGCAGTGCGTCTCCGAGGCTGCCCGGAGCCCGCGTGTGGCTGCTGAGCTGATCGACTCCACGGAAGATTCTCTCCATCCTCTCAATCTCGCTCCTCATGTCTCGCTGCAGCTGCTGGAAGAGACTTTCACCGCGGGGGTTCCAGACCGGCCAGCCTGGCCAGACGTTCCTCTCCTTCACGTGCATCGCAGGAAAGTAAACACTCAGGGCCATGCTTGTTGATGTGCTAGTTTAGAGAAGACGTCACACAGCTGAACCCCAGGTTTGAGTCACTGCTATTTGCTGTGGATGAGGGAAGCCCTGGGAGCAGCTGCGTCATTCTGGACGCTTCTGGCTCCCCTGGAATCTGCTCGTAGCTACTGCCAGGGCGATAAAAGCAGCTCCTGTAGCTGCACTGGCAGAACATCGGCAGAGGAAGGAGCAGCGCTCACAGCGCTAACAGGTGAAGCGAGCGTCACTGTGAAGCACATCAACAAGCAAGCATAAGATGTCCTTAATTAACGCTAAGACACATATTAATCAAAAACGCTAAGACACCTATTAGCAACATAAGTAAGGATGAGCGTTTTTTGCTTTCTCAATTAAAAAAGAGAGAGGACATCGTCATCATCTCAGCCGACAAGGGCAATTTCACTGTCCTCATGGAAAAAAAAAATACAATAACAAAATTCAGGACCTACTGAATGATGGTAGATTTACCAAAATCAATAGAGATCCCACCAACCGCCTTGTTACAAAAACCAACAATATCATCACTGATTCAACATCTTTAATCGAACTAACCAAGCGGCTTTCCTTAAAACCCTCTGCTGCTAGACCACCCAGACTTTATGGCTTACCAAAAATCATAAAGAAGATACACCCCTTCATCCTATCGTCTTCATTATTGACTCACTCACCTACAAACGGGCCCCATTTCTGTCTCAGACCTTACAACCATTCACTGGTAAGACCACCTCAGCTGTACTTAAATCAGCTCACTTGGTATCGTTAATTAATGACATCTCACTATTTCCAGGTGATTTGCTTGTCAGTTTCGATCTAGTATCGTTGTTTACTAAAGTTCCTGTGCCTTACACCGTTGCAATCATTGACGATTTGGTCCAACAAGGATTGAATGCTGATGTACCGGCCCTGGTTGGACACTGCCTCACCAACACTTACTTCACCTGGAATGGAACACTATACAAAGAAGTTGAAGCTACCCCAATGGGTTCGCCCTTATCTCCAGTTGAAGCCAATTTTTAATGGAAACATATTTTGAGACAGATGCCATCCAGGCATCCACCCTACGTCCTTGTCTAAGAGGTACATAGATGACACGTTCCTCATCTGGCCACATGGCCTACCAGCTTTGGGCCAATTCTTCAACCACATCAATTCCATACACCCAGCGATCAAATTCACCATGGAGGTGGAAAAGGAAGGCAAATTACCATTCTTGGATGTTTTCATCGTACAGAGACCAGATGGCTCAATGGGACAATCTGTCTACAGGAAAGCCACCCATACGAATGCCTAACAAAACCTGACTCCCACCACCATCCATCCCAGAAGAATTCTCTCATCAAAACTCTACACCATAGAGCTCGATGTATTTCCGACCATCACCACCTAGCCAGTGAACTGGAACACGTACACCAAGCCCTCAAAATGAATGGATATTCAGAATACACAATCCGAAAAGCTATCACCCCAACTGTTGGGAAAGAACCATCTCAGTAACCAATCAAAACCATCACCTTGCCATATATAGCAGGGGTCACCAAAATATTTCTAAACTCATGAGGAAACACAAGATCCAGGTTCGATTCAACACAGTACATACAATTTGTGATCTGATCCCATCTGTGAAGGATGTGATCCCTGACATGCAATACCCCGGCGTCTAAAAACTAAGCTGTGTCTGCGGCAGTAGTTACATTGGGGAAATTAAGTGACATGTTTCGGACTATGTTCGTGAACATAAGCCAGATCTGAAACACGGTACGACCAATACCTCAGCCGTGGCTGATCATTGTTTTAATGCTGTGGGCATACACGAAATTGATTTTTCCAAGACGAAGGTACTCTGCAAACCCACTGCCTATCAGCAAAGATTCGTTCATGAAGCAATGCAGATGTGTAAACACAGACACAATTTCAACCGAGAAGATGGGTACAAACTGAGCAATCATTGGAAGGACATTGTTAACCAGTTTAAGTCATAACGGGCCATTATGTTCCCAGCCTACCACCTTCCAATATTAGTTGTTTTTTTCGGCTCTCTGAGTTTTTTACATTAACAGATGTCATTTCTCACTAACACAGCTACCTCGTGTGCCATCCTCGAGGCTGCTGCTTCAGGATCTCCCATTAACATACTAATCTCTCACATTAACATAGCCACCTTGGCGCACTCGCCGTGAAGGAGTCTCGGCGATCTTGCATTGACATGCTAATTTCTGCCTGGCAGCCCTGTGATTGGTGGAAAGCCCACCACCGCCGCGGTCGCTACCCACCACTTGCAATGGCATTGGCTGCTGACATTTGGGCTATGCCCTTTTCAAAGCTTTATAAGCAGTTGTCTTTAGCAGCTAACCCCACTTTTCCTGATGACGACCGCTCATGTTGCGATTGAAACGTCGTGAAATTTTTATTATTTTTTTGGTTATTTTTTCTCTCTACGTGACTTTACCGAAAGACCCAAACAATATGAATTCCTGCAGACATGAACGCTTTAAGTCAAGGTTGATTAAATGGCAAGTATTGGAGATTTAATTCTGATACAATTATGTTCGTTTTTATTGATTTTGGTGCAGTTTATAATAATTATTTTTATATCAGTATTTACGTAACTACACTCATTTCCATTCGGCTGTACTCAGCTCACCATTCCTTTGAACTAATAAAAAACTTCTGCTTAACAATTATTAAACATCCTCAGTTGTGTGTCATTAGGTTCAGTATACAAACTGGACTAACAACATTTGGTTTTATGCAACAAAAACTTTATTTCAAAATGTATTTAAAAAAAAGTGTACTGACGAAAGCAACAAATTTGACGTTCTAAATTATATTGTACGTGTACTGCATACAATGTTAACAGTAAGAGCTCAAAGCAGGAACGTACATGTTCACCAAATAACTATATTCGTGTGTAAACAATAAATTGCTTACAATATTGTACTTAATGTTGCCCGGTGAAATGAATTCTAAATCTAATGAGTCGCATTGAAAATAACATCCTACAGGCTGTTAATATTACTGTTTAGATACGACATATTACATTTCTTTAACATTCTCATGAAGACAAATTACAAAATGCATGACATTGTATCACACTGAATTCCAGCACGAATACTGTTAAATAGTTAGACTACTGGAATGGATGCTCCAGGCACCACTCTACGCGTGAGTGGTGCCAGTGGACTGAGAGGCCGTGCCAGGAGTCGCTGTCGCTGGCTGCTCAATGACCACCACCCTCTCGGCCGCTGCAGGGAGGGCGCGGCGCTGAGCCTTGAACTTCAGCTTCCCGTCTTCAGTCAAGCAGCAGCTCACGCTCTGCGGGTCCACGTCCCTGGGCAGCTGCGTCTCCCTGTGGAACTCCTGGCAGCTGTGGCTGTAGCTGCCGCTGCTGACTTCTCCGCTCTTCACCTCGCGCCGTCCGGCCACCACCAGCTTGTCTCCAGACACCTTCACGGCCAGGTCCTGTGGGGAGAAGTCCTGCACGTCCAGGCTGGCCGGTCTGGAACCCCCGCCGTGAAAGTCTCTTCCAGCAGCTGCAGCGAGACATGAGGAGCGAGATCGAGAGGATGGAGAGAATCTTCCGTGGAGTCGATCAGCTCAGCAGCCACACGCGGGCCCCGGGCAGCCACGGAGACGCACTGCTGCAGCAGCCGGCCGTGAGCAGTGGGTTCCAGATTGAAGATCCACAGGAGCAGGGAGGCGGGTTTGTCGCGTCCCTGGACGTGCAGGACTTCTCCCCACAGGACCTGGCCGTGAAGGTGTCTGGAGACAAGCTGGTGGTGGCCGGACGGCGCGAGGTGAAGAGCGGAGAAGTCAGCAGCGGCAGCTACAGCCACAGCTGCCAGGAGTTCCACAGGGAGACGCAGCTGCCCAGGGACGTGGACCCGCAGAGCGTGAGCTGCTGCTTGACTGAAGACGGGAAGCTGAAGTTCAAGGCTCAGCGCCGCGCCCTCCCTGCAGCGGCCGAGAGGGTGGTGGTCATTGAGCAGCCAGCGACAGCGACTCCTGGCACGGCCTCTCAGTCCACTGGCACCACTCACGCGTAGAGTGGTGCCTGGAGCATCCATTCCAGTAGTCTAACTATTTAACAGTATTCGTGCTGGAATTCAGTGTGATACAATGTCATGCATTTTGTAATTTGTCTTCATGAGAATGTTAAAGACATGTAATGTGTCGTATCTAAACAGTAATATTAACAGCCTGTAGGATGTTATTTTCAATGCGACTCATTAGATTTAGAATGTTTCATTTCACCGGGAAACATTAAGTACAATATTGTAAGCAATTTATTGTTTACACACGAATATAGTTATCTGGTGTACATGTACGTTCCTGCTTTGAGCTCTTACTGTTAACATTGTATGCAGTACACGTACAATATAATTTAGAACGTTTAATTTGTTGCTTTCGTCAGTACACTTTTTTTTAAATACATTTTGAAATAAAGTTTTTGTTGCATAAAACCAAATGTTGTTAGTCCAGTTTGTATACTGAACCTAATGACACACAACTGAGGATGTTTAATAATTGTTAAGCAGAAGTTTTTTATTAGTTCAAAGGAATGGTGAGCTGAGTACAGCCGAATGTAAACGAGTGTAGTTACGTAAATACTGATATAAAAATAATTATTTGAAACTGCGCCAAAATCAATAAAAACTAACATAATTGTATCAGAATTAAATCTCCAATACTTGACATTTAATCAACCTTGATTCAAAGCTTTCATGACTGCAGGAATTCATATTGTTTGGGTCTTTAGGTAAAGTCACGTAGAGAGAAAAAATAAGAAAACATAATAAAAATATCACGACGTTTCAATCGCAACACGAGCGGTCGTCATCAGGAAAAGTGGGGTTAGCTGCTAAAAACAACTGCTTATAAAGGTATAAAGGTTTGAAAAGGGCGTGGCCCAAATGTCAGCAGCCAATGCCAATGCAAGTGGTGGGTAGCGACCGCGGCGGTGGTGGGCTTTCCACCAATCACAGGGCTGCCAGGCAGAAATTAGCATGTCAATGTAAGATCGCCGAGACTCCTTCACGGCGAGTGCGCCAAGGTGGCTATGTTAATGTGAGAGATTAGCATGTTAATGGGAGATCCTGAAGCAGCAGCCTCGAGGATGGCACACGAGGTAGCTGTGTTAGTGAGAAATGACATCTGTTAATGTAAAAAATCAGAGAGCCGAAAAAAAACAACTAATATCAGAAGGTGGTAGGCTGGGAACATCATGGCCCGTCATGACTTAAACTGGTTAATAACGTCCTTCCAATGATTGCTCAGTTTGTACCCAAGTCTGTTGAAATTGTGTCTGTGTTAACCCATCTGGACGGCTTCATTAACGAATCTTTGCTGATAAGCAGTGGGTTTGCAGAGTAACTTCGTCTTGGAAAAATCAATTTCGTGTATGCCCACAGCATTAAAACAATGATCAGCCATGGCTGAGGTATTGGTCCTACCGTGTTTCAGATCTGCCTTATGTTCACGAACACGGTCCGAGACATGTCACTTAGTTTCCCCAATGTAACTACTGCCGCAGACGCAGCTTAGTTTTTAGACGTCGGGGTATTGCATGTCAGGGATCACATCCTTCACAGATGGGATCAGATCACAAATGTTATGTACTGTGTTGAATCGAACCTGGATCTTGTGTTTGCTCATGATTTTGGAAATATTTTTGGTGACCCCTGCTATGTATGGCAAGGTGATGGTTTTTATTGGGTCCTCAGATGGTTCCTTCCCAATGGTTGGGGTGATAGCTTTTCGGATTGTGTAGTCTAAATATCCATTCATCTTGAGGCCTTGGTGTACGTGTTCCAGTTCACTGGCTAGGCGGTGATGGTCGGAAATACATCGAGCTCTATGGTGTAGAGTTATGTTGAGAGAATTCTTCTGGGATGGATGGTGGTGGGAGTCAGGTTTTGTTAGGCATTCATATGGGTGGCTTTCCTGTAGACATAGTGTACCATTGAGCCATCTGGTCTCTGTACGATTAAAACATCCAAGAATGTTAATTTGCCATCCTTTTCCATCTCCATCGTGAATCTGATCGCTGGGTGTATGGAATTGATGTGGTTGAAAAATTGGCCCAGATCTGGTAGGCCATGTGGCCAGATGACGAACGTGTCATCTATGTACCTCTTAGACAAAGCCGTAGGGTGGATGCCTGGATGGCATCTGTCTCAAAACATTTTTCCATGAAAACATTGGCTATAACTGGAGATAAGGGAGAACCAATTGGGGTAACTTCACCTTGTTTATAGAATGTTCCATTCCAGGTGAAGTAAGTGTTGGTGAGGCAGTGTCTAACCAGGGCCGGTACATCAGCATTCAATTCCAGTTTGGAGCAAATCTTCAATGATTGCAATGGTGTCAGGCACAGGAACTTTGGTAAACAACGATACTAGATCGAAACTGACAAGCAAATCACCTGGAAATGGTGAGATGTCCTTAAATAACGATACCAAGTGAGCTGATTTAAGTACAGCTGAGGTGGTCTTACCAGTGAATGGTTGTAAGGTCTGATACAGAAATGGGGCCAGTTTGCAGGTGGGTGAGTTAATGATGAAGACGATAGGATGAAGAGGTGTATCTTCTTTATGGATTTTTGGTAAGCCATAAAATCTGGGTGGTCTAACAGCAGAGGGTTTTAAGGAAAGCTGCTTGGTTGGTTCGATTAAAGATGTTGAATCAGTGATGATATTGTTGGTTTTTGTAACAAGGCAGTTGGTTGGATCTCTATTGATTTTGGTACAGCTACCATCATTCAGTAGATCCTGAATTTTGTTATTGTATGGTTTTTTTCCATGATGACAGTGACATTGCCCTTGTCGGCTGAGAAGATGACGATGCCCTCTCTCTTTTTTAATTGAGAAAGCTCAAAGCGCACATACTTACTGATGTTGCTAATAGGTGTCTTAGCGTTTTTGATTAATATGTGTCTTAGCGTTAATTAAGGACATTTTTCGATTTGAAGCTTTCGTGACTGCAAGGATTCATCTTATTTGGTTCTTTCAGTAAAATCACGTAGAATGAGAATAAAATAATAAAATATAACAATTAAATTCTCACGACGTTTTGGCCACTACACAATTGGCCTTCTTCAGGTGAAGGAACAAAAAACTGTCGGGACGACAGAGCTCCAATGAACGCTGCTAAGATTCGTAGCGTCTTTTAAGCTGGTTGAGAGAAGAGAGGCACCTTGACAAAGGGGTGAACATATCAAACAGGAGAATTTATCATTGAAATAGCTGATGGATTTAGCTTGTGACTGGTCACAGAAATAGCTATGTTAAAGTCAAAGCCTACACATCCACAGAGGCACCTAGTACAAATCAAACGGGAGAATTTAGCATTGAATAGCTGAGGGATTAGCTTGTGACTGTCGGGACGACAGAGCTCCAATGAACGCTGCTAAGATTCGTAGCGTCTTTTAAGTTGGTTGAGAGAAGAGAGGCACCTTGACAAAGGGGTTAACATATCAAACAGGAGAATTTATCATTGAAATAGCTGACGGATTTAGCTTGTGACTGGTCACAAAAATAGATATGTTAAATTCAAAGCCTACACATCAACAGAGGCACCTAGTACAAATCAAACAAGAGATTTTAGCATTGAATAGCTGAGGGATTAGCTTGTGACTGGTCAACGAAATAGCTATGTTAAAGTCAAAGCCTACACATCCACCGAGGCACCTCGTACAAGGATGCAAAAAGGGGGATGCAACAACTCAAATATCATACAGTAAACCGATGTGAAAAAACCTGAGTCCAAATTACATCAATATAATAAATGTACTCAATATATTCTTCAATAAGCAGAGCTCATAACAGCAACTGGGTATGCACTACACTATATAATGAATACCATATAGTAAACAGATGAAAAAAACTAAAATATAAACTACCTCAATGTTAACAATAAACTCTATATATTCTCCAATCAGCTGAGCTACCAACAATAAGTCGTTATATATCACGATGCTATATGGCGAAAAAATGGGTGGATTCTTACCCTCCACATCAGCACCACGGACAGCTACCAGCCCCGTTCAGACGGATGAGTCCATCCATGGTCGGTACAGAGGGAGGAGAGAAACAGCTGCGAGGCGCTGTTATAATCATGTTATAAACCATACCATTAACCGTGGTGTGAGAAGTATTAAGAGTCAATGCCAGTGAAAGAGCTGCCGTCTGAAGATCACCATAAAATTATTAATTAAGAACCGCAATGGTTTAAAACATCTTTCCAATGGTTACTAAGCCAGAATCCATCTTCTCGGTTGAAATTGTCTCTGTGCTTGTATATGTGGATAGCCTCATGAACGAATCTCTCATGGTAGCCGGTTGGCTTGCACAGAACCTCCGTCTTTTAGAAGTCAATGTCATGTGAGCCCACTGAATTATAACAGTGATCTGCCACGGCGGAGGAGTTCGTTCTAATGTGTTTCAAGTCTGCTTTATGTTCGCGGATGCGGTCCGAGATATGTCGTTTGGTTTCTCCAATGTAGCTACTACCACAGAGGCACTTTAGTTTGTAAACACCCGGGTACTGTATGTCTGGAACAGCATCTTTTACAGATGGAACCAGATCACGGATTTTATGTACTGTGTTGAATCGGACCTGGATCTTGTGTTTATTCAGGATTTTGTAGATCGTTTCAGTGACCCCTGCAATGTAGGGTAAGGTGATGGTTTTGAGTGGCTCCACAAGAGGATCCTTCTTCATAACTGGAGTGATGGCTTTGCGGATTGTGTAGTCGGAGTAACCATTAGCCCTGAGAGCCTGGTGTACGTGTTTGAGTTCACTGGTAATGTGTTCCTGGTCGGAATGCATTGGGCTCCATGGTATAGAGTCTTGATGAGGGAGTTCTTCTGGGATGGATGGTGGTGGGAATCCGGTTTCAAGTAAGCATCTGTATGGGTAGCTTTCCTGTAGACAGAGTGGCTCATTGAACCGCCAGGTCTCCTTTTAATTAAGATATCCAAAAAGGGTAGCTTTCCATCTTTTTCCACCTCCATGGTAAATCTGATGGCTGGGTGTATGGAATTGATGTGGTTGAAGAATTGGCCCAGAGCTGGTAGGCCATGTGGCCAGATGACGAACGTGTCATCTATGTACCTCTTAGACAAAGCCGTAGGGTGGATGCCTGGATGGCATCCGTCTCAAAACATTTTTCCATGAAAACAGTGGCTACAACTGGAGATAAGGGCGAATCCATCGGGGTAGCTTCAACTTGTTTGTACAATGTTCCATTCCAGGTGAAGTAAGTGTTGGTGAGGCAGTGTCTAACCAGGGCCGGTACATCAGCATTCAATCCTTGTTGGACCACATCTTCAATGATTGTAATGGTGTCAGGCACAGGAACTTTGGTAAACAACGATACTAGATCGAAAGTGACAAGCAAATCACCTGGAGATAGTGAGATGTCCTTAATTAACGATACCAAGTGAGCTGATTTAAGTACAGCTGAGGTGGTCTTACCAGTGAATGGTTGTAAGGTCTCAGACAGAAATCGGGCCAGTTTGTGGGTGGGTGAGTTAATGATGAAGATGATAGAACGAAGTGGTGTATCTTCTTTATGGATTTTTGGTAAGCCATAAAATCTGTGTGGTCTAGCAGCAGAGGGTTTTAAGGAAAGCCGCTTGGTTGGTTCGATTAAAGATGTTGAATCAGTGATGATATTGTTGGTTTTTGTAACAAGGCGGTTGGTGGGATCTCTATTGACTTTGGTATAGCTACAATCATTCAGTAGGTCCTGAATTTTGTTATTGTATGTGTTTTTTTTTCCATGATGACAGTGACATTTCCCTTGTCGGCTGAGAGGATGACGATGTCCTCTCTTTTTTTTAATTGAGGAAGCTCAAAGCGCTCATCCTTACTGATGTTGCTAATAGGTGTTTTAGCGTTTTTGATTAATGTGTCTTAGCGTTAATTAAGGACATCTCATGCTTCCATGTTGATGTGCTTCACAGTGAGGCTCGCTTCAGCTGTTAGCGCTGCTCCCTGCTCTTCTGATGTTCTGCCAGTGCAGCTACAGGAGCTGCTTTTATAGCCCTGGCAGTAGCTACGAGCAGATGCCAGGGGCAGCCAGAAGAATCCAGAATGACGCAGCTGCTCCCAAGAGCGTGACTCGTGTCTCGGGCTGCAGTCTGTGAGCAGTTTACTGCCATGGAATTCGCTCTGCACTGATAATTCACTATGTAACACGATTTTTGTTCCTGGGTAGTAAGTGTTATTTTCTAATTGCTTATGCCTCAAAACTATATAAAATGGGTATTATTATTCCCCATAAACTTTGCTTTTGTGACCAGGACTTTACGTGAAGGAATTACACAAATGCACACCACGTTTTCTCATTGACAATATGTACATTTCAAAATATCACTGTCCTGGTGTACTATAGTGTATTAAAGTTGTGTCTTGCCTGCTTGTTTCCAATGGAAATATCATTTTTAGTTTAGAGAAGACGTCACACAGCTGAACCCCAGGTTTGAGTCACTGCTATTTGCTGTGGATGAGGGAAGCCCTGGGAGCAGCTGCGTCATTCTGGACGCTTCTGGCTCCCCCTGGCATCTGCTCATAGCTACTGCCAGGGCTATAAAAGCAGCTCCTATAGCTGCACTGGCAGAACATCGGCGGAGGAGGGAGCAGCGCTCACAGCTGAAGCGAGCCTCACTGTGAAGCACATCAACAAGCATGGCCCTCAGTGTTTACTTCCCTGCGATGCACGTGATGGAGAGGAGCGTCTGGCCAGGCTGGCCGGTCTGGAACCCCCGCGGTGAAAGTATTTTCCAGCAGCTGCAGCGAGACATGAGGAGCGAGATCGAGAGGATGGAGAGAATCTTCCGTGGAGTCGATCAGCTCAGCAGCCACACGCGGGCTCCGGGCAGCCTCGGAGACGCACTGCTGCAGCAGCCGGCCGTGAGCAGTGGGTTCCAGATTGAAGATCCACAGAAGCAGGGAGGCGGGTTTGTCGCGTCCTTGGACGTGCAGGACTTCTCCCCACAGGACCTGGCCGTGAAGGTGTCTGGAGACAAGCTGGTGGTGGCCGGACGGCGCGAGGTGAAGAGCGGAGAAGTCAGCAGCGGCAGCTACAGCCACAGCTGCCAGGAGTTCCACAGGGAGACGCAGCTGCCCAGGGACGTGGACCCGCAGAGCGTGAGCTGCTGCTTGACTGAAGACGGGAAGCTGAAGTTCAAGGCTCAGCGCAGCGCCCTCCCTGCAGCGGCCGAGAGGGTGGTGGTCATTGAGCAGCCAGCGACAGCGACTCCTGGCACGGCCTCTCAGTCCACTGGCACCACTCACGCGTAGAGTGGCGCCTGGAGCATCCATTCCAGCAACCTGCTTCATTGATGTTTTAATTGTATGGATATTTTGTTAAATCAGTTTCTTCTATTCACGATATGTTCAGTAATATTTACGTGTTTCAGCGTTCACATTCAACTTCACTGGATTAAGTGTATCGCTGTAAAGGATTGTCAAATCGTATCGCATCGTTTTAATTTGCCATTACACGTTCATATATTCTAATAAGATAATGATAAATGTTATATTCAAGTATTTTTCATCATTACACATGACTATTTTCTACAGTCTAATTTTCGAACTACTATAATACTATACTGTTTGTGTGAATGGTAATGATTTTTGTAATAAAATGCCTTTCAATTTCCTGCAACATTTGCAACTGTTCTTTTTTCTACATTGTGTTTGTTTCATCGTTACTGTGGATCAGAGTTCTGGAGACAGAATTCCCCAAAACTAAGACAACCGGTAACGCGGCCTCATTGCTCCCTGACCATGACAACTCCCAAGGTGCCAGGCTCACGCCGTCGGCCCTGCCGAGTCACTCCGCACTCAGAATCTGGGATTGGCTTGCCATGATCTAAGATCAATCTTACCACTTCACATTTCACTTGTATCATCCTTCAATTGGTAGTAAATCCTTCGCTAAGGAATTGGTCCTCAAATCGTGGGGACAAGCGTACCACGGAAAGATTAGTTGCCATTTAATGTTTGCGACACAGAGAATGTAAATAGTTACATGACCACCTCGCTGCTGTAGCAGTGTAAGTCATGCTGCTATTAATATATTCTATGTCTCGAGTTTCCTGGCTGGCTGCTGGCTGTGCTTCTCTCCATCCCAACAATAACTCCGTTGTTAGTGGGTGCAGGAGACAATAGGGACACCAACAAGGTGGGAATAACCAGAACAGTATTTGAAGACTGACACGGTTCATTTAAAATTGCACTTTCAATGTATGCGCCAATTAACGTCATTCTTTTTGACAAAATAACTTGTTTTATCCTAGAGAATTAGAAACTAAACCTGAAGACATTAAACTAGTACAATTAAAATGTACGATTAATTGTAAAGTTAGCAAAATAAATAAATGATCTAATTCATATACTATATTCTTGGTTCTTTCGGTAAAGTCACGTAGAAGGGAAACAATAAAATAATAAAGATAATCCCTTAGCTATTTGCACAAACCAATCCCTTAGCTATTTCAATGCTAAATTACTAGTTGCCTCTGTGGATGTGTAGGTTTTGACTTTAACATAGCCATTCCTGTGACCAGTCACAAGCTAATCCCTTAGCTATTTCAATGCTAAATTACTAGTTGCCTCTGTGGATGTGTAGGTTTTGACTTTAACATAGCCAATTCCGTGACCAGTCGCAAGCTAATCCCTCAGCTATTGATATGTAAACCCCTTTGTCAAGGTGCTTCACTTATCCCAACCAGCTTAAAAGTCTCTACGAATCTTAACATCGTTAATTGAAGCTCTGTCGTCCCGACAGTTACCTTTCACCTAAAGACGGCCGCTTGCGTTGTGGCCAAAACGTCGTGAGAATTTTATCGTGTCATTTTATTATTTTATTCTCATTCTACGTGACTTTACCGAAAGAACCAAAGAAAATAAAATAATAAAGATATAAAACAATAAAATTATCCAAATAAAAATTCATATACTGTTGATTTATTCACTCCATATCCGCAGTGGACACTGCCGGTTGTGTTCCTTCCTTAGCTCCCATTCCCACGTTAGTCTCGACCACCGGCCGTCATCACTTCAAGTTGTGTGTCCTGCCTCACCCCACCTTTCTAAACTAAAATTACGTCCTTAATTTGCATATGAAGTCCAATTGACGTGTCCGTCTTCCAGTATCAGTGGTGTTCTTAGGATGCGCATCATCTCTACGCTTCCTTGTGCATTTCTAAACATTGGTTATATTTTCTGTTTGTGATGCATCTGTTTGAAAAAAACGTTCTGCTTAAGGCATATGGCTCAGTTACGTTTCATTATTAAGTTAAGATAATAATAAGCACTTTGCTCTGCCCTGATACGCCTCTCTTAATCATTTTCATCCCTCTTCCCCTTCAACAACCGCCCTACGTGCAAATGCACTTCTGTGTTTTCAAGGCTGTGTCCCTGTTCTTTTTGCGTTCAGTTTGTCATTCCCCCGCACCTCCATTAAAGCATGGTTGGCAGCGTACGGTGCGAAAGAAGTTCACCATGCAAACATACGCTGCGTTGAAAAATGATTCTACTGATAGCAGACCAAACCTGGACAGATTTCTCAATACGAGTGCAATATCGAGGGTACAGATCAATACGACCTGAACACAGATGCTATTTCTCGGACGGTTGGCAACTCTAGCCATGCCCATACAAACATACACAACATCTTGACCATGAATCGCCTATGCGGCAGATTAAATGTCAAGCATTTTACATTGAATTCCGATCTACTTTTGTTCGTTTTGATTGATTTTGGAGCAGTTTCAAGTAAGTATTTTTTATACAATTATTGTATTGTCATTTACTGTATAATTATGATAATAGACCAAGCACTGAGACATTGCCCAGGGTTGGTCTACAATCGAAAAGGTGGCAACCCCATAGCACACCCTCATGTGTTCCAGTGTTAACACATCGTATGTTTGTATCTTGAAATTCTTTCGCACCGTACGTAGCCCACCGTGCTAATCGGAGGTATGAGATAAGGACAAGGAACTAAACACAATAAGCAATTACTTAAGAAGAGTTTCAATTGAGTATGGGATGATTGCGAGTGCTGTCAATATGGCGGTGTTGACAACAAGCATCCACTTGAAACGAACGCGCTTCCGAAAATCTGCGATTTTATCATTTCATGCCGATACGTGGAGATGAGCGGGTTCACCGCGGGTCTTAAACAGCCCTTCCCCAGCCAACATGCACTGGGGGAAATTCCATCAATATTCTCATTAATAATCTGCTTTGGAAGACGAAGAAGAAAAAAGCTAATCCTGCAGGCATCGCGGATAATAAGATTAGAATATTACTTCGCCCCACATCACGGCGGATACACACGAATGTTGAACGTCTTTGGGGCCGTCCATAAATGACGTCACGCACCTGGGGGGGGGGGGGCGATCAGACATTTGTGACGATGTGTGACGAGGGGGGGGGTGAGAAATGTGACGTCACATCAAAATGCGCAACTTTAAGTAAATATAGACGACACGTTCTACTTAATTAAATATACTTTTTAATAAATGTTTTCTCCTACAACATCAGAGTGCAGCGCCACATTAAATACGCGCAACAATGACAATAGTTTAAAGCGATTTGAAGCATGTTTTATTTGGTGGGAGGGGGGCCAGAGCTTTGTGACGTCATATTTGAGGGGGGGGTCTGACTTTTTGTGACGCCGTGTGACAATGGGGGGGTGGGGTCAAAAATCGTCAGAAGTCGCGTGACGTCATTTATGGACGGCCCCTTTGGCACCGTGCGTCGCCGAATCATTGCTCATCGGAGTGTCAGCTGTATGACAACGCGACGTGGCACGCAGTGCCAACGCACACCTGTCAACCCCTAACCATTGCCTCTCTTATTACAGACCAATTCAGACCTTATTGGTCACCCCGTGCCCCTTACAAATCTCAACGTTCATCCTACAAAATCCCATCACAAGGGGAGAAACACAAAACATTGTTTTGCCCGTTTTGAAACGGCTCTAGTAAGCCGTATGGACCTGAGAACTCAATCTCCCTGTACACCAATACGGGGTAACCCCGTACGGGTTGACACGGCATGCCAACGTGATACTGAATCGCGCCTTCGGCTCTAAGAGATTCGTTTGTGACTGAACTGGAGATTAATGAATGATAAACCAGCCAGGGCTTCCCTCGCTGTACGCGGGTTCGGTTTGTTGCGCTATTTCACGCTGTGGGGGCCGTCCATAAATGACGTCACGCGATTTTAGACAATTTTTGACCCCCCCTCCCATCGTCACGCGGCGTCACAAAGAGTCAGAGCCCCCCCTCAAATATGACGGTACAAAGCTGTGCCCCCCCCCCAAAATAAAACATGCTTCATATCGCTTTAAACTATTGTCATCGTGGTGCTTATTTAATGTGGCGCTGCACTCTGATGTTGTAGGAGAAAATATTTATTAAAAAGTCTATTTAATTACGTAGAACGTGTTGTCTATATTTATTTAAAGTTGCGCATTTTGATGTGACGTCACATTTCTCACCCCCCCCCCCCTCATTTATGAACGGCCCCAGTACAATGCGGCTACCTCTGACCCAAAAGTCGCTCTCTGGAGCTGCTGTGCACGTGTGTGGTGGGGGGAGCGGTGGGCTACGTACGGTGCGAAAGAATTTCAAGATACAAACATACGATGTGTTAACACTGGAACACATGAGGGTGTGCTATGGGGTTGCCACCTTTTCGATTGTAGACCAACCCTGGGCAATGTCTCAGTGCTTGGTCTATTATCACAATTATACAGTAAATGGCAATATAATAATTCTATTAAAAATACTTACTTGAAACTGCGCCAAAATAAATCAAAACGAACAAAAGTAGATCGAAATTCAATGTATAATGCTTGACATTTAATCTGCCGCATAGGCGATTCATGGTCAAGATGTTGTGTATGTTTGCATGGGCATGGCTAGAGTTGCCACACGTCCATGAATTAGCATCTGTGTTCAGTTGGTATTGATCTGTACCCTCGATATTGCACTCGTATTGAGAAATCTGTCCAGGATTGGTCTGCAGTCAGTAGAATCATTTTTCAACGCAGCGTATGTTTGCATGGTGAACTTCTTTCGCACCGTACGCAGCCAACCATGCTTTACTGGAGGTGCGGGGGAATAACAAACTGAACGCAAAAAGAACAGGGACACAGCCTTGAAAACACAGAAGTGCATCTACACGTAGGGCGGTTGTTGAAGGGGAAGACGGATGAAAATGATTAAGAGAGGTGTATCAGGGCAGAACAATGTGCTTATTGTTATCTTAACTTAATAATGAAACGTAACTGAGCCATATGCCTTAAGCAGAACGTTTTTTTCAAACAGATGCATCACAAACGGAAAATAGAACCAATGTTTAGAAATGCACAAGGAAGCGTAGAGATGATGCACATCCTAAGAATTACACTGATACTGGAAGACGGACACGTCAATTGGACTTCATATGACTTCATATAATTAAGGACGTAATTTTAGTTTAGAAAGGTGGGGTGAGGCAGGACACACAACTTGAAGTGATGACGGCCGGTGGTCGAGACTAACGTGGGAATGGGAGCTAAGGAAGGAACACAACCGGCAGTGTCCACTGCGGAGATGGAGTGAATAAATCAACAGTATATGAATTTTGATTTGGGGAATTTTATTGTTTTATATCTTTATTATTTTATTTTCTTTGGTTCTTTCGGTAAAGTCACGTAGAATGAGAATAAAATAATAAAAAACACAATAAAATTCTCACGACGTTTTGGCCACAACGCAAGCGGCCGTCTTTAGGTGAAAGGTACAGTACTGTCGGGACGACAGAGCTTCAATTAACGATGTTAAGATTCGTAGCGACTTTTAAGCTGGTTGGGAGAAGTAAGGCACCTTGACAAAGGGGTTTACATATCAATAGCTGAGGGATTAGCTTGTGACTGGTCACGGAATTGGCTATGTTAAAGTCAAAACCGACACATCCACAGAGGCAACTAGTAATTTAGCATTGAAATAGCTAAGGGATTAGCTTGTGACTGGTCACAGGAATGGCTATGTTAAAGTCAAAACCTACACATCCACAGAGGCAACTAGTAATTTAGCATTGAAATAGCTAAGGGATTAGCTTGTGCAAATAGCTGAGGGATTAGCTTGTGACTGGTCACGGAAATGGCTATGTTAAAGTAAAAACCTACATCTTCTTTGGTTCTTTCGGTAAAGTCACGTAGAATGAGAATAAAATAATAAATTTATAAAATAAAATAACACAATAATATTCTCACGACGTTTCAGCCACAACACAAGCGGCCTTCATCAGGTGAAGGGGGCGAGACTGTCTGGTAGGACAGCGCTGGAGTGAAAGAGCCACGTTCAGATCACGGCTTTTAAGCTGTGTGAGAGGAACAAAGAGCCTTGACGAAGGAATTAGCATAAAATTTAGCATTGAAATGGCTGAATGATTAGCTTGTGACTGGTCACAGAAATAGCTATGTTAAAAGTTAAAGCATACACATCCGCAGAGGCCCCCATTGTTAAAAGGAATTAGCATAGAATTTAGCATTGAAATAGCTAAGTTAAGGCATACACATCCGCAGAGGCACCCCTTGACAATGGGATTAGCATAGAATTTAGCATTGAAATGGCTGAGTGACTCGCTTGTAACTGCTACAGAAATAGTTACGTTGAAGTCAGAGCATACACATTCACCGAGGCACTTAGTACAAATCAAAACAGGAGAATTTAGCATTGAAATAACTAGGCGAATTTAGCATTGAAATAGCTAAGGGATTAGCTTGTGACTGGTCACAGAAATATATGTTAAAGTAAGGCCTACACATCCACAGAGCTTCAATGAACGCTGTTAAGATTCGTAGCGACTTTTAAGCTGGTTGGGAGAAGTGAGGAGTGAGGCTCCCTCCTCTGCCGATGTTCTGTCTCAGATGTGAATAATTAGTATTGTATTACAATTCTATAAACAATACAGTGTTGTAGTGCATCACGTGTTGATGTTCCATTGCACAGCCACGTTCCAAATGCTATAATGACGTAAGAGCCGTGGAAACCTCTGACGTCACGGTGACGTCATGGCCCGGTGACGTCACGGCAGAGGTCAGAGTGGAGTCGGCTCCTGGAGAGGAAACCACCTCACCCCACGCTGCTCCTCCACTTCGAGTTCTTCAGAGACCTTCGCCACCACCACCACCATGGCGATCTTCACGGCTGTCCTCACTGTGGTTCTGCTGCTCACGCAGCCGATGGTGGAGCTCCTCGGAGGATCTCGGCGTGGGGGTTCGGACATTAACGCCTCCAACACCACCACCACCACGATCAACTACTCGGGACTCGTGAAGAACGTCTCTGCATCAGCAGGGGTCGCCACCTGGGGACCGATGTTCAGTAGCCACAGTGAGGACATTGTGGACAGCGTGCTCCCTGCCCTCCTGCAGGCTATGGGTGAGCTGAGCAGCAGCTGCCAGGCCATAGTGGACAGCGCGCTCCCTGCTCTGCTCCACGCTGTAGGTCAGCTGTACAGCGGCTGCAAGGAGGCCATCAGCTCCACCGTGCTGCTGAACACCCTGCACATCGCCGTGCATCTCTGGCGTTTCATACGTCGCCAAGTGAGTGAGCAACATCCATCATCATCACCACCATCAGCCATGGTCAATCCACTAGTGGGTAGAGACGTCCACGACCCGTCGCCACCTCCCACGATGCCGCTGTGCAGTAATCCACCCAGCACCTGCACGTGGAGCGATTTCATTACTTCATCTCCCCACTGGGCACCCTCTCGGATGACCCCCTCGCAGCCCGTCGGCATCACTCGCCCCCTTCACACCTCCACCGATCCCCCTCAACTCCACTCACGGTGTCTTCAACAGCCTGGTTGGGCACTGGAACAGTATCCCGGACAGTGCCGTATTAAGCTCGTGCGGGTCCTGTAGCTTATATTATAAAGGTGCCCAGAATAAATAAAAAACACAATTATAAAGCACGAAGTTTTTAACTTGCATAGTAAAGTAATTGTAATTTTACTATAGTAATAGAGCAAGTACAGAATCACTGAACGGGGATTTATAGGGTGAGATCATTTAGCGCGGGGCGCTTGAAAGTGCGGGGCCCACAGCTAATGATTATTTTGTTCCGAGGATAATCCGGCACTGATCACGGATTGAGTATGAGGAGCAGTGATGAGATTTAAAGTATTTTTTAACATGTTATTAAAATGTTATGTTTAATAGAAAATATAATGTTGTTTGTCTCTTAGCTGTGATTCGTAAAAACACTGTTGTTACTCAATGGTCTTTCGGTAAAGTCACGTAGAAAAAATAAACAAAATAATAGAATACGACGTTTCGATTGCAACTCAAGCAGTCGTCATCAGGTGAAACTAAATTTGAGAGAGACCAAACACAGACAGGGAGACACAAAGATCCCCCGTATAGCCTGAACAGACTGTAGGGGCAAGTGCTGTTAGCGAGCACCTGTGAAGGCCGGAACAGTACACGAGGGGGTGGGTGGCCAGCACCACGCCCGACCGCCTTTGTCTCCCTAGTGGCGATGTTTACACACCGCACCAGGTACTCATTTGAGGCTGAGTCGACCTAGGGGAGGCCCGGGACCGGTTCAGATAATCGTCACTGGTGTTGGCCGTGAGCGGGAATCGAACCCGGGTCGCCAGGTTCATAGCGCAGCGTAGCGCTAACAGCTGCACCACCGCTCCCCACACACAGGGAGACACACAAGCAGAGAAGGACGGTGATCAACCAGGCAAAGTATTATTTGTTGTGTTGGCCGACTCAATGAGTTGCATTACATTTCTAAGTTTGCTGAGTTTGATCCTCTTTCTATCAGCTTGTACCCTCTGTAAATTTCACCCCCACTATCTCGCCCGTTACGGCAGCCCCTCCGCTCCCACTCCCCCTCGGAGTTGCCGAGGGATTAGCCGGGGTATGCTTGCTCTGCGATCTTACATTTACTTGCAAATCCCACCACAAACGTATATAGTGTAACCTTTGGTTGCAGTAGCTCTCTCGCTACATTTCTTCCTGTCTCAGCAGTCCGCCTGCTGTATTATTTCACCTGAAGACGATTGCTTGTGTTGTGACCACGTGTATACTGTTTACTACAGTACTATGGTGTTGTGACCACGTGTATACTGTTTAATATAGTACTATAGTGTTGTGACCACGTGTATACTGTTTACTATAGTACTATAGTGTTTTGACCACGTGTATACTGTTTACTATAGTACTATAGTGTTGGGACCACGTGTATACTGTTTACTACAGTACTATAGTGTTGTGACCACGTGTATACTGTTTACTATAGTACTATAGTGTTGGGACCACGTGTATACTGTTTACTACAGTACTATAGTGTTGTGACCACGTCTATACTGTTTACTACAGTACTATAGTGTTGTGACCACGTGCATACTGTTTACTATAGTACTGTAGTGGTGTGACCACGTGTATACTGTATACTACAGTACTATAGTGTTGTGACCACGTGTATACTGTTTACTATAGTACTATAGTGTTGGGACCACGTGTATACTGTTTACTACAGTACTATAGTGTTGTGACCACGTGTATACTGTTTACTATAGTACTATAGTGTTGTGACCATGTGTATACTGTTTACTATAGTACTATAGTGTTGTGACCACGTGTATACTGTTTACTATAGTACTATAGTGTTGTGACCACGTGCATACTATTTACTATAGTACTGTAGTGTTGTGACCACGTGTATACTGTATACTACAGTACTATAGTGTTGTGACCACGTGTATACTGTTTACTATAGTACTATAGTGTTGTGACCACGTCTATACTGTTTACTACAGTACTATAGTGTTGTGACCACGTGTATACTGTTTCCTATAGTACTATAGTGTTGTGACCATGTGTATACTGTTTACTATAGTACTATAGTGTTGTGACCACGTCTATACTGTTTACTACAGTACTATAGTGTTGTGACCACGTGCATACTGTTTACTATAGTACTGTAGTGTTGTGACCACGTGTATACTGTATACTACAGTACTATAGTGTTGTGACCACGTGTATACTGTTTACTATAGTACTATAGTGTTGGGACCACGTGTATACTGTTTACTACAGTACTATAGTGTTGTGACCACGTGCATACTGTTTACTACAGTACTATAGTGTTGAGACCAAGTGTATACTGTTTACTATAGTACTGTAGAGTTGTGACCACGTGTATACTGTTTACTATAGTACTATAGTGTTGGGACCACGTGTATACTGTTTACTACAGTACTATAGTGTTGTGACCACGTGTATACTGTTTACTATAGTACTATAGTGTTGGGACCACGTGTATACTGTTTACTACAGTACTATAGTGTTGTGACCACGTGTATACTGTTTACTATAGTACTATAGTTTTGTTGACAACGTCTATACTGTTTACTATAGTACTATAGTGTTGTGACCACGTGTATACTGTTTACTATAGTACTATAATGTTGTGACCACGTGTATACTGTTTACTACAGTTCTATAGTGGTGTGACCACGTGTGTACTGTTTACTATAGTACTATAGTGTTGTGACCACGTGTACACTGTTTGCTACAGTACTATAGTGTTGTGACCACGTGTGTAATGTTTACCACAGTACTATAGTGTTGTGATCACGTGTGTAATGTTTACTACAGTACTATAGTGTTGTGACCACGTGTATACTGTTTACTACAGTACTATAGTGTTGTGACCACGTGTATACTGTTTACTATAGTACTATAGTGTGACCACGTGTATACTGTTTACTACAGTACTATAGTGTTGTGACCACGTGTATACTGTTTACTACAGTACTATAGTGTTGTGACCACGTCTATACTGTTTACTACAGTACTATAGTGTTGTGACCACGTGTATACTGTTTACTACAGTACTATAGTGTTGTGACCACGTGTATACTGTTTACTACAGTACTATAGTGTTGTGACCACGTCTATACTGTTTACAACAGTACTATAGTGTTGTGACCACGTGTATACTGTTTACTATAGTACTATAGTGTTGTGACCACGTGTATATTGTTTACTACAGTACTATAGTGTTGTGACCACGTGTATACTGTTTACTATAGTACTATAGTGTTGTGACCACGTGTTTACTGTTTACTATAGTACTATAGTGTTGTGACCACGTGTACACTGTTTACTACAGTACTATAGTGTTGTGACCACGTGTGTAATGTTTACTACATTACTATAGTGTTGGGACCACAGGTATACTGTTTACTACAGTACTATAGTGTTGTGACCACGTGTATACTGTTTCCTATAGTACTATAGTGTTGTGACCATGTGTATACTGTTTACTATAGTACTATAGTGTTGTGACCACGTGTATACTGTTTACTACAGTACTATAGTGTTGTGACCACGTGTATACTGTTTACTATAGTACTATAGTGTTGTGACCATGTGTATACTGTTTACTATAGTACTATAGTGTTGTGACCACGTCTATACTGTTTACTACAGTACTATAGTGTTGTGACCACGTGCATACTGTTTACTATAGTACTGTAGTGTTATGACCACGTGTATACTGTATACTACAGTACTATAGTGTTGTGACCACGTGTATACTGTTTACTATAGTACTATAGTGTTGGGACCACGTGTATACTGTTTACTACAGTACTATAGTGTTGTGACCACGTGTATACTGTTTACTATAGTACTATAGTGTTGTGACCATGTGTATACTGTTTACTATAGTACTATAGTGTTGTGACCACGTCTATACTGTTTACTACAGTACTATAGTGTTGTGACCACGTGCATACTGTTTACTATAGTACTGTAGTGTTGTGACCACGTGTATACTGTATACTACAGTACTATAGTGTTGTGACCACGTGTATACTGTTTACTATAGTACTATAGTGTTGGGACCACGTGTATACTGTTTACTACAGTACTATAGTGTTGTGACCACGTGTATACTGTTTCCTATAGTACTATAGTGTTGTGACCATGTGTATACTGTTTACTATAGTACTATAGTGTTGTGACCACGTCTATACTGTTTACTACAGTACTATAGTGTTGTGACCACGTGCATACTGTTTACTATAGTACTGTAGTGTTGTGACCACGTGTATACTGTATACTACAGTACTATAGTCTTGTGACCACGTGTATACTGTTTACTATAGTACTATAGTGTTGGGACCACGTGTATACTGTTTACTACAGTACTATATTGTTGTGACCACGTCTATACTGTTTACTACAGTACTATAGTGTTGTGACCACGTGTATACTGTTTCCTATAGTACTATAGTGTTGTGACCATGTGTATACTGTTTACTATAGTACTATAGTGTTGTGACCACGTCTATACTGTTTACTACAGTACTATAGTGTTGTGACCACGTGCATACTGTTTACTATAGTACTGTAGTGTTGTGACCACGTGTATACTGTATACTACAGTACTATAGTGTTGTGACCACGTGTATACTGTTTACTATAGTACTATAGTGTTGGGACCACGTGTATACTGTTTACTACAGTACTATAGTGTTGTGACCACGTGCATACTGTTTACTACAGTACTATAGTGTTGAGACCAAGTGTATACTGTTTACTATAGTACTGTAGAGTTGTGACCACGTGTATACTGTTTACTATAGTACTATAGTGTTGGGACCACGTGTATACTGTTTACTACAGTACTATAGTGTTGTGACCACGTGTATACTGTTTACTATAGTACTATAGTGTTGTGACCATGTGTATACTGTTTACTATAGTACTATAGTGTTGTGACCACGTCTATACTGTTTACTACAGTACTATAGTGTTGTGACCACGTGCATACTGTTTACTATAGTACTGTAGTGTTATGACCACGTGTATACTGTATACTACAGTACTATAGTGTTGTGACCACGTGTATACTGTTTACTATAGTACTATAGTGTTGGGACCACGTGTATACTGTTTACTACAGTACTATAGTGTTGTGACCACGTGTATACTGTTTACTATAGTACTATAGTGTTGTGACCATGTGTATACTGTTTACTATAGTACTATAGTGTTGTGACCACGTCTATACTGTTTACTACAGTACTATAGTGTTGTGACCACGTGCATACTGTTTACTATAGTACTGTAGTGTTGTGACCACGTGTATACTGTATACTACAGTACTATAGTGTTGTGACCACGTGTATACTGTTTACTATAGTACTATAGTGTTGGGACCACGTGTATACTGTTTACTACAGTACTATAGTGTTGTGACCACGTGTATACTGTTTCCTATAGTACTATAGTGTTGTGACCATGTGTATACTGTTTACTATAGTACTATAGTGTTGTGACCACGTCTATACTGTTTACTACAGTACTATAGTGTTGTGACCACGTGCATACTGTTTACTATAGTACTGTAGTGTTGTGACCACGTGTATACTGTATACTACAGTACTATAGTCTTGTGACCACGTGTATACTGTTTACTATAGTACTATAGTGTTGGGACCACGTGTATACTGTTTACTACAGTACTATATTGTTGTGACCACGTCTATACTGTTTACTACAGTACTATAGTGTTGTGACCACGTGTATACTGTTTCCTATAGTACTATAGTGTTGTGACCATGTGTATACTGTTTACTATAGTACTATAGTGTTGTGACCACGTCTATACTGTTTACTACAGTACTATAGTGTTGTGACCACGTGCATACTGTTTACTATAGTACTGTAGTGTTGTGACCACGTGTATACTGTATACTACAGTACTATAGTGTTGTGACCACGTGTATACTGTTTACTATAGTACTATAGTGTTGGGACCACGTGTATACTGTTTACTACAGTACTATAGTGTTGTGACCACGTGCATACTGTTTACTACAGTACTATAGTGTTGAGACCAAGTGTATACTGTTTACTATAGTACTGTAGATTTGTGACCACGTGTATACTGTTTACTATAGTACTATAGTGTTGGGACCACGTGTATACTGTTTACTACAGTACTATAGTGTTGTGACCACGTGTATACTGTTTACTATAGTACTATAGTGTTGGGACCACGTGTATACTGTTTACTACAGTACTATAGTGTTGTGACCACGTGTATACTGTTTACTATAGTACTATAGTTTTGTTGACAACGTCTATACTGTTTACTATAGTACTATAGTGTTGTGACCACGTGTATACTGTTTACTATAGTACTATAATGTTGTGACCACGTGTATACTGTTTACTACAGTTCTATAGTGGTGTGACCACGTGTGTACTGTTTACTATAGTACTATAGTGTTGTGACCACGTGTACACTGTTTGCTACAGTACTATAGTGTTGTGACCACGTGTGTAATGTTTACCACAGTACTATAGTGTTGTGATCACGTGTGTAATGTTTACTACAGTACTATAGTGTTGTGACCACGTGTATACTGTTTACTACAGTACTATAGTGTTGTGACCACGTGTATACTGTTTACTATAGTACTATGGTGTGACCACGTGTATACTGTTTACTACAGTACTATAGTGTTGTGACCACGTGTATACTGTTTACTACAGTACTATAGTGTTGTGACCACGTCTATACTGTTTACTACAGTACTATAGTGTTGTGACCACGTGTATACTGTTTACTACAGTACTATAGTGTTGTGACCACGTGTATACTGTTTACTACAGTACTATAGTGTTGTGACCACGTCTATACTGTTTACAACAGTACTATAGTGTTGTGACCACGTGTATACTGTTTACTATAGTACTATAGTGTTGTGACCACGTGTATATTGTTTACTACAGTACTATAGTGTTGTGACCACGTGTATACTGTTTACTATAGTACTATAGTGTTGTGACCACGTGTTTACTGTTTACTATAGTACTATAGTGTTGTGACCACGTGTACACTGTTTACTACAGTACTATAGTGTTGTGACCACGTGTGTAATGTTTACTACATTACTATAGTGTTGGGACCACGTGTATACTGTTTACTACAGTACTATAGTGTTGTGACCACGTGTATACTGTTTCCTATAGTACTATAGTGTTGTGATCATGTGTATACTGTTTACTATAGTACTATAGTGTTGTGACCACGTGTATACTGTTTACTACAGTACTATAGTGTTGTGACCACGTGTATACTGTTTACTATAGTACTATAGTGTTGTGACCATGTGTATACTGTTTACTATAGTACTATAGTGTTGTGACCACGTCTATACTGTTTACTACAGTACTATAGTGTTGTGACCACGTGCATACTGTTTACTATAGTACTGTAGTGTTATGACCACGTGTATACTGTATACTACAGTACTATAGTGTTGTGACCACGTGTATACTGTTTACTATAGTACTATAGTGTTGGGACCACGTGTATACTGTTTACTACAGTACTATAGTGTTGTGACCACGTGTATACTGTTTACTATAGTACTATAGTGTTGTGACCATGTGTATACTGTTTACTATAGTACTATAGTGTTGTGACCACGTCTATACTGTTTACTACAGTACTATAGTGTTGTGACCACGTGCATACTGTTTACTATAGTACTGTAGTGTTGTGACCACGTGTATACTGTATACTACAGTACTATAGTGTTGTGACCACGTGTATACTGTTTACTATAGTACTATAGTGTTGGGACCACGTGTATACTGTTTACTACAGTACTATAGTGTTGTGACCACGTGTATACTGTTTCCTATAGTACTATAGTGTTGTGACCATGTGTATACTGTTTACTATAGTACTATAGTGTTGTGACCACGTCTATACTGTTTACTACAGTACTATAGTGTTGTGACCACGTGCATACTGTTTACTATAGTACTGTAGTGTTGTGACCACGTGTATAGTGTATACTACAGTACTATAGTCTTGTGACCACGTGTATACTGTTTACTATAGTACTATAGTGTTGGGACCACGTGTATACTGTTTACTACAGTACTATATTGTTGTGACCACGTGTATACTGTTTACTATAGTATTATAGTGTTGTGACCACGTGTATAATGTTTACTATAGTACTATAGTGTTGTGACCACGTGTATACTGTTTACTATAGTACTATAGTGTTGGGACCACGTGTATACTGTTTACTACAGTACTATAGTGTTGTGACCACGTGTATACTGTTTCCTATAGTACTATAGTGTTGTGACCATGTGTATACTGTTTACTATGGTACTATAGTGTTGTGACCACGTGTATACTGTTTACTACAGTACTATAGTGTTGTGACCAAGTGTATACTGTTTACTATAGTACTGTAGTGTTGTGACCACGTGTATACTGTTTACTATAGTACTATAGTGTTGGGACCACGTGTATACTGTTTACTATAGTACTATAGTGTTGTGACCACGTGTATACTGTTTACTACAGTACTATAGTGTTGTGACCACGTGTATACTGTTTACTATAGTACTATAGTGTTGTGACCACGTCTATACTGTTTACTATAGTACTATAGTGTTGTGACCACGTGTATACTGTTTACTATAGTACTATAATGTTGTGACCACGTGTATACTGTTTACTACAGTTCTATAGTGGTGTGACCACGTGTGTACTGTTTACTATAGTACTATAGTGTTGTGACCACGTGTACACTGTTTGCTACAGTACTATAGTGTTGTGACCACGTGTGTAATGTTTACCACAGTACTATAGTGTTGTGATCACGTGTGTAATGTTTACTACAGTACTATAGTGTTGTGACCACGTGTATACTGTTGACTACAGTACTATAGTGTTGTGACCACGTGTATACTGTTTACTATAGTACTATAGTGTGACCACGTGTATACTGTTTACTACAGTACTATAGTGTTGTGACCACGTGTATACTGTTTACTACAGTACTATAGTGTTGTGACCACGTCTATACTGTTTACTACAGTACTATAGTGTTGTGACCACGTGTATACTGTTTACTACAGTACTATAGTGTTGTGACCACGTGTATACTGTTTACTACAGTACTATAGTGTTGTGACCACGTCTATACTGTTTACTACAGTACTATAGTGTTGTGACCACGTGTATACTGTTTACTATAGTACTATAGTGTTGTGACCACGTGTATATTGTTTACTACAGTACTATAGTGTTGTGACCACGTGTATACTGTTTACTATAGTACTATAGTGTTGTGACCACGTGTTTACTGTTTACTATAGTACTATAGTGTTGTGACCACGTGTACACTGTTTACTACAGTACTATAGTGTTGTGACCACGTGTGTAATGTTTACTACATTACTATAGTGTTGGGACCACGTGTATACTGTTTACTACAGTACTATAGTGTTGTGACCACGTGTATACTGTTTCCTATAGTACTATAGTGTTGTGACCATGTGTATACTGTTTACTATAGTACTATAGTGTTGTGACCACGTGTATACTGTTTACTACAGTACTATAGTGTTGTGACCACGTGTATACTGTTTGCTATAGTACTATAGTGTTGTGACCATGTGTATACTGTTTACTATAGTACTATAGTGTTGTGACCACGTCTATACTGTTTACTACAGTACTATAGTGTTGTGACCACGTGCATACTGTTTACTATAGTACTGTAGTGTTATGACCACGTGTATACTGTATACTACAGTACTATAGTGTTGTGACCACGTGTATACTGTTTACTATAGTACTATAGTGTTGGGACCACGTGTATACTGTTTACTACAGTACTATAGTGTTGTGACCACGTGTATACTGTTTACTATAGTACTATAGTGTTGTGACCATGTGTATACTGTTTACTATAGTACTATAGTGTTGTGACCACGTCTATACTGTTTACTACAGTACTATAGTGTTGTGACCACGTGCATACTGTTTACTATAGTACTGTAGTGTTGTGACCACGTGTATACTGTATACTACAGTACTATAGTGTTGTGACCACGTGTATACTGTTTACTATAGTACTATAGTGTTGGGACCACGTGTATACTGTTTACTACAGTACTATAGTGTTGTGACCACGTGTATACTGTTTCCTATAGTACTATAGTGTTGTGACCATGTGTATACTGTTTACTATAGTACTATAGTGTTGTGACCACGTCTATACTGTTTACTACAGTACTATAGTGTTGTGACCACGTGCATACTGTTTACTATAGTACTGTAGTGTTGTGACCACGTGTATACTGTATACTACAGTACTATAGTCTTGTGACCACGTGTATACTGTTTACTATAGTACTATAGTGTTGGGACCACGTGTATACTGTTTACTACAGTACTATATTGTTGTGACCACGTGTATACTGTTTACTATAGTATTATAGTGTTGTGACCACGTGTATACTGTTTACTATAGTACTATAGTGTTGTGACCACGTGTATACTGTTTACTATAGTACTATAGTGTTGGGACCACGTGTATACTGTTTACTACAGTACTATAGTGTTGTGACCACGTGTATACTGTTTCCTATAGTACTATAGTGTTGTGACCATGTGTATACTGTTTACTATGGTACTATAGTGTTGTGACCACGTGTATACTGTTTACTACAGTACTATAGTGTTGTGACCAAGTGTATACTGTTTACTATAGTACTGTAGTGTTGTGACCACGTGTATACTGTTTACTATAGTACTATAGTGTTGGGACCACGTGTATACTGTTTACTATAGTACTATAGTGTTGGGACCACGTGTATACTGTTTACTACAGTACTATAGTGTTGTGACCACGTGTATACTGTTTACTATAGTACTATAGTGTTGTGACCACGTCTGTACTGTTTACTATAGTACTATAGTGTTGTGACCACGTGTATACTGTTTACTATAGTACTATAATGTTGTGACCACGTGTATACTGTTTACTACAGTACTATAGTGGTGTGACCACGTGTGTACTGTTTACTATAGTACTATAGTGTTGTGACCACGTGTACACTGTTTGCTACAGTACTATAGTGTTGTGACCACGTGTGTAATGTTTACTACAGTACTATAGTGTTGTGATCACGTGTGTAATGTTTACTACAGTACTATAGTGTTGTGACCACGTGTATACTGTTTACTACAGTACTATAGTGTTGTGACCACGTGTGTACTGTTTACTATAGTACTATAGTGTGACCACGTGTATACTGTTTACTACAGTACTATAGTGTTGTGACCACGTGTATACTGTTTACTATAGTACTGTAGTGTTGTGACCACGTGTATACTGTATTTGCTATAGTACTATAGTGTTGTGACCACGTGTATACTGTTTACTACAGTACTATAGTGTTGTGACCACGTGTGTACTGTTTACTACAGTACTATAGTGTTGTGACCACGTGTATACTGTTTACTATAGTACTATAGTCTTGTGACCACGTGTATACTGCGGGATTGTGGGTAATCGTCTCCCATGCTCGGTCTCAGTCGGTGTGCCTCACTCGTATAGTCAACATCCGTGCGAACCTATCTTGTTTACTATGGTACTATAGTGTTGTGACCACGTGTATACTGTTTACTACAGTACTATAGTGTTGTGACCACGTGTATACTGTTTACTATAGTACTATAATGTTGTGACCACGTGTATACTGTTTACTACAGTACTATAGTGGTGTGACCACGTGTGTACTGTTTACTATAGTACTATAGTGTTGTGACCACGTGTACACTGTTTGCTACAGTACTATAGTGTTGTGACCACGTGTGTAATGTTTACTACAGTACTATAGTGTTGTGATCACGTGTGTAATGTTTACTACAGTACTATAGTGTTGTGACCACGTGTATACTGTTTACTACAGTACTATAGTGTTGTGACCACGTGTGTACTGTTTACTATAGTACTATAGTGTGACCACGTGTATACTGTTTACTACAGTACTATAGTGTTGTGACCACGTGTATACTGTTTACTATAGTACTGTAGTGTTGTGACCACGTGTATACTGTATTTGCTATAGTACTATAGTGTTGTGACCACGTGTATACTGTTTACTACAGTACTATAGTGTTGTGACCACGTGTGTACTGTTTACTACAGTACTATAGTGTTGTGACCACGTGTATACTGTTTACTATAGTACTATAGTCTTGTGACCACGTGTATACTGCGGGATTGTGGGTAATCGTCTCCCATGCTCGGTCTCAGTCGGTGTGCCTCACTCGTATAGTCAACATCCGTGCGAACCTATCTTGTTTACTATGGTACTATAGTGTTGTGACCACGTGTATACTGTTTACTACAGTACTATAGTGTTGTGACTACGTGTATACTGTTTACTACAGTACTGTAGTGTTGTGAATACGTGTGTGTGCGTAAAGCATTTTTTTATTTTGTGTCCATGTGTAGTGACTGTTCTTTAGTAACTGTACTGCAAGTGAAAGTCGTCCTACACAATAACCATCCTCTATCTCGTCTCCTTCACACCAGCCACGATTAAATGTAATTAATAAATTTGATTACTTTATATTAAATAATAAAAATATAAAAAGGTATTTTGTATTAATATTTTTTATATGAATACGGTATTTTTGGTTTGTGGAACGAATCATCTGAGTTTCCATTATTTCTTATGGGGGAAATTCGCTTTGATATACGAGTGCTTTGGATTAAGAGCACGTTTCCAGAAGGAATTATGCTCGCAATCCAAGGTTTCACTTTATTAGTTATTTTTCTATCTACGTGATTTTACCGAAAGATACCAAAGAGTATGCTGTTGTTAGTTTAAATGTTTGGTAAGTAAGACTTAGTCTGTGCTGCTCTCCAGTTGCCTGGATGAAAAGTGGCCCAAGTTTTTCCCAATCCTGGCCTCCTGGCTCAAAAACGTAAAAAACAAACTCGCAAGTCTGTCCCCAGGGTCACAACGCACTCACAGACACGGAGCAGGGAGATTCAGCTAATGACGCCGTTGATGTTTTTCGTAACTTTTGCAGAGAGCGATGAGAATGAGGATGAGGACCGGAAGGAGGAAGATTTCCCGGGCGCTGCAGAGAAAGAAAGGTGGAGGTCTCGGCCGAGCACCGAGTCCCTGGGCTCGTATGGCCGCGGCGCGGAGACGAAAGCGGCGGGCGCAGGGGAGGGGAAACAGCCCCGGCACCAAGCAGAGCTGTGCTCCTCACCTGAAGAATCCAGCTCCACTCAGGCCATCGCTCCCACTGGGGCCATCGCCTCCACCTCCACTCGGGCCATTGCCTCCATCTCTACTCGGGCCATCGCCTCCACCGCTGCCATCGCCTCCCCCGCTGCCATCGCCTCCACCTCCACTCAGGCCATCGCCTCCATCTCTACTCAGGCCATCGCCTCCCCCACTGATATCAACTCCACCTCCAATGCTTCCATCGCCTCCACCTCCACTCGGGCCATCGCCTCCACCTCCACTCGGGCCATCGCCTCCACCTCCACTCGGGCCATCGCCTCCACCTCTACTCAGGCCATCGCCTCCACCTCTACTCAGGCCATCGCCTCCACCTCCACTCAGGCCATCGTCTCCATCTCTACTCAGGCCATCGCCTCCCCCACTGATATCAACTCCACCTCCACTGCTTCCATCGCCTCCACCTCCACTCAGGCCATCGCCTCCACCTCCACTCGGGCCATCTTCTCCACCTCCACTCGGGCCATCGCCTCCACCTCTACTCAGGCCATCGCCTCCACCTCCACTCAGGCCATCGCCTCCACCTCTACTCAGGCCATCGCCTCCACCTCCACTCAGGCAATCGCCTCTACCTCCACTCGGGCCATCGCCTCCACCTCTACTCAGGCCATCGCCTCCACCTCTACTCAGGCCATCGCCTCCATCTCTACTCAGGCCATCGCCTCCACCTCTACTCATGCCATCGTCTCCACCTCAACTCAGGCCATCGCCTCCACCTCTACTCAGGCCATCGCCTCCACCTCCACTCAGGACATCGTCTCCATCTCTACTCAGGCCATCGCCTCCCCCACTGATATCAACTCCACCTCCACTGCTTCCATCGCCTCCACCTCCACTCAGGCCATCGCCTCCACCTCCACTCGGGCCATCTTCTCCACCTCCACTCGGGCCATCGCCTCCACCTCTACTCAGGCCATCGCCTCCACCTCCACTCAGGCCATCGCCTCCACCTCTACTCAGGCCATCGCCTCCACCTCCACTCAGGCCATCGCCTCCACCTCTACTCAGGCCATCGCCTCCATCTCTACTCAGGCCATCGCCTCCACCTCTACTCATGCCATCGTCTCCACCTCAACTCAGGCCATCGCCTCTACCTCTACTCAGGCCATCGCCTCCACCTCTACTCAGGCCATCGTCTCCACCTCTACTCAGGCCATCGCCTCCATCTCTACTCAGGACATCGCCCCCACTGCTGCCATCGCCTACACCTCCAATCGGGCCATCGGCTCCACTGCTGCCATCGCCTCCATCTCTACTCAGGCCATTGCCTCCACCACTGATATCAACTCTACCCCCACTGCTGACATCGACTCCACCTTCACTCCTGCCATTGCCTCAACCTTCACTTCTGCCATCGCCTCCACTGCCACTATCGCCACCACCGCCACTCGCACCATCACCTCCACCCATGAGTAATCAAGCTAACCCCCAGGATTGGGAGCTCCCTGCTTTCCACCTGCCTCCACCTCCACCAGAGCCCTGGGCTCCTCCACCCCACCGTGATACCAGACCGGGCCCGGCACACGAGTCTTTTGCTCCCTGTTCTTCACGGCAGCGTTACCGCAAGTCCCGCAACAGCCGCCTTCCTCCCCGCCTCCGCAAACCTCCTCTCGAATCCTCAACTCCACTGCTGCCATCGCCTCCATCTCTACTCAGGCCATTGCCTCCACCACTGATATCAACTCTACCCCCACTGCTGACATCGACTCCACCTTCACTCCTGCCATTGCCTCAACCTCCACTTCTGCCATCGCTTCCACTGCCACTATCGCCACCACCGCCACTCGCACCATCACCTCCACCCATGAGTAATCAAGCTAAACCCCAGGATTGGGAGCTCCCTGCTTTCCACCTGCCTCCACCTCCACCAGAGCCCTGGGTTCCTCCACGCCACCGTGATACCAGACCGGGCCCGGCACACGAGTCTTTTGCTCCCTATTCTTCACGGCAGCGTTACCGCAAGTCCCGCAACAGCCGCCTTCCTCCCCGCCTCCGCAAACCTCCTCTCGAATCCTCAGCTCCATCCGCATTGATTCGTCCCAACCACCCAGACCGAGAGCACCTTCCCCCCGGCCTCGCTCCACCTGCAGGGCAGCGGATCCCCCCCCAGCCCAGGTGCAACGGCCGGGGTCCCGCGTACGGAGTCCCAGGTGCCCCTTCTGCCTGGCACCACTCCCACGAGTCGCGCTTCACGCGGCGTCCCGCCCTCCTCCCCACGCCTCCACCGGATCAGTGGATTCCTCCCCACCTTCGTCCCAGCCGAGCGGCTCCTGCTCCACACTGGGCCACCCGTCCCACTTTTGTTCCGTGCCGCTCCACAGATTTCCACGACAGACATCATCATCCGCCCCTTGTCCAACCCACACCACTGCATCACCATAGCCCGGCGACATTCACGGACTGCTCACACACGTGACTCCTGCTGGTCGGGTGACCGTGATGAACTATATGTGTCGCGTTGATGGCCATGTGATGGACATTGCTTTGAGTGGCAGAGCAGGTGGTTGTCATGATTAATACATTTGTGTTGGTATTGGACACTGCAGTGTGCGTGTGAGTTGCTGTGCGGTGCAACAGAGCACGTATTTGGTGTCGATCTTCGCGTGTGTGTGATTGTGTGGAGCGGTAGTGTCATGGTTAACGCTACACCGCGCTTCGAAACCCAGGTTTGACCCGAGTTAGCTTTCCGCACACGGCCACAGCCGGTGCAAGCAGTTGCGCAACTCGGTTGCACACAACTGAAGTCACTCTACACGTGGAAGTCTCTGCAACCAATTTGCTTGGCGATTGGTGGCCAGAACCACGAGCGATCCACACAGCACAGGGTGCTGGTCAGTCTGACCAACCACCCATTTCACCTGACTTTCCACAAAATCACCATTAATGTTCCTTTCCCAGGCAGTGACACCAACTCTGCCAAAGTGTGTTAGGAACTAATGCTGTGTATGTTCGGCAGAAACTCTGCACGATTCTGCTGATAAGACACTTAATTTCGAAACCATTTGAGAATGTCGTATTTATAATAAACGTGCACCATTTTTTAGCTGCTTGCCGCCCCTGTACATAGTACCTCTGTATTGATTACAAGTCCTGTGTGCTCACCATTGTACCATGGCATGTGCCTAGGTGGCACTACCGGATGGCTCCCATCCATAGCTGCCAGGCCATCGGCCAGCGCGATAAATATTGGACGCCAACCAACAAATATTTATTCCCACGAGGGGTGACGGGAACCGAACCAGGGATGTCCAGAGCAATCAACTCGTTAATGCGGGAGACCTGAATAGTTCCCGGCGCGTGACACAGTAACGCTGTTCGGCTGGCGACAGCACTCTGCTGCCGTATGCAACAACACACTCCACCCCGTTGACAACCTGGGACAGAACCGCGCCAATGCTGGTGTTGGTTGCGTCAGTATCAAGGACACACGGCATGGCAAAGTCAGAGTAGCGGAGGGGAATTGCGAAGCGCAACAAATGCAGCTTCCTCCTCCCCCCAATGAAACCTCTGACCCATAACCGTCAAGGCGTGGAGAGGTTTTGCGAAGGTAGCGAACCCAGTGACAAACCGGCGATAATAAGACGCAAAACCAATAAAACTCTGCACCTGCATCATCAACGTGGGGGTCGGCCACGTCCGAACACACGTGGTTTTGTCGGGATCTATCGCCATGCCCGATTTACTGACAATATGACCGAGATACCGCACGGATTTCTGAAGGGGGTAACACTTCTGCGGCTTGAATTTGAGATGGGCTGCTCGCATTTTAAGAAAGACAGCGCGTAACCAATCAAGATGTTCTTTGAACGTACGGCTGAAGACGATGACATCGTCGAGGTATTGTAAGCATGAGTCCCATTGAAGTCCAGCCAGCACCAGCTCCATCAGTCATTGGAACGTAGCCGGTGCTGCGTGGAGTCCAATGGGAAGCTGATTTAATTCAAACAGGCCTTGAGGTGTTCGAAAAGCCGTTTGGGTTTAGAGGCCTCATTTAGTGGCAAATGCCAAAATCCGGACAGGAGATCAAGGGTGGAGAAGTTGTGTACTCCCGCCAGAGCGTCCAGGGAATCGTCCATCCGAGGGAGAGGATACGCGTCAGCCACCGATATCTTATGAAGCTTCCTAAAGTCGACACACAACTGCAAGCTACCATCGTGCTTCTTAATGTGGTGGGTAATTGTCAGGCGTAATACGCCGCCACCACTACTGGAAAATATGTAGCTGCAGTCAGGGCCCAACAGGGGGCAATAGCGGGTCCGGCCTGTACCAAGTAGGACTCGTAGGTAAGGCAATTTGGAGGGTGGTTTGGAACCGGAGGTGGACACCCCAGGCCCCCAGTGGGGGCTGGGGGATTGCGCCGACATCCCCGGGGCCGGTGGGTCGTCGTCCTCTTCATCTGGAGACCTGGTACGTATTGTTCGCCTAGTCTCCATAATCTATAGTTAATTAACTAACGTTTGGCCACTTCCAACACCAGTTGTAGTGGGCTCAAATGGAGACTCAGGCTTCTATAGGAGACAACACGTTTATTTAACATTAACACGCTAAAACTAGATTCAAAGTTTTCGTGACTGCAGGAATTACTCTTTGGTTCTTTCGGTAAAGTCACGTTGACAGAAAATAAATTAAATAATAGAATACGCCGTTTTTCCAGTGTCGCTCCTATAATTTTGTTGACGGACAAATGGACAAAGGGCACAATAGCTTAGTGTTTGTGTATGTATATGTTATGTTTTTAAGAGAAGACAAGTTTGTAAATATATTTTTCCCCCGGGAAACGCTGGGTACTTCCCGCTGGTACTGATATGAAAATATATATTTTAAACTGTGCCAAAATCAATCAAAACGAACAACAGTAGATCAGAATTAAATCTCCAATGCTTGATATTTTATCATCCGCATAGGCGAGTGATGGTCAGGATGTTGTGTATGTGTAGTCACATAGGATTGGTCACTACGTAGCATAGCGCTGGCTGCTGGCAGGGAAGGGGATCTGCAGAGTGAAGCAGCCCTGATTGACAGCAGACCACGTAATAGACCTGAGAAGGATCTCGGGTAGGACACGTCGAGAGCCTGCTAGTAGATTCTAGAAGGGGAGCGTGGCCGGAGTGGAGCGAGGCCACGCTAACAGGATTAAAGGGGACCCCGAGCAGGGGATGAGGGCCATCGTTTGGAGTGGGATCGCCGTCGTCGTCGTCGTTGCTGTTGAAGATCGTCGCCTTCGCCGCTGTTGTCATCCACTTGATAATTGTGCTGCTAGCAGTAGTTGCCTGTCTTAGTTCAGCGCCGTCAGTGTCAGATGGCGAGCGTTGTGTTGTAGGCTAGCCACCAGTGCAGAGTTGCGTTTAAGCGAGGGACAGAGCGTTGTATTACAGCAGAGGGTGTGTAACAGTATGCTCGGTGTGTAATTAAAGAATTGCCTCGAAGAAGTTACGTCTCCAAGTTAGTCACTATATATTTTTTCATGGGCATGGCTAGAGTTGTGACCTGTCCAGGAATTACCATTTGTGTTTAGGTGGTGGGTATTCATTCTTACGAGATATAGCACCCGCATTGTGTCGTTTACTGTGTAGTTCTGATAATTCTAGACTGAGTGCTGACTGAGAAATCTGATTAGCTTGTGACTGGTCAACGAAATAGCTATGTTAAAGTCAAAGCCTACACATCCACCGAGGCACCTCGTACAAGGATGCAAAAAGGGGGATGCAACAACTCAAATATCATACAGTAAACCGATGTGAAAAAACCTGAGTCCAAATTACATCAATATAATAAATGTACTCAATATATTCTTCAATAAGCAGAGCTCATAACAGCAACTGGGTATGCACTACACTATATAATGAATACCATATAGTAAACAGATAAAAAAAAACTAAAATATAAACTACCTCAATGTTAACAATAAACTCTATATATTCTCCAATCAGCTGAGCTACCAACAATAAGTCGTTATATATCACGATGCTATATGGCGAAAAAATGGTTGGATTCTTACCCTCCACATCAGCACCACGGACAGCTACCAGCCCCGTTCAGACGGATGAGTCCATCCATGGTCGGAACAGAGGGAGGAGAGAAACAGCTGCGAGGCGCTGTTATAATCATGTTATAAACCATACCATTAACCGTGGTGTGAGAAGTATTAAGAGTCAATGCCAGTGAAAGAGCTGCCGTCTGAAGATCACCATAAAATTATTAATTAAGAACCGCAATGGTTTAAAACATCTTTCCAATGGTTACTAAGCCAGAATCCATCTTCTCGGCTTGTATATGTGGATAGCCTCATGAACGAATCTCTCATGGTAGCCGGTTGGCTTGCACAGAACCTCCGTCTTTGAGAAGTCAATGTCATGTGAGCCCACTGAATTATAACAGTGATCTGCCACGGCGGAGGAGTTCGTTCTAATGTGTTTCAAGTCTGCATTATGTTCGCGGATGCGGTCCGAGATATGTCGTTTGGTTTCTCCAATGTAGCTACTACCACAGAGGCACTTTAGTTTGTAAACACCCGGGTACTGTATGTCTGGAACAGCATATTTTACAGATGGAACCAGATCACGGATTTTATGTACTGTGTTGAATCGGACCTGGATCTTGTGTTTATTCAGGATTTTGGAGATCGTTTTAGTGACCCCTGCAATGTAGGGTAAGGTGATGGTTTTGAGTGGCTCCACAAGAGGATCCTTCTTCATGACTGGAGTGATGGCTTTGCGGATTGTGTAGTCGGAGTAACCATTAGCCCTGAGAGCCTGGTGTACGTGTTTGAGTTCACTGGTAATGTGTTCCTGGTCGGAATGCATTGGGCTCCATGGTATAGAGTCTTGATGAGGGAGTTCTTCTGGGATGGATGGTGGTGGGAATCCGGTTTCAAGTAAGCATCTGTATGGGTAGCTTTCCTGTAGACAGAGTGGCTCATTGAACCGTCAGGTCTCCTTTTAATTAAGATATCCAAAAAGGGTAGCTTTCCATCTTTTTCCACCTCCATGGTAAATCTGATGGCTGGGTGTATGGAATTGATGTGGTTGAAGAATTGGCCCAGAGCTGGTAGGCCATGTGGCCAGATGACGAACGTGTCATCTATGTACCTCTTAGACAAGGACGTAGGGTGGATGCCTGGATGGCATCCGTCTCAAAACATTTTTCCATGAAAACATTGGCTACAACTGGAGATAAGGGCGAATCCATTGGGGTAGCTTCAACTTGTTTGTACAATGTTCCATTCCAGGTGAAGGAAGTGTTGATGAGGCAGTGTCTAACCAGGGCCGGTACATCAGCATTCAATCCTTGTTGGACCACATCTTCAATGATTGTAATAGTGTCAGGCACAGGAACTTTGGTAAACAACGATACTAGATCGAAAGTGACAAGCAAATCACCTGGAGATAGTGAGATGTCCTTAATTAACGATACCAAGTGAGCTGATTTAAGTACAGCTGAGGTGGTCTTACCAGTGAATGGTTGTAAGGTCTCAGACAGAAATCGGGCCAGTTTGTGGGTGGGTGAGTTAATGATGAAGATGATAGAACGAAGTGGTGTATCTTCTTTATGGATTTTTGGTAAGCCATAAAATCTGTGTGGTCTAGCAGCAGAGGGTTTTAAGGAAAGCCGCTTGGTTGGTTCGATTAAAGATGTTGAATCAGTGATGATATTGTTGGTTTTTGTAACAAGGCGGTTGGTGGGATCTCTATTGACTTTGGTATAGCTACAATCATTCAGTAGGTCCTGAATTTTGTTATTGTATGTGTTTTTTTTTCCATGATGACAGTGACATCGCCCTTGTCGGCTGAGAGGATGACGATGTCCTCTCTCTTTTTTAATTGAGGAAGCTCAAAGCGCTCATCCTTACTGATGTTGCTAATAGGTGTTTTAGCGTTTTTGATTAATGTGTCTTAGCGTTAATTAAGGACATCTCATGCTTCCATGTTGATGTGCTTCACAGTGAGGCTCGCTTCAGCTGTTAGCGCTGCTCCCTGCTCTTCCGATGTTCTGCCAGTGCAGCTACAGGAGCTGCTTTTATAGCCCTGGCAGTAGCTACGAGCAGATGCCAGGGGCAGCCAGAAGAATCCAGAATGACGCAGCTGCTCCCAGGGGCTTCCTCCATCCGCACAGAATCAAGAGCGTGACTCGTGTCTCGGGCTGCAGTCTGTGAGCAGTTTACTGCCATGGAATTCGCTCTGCACTGATAATTCACTATGTAACACGATGTTTGTTCCTGGGTAGTAAGTGTTATTTTCTAATTGCTTATGCCTCAAAACTATATAAAATGGGTATTATTATTCCCCATAAACTTTGCTTTTGTGACCAGGACTTTACGTGAAGGAATGACACAAATGCACACCACGTTTTCTCATTGACAATATGTACATTTCAAAATATCACTGTCCTGGTGTACTATAGTGTATTAAAGTTGTGTCTTGCCTGCTTGCTTCCAATGGAAATATCATTTTTAGTTTAGAGAAGGCGTCACACAGCTGAACCCCAGGTATGAGTCACTGCTATTTGCTGCGGATGAGGGAAGCCCTGGGAGCAGCTGCGTCATTCTGGACGCTTCTGGCTCCCCCTGGCATCTGCTCATAGCTACTGCCAGGGCTATAAAAGCAGCTCCTGTAGCTGCACTGGCAGAACATCGGCGGAGGAGGGAGCAGCGCTCACAACTGAAGCGAGCCTCACTGTGAAGCACATCAACAAGCATGGCCCTCAGTGTTTACTTCCCTGCGATGCACGTTATGGAGAGGAGCGTCTGGCCAGGCTGGCCGGTCTGGAACCCCCGCGGTGAAAGTATTTTCCAGCAGTTGCAGCGAGACATGAGGAGCGAGATCGAGAGGATGGAGAGAATCTTCCGTGGAGTCGATCAGCTCAGCAGCCACACGCGGGCTCCGGGCAGCCTCGGAGATGCACTGCTGCAGCAGCCGGCCGTGAGCAGTGGGTTCCAGATTGAAGATCCACAGGAGCAGGGAGGCGGGTTTGTCGCGTCCCTGGACGTGCAGGACTTCTCCCCACAGGACCTGGCCGTGAAGGTGTCTGGAGACAAGCTGGCGGTGGCCGGACGGCGCGAGGTGAAGAGCGGAGAAGTCAGCATCGGCAGCTACAGTCACAGCTGCCAGGAGTTCCACAGGGAGACGCAGCTGCCCAGGGACGTGGACCCGCAGAGCGTGAGCTGCTGCTTGACTGAAGACGGGAAGCTGAAGTTCAAGGCTCAGCGCCGCGCCCTCCCTGCAGCGGCCGAGAGGGTGGTGGTCATTGAGCAGCCAGCGACAGCGACTCCTGGCACGGCCTCTCAGTCCACTGGCACCACTCACGCGTAGAGTGGCGCCTGGAGCATCCATTCCAGCAACCTGCTTCATTGATGTTTTAATTGCATGGATATTTTGTTAAATCAGTTTCTTCTATTCACGATATGTTCAGTAATATTTACGTGTTTCAGCGTTCACATTCAACTTCACTGGATTAAGTGTATCGCTGTAAAGGATTGTCAAATCGTATCGCATCGTTTTAATTTGCCATTACACGTTCATATATTCTAATAAGATAATGATAAATGTTATATTCAAGTATTTTTCATCATTACACATGACTATTTTCTACAGTCTAATTTTCGAACTACTATAATACTATACTGTTTGTGTGAATGGTAATGATTTTTGTAATAAAATGCCTTTCAATTTCCTGCAACATTTGCAACTGTTCTTTTTTCTACATTGTGTTTGTTTCATCGTTACTGTGGATCAGAGTTCTGGAGACAGAATTCCCCAAAACTAAGACAACCGGTAACGCGGCCTCATTGCTCCCTGTCCATGACAACTCCCAAGGTGCCAGGCTCACGCCGTCGGCCCTGCCGAGTCACTCCGCACTCAGAATTTGGGATTGGCTTGCAATGATCTAAGATCAATCTTACAACTTCACATTTCACTTGTATCATCCTTCAATTGGTAGAAAATCCTTCGCTAAGGAATTGGCCCTCAAATCGTGGGGACAAGCTTACCACAAAAAAAATAGTTTCCATTTAATGTTTGCGACACAGAGAATGTAAATATTTACATGACAACATCGCTGCTGTAGCAGTGTAAGTCACGCTGCTATTAAATATTCTATGTCTCGAGTTTCCTGGCTGGCTGCTGGCTGTGCTTCTCTCCACCCCAACAATAACTCCGTTGTTAGTGGGTGCAGGAGACAATAGAGACACCAACAATGTGGGAATAACCAGAACAGTATTTGAAGACTGACACGGTTAATTTAAAAATGCACTTTCAATGTATGCGCCAATTAACGTCATTCTTTTTGACAAAATAACTTGTTTTATCCTAGAGAATTAGAAACTAAACCTTAAGATATTAAACTAGTGCAATTAAAGTGTACGATTAATGATAAAGTTAGCAAAATAAATAAATGATCTAATTCATATACTATATTCTTGGTTCTTTCGGTGAAGTCACGTAGAAGGGAAACAATAAAGTTATATTTTTCGATTTGAAGCTTTCGTGACTGCAAGGATTCATCTTCTTTGGTTCTTTCGGTAAAGTCACGTAGAATGAGAATAAAATAATAAAAAAACACAATAAAATTCTCACGACGTTTTGGCCACAACGCAAGCGGCCGTCTTCAGGTGAAAGGTAAAGAACTGTCGGGACGACAGAGCTTCAATGAACGATGTTAAGATTCGTAGCGACTTTTAAGCTTGTTGGGAGAAGTGAGGCACCTTGACAAAGGGGTTTACATATCAATAGCTGAGGGATTAGCTTGTGACTGGTCACGGAAATGGCTATATTAAAGTCAAAACCTACACATCCACAGAAGCAACTAGTAATTTAGCATTGAAATAGATAATGGATTCGCTTGTGACTGGTCACAGGAATGGCTATGTTAAAGTCAAAACCTACACATCCACAGAGGCAACTAGTAATTTAGCATTGAAATAGCTAAGGGATTAGCTTGTGCAAATAGCTGAGGGATTAGCTTGTGACTGGTCACAGAAATGGCTATGTTAAAGTAAAGACCTACACATCCACAGAGGCAACTAGTAATTTAGCATTGAAATAGCTAAGGGATTAGCTTGTGACTGGTCACAGAATTAAATGTTAAAGTAAAGGCCTACACATCCACAGAGCTTCAATGAACGCTGTTAAAATTCGTAGCGACTATTAAGCTGGTTGGGAGAAGTGAGGCACCTTGACAAAGGGGTTTACATATCAAATAGCTGAGGGATTAGCTTGTGACTGGTTACGGAAATAGCTATGTTAAAGTCAAAACCTACACATTCACAGAGGCAACTTGTAATTTAGCATTGAGATAGCTAAGGGATTAGCTTATGACTGGTCACGGAAATGGCTATGTTAAAGTCAAAACCTACACATCCACAGAGGCACCTAGTACAAATCAAACTGGAGAATTTAGCATTGAAATAGATAAGGGATAAGCTTGTGACTGGTCATAGAAATACCTATGTTAAAGTCAAAGCCTACACATCCACAGAGGCACCTCGTACATGGACGCCAAAGGGGGCTGCAACAACTCAACTGTCATACGGTAAAGCGATGTGAGAAACCTAATTCTAAATTACATCAATATAATAAATGTACTCAATATATTCTTCAATAAGCTGAGCTATTAACATTAACTGGGTATACACTACACTATATAATGAATATCATATAGTAAACCAATAAAAACTAAAATATAAACTACCTCAATGTTATATCACAATGTTATATGGTGAAAAAACGGGTGGATTCTTACCTTCCTCACCACGGACAGCTACGCTCAGACGGACGAGTCCATCCATGGTTGGAGCAGAGGAGGAAGGAGGGGAGAAACAGCTGCGAGGCGCTGTTATACTCCATGTTATAAACCATACCATTAACCGTGGTGTGAGAGGTATTAAAAGTCAGTGCCAGTGAAAGAGCTGCAGTCTGAAGGTCCTCGTAAAATACAATTAATTAAGAACCGAAATGGTTTAAAACATCTTTCCAATGGTTACTAAGCCAGAATCCATCTTCTCGGTTGAAATTGTCTCTGTGTTTGTATATGTGGATGGCCTCATGAACGAATCTCTCATGGTAGCCGGTTGGTTTGCACATCGCTTTACTGTATGACAGTTGAGTTGTTGCAGCCCCCTTTGGCGTCCATGAACGAGGTGCCTCTGTGGATGTGTAGGCTTTTACTTTAACATCTATTTCTGTGACCAGTCACAAGCTAATCCCTTAGCTATTTCAATGCTAAATTACTAGTTGCCTCTGTGGATGTGTAGGTTTTTACTTTAACATAGCCATTTCCATGACCAGTCACAAGCTACTCCCTCAGCTATTTGCACAAGCTAATCCCTTAGCTATTTCAATGCAAAATTACTAGTTGCCTCTGTGGATGTGTAGGTTTTGACTTTAACATAGCCATTCCTGTGACCAGTCACAAGTTAATCCCTTAGCTATTTCAATGCTAAATTACTAGTTGCCTCTGTGGATGTGTAGGTTTTGACTTTAACATAGCCATTTCCGTGACCATTCAGAAGCTAATCCCTCAGCTATTTGCACAGGCTAATCCCTTAGCTATTTCAATGCTAAATTACTAGTTGCCTCTGTGGATGTGTAGGTTTTGACATTAACATAGCCATTTCCGTGACCAGTCACAAGCTAATCCCTCAGCTATTGCTATGTAAACCCCTTTCTCAAGGTGCCTCACTTCTCCCAACCAGCTTAAAAGTCGCTACGAATCTTAACATTGTTCATTGAAGCTCTGTCGTCCCGACAGTTCTGTACCTTTCACCTGAAGACGGCCGCTTGCGTTGTGGCCAAAACGTCGTGAGAATTTTATTGTGTTATTTTATTATTTTATTCTCATTCTATGTGACTTTACTGAAAGAACCAAAGAAAATACAATAATAAAGATATAAAACAATAAAATTCTCACAAATCAAAATTCAGATACTGTTGATTTATTCACTCCATCTCCGCAGTTGACACTGCCGGTTGTGTTCCCTCCTTAACTCCCATTCCCACGTTAGTCTCGACCACCGGCCGTCATCACTTCAAGTTGTGTGTCCTGCCTCACCCCACCTTTCTAAACTAAAATTACGTCCTTAATTTGCATATGATGTCCAATTGACGTGTCCGTCTTCCAGTATCAGTGTTTTTCTTAGGATGTGCATCATCTCTACGCTTCCTTGTGCATTTCTAAACATTGGTTCTATTTTCCGTTTGTGATGCATCTGTTTGAAAAAAAAACGTTCTGCTTAAGGCATATGGCTCAGTTACGTTTCATTATTAAGTTAAGATAACAATAAGCACTTTGCTCTGCCCTGATACGCCTCTCTTAATCATTTTCATCCCTGTAGTCGGGGTTCGTAGCGCAGCGCGCTAACTGCTGCGCCACCGCTCCCCCCACCACACATGCGCACAGCAACCCCAGAGAGCGACTTTTGGGTCAGAGGTAGCCGCATTGCACTGGGGCCGTCCATAAATGACGTCACGCACGTGGGGGGGGGGGGGGTCAGACATTTGTAACGATGTGTGACGATGAGGGGGGGGGGGTTGAGAAATATGACGTCACCTTAAATAAATATAGACAACACGTTCTACTTAATTAAATATACTTTTTAACAAATCTTTTCTCCCATAACATCAGAGTGCAGTGCCACATTAAATATGCACTACAATGACAATAGTTCAAAGCGATTTGAAGCATATTTTATATTTTGGGGGGGGGGGGGGGCGGAGCACAGCTTTGTGACGTCATATTTGAGGGGGGGGTCTGACTTTTTGTGACGCCGCGTGACGATGGGGGGGGGGGGGGGTCAAAAATCGTCCAAAATCGCGTGACGTCATTTATGGACGGACTCCACAGCGTGAAATAGCGCAACAAACCAAACCCGCGTACAGCGAGGGAAGCCCTGGCTGGTTTATCATTCATTAATCTCCAGTTCAGTCACAAACGAATCTCTTAGAGCCGAAGGGAAATTTAGTTTTTCAGGTCCATACGGCTTACTAGAGCCGTTTCAAAACGGGCAAAACAATGTTTTGTGTTTCTCCCCTTGTGATGGGACTTTGTAAGATGAACGTTGAGATTTGTAAGGGGCACGGGGTGACCAATTTGGCCCCGCGGTGTGGTAGCGGGTAGTTTGTGATAAACTACCTCAGGGCGTGACGACCCTGCCTTACGCGAGTCCCAGGCACAGCTGGCCCGGCTGTCAGTACCTGGTAAGGGCCCCTTCCAGGGTTACGCGGTTTTCTCACTGCCTTGTGAGTGTCTCGGGAGAGTCAATGGCTAAGGGAGTAAACCCCGACAGAAAATCAGGAGTGGGGCCCCTCAGGCGGTTTTGTGACACACTGCGGCACATTCCCGGCAGCCCCTGCAGCCAAACTGGTACCAAACGTCGTGCTACGCACTCCTTTGGACATCACCGGCAAGGCCGAGGGGGGATCCTGACGCATGGGCAACCCAGGATTTCCAGAATAACCTGCCCAGGCTTTGCGCTAACAAGAGGTGCAAAAATGGGGAGAGGACACTCCTCGGCCACCTAATCGTGGCCAAGAAACACGGATGGCAGCAGTCACGGGTTATAAGCTCATTTTAGATTGGCGTAAAAAATGGGCGCCACGGGTTTCCATCGTCGGTGGGAGGGGTCATTGCACCCCAATGGATAGCTACCGCCACCCGCCTCAGGCTGGGCAGCCCCCGGCCAATAAGGTCCTTTCCCGCCACGGCTCACCTGCTCCAATGGGTGCTTGGACCTTATGGTTCATCAACAGACAAGTGGGCTGCAAAACTTGCACCAGACAAAAGCAAAACAAAACGAAAGAAGGTTCCAGCCCTTCATTTTGCAAGCTGGAATGTACGCACAATGTGTTCTGGACTCTCCGAAGATCTATTGCAGATTGAGGACATCCGCAAAACTGGAGTTATCGACAGGGAGTTGGCGAGACTCCATGTCGATATTGCAGCACTGCAGGAGACCCGGCTTGCTGGCAGTGGCTCACTACGAGAGAGTGACTACACTTTCTACTGGCAAGGAAAACAGCAGAACGAACCAAGGCAACATGATGTTGGGTTTGCTGTCAAAAACACACTCCTTGGCATGATAGAACCACCGACTGCAGGCTCCGAGCGGATTCTACTCATGAGATTGCTCACTGCTTCTGGCCATGTAAACATCCTGAGTGTCTACGCCCCAACACTCTACTCACCTCCGGAGATTCATGACCAATTCTATGAAGAGCTTCACAATATTATTCGCAAAATCCCCAGCTCTGAGCACATGTTTCTGTTAGGAGACTTCAATGCAAGGGTTGGGGCTGACCACGACGCGTGGCCCGCATGCCTTGGCTATCATGGCATTGGAAAGATAAATGCCAGTGGCCAAAGACTACTGGAGCTTTGTTCATACCACAATCTCTGTATCAGAAACTCATTCTTTCTCACAAAACCATGCCATAAAGTATCATGGAGACATCCAAGGTCTCTTAATTGGCACCAACTGGACCTCATCATCACCCGACGAGCCCTCCTCAACTCGGTACTCATCACACGCAGCTACCACAGTGCAGTCTGTGACACCGATCACTCGCTGGTATCCAGCAAGGTCAGACTACGCCCCAAAAAGATACACAGACTCAAACAAAAGCGCTACCTACGCATCAACTCTGCCAAGACATCCCTCCCAGAGCTCCCTCAATTTTCCAGCACAGCCTTGAGCAGTCCCTACACGACACACCAGATGGAAGCGTGGAGACAAAGTGGGCATACATCAGAGACGCCATCTTTAATGCAGCCATCAATAGCTTCGGCAAGCAGACAAGGCGGAACACAGACTGGTTTGAGGAACACCTGGCTATATTGGAACCCATCCTCCAAGCCAAACGCATGGCGCTCTTGAAGTACAAGCAAGTCCCAAGTACAGGATCGTTAAGGGCACTGAAAGCTGCTCGCAGTGCAGCTCAAACGACCGCCAGACGCTGTGCCAACGACTACTGGGTGAATCTCAGTAGTAGGATCCAACTCGCCTCTGACACTGGCAATATCCGTGCCATGTATGAAGGCATCAAGACAGCCTTTGGTCCAAACATCAGGAGGACTGCCCCCCTTAAATCCAGCACAGGGGCCATCATCACTGATAAACAAGAGCAAATGGCCAGGTGGGTAGAACACTACTCAGAGCTCTACTCACGAGACAATGGTGTAGTAGCTTTAGAACACTTGAGTCTTAAACTGAGGAATAGGGAAGGGGAGTTGTCCCATATCTGGGGCCCCCTCATGAATGCCACTCCAGAGACCCTGAGTTTACTTGACTAAACTGGAAATTAGGCTGACTCCCCTCCCTCCCACACACGATAATTCACACCTGCTTAACCAGCCCCATGCATAACCAGCCCCATGCATAACCAGCCCCATGCATAACCAGCCCCATGCATAACCAGCCCCATGCATAACCAGCCCCATGCATAACCAGCCCCATGCATAACCAGCCCCATGCATAAGCAGCCCCATGCATAAGCAGCCCCATGCATAACCAGCCCCATGCATAACCAGCCCCATGCATAACCAGCCCCATGCTTAACCAGCTCCATACACAACCAGCTGCTTCCTGACGTATGTACGAAAAAAAACTCACTAACTTGTAAGATTCTTTCATGATTGAAATTATAATTTTGGATGGTCGGTGACATTGTATGCTTGTGCGAGGCAGGACACTAAGTGCATGGCTATGAATAACAGACGTGTCATAACATTCCGCCACCGCAAAGATTGTTCCATTGCACCAGTTACAGCAAATGATCAGATTCCACTTCAAGAAATCTAATCAGGCACCAATGCTGCTGCGTACCCTGTTTGCAGTAGGTACAACGGAGAAGTGTCATCTCCATGGGTCTCATCACACTGGTTTGGCCTCAAACAGTTACCATTTAAAGATATTGGTCCAAGATTATCAGTAACATTGGGTAAGCATTATTTTTGTCCGTAGATATTTTTTCTAGATGTTTACTTTGAGAGCAGCTGTAAGCAGTGGAGAAGTTCCATAGCCGACTCAGCCAAGCGGATTAAAGAAAAACGTGAAAGAGCCCATCGGCATCAACACCAGTAACGGCACAACACAAGTCCCATTCAGCAGACGAGCAACTCTTGCCGACAGTGCGATCGATGCTTCCGCTCAAGTTGCTGGGCTCTTCCCACCAGTGTGCAGGAAAATGCTACGAGCAGCTCTTCTCGGCAGTCATCATCGTTTGCGATGGCCAACCCGAAGATTTTTTTTTCAGCAATCAAATCCCGCTTGTCTAACTTTTCACCCTTAACTGCTAAAACATATCTATCAAACAGAGCATTGCACGCTAGTTGCCACTCGGTCGTGGTGATATCGCAACGGCACTTATGTCAGTCTGAGTGCACTCTGCAAACCGTGCATATAGACAACACAACAAAGATATTTATGGAGCGGAGGGAGCTCACTGGACAGGAACATGGGATGGATTGCCTCCATACCAGATGTTGTGGTTAATGGGAGGATGAATGGCAATTATGACTTCACACAATTACAATGCACCCATCAACTATTTACAATGTTCAGATTTTATTTCACTATAAATATAAAAGTGGTGTATCCAAAACATTTACATGTGCATTTCAATAAGATTTCAGATGCACGTGGAAATCCAAAGGAAACAGGGACATAGTTCACCTTTACAAAGCAGCCTCCACTGTCACATCATGAGCTGCCTTAAATTATTTGAGGAAAATCGCATGTGAAGAGGAAATATTTCTGTGTTTGAAACTATTGGGACATCTGTGAAACTATGGGGACATCTGTTAACCTACTGGAATATCTGTAAAACTTCTGGGACATCTGTGAAACTATTTGGGATATCTGTTAAACTATTGGGACATCTGTGAAACGACTGGTACATCTGTTAAATTATTGGGACATCTGTGAAACTATTGGGACATCTGTAAAACTACTGGAACATATGTGAAACTATTGGGAAATGTGTGAAACTATTGGGACATCTGTGAAACTATTGGGACATCTGTGAAACTACTGGTACATCTGTGAAACTATGGGGACATCTGTTAACCTACTGGGATATCTGTAGAACTACTGGGACATCTGTGAAACTATTGGGACATCTGTGAAACTATTGAGACATCTGTGAAACAACTGGGACATCTGTTAAACTATTGGGACATCTGTTAAACTCCTGGGACATCTGTGAAACTATTGGGACATCTGTCAACCTATTTGGGACATCTGTTAAACTATTGGGACATCTGTGAAACTACTGGTACATCTGTCAAATTATTGGGACATCTGTGAAACTATGGGGACATCTGTGAAACTAATGGGACATATGTGAAACTATTGGGGCATCTGTGAAACGACTGGGTGATCTGTGACACTACTGGGACATCTGTTAAACTTCTGGGACATCTGTGAAACTATTGGGACATCTGTGAAACTATTTGGGACATCTGTTAAACTATTGGGACATCTGTGAAACTACTGGTACATCTGTGAAACTATGGGGACATCTGTGAAACTAATGGGACATATGTGAAACTATTGGGGCATCTGTGAAACTACTGGGATCATCTGTGAAACAACCGGGACATCTGTAAAACTACTGGGACATCTTTGAAACTATTGGGACATCTGTGAAACTATGGGGACATCTGTTAACCTACTGGAATATCTGTAAAACTTCTGGGACATCTGTGAAACTATTTGGGACATCTGTTAAACTACTGGGACATCTGTGAAACTACTGGTACATCTGTTAAATTATTGGGATATCTGTGAAACTATTGGGACATCTGTAAAACTACTGGGACATATGTGAAACTATTGGGAAATGTGTGAAACTATTGGGACATCTGTGAAACTATTGGGACATCTGTGAAACTACTGGTACATCTGTGAAACTATGGGGACATCTGTTAACCTACTGGGATATCTGTAAAACTACTGGGACATCTGTGAAACTATTGGGACATCTGTGAAACTATTGAGACATCTGTGAAACAACTGGGACATCTGTTAAACTATTGGGACATCTGTTAAACTCCTGGGACATCTGTGAAACTATTGGGACATCTGTCAACCTATTTGGGACATCTGTTAAACTATTGGGACATCTGTGAAACTACTGGTACATCTGTTAAATTATTGGGACATCTTTGAAACTATGGGGACATCTGTGAAACTAATGGGACATATGTTAAACTATTGGGGCATCTGTGAAACGACTGGGTGATCTGTGACACTACTGGGACATCTGTTAAACTTCTGGGACATCTGTGAAACTATTGGGACATCTGTGAAACTATTTGGGACATCTGTTAAACTATTGGGACATCTGTGAAACTACTGGTACATCTGTGAAACTATGGGGACATCTGTGAAACTAATGGGACATATGTGAAACTATTGGGGCATCTGTGAAACTACTGGGATCATCTGTGAAACAACCGGGACATCTGTAAAACTACTGGGACATCTTTGAAACTATTGGGACATCTGTGAAACTATGGGGACATCTGTTAACCTACTGGAATATCTGTAAAACTTCTGGGACATCTGTGAAACTATTTGGGACATCTGTTAAACTATTGGGACATCTGTGAAACTACTGGTACATCTGTTAAATTATTGGGACATCTGTTAAACTCCTGGGACATCTGTGAAACTATTGGGACATCTGTCAACCTATTTGGGACATCTGTTAAACTATTGGGACATCTGTGAAACTACTGGTACATCTGTTAAATTATTGGGACATCTTTGAAACTATGGGGACATCTGTGAAACTAATGGGACATATGTTAAACTATTGGGGCATCTGTGAAACGACTGGGTGATCTGTGACACTACTGGGACATCTGTTAAACTTCTGGGACATCTGTGAAACTATTGGGACATCTGTGAAACTATTTGGGACATCTGTTAAACTATTGGGACATCTGTGAAACTACTGGTACATCTGTGAAACTATGGGGACATCTGTGAAACTAATGGGACATATGTGAAACTATTGGGGCATCTGTGAAACTACTGGGATCATCTGTGAAACAACCGGGACATCTGTAAAACTACTGGGACATCTTTGAAACTATTGGGACATCTGTGAAACTATGGGGACATCTGTTAACCTACTGGAATATCTGTAAAACTTCTGGGACATCTGTGAAACTACTGGTACATCTGTTAAATTATTGGGACATCTGTGAAACTATTGGGACATCTGTAAAACTACTGGGACATATGTGAAACTATTGGGAAATGTGTGAAACTATTGGGACATCTGTGAAACTATTGGGACATCTGTGAAACTACTGGTACATCTGTGAAACTATGGGGACATCTGTTAACCTACTGGGATATCTGTAAAACTACTGGGACATCTGTGAAACTATTGGGACATCTGTGAAACTATTGAGACATCTGTGAAACAACTGGGACATCTGTTAAACTATTGGGACATCTGTTAAACTCCTGGGACATCTGTGAAACTATTGGGACATCTGTCAACCTATTTGGGACATCTGTTAAACTATTGGGACATCTGTGAAACTACTGGTACATCTGTGAAATTATTGGGACATCTGTGAAACTATTGGGACATCTGTAAAACTACTGGGACATATGTGAAACTATTGGGAAATGTGTGAAACTATTGGGACATCTGTGAAACTATTGGGACATCTGTGAAACTACTGGTACATCTGTGAAACTATGGGGACATCTGTTAACCTACTGGGATATCTGTAAAACTACTGGGACATCTGTGAAACTATTGGGACATCTGTGAAACTATGGGGACATCTGTTAACCTACTGGGACATCTGTGAAACTACTGGGACATCTGTTGAACTATTGGGACATCTGTGAATCTACTGGGACATCTGTAAAACTACTGGGACATATGTGAACCTATTGGGACATCTGTGAAACTATTGGGACATCTGTGAAACTATTGAGACATCTGTGAAACAACTGGGACATCTGTTAAACTATTGGCACATCTGTTAAACTCCTGGGACATCTGTGAAACTATTGGGACATCTGTCAACCTATTTGGGAAATCTGTTAAACTATTGGGACATCTGTGAAACTACTGGTACATCTGTTAAATTATTGGGACATCTGTGAAACTATGGGGACATCTGTGAAACTAATGGGACATATGTGAAACTATTGGGGCATCTGTGAAACGACTGGGTGATCTGTGACACTACTGGGACATCTGTTAAACTTCTGGGACATCTGTGAAACTATTGGGACATCTGTGAAACTATTTGGGACATCTGTTAAACTATTGGGACATCTGTGAAACTACTGGTACATCTGTGAAACTATGGGGACATCTGTGAAACTAATGGGACATATGTGAAACTATTGGGGCATCTGTGAAACTACTGGGATCATCTGTGGAACAACCTGGACATCTGTAAAACTACTGGGACATCTTTGAAACTATTGGGACATCTGTGAAACTATGGGGACATCTGTTAACCTACTGGAATATCTGTAAAACTTCTGGGACATCTGTGAAACTATTTGGGACATCTGTTAAACTACTGGGACATCTGTGAAACTACTGGTACATCTGTTAAATTATTGGGACATCTGTGAAACTATTGGGACATCTGTAAAATTACTGGGACATATGTGAAACTATTGGGAAATGTGTGAAACTATTGGGACATCTGTGAAACTATTGGGACATCTGTGAAACTACTGGTACATCTGTGAAACTATGGGGACATCTGTTAACCTACTGGGATATCTGTAAAACTACTGGGACATCTGTGAAACTATTGGGACATCTGTGAAACTATTGGGACATCTGTGAAACTATTGGGACATCTGTGAAACTACTGGTACATCTGTGAAACTATGGGGACATCTGTTAACCTACTGGGATATCTGTAAAACTACTGGGACATCTGTGAAACTATTGGGACATCTGTGAAACTATTGAGACATCTGTGAAACAACTGGGACATCTGTTAAACTATTGGGACATCTGTTAAACTCCTGGGACATCTGTGAAACTATTGGGACATCTGTCAACCTATTTGGGACATCTGTTAAACTATTGGGACATCTGTGAAACTACTGGTACATCTGTTAAATTATTGGGACATCTTTGAAACTATGGGGACATCTGTGAAACTAATGGGACATATGTTAAACTATTGGGGCATCTGTGAAACGACTGGGTGATCTGTGACACTACTGGGACATCTGTTAAACTTCTGGGACATCTGTGAAACTATTGGGACATCTGTGAAACTATTTGGGACATCTGTTAAACTATTGGGACATCTGTGAAACTACTGGTACATCTGTGAAACTATGGGGACATCTGTGAAACTAATGGGACATATGTGAAACTATTGGGGCATCTGTGAAACTACTGGGATCATCTGTGAAACAACCGGGACATCTGTAAAACTACTGGGACATCTTTGAAACTATTGGGACATCTGTGAAACTATGGGGACATCTGTTAACCTACTGGAATATCTGTAAAACTTCTGGGACATCTGTGAAACTATTTGGGACATCTGTTAAACTATTGGGACATCTGTGAAACTACTGGTACATCTGTTAAATTATTGGGACATCTGTGAAACTATTGGGACATCTGTAAAACTACTGGGACATATGTGAAACTATTGGGAAATGTGTGAAACTATTGGGACATCTGTGAAACTATTGGGACATCTGTGAAACTACTGGTACATCTGTGAAACTATGGGGACATCTGTTAACCTACTGGGATATCTGTAAAACTACTGGGACATCTGTGAAACTATTGGGACATCTGTGAAACTATTGAGACATCTGTGAAACAACTGGGACATCTGTTAAACTATTGGGACATCTGTTAAACTCCTGGGACATCTGTGAAACTATTGGGACATCTGTCAACCTATTTGGGACATCTGTTAAACTATTGGGACATCTGTGAAACTACTGGTACATCTGTGAAATTATTGGGACATCTGTGAAACTATTGGGACATCTGTAAAACTACTGGGACATATGTGAAACTATTGGGAAATGTGTGAAACTATTGGGACATCTGTGAAACTATTGGGACATCTGTGAAACTACTGGTACATCTGTGAAACTATGGGGACATCTGTTAACCTACTGGGATATCTGTAAAACTACTGGGACATCTGTGAAACTATTTGGACATCTGTGAAACTATGGGGACATCTGTTAACCTACTGGGACATCTGTGAAACTACTGGGACATCTGTTGAACTATTGGGACATCTGTGAATCTACTGGGACATCTGTAAAACTACTGGGACATATGTGAACCTATTGGGACATCTGTGAAACTATTGGGACATCTGTGAAACTATTGAGACATCTGTGAAACAACTGGGACATCTGTTAAACTATTGGCACATCTGTTAAACTCCTGGGACATCTGTGAAACTATTGGGACATCTGTCAACCTATTTGGGAAATCTATTAAACTATTGGGACATCTGTGAAACTACTGGTACATCTGTTAAATTATTGGGACATCTGTGAAACTATGGGGACATCTGTGAAACTAATGGGACATATGTGAAACTATTGGGGCATCTGTGAAACGACTGGGTGATCTGTGACACTACTGGGACATCTGTTAAACTTCTGGGACATCTGTGAAACTATTGGGACATCTGTGAAACTATTTGGGACATCTGTTAAACTATTGGGACATCTGTGAAACTACTGGTACATCTGTGAAACTATGGGGACATCTGTGAAACTAATGGGACATATGTGAAACTATTGGGGCATCTGTGAAACTACTGGGATCATCTGTGAAACAACCGGGACATCTGTAAAACTACTGGGACATCTTTGAAACTATTGGGACATCTGTGAAACTATGGGGATATCTGTTAACCTACTGGAATATCTGTAAAACTTCTGGGACATCTGTGAAACTATTTGGGACATCTGTTAAACTACTGGGACATCTGTGAAACTACTGGTACATCTGTTAAATTATTGGGACATCTGTGAAACTATTGGGACATCTGTAAAACTACTGGGACATATGTGAAACTATTGGGAAATGTGTGAAACTATTGGGACATCTGTGAAACTATTGGGACATCTGTGAAACTACTGGTACATCTGTGAAACTATGGGGACATCTGTTAACCTACTGGGATATCTGTAAAACTACTGGGACATCTGTGAAACTATTGGGACATCTGTGAAACTATTGAGACATCTGTGAAACAACTGGGACATCTGTTAAACTATTGGGACATCTGTTAAACTCCTGGGACATCTGTGAAACTATTGGGACATCTGTCAACCTATTTGGGACATCTGTTAAACTATTGGGACATCTGTGAAACTACTGGTACATCTGTGAAATTATTGGGACATCTGTGAAACTATTGGGACATCTGTAAAACTACTGGGACATATGTGAAACTATTGGGAAATGTGTGAAACTATTGGGACATCTGTGAAACTATTGGGACATCTGTGAAACTACTGGTACATCTGTGAAACTATGGGGACATCTGTTAACCTACTGGGATATCTGTAAAACTACTGGGACATCTGTGAAACTATTGGGACATCTGTGAAACTATGGGGACATCTGTTAACCTACTGGGACATCTGTGAAACTACTGGGACATCTGTTGAACTATTGGGACATCTGTGAATCTACTGGGACATCTGTAAAACTACTGGGACATATGTGAACCTATTGGGACATCTGTGAAACTATTGGGACATCTGTGAAACTATTGAGACATCTGTGAAACAACTGGGACATCTGTTAAACTATTGGCACATCTGTTAAACTCCTGGGACATCTGTGAAACTATTGGGACATCTGTCAACCTATTTGGGAAATCTGTTAAACTATTGGGACATCTGTGAAACTACTGGTACATCTGTTAAATTATTGGGACATCTGTGAAACTATGGGGACATCTGTGAAACTAATGGGACATATGTGAAACTATTGGGGCATCTGTGAAACGACTGGGTGATCTGTGACACTACTGGGACATCTGTTAAACTTCTGGGACATCTGTGAAACTATTGGGACATCTGTGAAACTATTTGGGACATCTGTTAAACTATTGGGACATCTGTGAAACTACTGGTACATCTGTGAAACTATGGGGACATCTGTGAAACTAATGGGACATATGTGAAACTATTGGGGCATCTGTGAAACTACTGGGATCATCTGTGAAACAACCGGGACATCTGTAAAACTACTGGGACATCTTTGAAACTATTGGGACATCTGTGAAACTATGGGGATATCTGTTAACCTACTGGAATATCTGTAAAACTTCTGGGACATCTGTGAAACTATTTGGGACATCTGTTAAACTACTGGGACATCTGTGAAACTACTGGTACATCTGTTAAATTATTGGGACATCTGTGAAACTATTGGGACATCTGTAAAACTACTGGGACATATGTGAAACTATTGGGAAATGTGTGAAACTATTGGGACATCTGTGAAACTATTGGGACATCTGTGAAACTACTGGTACATCTGTGAAACTATGGGGACATCTGTTAACCTACTGGGATATCTGTAAAACTACTGGGACATCTGTGAAACTATTGGGACATCTGTGAAACTATTGAGACATCTGTGAAACAACTGGGACATCTGTTAAACTATTGGGACATCTGTTAAACTCCTGGGACATCTGTGAAACTATTGGGACATCTGTCAACCTATTTGGGACATCTGTTAAACTATTGGGACATCTGTGAAACTACTGGTACATCTGTTAAATTATTGGGACATCTGTGAAACAACTGGGACATCTGTGAAACTAATGGGACATATGTGAAACTATTGGGGCATCTGTGAAACGACTGGGTGATCTATGACACTACTGGGACATCTGTTAAACTTCTGGTACATCTGTGCAACTATTGGGACATCTGTGAAACTATTTGGGACATCTGTTAAACTATTGGGACATCTGTGAAACTACTGGTACATCTGTGAAACTATGGGGACATCTGTGAAACTAATGGGACATATGTGAAACTATTGGGGCATCTGTGAAACTACTGGGATCATCTGTGAAACTACCGGGACATCTGTAAAACTACTGGAACATCTTTGAAACTATTGGGACATCTGTGAAACTATGGGGACATCTGTTAACCTACTGGAATATCTGTAAAACTTCTGGGACATCTGTGAAACTATTTGGGACATCTGTTAAACTATTGGGACATCTGTGAAACTACTGGTACATCTGTGAAATTATTGGGACATCTGTGAAACTATGGGACATCTGTGAAACTAATGGGACATATGTGAACCTATTTGGAAATCTGTTAAACTATTGGGACATCTGTGAAACTATGGGGACATCTGTGAAACTATTTGGGACATCTGTTAACTATTGGGACATCTGTGAAACTACTGGTACATCTGTGAAATTATTGGGAAATCTGTGAAACTATGGGGACATCTGTGAAACTAATGGGACATATGTGAAACTATTGGGGCATCTGTGAAACTACAGGGTGATCTGTGAAACTACTGGGACATATGTGAACCTATTGGGACATCTGTGAAACTATTGGGACATCTGTGAAACTATTGGGACATCTGTGAAACTATGGGGACATCTGTGAAACTACTGGGACATATGTGAAACTATTGGGACATCTGTGAAACTATGGGGACATCTGTGAAACTAATGGGACATATGTGAAACTATTGGGGCATCTGTAAAACTACTGGGACATATGTGAAACTATTGGGAAATGTGTGAAACTATTGGGACATCTGTGAAACTATTGGGACATCTGTGAAACTACTGGTACATCTGTGAAACTATGGGGACATCTGTTAACCTACTGGGATATCTGTAACAACTACTGGGACATCTGTGAAACTATTGGGACATCTGTGAAACTATGGGGACATCTGTTAACCTACTGGGACATCTGTGAAACTACTGGGACATCTGTTAAACTACTGGGACATCTGTTGAACTATTGGGACATCTGTGAATCTACTGGGACATCTGTAAAACTACTGGGACATATGTGAACCTATTGGGACATCTGTGAAACTATTGGGACATCTGTGAAACTATTGAGACATCTGTGAAACAACTGGGACATCTGTTAAACTATTGGGACATCAGTTAAACTCCTGGGACATCTGTGAAACTATTGGGACATCTGTCAAACTATTTGGGACATCTGTTAAACTATTGGGACATCTGTGAAACTACTAGTACATCTGTTAAATTATTGGGACATCTGTGAAACTATGGGGACATCTGTGAAACTAATGGGACATATGTGAATCTATTGGGGCATCTGTGAAACGACTGGGTGATCTGTGACACTACTGGGACATCTGTTAAACTTCTGGGACATCTGTGAAACTATTGGGACATCTGTGAAACTACTGGTACATCTGTTAAATTATTGGGAAATCTGTGAAACTATGGGGACATCTGTGAAACTAATGGGACATATGTGAAACTATTGGGGCATCTGTGAAACGACTGGGTGATCTGTGACACTACTGGGACATATGTGAACTTATTTGGACATCTGTGAAATTATTGGGACATCTGTGAAACTATTGGGACATCTGTGAAACTATGGGGACATCTGTGCAACTAATGGGACATATGTGAAACTATTGGGGCATCTGTGAAACTACTGGGATCATCTGTGAAACTACCGGGACATCTGTAAAACTACTGGGACATCTTTGAAACTATTGGGACATCTGTGAAACTATGGGGACATCTGTTAACCTACTGGAATATCTGTAAAACTTCTGGGACATCTGTGAAACTATTGGGACATCTGTGAAACTCCTGGGACATCTGTGAAACTCCTGGGACATGTAAAACTATTGGGACATCTGTGAAACTATTTGGGACATCTGTTAAACTATTGGGACATCTGTGAAACTACTGGTACATCTGTTAAATTATTGGGACATCTGTGAAACTATGGGGACATCTGTGAAACTAATGGGACATATGTGAAACTATTGGGGCATCTGTGAAACGACTGGGTGATCTGTGACACTACTGGGACATATGTGAACTTATTGGGACATCTGTGAAACTACTGGGTGATCTGTGAAACTACTGGGACATATGTGAACCTATTGGGACATCTGTGAAACTATTGGGACATTTGTGAAACTATTGGGACATCTGTGAAACTATGGGGACATCTGTGAAACTACTGGTACATCTGTGAAATTATTGGGAAATCTGTGAAACTATGGGGACATCTGTGAAACTAATTGGACATATGTGAAACTATTGGGGCATCTGTGAAACGACTGGGTGATCTGTGAAACTACTAGGACATCTGTGAAACTATGGGGACATCTGTGAAACTAATGGGACATATGTGAAACTATTGGGGCATCTGTGAAACTACTGGGATCATCTGTGAAACTACCGGGACATCTGTAAAACTACTGGGACATCTTTGAAACTATTGGGACATCTGTGAAACTATGGGGACATCTGTTAACCTACTGGAATATCTGTAAAACTTCTGGGACATCTGTGAAACTATTTGGGACATCTGTTAAACTATTGGGACATCTGTGAAACTACTGGTACATCTGTGAAATTATTGGGACATCTGTGAAACTATGGGGACATCTGTGAAACTAATGGGACATATGTGAACCTATTGGGACATCTGTTAAACTATTGGGACATCTGTGAAACTATGGGGACATCTGTGAAACTATTTGGGACATCTGTTAACTATTGGGACATCTGTGAAACTACTGGTACATCTGTGAAATTATTGGGAAATCTGTGAAACTATGGGGACATCTGTGAAACTAATGGGACATATGTGAAACTATTGGGGCATCTGTGAAACTACTGGGTGATCTGTGAAACTACTGGGACATATGTGAACCTATTGGGACATCTGTGAAACTATTGGGACATCTGTGAAACTATTGGGACATCTGTGAAACTATGGGGACATCTGTGAAACTAATGGGACATATGTGAAACTATTGGGACATCTGTGAAACTATGGGGACATCTGTGAAACTAATGGGACATATGTGAAACTATTGGGGCATCTGTAAAACTACTGGGACATCTGTAAAACTACTGGGACATATGTGAACCTATTGGGACATCTGTGAAACTATTGGGAAATGTGTGAAACTATTGGGACATCTGTGAAACTATTGGGACATCTGTGAAACTACTGGTACATCTGTGAAACTATGGGGACATCTGTTAACCTACTGGGATATCTGTAAAACTACTGGGACATCTGTGAAACTATTGGGACATCTGTGAAACTATGGGGACATCTGTTAACCTACTGGGACATCTGTGAAACTACTGGGACATCTGTTAAACTACTGGGACATCTGTTGAACTATTGGGACATCTGTGAATCTACTGGGACATCTGTAAAACTACTGGGACATATGTGAACCTATTGGGACATCTGTGAAACTATGGGGACATCTGTTAACCTACTGGGATATCTGTAAAACTACTGGGACATCTGTGAAAGTATTGGGACATCTGTGAAACTATTGAGACATCTGTGAAACAACTGGGACATCTGTTAAACTATTGGGACATCTGTTAAACTCCTGGGACATCTGTGAAACTATTGGGACATCTGTCAACCTATTTGGGACATCTGTTAAACTATTGGGACATCTGTGAAACTACTGGTACATCTGTGAAATTATTGGGACATCTGTGAAACTATTGGGACATCTGTAAAACTACTGGGACATATGTGAAACTATTGGGAAATGTGTGAAACTATTGGGACATCTGTGAAACTATTGGGACATCTGTGAAACTACTGGTACATCTGTGAAACTATGGGGACATCTGTTAACCTACTGGGATATCTGTAAAACTACTGGGACATCTGTGAAACTATTGGGACATCTGTGAAACTATGGGGACATCTGTTAACCTACTGGGACATCTGTGAAACTACTGGGACATCTGTTGAACTATTGGGACATCTGTGAATCTACTGGGACATCTGTAAAACTACTGGGACATATGTGAACCTATTGGGACATCTGTGAAACTATTGGGACATCTGTGAAACTATTGAGACATCTGTGAAACAACTGGGACATCTGTTAAACTATTGGCACATCTGTTAAACTCCTGGGACATCTGTGAAACTATTGGGACATCTGTCAACCTATTTGGGAAATCTGTTAAACTATTGGGACATCTGTGAAACTACTGGTACATCTGTTAAATTATTGGGACATCTGTGAAACTATGGGGACATCTGTGAAACTAATGGGACATATGTTAAACTATTGGGGCATCTGTGAAACGACTGGGTGATCTGTGACACTACTGGGACATCTGTTAAACTTCTGGGACATCTGTGAAACTATTGGGACATCTGTGAAACTATTTGGGACATCTGTTAAACTATTGGGACATCTGTGAAACTACTGGTACATCTGTGAAACTATGGGGACATCTGTGAAACTAAAGGGACATATGTGAAACTATTGGGGCATCTGTGAAACTCCTGGGATCATCTGTGAAACAACCGGGACATCTGTAAAACTACTGGGACATCTTTGAAACTATTGGGACATCTGTGAAACTATGGGGACATCTGTTAACCTACTGGAATATCTGTAAAACTTCTGGGACATCTGTGAAACTATTTGGGACATCTGTTAAACTACTGGGACATCTGTGAAACTACTGGTACATCTGTTAAATTATTGGGACATCTGTGAAACTATTGGGACATCTGTAAAACTACTGGGACATATGTGAAACTATTGGGAAATGTGTGAAACTATTGGGACATCTGTGAAACTATTGGGACATCTGTGAAACTACTGGTACATCTGTGAAACTATGGGGACATCTGTTAACCTACTGGGATATCTGTAAAACTACTGGGACATCTGTGAAACTATTGGGACATCTGTGAAACTATTGAGACATCTGTGAAACAACTGGGACATCTGTTAAACTATTGGGACATCTGTTAAACTCCTGGGACATCTGTGAAACTATTGGGACATCTGTCAACCTATTTGGAACATCTGTTAAACTATTGGGACATCTGTGAAACTACTGGTACATCTGTTAAATTATTGGGACATCTGTGAAACAACTGGGACATCTGTGAAACTAATGGGACATATGTGAAACTATTGGGGCATCTGTGAAACGACTGGGTGATCTGTGACACTACTGGGACATCTGTTAAACTTCTGGTACATCTGTGAAACTATTGGGACATCTGTGAAACTATTTGGGACATCTGTTAAACTATTGGGACATCTGTGAAACTACTGGTACATCTGTGAAACTATGGGGACATCTGTGAAACTAATGGGACATATGTGAAACTATTGGGGCATCTGTGAAACTACTGGGATCATCTGTGAAACTACTGGGACATCTGTAAAACTACTGGGACATCTTTGAAACTATTGGGACATCTGTGAAACTATGGGGACATCTGTTAACCTACTGGAATATCTGTAAAACTTCTGGGACATCTGTGAAACTATTTGGGACATCTGTTAAACTATTGGGACATCTGTGAAACTACTGGTACATCTGTGAAATTATTGGGACATCTGTGAAACTTTGGGACATCTGTGAAACTAATGGGACATATGTGAACCTATTGGGAAATCTGTTAAACTATTGGGACATCTGTGAAACTATGGGGACATCTGTGAAACTATTTGGGACATCTGTTAAATATTGGGACATCTGTGAAACTACTGGTACATCTGTGAAATTATTGGGAAATCTGTGAAACTATGGGGACATCTGTGAAACTAATGAGACATATGTGAAACTATTGGGGCATCTGTGAAACTACTGGGTGATCTGTGAAACTACTGGGACATATGTGAACCTATTGGGACATCTGTGAAACTATTGGGACATCTGTGAAACTATTGGGACATCTGTGAAACTATGGGGACATCTGTGAAACTACTGGGACATATGTGAAACTATTGGGACATCTGTGAAACTATGGGGACATCTGTGAAACTAATGGGACATATGTGAAACTATTGGGGCATCTGTAAAACTACTGGGACATATGTGAAACTATTGGGAAATGTGTGAAACTATTGGGACATCTGTGAAACTATTGGGACATCTGTGAAACTACTGGTACATCTGTGAAACTATGGGGACATCTGTTAACCTACTGGGATATCTGTAAAACTACTGGGACATCTGTGAAACTATTGGGACATCTGTGAAACTATGGGGACATCTGTTAACCTACTGGGACATCTGTGAAACTACTGGGACATCTGTTAAACTACTGGGACATCTGTTGAACTATTGGGACATCTGTGAATCTACTGGGACATCTGTAAAACTACTGGGACATATGTGAACCTATTGGGACATCTGTGAAACTATTGGGACATCTGTGAAACTATTGAGACATCTGTGAAACAACTGGGACATCTGTTAAACTATTGGGACATCAGTTAAACTCCTGGGACATCTGTGAAACTATTGGGACATCTGTCAAACTATTTGGGACATCTGTTAAACTATTGGGACATCTGTGAAACTACTAGTACATCTGTTAAATTATTGGGACATCTGTGAAACTATGGGGACATCTGTGAAACTAATCGGACATATGTGAAACTATTGGGGCATCTGTGAAACGACTGGGTGATCTGTGACACTACTGGGACATCTGTTACACTTCTGGGACATCTGTGAAACTATTGGGACATCTGTGAAACTACTGGTACATCTGTTAAATTATTGGGACATCTGTGAAACTATGGGGACATCTGTGAAACTAATGGGACATATGTGAAACTATTGGGGCATCTGTGAAACGACTGGGTGATCTGTGACACTACTGGGACATATGTGAACTTATTTGGACATCTGTGAAATTATTGGGACATCTGTGAAACTATTGGGACATCTGTGAAACTATGGGGACATCTGTGCAACTAATGGGACATATGTGAAACTATTGGGGCATCTGTGAAACTACTGGGATCATCTGTGAAACTACCGGGACATCTGTAAAACTACTGGGACATCTTTGAAACTATTGGGACATCTGTGAAACTATGGGGACATCTGTTAACCTACTGGAATATCTGTAAAACTTCTGGGACATCTGTGAAACTATTGGGACATCTGTGAAACTCCTGGGACATCTGTGAAACTCCTGGGACATGTGAAACTATTGGGACATCTGTGAAACTATTTGGGACATCTGTTAAACTATTGGGACATCTGTGAAACTACTGGTACATCTGTTAAATTATTGGGACATCTGTGAAACTATGGGGACATCTGTGAAACTAATGGGACATATGTGAAACTATTGGGGCATCTGTGAAACGACTGGGTGATCTGTGACACTACTGGGACATATGTGAACTTATTGGGACATCTGTGAAACTACTGGGTGATCTGTGAAACTACTGGGACATATGTGAACCTATTGGGAAATCTGTGAAACTATTGGGACATCTGTGAAACTATTGGGACATCTGTGAAACTATGGGGACATCTGTGAAACTACTGGTACATCTGTGAAATTATTGGGAAATCTGTGAAACTATGGGGACATCTGTGAAACTAATTGGACATATGTGAAACTATTGGGGCATCTGTGAAACGACTGGGTGATCTGTGAAACTACTAGGACATCTGTGAAACTATGGGGACATCTGTGAAACTAATGGGACATATGTGAAACTATTGGGGCATCTGTGAAACTACTGGGATCATCTGTGAAACTACCGGGACATCTGTAAAACTACTGGGACATCTTTGAAACTATTGGGACATCTGTGAAACTATGGGGACATCTGTTAACCTACTGGAATATCTGTAAAACTTCTGGGACATCTGTGAAACTATTTGGGACATCTGTTAAACTATTGGGACATCTGTGAAACTACTGGTACATCTGTGAAATTATTGGGACATCTGTGAAACTATGGGGACATCTGTGAAACTAATGGGACATATGTGAACCTATTGGGACATCTGTTAAACTATTGGGACATCTGTGAAACTATGGGGACATCTGTGAAACTATTTGGGACATCTGTTAACTATTGGGACATCTGTGAAACTACTGGTACATCTGTGAAATTATTGGGAAATCTGTGAAACTATGGGGATATCTGTGAAACTAATGGGACATATGTGAAACTATTGGGGCATCTGTGAAACTACTGGGTGATCTGTGAAACTACTGGGACATATGTGAACCTATTGGGACATCTGTGAAACTATTGGGACATCTGTGAAACTATTGGGACATCTGTGAAACTATGGGGACATCTGTGAAACTAATGGGACATATGTGAAACTATTGGGACATCTGTGAAACTATGGGGACATCTGTGAAACTAATGGGACATATGTGAAACTATTGGGGCATCTGTAAAACTACTGGGACATCTGTAAAACTACTGGGACATATGTGAACCTATTGGGACATCTGTGAAACTATTGGGAAATGTGTGAAACTATTGGGACATCTGTGAAACTATTGGGACATCTGTGAAACTACTGGTACATCTGTGAAACTATGGGGACATCTGTTAACCTACTGGGATATCTGTAAAACTACTGGGACATCTGTGAAACTATTGGGACATATGTGAAACTATGGGGACATCTGTTAACCTACTGGGACATCTGTGAAACTACTGGGACATCTGTTAAACTACTGGGACATCTGTTGAACTATTGGGACATCTGTGAATCTATTGGGACATCTGTAAAACTACTGGGACATATGTGAACCTATTGGGACATCTGTGAAACTATTGGGACATCTGTGAAACTATTGAGACATCTGTGAAACAACTGGGACATCTGTTAAACTATTGGGACATCAGTTAAACTCCTGGGACATCTGTGAAACTATTGGGACATCTGTCAAACTATTTGGGACATCTGTTAAACTATTGGGACATCTGTGAAACTACTAGTACATCTGTTAAATTATTGGGACATCTGTGAAACTATGGGGACATCTGTGAAACTAATGGGACATATGTGAAATTATTGGGGCATCTGTGAAACGACTGGGTGATTAGTGACACTACTGGGACATCTGTTAAACTTCTGGGACATCTGTGAAACTATTGGGACATCTGTAAAACTACTGGTACATCTGTTAAATTATTGGGACATCTGTGAAACTATGGGGACATCTGTGAAACTAATGGGACATATGTGAAACTATTGGGGCATCTGTGAAACGACTGGGTGATCTGTGACACTACTGGGACATATGTAAACTTATTTGGACATCTGTGAAATTATTGGGACATCTGTGAAACTATTGGGACATCTGTGAAACTATGGGGACATCTGTTAACCTACTGGAATATCTGTAAAACTTCTGGGACATCTGTGAAACTATTGGGACATCTGTGAAACTACTGGGATCATCTGTGAAACTACCGGGACATCTGTAAAACTACTGGGACATCTTTGAAACTATTGGGACATCTGTGAAACTATGGGGACATCTGTTAACCTACTGGAATATCTGTAAAACTTCTGGGACATCTGTGAAACTATTGGGACATCTGTGAAACTCCTGGGACATCTGTGAAACTCCTGGGACATGTGAAACTATTGGGACATCTGTGAAACTATTTGGGACATCTGTTAAACTATTGGGACATCTGTGAAACTCCTGGGACATCTGTGAAACTAATGGGACATATGTGAAACTATTGGGGCATCTGTGAAACGACTGGGTGATCTGTGACACTACTGGGACATATGTAAACTTATTGGGACATCTGTGAATCTATGGGGACATCTGTGAAACTAATGGGACATATGTGAAACTATTGGGACATCTGTGAAACTATGGGGACATCTGTGAAACTATTGGGACATCTGTGAAACTATTTGGGAAATCTGTTAAACTATTGGGACATCTGTGAAACTACTGGTACATCTCTTAAATTATTGGGACATCTGTGAAACTATTGGGACATCTGTAAAACTACTGGGACATATGTGAAACTATTGGGAAATGTGTGAAACGATTGGGACATCTGTGAAACTATTGGGACATCTGTGAAACTACTGGTACATCTGTGAAACTATGGGGACATCTGTTAACCTACTGGGACATCTGCGAAACTACTGGGACATCTGTTGAACTATTGGGACATCTGTGAATCTACTGGGACATCTGAAAAACTACTGGGACATATGTGAACCTATTGGGACATCTGTGAAACTATTGGGACATCTGTGAAACTATTGAGACATCTGTGAAACAACTGGGACATCTGTTAAACTATTGGGACATCTGTTAAACTCCTGGGACATCTGTGAAACTATTGAGACATCTGTCAAACTATTTGAGACATCTGTTAAACTATTGGGACATCTGTGAAACTACTGGTACATCTGTTAAATTATTGGGACATCTGTGAAACTATGGGGACATCTGTGAAACTAATGGGACATATGTGAAACTATTGGGGCATCTGTGAAACGACTGGGTGATCTGTGACACTACTGGGAAATCTGTTAAACTTCTGGGACATCTGTGAAACGATTGGGACATCTGTGAAACTATTTGGGACATCTGTTAAACTATTGGGACATCTGTGAAACTACTGGTACATCTGTGAAACTATGGGGACATCTGTGAAACTAATGGGACATATGTGAAACTATTGGGGCATCTGTGAAACTACTGGGATCATCTCTGAAACAACCGGGACATCTGTAAAACTACTGGGACATCTTTGAAACTATTGGGACATCTGTGAAACTATGGGGACATCTGTTAACCTACTGGAATATCTGTAAAACTTCTGGGACATCTGTGAAAATATTTGGGACATCTGTGAAACTATTGGGACATCTGTGAAACTACTGGTACATTTGTGAAATTATTGGGACATCTGTGAAACTATGGGGACATCTGTGAATCTAATGGGACATATGTGAAACAATTGGGGCATCTGTGAAACTACTGGGACATATGTGAACCTATTGGGACATCTGTGAAACTATTGGGACATCTGTGAAACTATGGGGACATCTGTGAAACTATTTGGGACATCTGTTAAACTATTGGGACATCTGTGAAACTACTGGTACATCTGTGAAATTATTGGGAAATCTGTGAAACTATGGGGACATCTGTGAAACTAATGGGACATATGTGAAACTATTGGGGCATCTGTGAAACTACTGGGTAATCTGTGAAACTACTGGGACATATGTGAACCTATTGGGACATCTGTGAAACTATTGGGACATCTGTGAAACTATTGGGACATCTGTGAAACTATGGGGACATCTGTGAAACTAATGGGACATATGTGAAACTATTGGGACATATGTGAAACTATGGGGACATCTGTGAAACTAATGGGACATATGTGAAACTATTGGGACATCTGTAACACTACTGGGACATATGTGAAACTATTGGGAAATGTGTGAAACTATTGCGACATCTGTGAAACTATTGGGACATCTGTGAAACTACTGGTACATCTGTGAAACTATGGGGACATCTGTGAAACTAATGGGACATATGTAAACTATTGGGGCATCTGTGAAACTACTGGGATCATCTGTGAAACAACCGGGACATCTGTAAAACTACTGGGACATCTTTGAAACTATTGGGACATCTGTGAAACTATGGGGACATCTGTTAACCTACTGGAATATCTGTAAAACTTCTGGGACATCTGTGAAAATATTTGGGACATCTGTTAAACTATTGGGACATCTGTGAAACTACTGGTACATTTGTGAAATTATTGGGACATCTGTGAAACTATGGGGACATCTGTGAATCTAATGGGACATATGTGAAACTATTGGGTCATCTGTGAAACTACTGGGACATATGTGAACCTATTGGGACATCTGTGAAACTATTGCGACATCTGTGAAACTATGGGGACATCTGTGAAACTATTTGGGACATCTGTTAAACTATTGGGACATCTGTGAAACTACTGATACATCTGTGAAATTATTGGGAAATCTGTGAAACTATGGGGACATCTGTGAAACTAATGGGACATATGTGAAACTATTGGGGCATCTGTGAAACTACTGGGTGATCTGTGAAACTACTGGGACATATGTGAACTTATTGGGACATCTGTGAAACTATTGGGACATCTGTGAAACTATTGGGACATCTGTGAAACTATGGGGACATCTGTGAAACTAATGGGACATATGTGAAAGTATTGGGACATCTGTGAAACTATGGGGACATCTGTGAAACTAATGGGACATATGTGAAACTATTGGGACATCTGTAAAACTACTAGGACATATGTGAAACTATTGGGAAATGTGTGAAACTATTGCGACATCTGTGAAACTATTGGGACATCTGTGAAACTACTGGTACATCTGTGAAACGATGGGGACATCTGTTAACCTACTGGGATATCTGTAAAACTACTGGGACATCTGTGAAACTATTGGGACATCTGTGAAACTATGGGGACATCTGTTAACCTACTGGGACATCTGTGAAACTACTGGGACATCTGTTAAACTACTGGGACATCTGTTGAACTATTGGGACATCTGGGAATCTACTGGGACATCTGTAAAACTACTGGGACATATGTGAACCTATTGGGACATCTGTGAAACTATTGGGACATCTGTGAAACTATTGAGACATCTGTGAAACAACTGGGACATCTGTTAAACTATTGGGACATCTGTTAAACTCCTGGGACATCTGTGAAACTATTGGGACATCTGTCAAACTATTTGGGACATCTGTTAAACTATTGGGACATCTGTAAAACTACTGGTACATTTGTTAAATTATTGGGACATCAGTGAAACTATGGGGACATCTGTGAAACTAATGGGACATATGTGAAACTATTGGGGCATCTGTGAAACGACTGGGTGATCTGTGACACTACTGGGACATCTGATAAACTTCTGGGACATCTGTGAAACTATTGGGACATCTGTGAAACTATTTGGGACATCTGTTAAACTATTGGGACATCTGTGAAACTACTGGTACATCTGTTAAATTATTGGGACATCTGTGAAACTATGGGGACATCTGTGAAACTAATGGGACATATGTGAAACTATTGGGGCATCTGTGAAACGACTGGGTGATCTGTGACACTACTGGGACATATGTGAACTTATTTGGACATCTGTGAAACTATGGGGACATCTGTGAAACTAATGGGACATATGTGAAACTATTGGGGCATCTGTGAAACGACTGGGTGATCTGTGACACTACTGGGACATATGTGAACTTATTGGGACATCTGTGAATCTATGGGGACATCTGTGAAACTAATGGGACATATGTGAAACTATTGGGACATCTGTGAAACTATGGGGACATCTGTGAAACTATTGGGACATCTGTGAAACTATTGGGACATCTGTTAAACTATTGGGACATCTGTGAAACTACTGGTACATCTGTTAAATTATTGGGACATCTGTGAAACTATTGGGACATCTGTAAAACTACTGGGACATATGTGAATCTATTGGGAAATGTGTGAAACTATTGGGACATCTGTGAAACTATTGGGACATCTGTGAAACTACTGGTACATCTGTGAAACTATGGGGACATCTGTTATCCTACTGGGATATCTGTAAAACTACTGGGACATCTGTGAAACTATTGGGACATCTGTGAAACTATGGGGAAATCTGTTAACCTACTGGGACATCTGTGAAACTACTGGGACATCTGTTGAACTATTGGGACATCTGTGAATCTACTGGGACATCTGTAAAACTACTGGGACATATGTGAACCTATTGGGACATCTGTGAAACTATTGGGACATCTGTGAAACTATTGAAACATCTGTGAAACAACTGGGACATCTGTTAAACTATTGGGACATCTGTTAAACTCCTTGGACATCTGTGAAACTATTCGGACATCTGTCAAACTATTTGGGACATCTGTTAAACTATTGGGACATCTGTGAAACTACTGGTACATATGTTAAATTATTGGGACATCTGTGAAACTATGGGGACATCTGTGAAACTAATGGGACATATGTGAAACTATTTGGGCATCTGTGAAACGACTGGGTGATCTGTGACACTACTGGGACATATGTGAACTTATTGGGACATCTGTGAATCTATGGGGACATCTGTGAAACTAATGGGACATATGTGAAACTATTGGGACATCTGTGAAACTATTGGGACATCTGTGAAACTCTTTGGGACATCTGTTAAACTATTGGGACATCTGTGAAACGACTGGGTGATCTGTGACACTACTGGGAAATCTGTTAAACTTCTGGGACATCTGTGAAACGATTGGGACATCTGTGAAACTATTTGGGACATCTGTTAAACTATTGGGACATCTGTGAAACTACTGGTACATCTGTGAAACTATGGGGACATCTGTGAAACTAATGGGACATATGTGAAACTATTGGGGCATCTGTGAAACTACTGGGATCATCTCTGAAACAACCGGGACATCTGTAAAACTACTGGGACATCTTTGAAACTATTGGGACATCTGTGAAACTATGGGGACATCTGTTAACCTACTGGAATATCTGTAAAACTTCTGGGACATCTGTGAAAATATTTGGGACATCTGTGAAACTATTGGGACATCTGTGAAACTACTGGTACATTTGTGAAATTATTGGGACATCTGTGAAACTATGGGGACATCTGTGAATCTAATGGGACATATGTGAAACAATTGGGGCATCTGTGAAACTACTGGGACATATGTGAACCTATTGGGACATCTGTGAAACTATTGGGACATCTGTGAAACTATGGGGACATCTGTGAAACTATTTGGGACATCTGTTAAACTATTGGGACATCTGTGAAACTACTGGTACATCTGTGAAATTATTGGGAAATCTGTGAAACTATGGGGACATCTGTGAAACTAATGGGACATATGTGAAACTATTGGGGCATCTGTGAAACTACTGGGTAATCTGTGAAACTACTGGGACATATGTGAACCTATTGGGACATCTGTGAAACTATTGGGACATCTGTGAAACTATTGGGACATCTGTGAAACTATGGGGACATCTGTGAAACTAATGGGACATATGTGAAACTATTGGGACATATGTGAAACTATGGGGACATCTGTGAAACTAATGGGACATATGTGAAACTATTGGGACATCTGTAACACTACTGGGACATATGTGAAACTATTGGGAAATGTGTGAAACTATTGCGACATCTGTGAAACTATTGGGACATCTGTGAAACTACTGGTACATCTGTGAAACTATGGGGACATCTGTGAAACTAATGGGACATATGTAAACTATTGGGGCATCTGTGAAACTACTGGGATCATCTGTGAAACAACCGGGACATCTGTAAAACTACTGGGACATCTTTGAAACTATTGGGACATCTGTGAAACTATGGGGACATCTGTTAACCTACTGGAATATCTGTAAAACTTCTGGGACATCTGTGAAAATATTTGGGACATCTGTTAAACTATTGGGACATCTGTGAAACTACTGGTACATTTGTGAAATTATTGGGACATCTGTGAAACTATGGGGACATCTGTGAATCTAATGGGACATATGTGAAACTATTGGGTCATCTGTGAAACTACTGGGACATATGTGAACCTATTGGGACATCTGTGAAACTATTGCGACATCTGTGAAACTATGGGGACATCTGTGAAACTATTTGGGACATCTGTTAAACTATTGGGACATCTGTGAAACTACTGATACATCTGTGAAATTATTGGGAAATCTGTGAAACTATGGGGACATCTGTGAAACTAATGGGACATATGTGAAACTATTGGGGCATCTGTGAAACTACTGGGTGATCTGTGAAACTACTGGGACATATGTGAACTTATTGGGACATCTGTGAAACTATTGGGACATCTGTGAAACTATTGGGACATCTGTGAAACTATGGGGACATCTGTGAAACTAATGGGACATATGTGAAAGTATTGGGACATCTGTGAAACTATGGGGACATCTGTGAAACTAATGGGACATATGTGAAACTATTGGGACATCTGTAAAACTACTAGGACATATGTGAAACTATTGGGAAATGTGTGAAACTATTGCGACATCTGTGAAACTATTGGGACATCTGTGAAACTACTGGTACATCTGTGAAACGATGGGGACATCTGTTAACCTACTGGGATATCTGTAAAACTACTGGGACATCTGTGAAACTATTGGGACATCTGTGAAACTATGGGGACATCTGTTAACCTACTGGGACATCTGTGAAACTACTGGGACATCTGTTAAACTACTGGGACATCTGTTGAACTATTGGGACATCTGGGAATCTACTGGGACATCTGTAAAACTACTGGGACATATGTGAACCTATTGGGACATCTGTGAAACTATTGGGACATCTGTGAAACTATTGAGACATCTGTGAAACAACTGGGACATCTGTTAAACTATTGGGACATCTGTTAAACTCCTGGGACATCTGTGAAACTATTGGGACATCTGTCAAACTATTTGGGACATCTGTTAAACTATTGGGACATCTGTAAAACTACTGGTACATTTGTTAAATTATTGGGACATCAGTGAAACTATGGGGACATCTGTGAAACTAATGGGACATATGTGAAACTATTGGGGCATCTGTGAAACGACTGGGTGATCTGTGACACTACTGGGACATCTGATAAACTTCTGGGACATCTGTGAAACTATTGGGACATCTGTGAAACTATTTGGGACATCTGTTAAACTATTGGGACATCTGTGAAACTACTGGTACATCTGTTAAATTATTGGGACATCTGTGAAACTATGGGGACATCTGTGAAACTAATGGGACATATGTGAAACTATTGGGGCATCTGTGAAACGACTGGGTGATCTGTGACACTACTGGGACATATGTGAACTTATTTGGACATCTGTGAAACTATGGGGACATCTGTGAAACTAATGGGACATATGTGAAACTATTGGGGCATCTGTGAAACGACTGGGTGATCTGTGACACTACTGGGACATATGTGAACTTATTGGGACATCTGTGAATCTATGGGGACATCTGTGAAACTAATGGGACATATGTGAAACTATTGGGACATCTGTGAAACTATGGGGACATCTGTGAAACTATTGGGACATCTGTGAAACTATTGGGACATCTGTTAAACTATTGGGACATCTGTGAAACTACTGGTACATCTGTTAAATTATTGGGACATCTGTGAAACTATTGGGACATCTGTAAAACTACTGGGACATATGTGAATCTATTGGGAAATGTGTGAAACTATTGGGACATCTGTGAAACTATTGGGACATCTGTGAAACTACTGGTACATCTGTGAAACTATGGGGACATCTGTTATCCTACTGGGATATCTGTAAAACTACTGGGACATCTGTGAAACTATTGGGACATCTGTGAAACTATGGGGAAATCTGTTAACCTACTGGGACATCTGTGAAACTACTGGGACATCTGTTGAACTATTGGGACATCTGTGAATCTACTGGGACATCTGTAAAACTACTGGGACATATGTGAACCTATTGGGACATCTGTGAAACTATTGGGACATCTGTGAAACTATTGAAACATCTGTGAAACAACTGGGACATCTGTTAAACTATTGGGACATCTGTTAAACTCCTTGGACATCTGTGAAACTATTCGGACATCTGTCAAACTATTTGGGACATCTGTTAAACTATTGGGACATCTGTGAAACTACTGGTACATATGTTAAATTATTGGGACATCTGTGAAACTATGGGGACATCTGTGAAACTAATGGGACATATGTGAAACTATTTGGGCATCTGTGAAACGACTGGGTGATCTGTGACACTACTGGGACATATGTGAACTTATTGGGACATCTGTGAATCTATGGGGACATCTGTGAAACTAATGGGACATATGTGAAACTATTGGGACATCTGTGAAACTATTGGGACATCTGTGAAACTCTTTGGGACATCTGTTAAACTATTGGGACATCTGTGAAACTACTGGTACATCTGTTAAATTATTGGAACATCTGTGAAACTATGGGGACATCTGTGAAACTAATGGGACATATGTGAAACTATTGGGGCATCTGTGAAATGACTGGGTGATCTGTGACACTATTGGGACATATGTGAACTTATTGGGACATCTGTGAATCTATGGGGACATCTGTGAAACTAATGGGACATATGTGAAACTATTGGGACATCTGTGAAACTATGGGGACATCTGTGAAACTATTGGGACATCTGTGAAACTATTTGGGACATCTGTTAAACTATTGGGACATCTGTGAAACTACTGGTACATCTGTTAAATTATTGGGACATCTGTGAAACTATTGGGACATCTGCAAAACTACTGGGACATATGTGAAACTATTGGGAAATGTGTGAAACTATTGGGACATCTGTGAAACTATTGGGACATCTGTGAAACTACTGGTACATCTGTGAAACTATGGGGACATCTGTTAACCTACTGGGATATCTGTAAAACTAGTGGGACATCTGTGAAACTATTGGGACATCTGTGAATCTATGGGGACATCTGTTAACCTACTGGGACATCTGTGAAACTACTGGGACATCTGTTGAACTATTGGGACATCTGTGAATCTACTGGGACATCTGTAAAACTACTGGGACATATGTGAACCTATTGGGACATCTGTGAAACTATTGGGACATCTGTGAAACTATTGAGACATCTGTGAAACAACTGGGACATCTGTTAAACTATTGGGACATCTGTTAAACTCCTGGGACATCTGTGAAACTATTGGGACATCTGTCAAACTATTTGGGACATCTGTTAAACTATTGGGACATCTGTGAAACTACTGGTACATCTGTTAAATTATTGGGACATCTGTGAAACTATGGGGACATCTGTGAAACTAATGGGACATATGTGAAACTATTTGGGCATCTGTGAAACGACTGGGTGATCTGTGACACTACTGGGACATATGTGAACTTATTGGGGCATCTGTGAATCTATGGGGACATCTGTGAAACTAATGGGACATATGTGAAACTATTGGGACATCTGTGAAACTATGGGGACATCCGTGAAACTATTGGGACATCTGTGAAACTATTTGGGACATCTGTTAAACTATTGGGACATCTGTGAAACTACTGGTACATCTGTTAAATTATTGGGACATCTGTGAAACTATTGCGACATCTGTAAAACTACTGGGACATATGTGAAACTATTGGGAAATGTGTGAAACTATTGGGACATCTGTGAAACTATTGGGACATCTGTGAAACTACTGGTACATCTGTGAAACTATGGGGACATCTGTTAACCTACTGGGATATCTGTAAAACTAGTGGGACATCTGTGAAACTATTGGGACATCTGTGAAACTATGGGGACATCTGTTAACCTACTGGGACATCTGTGAAACTACTGGGACATCTGTTGAACTATTGGGACATCTGTGAATCTACTGGGACATCTGTAAAACTACTGGGACATATGTGAACCTATTGGGACATCTGTGAAACTATTGGGACATCTGTGAAACTATTGAGACATCTGTGAAACAACTGGGACATCTGTTAAACTATTGGGACATCTGTTAAACTCCTGGGACATCTGTGAAACTATTGGGACATCTGTCAAACTATTTGGGACATCTGTTAAACTATTGGGACATCTGTGAAACTACTGGTAAATCTGTTAAATTATTGGGACATCTGTGAAACTATGGGGACATCTGTGAAACTAATGGGACATATGTGAAACTATTTGGGCATCTGTGAAACGACTGGGTGATCTGTGACACTACTGGGACATATGTGAACTTATTGGGACATCTGTGACTCTATGGGGACATCTGTGAAACTAATGGGACATATGTGAAACTATTGGGACATCTGTGAAACTATGGGGACATCCGTGAAACTATTGGGACATCTGTGAAACTATTTGGGACATCTGTTAAACTATTGGGACATTTGTGAAACTACTGGTACATCTGTTAAATTATTGGGACATCTGTGAAACTATTGGGACATCTGTAAAACTACTGGGACATATGTGAAACTATTGGGAAATGTGTGAAACTATTGGGACATCTGTGAAACTATTGGGACATCTGTGAAACTACTGGTACATCTGTGAAACTATGGTGACATCTGTTAACCTACTGGGATATCTGTAAAACTACTGGGACATCTGTGAAACTATTGGGACATCTGTGAAACTATGGGGACATCTGTTAACCTACTGGGACATCTGTGAAACTACTGGGACATCTGTTGAACTATTGGGACATCTGTGAATCAACTGGGACATCTGTAAAACTACTGGGACATATGTGAACCTATTGGGACATCTGTGAAACTATTTGGGACATCTGTTAAACTATTGGGACATCTGTGAAACTACTGGTACATCTGTTAAATTATTGGGACATCTGTGAAACTATGGGGACATCTGTGAAACTAATGGGACATATGTGAAACTATTGGGGCATCTGTGAAACGACTGGGTGATCTGTGACACTACTGGGACATCTGTTAAACTTCTGGGACATCTGTGAAACTATTGGGACATCTGTGAAACTATGGGGACATCTGTGCAACTAATGGGACATATGTGAAACTATTGGGGCATCTGTGAAACTACTGGGATCATCTGTGAAACTACCGGGACATCTGTAAAACTACTGGGACATCTTTGAAACTATTGGGACATCTGTGAAACTATGGGGACATCTGTTAACCTACTGGAATATCTGTAAAACTTCTGGGACATCTGTGAAACTATTGGGACATCTGTGAAACTCCTGGGACATCTGTGAAACTCCTGGGACATCTGTGAAACTATTGGGACATCTGTGAAACTATTTGGGACATCTGTTAAACTATTGGGACATCTGTGAAACTACTGGTACATCTGTTAAATTATTGGGACATCTGAGAAACTATGGGGACATCTGTGAAACTAATGGGACATATGTGAAACTATTGGGGCATCTGTGAAACGACTGGGTGATCTGTGACACTACTGGGACATATGTGAACTTTTTGGGACATCTGTGAATCTATGGGGACATCTGTGAAACTAATGGGACATATGTGAAACTATTGGGACATCTGTGAAACTATGGGGACATCTGTGAAACTATTGGGACATCTGTGAAACTATTTGGGACATCTGTTAAAACTATTGGGACATCTGTGAAACTACTGGTACATCTGTTAAATTATTGGGACATCTGTGAAACTATTGGGACATCTGTAAAACTACTGGGACATATGTGAAACTATTGGGAAATGTGTGAAACTATTGGGACATCTGTGAAACTATTGAGACATCTGTGAAACTACTGGTACATTTGTGAAACTATAGGGACATCTGTTAACCTACTGGGATATCTGTAAAACTACTGGGACATCTGTGAAACTATTGGGACATCTGTGAAACTATGGTGACATCTGTTAACCTACTGGGACATCTGTGAAACTACTGGGACATCTGTTGAACTATTGGGACATGTGTGAATCTACTGGGACATCTGTAAAACTACTGGGACATATGTGAACCTATTGGGACATCTGTGAAACTATTGGGACATCTGTGAAACTACTGGGACATCTGTGAAACAACTGGGACATCTGTTAAACTATTGGGACATCTGTTAAACTCCTGGGACATCTGTGAAACTATTGGGACATCTGTCAAACTATTTGGGACATCTGTTAAACTATTGGGACATCTGTGAAACTACTGGTACATCTGTTAAATTATTGGGACATCTATGAAACTATGGGGACATCTGTGAAACTAATGGGACATATGTGAAACTATTGGGGCATCTGTGAAACGACTGGGTGATCTGTGACACTACTGGGACATATGTGAACTTATTGGGACATCTGTGAAACTAATGGGACATATGTGAAACTATTGGGGCATCTGTGAAACTACTGGGACATCTGTGAAACTATTGGGACATCTGTGAAACTATTTGGGACATCTGTTAAACTATTGGGACATCTGTGAAACTACTGGGACATCTGTGAAACTATTGGGACATCTGTGAAACTACTGGGACATCTGTGAAACTACTGGGACATCTGTGAAACTATTTGGGACATGTGTTAAACTATTGGAACATCTGTGAAACTACTGGGACATCTGTGAAACTATTGGGACATCTGTGAAACTATGGGGACATCTGTTAACCTACTGGGACATCTGTGAAACTACTGGGACATCTGTTGAGCTATTGGGACATCTGTGAATCTACTGGGACATCTGTAAAACTACTGGGACATCTGTTGAACTATTGGGACATCTGTGAATCTACTGGGACATCTGTTAAACTCCTGGGACATCTGTGAAACTATTGGGACATCTGTCAAACTATTTGGGACATCTGTTAAACTATTGGGACATCTGTGAAACTACTGGTACATCTGTTAAATTATTGGGACATCTTTGAAACTATGGGGACATCTGTGAAACTAATGGGACATATGTGAAACTATTGGGGCATCTGTGAAACGACTGGGTGATCTGTGACACTACTGGGACATATGTGAACTTATTGGGACATCTGTGAATCTATGGGGACATCTGTGAAACTAATGGGACATATGTGAAACTATTGGGACATCTGTGAAACTATTGGGACATCTGTGAAACTATTTGGGACATCTGTTAAACTATTGGGACATCTGTGAAACTACTGGTACATCTGTTAAATTATTGGGACATCTGTGAAAATATTGGGACATCTGTAAAACTACTGGGACATATGTGAAACTATTGGGACATATGTGAAACTATTTGGGCATCTGTGAAACGACTGGGTGATCTGTGACACTACTGGGACATATGTGAACTTATTGGGACATCTGTGAATCTATGGGGACATCTGTGAAACTAATGGGACATATGTGAAACTATTGGGACATCTGTGAAACTATGGGGACATCCGTGAAACTATTGGGACATCTGTGAAACTATTTGGGACATCTGTTAAACTATTGGGACATATGTGAAACTACTGGTACATCTGTTAAATTATTGGGACATCTGTGAAACTATTGGGACATCTGTAAAACTACTGGGACATATGTGAAACTATTGGGAAATGTGTGAAACTATTGGGACATCTGTGAAACTATTGGGACATCTGTGAAACTACTGGTACATCTGTGAAACTATGGGGACATCTGTTAACCTACTGGGATATCTGTAAAACTACTGGGACATCTGTGAAACTATTGGGACATCTGTGAAACTATGGGGACATCTGTTAACCTACTGGGACATCTGTGAAACTACTGGGACATCTGTTGAACTATTGGGACATCTGTGAATCAACTGGGACATCTGTAAAACTACTGGGACATATGTGAACCTATTGGGACATCTGTGAAACTATTTGGGACATCTGTTAAACTATTTGGACATCTGTGAAACTACTGGTACATCTGTTAAATTATTGGGACATCTGTGAAACTATGGGGACATCTGTGAAACTAATGGGACATATGTGAAACTATTGGGGCATCTGTGAAACGACTGGGTGATCTGTGACACTACTGGGACATCTGTTAAACTTCTGGGACATCTGTGAAACTATTGGGACATCTGTGAAACTATGGGGACATCTGTGCAACTAATGGGACATATGTGAAACTATTGGGGCATCTGTGAAACTACTGGGATCATCTGTGAAACTACCGGGACATCTGTAAAACTACTGGGACATCTTTGAAACTATTGGGACATCTGTGAAACTATGGGGACATCTGTTAACCTACTGGAATATCTGTAAAACTTCTGGGACATCTGTGAAACTATTGGGACATCTGTGAAACTCCTGGGACATCTGTGAAACTCCTGGGACATCTGTGAAACTATTGGGACATCTGTGAAACTATTGGGACATCTGTCAAACTATTTGGGACATCTGTTAAACTATTGGGACATCTGTGAAACTACTGGTACATCTGTTAAATTATTGGGACATCTGTGAAACTATGGGGACATCTGTGAAACTAATGGGACATATGTGAAACTATTTGGGCATCTGTGAAACGACTGGGTGATCTGTGACACTACTGGGACATATGTGAACTTATTGGGGCATCTGTGAATCTATGGGGACATCTGTGAAACTAATGGGACATATGTGAAACTATTGGGACATCTGTGAAACTATGGGGACATCCGTGAAACTATTGGGACATCTGTGAAACTATTTGGGACATCTGTTAAACTATTGGGACATCTGTGAAACTACTGGTACATCTGTTAAATTATTGGGACATCTGTGAAACTATTGCGACATCTGTAAAACTACTGGGACATATGTGAAACTATTGGGAAATGTGTGAAACTATTGGGACATCTGTGAAACTATTGGGACATCTGTGAAACTACTGGTACATCTGTGAAACTATGGGGACATCTGTTAACCTACTGGGATATCTGTAAAACTAGTGGGACATCTGTGAAACTATTGGGACATCTGTGAAACTATGGGGACATCTGTTAACCTACTGGGACATCTGTGAAACTACTGGGACATCTGTTGAACTATTGGGACATCTGTGAATCTACTGGGACATCTGTAAAACTACTGGGACATATGTGAACCTATTGGGACATCTGTGAAACTATTGGGACATCTGTGAAACTATTGAGACATCTGTGAAACAACTGGGACATCTGTTAAACTATTGGGACATCTGTTAAACTCCTGGGACATCTGTGAAACTATTGGGACATCTGTCAAACTATTTGGGACATCTGTTAAACTATTGGGACATCTGTGAAACTACTGGTAAATCTGTTAAATTATTGGGACATCTGTGAAACTATGGGGACATCTGTGAAACTAATGGGACATATGTGAAACTATTTGGGCATCTGTGAAACGACTGGGTGATCTGTGACACTACTGGGACATATGTGAACTTATTGGGACATCTGTGAATCTATGGGGACATCTGTGAAACTAATGGGACATATGTGAAACTATTGGGACATCTGTGAAACTATGGGGACATCCGTGAAACTATTGGGACATCTGTGAAACTATTTGGGACATCTGTTAAACTATTGGGACATTTGTGAAACTACTGGTACATCTGTTAAATTATTGGGACATCTGTGAAACTATTGGGACATCTGTAAAACTACTGGGACATATGTGAAACTATTGGGAAATGTGTGAAACTATTGGGACATCTGTGAAACTATTGGGACATCTGTGAAACTACTGGTACATCTGTGAAACTATGGGGACATCTGTTAACCTACTGGGATATCTGTAAAACTACTGGGACATCTGTGAAACTATTGGGACATCTGTGAAACTATGGGGACATCTGTTAACCTACTGGGACATCTGTGAAACTACTGGGACATCTGTTGAACTATTGGGACATCTGTGAATCAACTGGGACATCTGTAAAACTACTGGGACATATGTGAACCTATTGGGACATCTGTGAAACTATTTGGGACATCTGTTAAACTATTGGGACATCTGTGAAACTACTGGTACATCTGTTAAATTATTGGGACATCTGTGAAACTATGGGGACATCTGTGAAACTAATGGGACATATGTGAAACTATTGGGGCATCTGTGAAACGACTGGGTGATCTGTGACACTACTGGGACATCTGTTAAACTTCTGGGACATCTGTGAAACTATTGGGACATCTGTGAAACTATGGGGACATCTGTGCAACTAATGGGACATATGTGAAACTATTGGGGCATCTGTGAAACTACTGGGATCATCTGTGAAACTACCGGGACATCTGTAAAACTACTGGGACATCTTTGAAACTATTGGGACATCTGTGAAACTATGGGGACATCTGTTAACCTACTGGAATATCTGTAAAACTTCTGGGACATCTGTGAAACTATTGGGACATCTGTGAAACTCCTGGGACATCTGTGAAACTCCTGGGACATCTGTGAAACTATTGGGACATCTGTGAAACTATTTGGGACATCTGTTAAACTATTGGGACATCTGTGAAACTACTGGTACATCTGTTAAATTATTGGGACATCTGAGAAACTATGGGGACATCTGTGAAACTAATGGGACATATGTGAAACTATTGGGGCATCTGTGAAACGACTGGGTGATCTGTGACACTACTGGGACATATGTGAACTTTTTGGGACATCTGTGAATCTATGGGGACATCTGTGAAACTAATGGGACATATGTGAAACTATTGGGACATCTGTGAAACTATGGGGACATCTGTGAAACTATTGGGACATCTGTGAAACTATTTGGGACATCTGTTAAAACTATTGGGACATCTGTGAAACTACTGGTACATCTGTTAAATTATTGGGACATCTGTGAAACTATTGGGACATCTGTAAAACTACTGGGACATATGTGAAACTATTGGGAAATGTGTGAAACTATTGGGACATCTGTGAAACTATTGAGACATCTGTGAAACTACTGGTACATTTGTGAAACTATAGGGACATCTGTTAACCTACTGGGATATCTGTAAAACTACTGGGACATCTGTGAAACTATTGGGACATCTGTGAAACTATGGTGACATCTGTTAACCTACTGGGACATCTGTGAAACTACTGGGACATCTGTTGAACTATTGGGACATGTGTGAATCTACTGGGACATCTGTAAAACTACTGGGACATATGTGAACCTATTGGGACATCTGTGAAACTATTGGGACATCTGTGAAACTACTGGGACATCTGTGAAACAACTGGGACATCTGTTAAACTATTGGGACATCTGTTAAACTCCTGGGACATCTGTGAAACTATTGGGACATCTGTCAAACTATTTGGGACATCTGTTAAACTATTGGGACATCTGTGAAACTACTGGTACATCTGTTAAATTATTGGGACATCTGTGAAACTATGGGGACATCTGTGAAACTAATGGGACATATGTGAAACTATTGGGGCATCTGTGAAACGACTGGGTGATCTGTGACACTACTGGGACATATGTGAACTTATTGGGACATCTGTGAAACTAATGGGACATATGTGAAACTATTGGGGCATCTGTGAAACTACTGGGACATCTGTGAAACTATTGGGACATCTGTGAAACTATTTGGGACATCTGTTAAACTATTGGGACATCTGTGAAACTACTGGGACATCTGTGAAACTATTGGGACATCTGTGAAACTACTGGGACATCTGTGAAACTACTGGGACATCTGTGAAACTATTTGGGACATGTGTTAAACTATTGGAACATCTGTGAAACTACTGGGACATCTGTGAAACTATTGGGACATCTGTGAAACTATGGGGACATCTGTTAACCTACTGGGACATCTGTGAAACTACTGGGACATCTGTTGAGCTATTGGGACATCTGTGAATCTACTGGGACATCTGTAAAACTACTGGGACATCTGTTGAACTATTGGGACATCTGTGAATCTACTGGGACATCTGTTAAACTCCTGGGACATCTGTGAAACTATTGGGACATCTGTCAAACTATTTGGGACATCTGTTAAACTATTGGGACATCTGTGAAACTACTGGTACATCTGTTAAATTATTGGGACATCTTTGAAACTATGGGGACATCTGTGAAACTAATGGGACATATGTGAAACTATTGGGGCATCTGTGAAACGACTGGGTGATCTGTGACACTACTGGGACATATGTGAACTTATTGGGACATCTGTGAATCTATGGGGACATCTGTGAAACTAATGGGACATATGTGAAACTATTGGGACATCTGTGAAACTATTGGGACATCTGTGAAACTATTTGGGACATCTGTTAAACTATTGGGACATCTGTGAAACTACTGGTACATCTGTTAAATTATTGGGACATCTGTGAAAATATTGGGACATCTGTAAAACTACTGGGACATATGTGAAACTATTGGGACATATGTGAAACTATTTGGGCATCTGTGAAACGACTGGGTGATCTGTGACACTACTGGGACATATGTGAACTTATTGGGACATCTGTGAATCTATGGGGACATCTGTGAAACTAATGGGACATATGTGAAACTATTGGGACATCTGTGAAACTATGGGGACATCCGTGAAACTATTGGGACATCTGTGAAACTATTTGGGACATCTGTTAAACTATTGGGACATATGTGAAACTACTGGTACATCTGTTAAATTATTGGGACATCTGTGAAACTATTGGGACATCTGTAAAACTACTGGGACATATGTGAAACTATTGGGAAATGTGTGAAACTATTGGGACATCTGTGAAACTATTGGGACATCTGTGAAACTACTGGTACATCTGTGAAACTATGGGGACATCTGTTAACCTACTGGGATATCTGTAAAACTACTGGGACATCTGTGAAACTATTGGGACATCTGTGAAACTATGGGGACATCTGTTAACCTACTGGGACATCTGTGAAACTACTGGGACATCTGTTGAACTATTGGGACATCTGTGAATCAACTGGGACATCTGTAAAACTACTGGGACATATGTGAACCTATTGGGACATCTGTGAAACTATTTGGGACATCTGTTAAACTATTGGGACATCTGTGAAACTACTGGTACATCTGTTAAATTATTGGGACATCTGTGAAACTATGGGGACATCTGTGAAACTAATGGGACATATGTGAAACTATTGGGGCATCTGTGAAACGACTGGGTGATCTGTGACACTACTGGGACATCTGTTAAACTTCTGGGACATCTGTGAAACTATTGGGACATCTGTGAAACTATGGGGACATCTGTGCAACTAATGGGACATATGTGAAACTATTGGGGCATCTGTGAAACTACTGGGATCATCTGTGAAACTACCGGGACATCTGTAAAACTACTGGGACATCTTTGAAACTATTGGGACATCTGTGAAACTATGGGGACATCTGTTAACCTACTGGAATATCTGTAAAACTTCTGGGACATCTGTGAAACTATTGGGACATCTGTGAAACTCCTGGGACATCTGTGAAACTCCTGGGACATCTGTGAAACTATTGGGACATCTGTGAAACTATTTGGGACATCTGTTAAACTATTGGGACATCTGTGAATCTACTGGGACATCTGTTAAACTCCTGGGACATCTGTGAAACTATTGGGACATCTGTCAAACTATTTGGGACATCTGTTAAACTATTGGGACATCTGTGAAACTACTGGTACATCTGTTAAATTATTGGGACATCTGTGAAACTATGGGGACATCTGTGAAACTAATGGGACATATGTGAAACTATTGGGGCATCTGTGAAACGACTGGGTGATCTGTGACACTACTGGGACATATGTGAACTTATTGGGACATCTGTGAATCTATGGGGACATCTGTGAAACTAATGGGACATATGTGAAACTATTGGGACATCTGTGAAACTATTGGGACATCTGTGAAACTATTTGGGACATCTGTTAAACTATTGGGACATCTGTGAAACTACTGGTACATCTGTTAAATTATTGGGACATCTGTGAAACTATTGGGACATCTGTAAAACTACTGGGACATATGTGAAACTATTGGGAAATGTGTGAAACTATTGGGACATCTGTGAAACTATTGGGACATCTGTGAAACTACTGGGATATCTGTAAAACTACTGGGACATCTGTGAAACTATTGGGACATCTGTGAAACTATGGGGACATCTGTTAACCTACTGGGACATCTGTGAAACTACTGGGACATCTGTTGAACTATTGGGACATCTGTGAATCTACTGGGACATCTGTAAAACTACTGGGACATATGTGAACCTATTGGGACGTCTGTGAAACTATTGGGACATCTGTGAAACTATTGAGACATCTGTGAAACAACTGGGACATCTGTTAAACTATTGGGACATCTGTTAAACTCCTGGGACATCTGTGAAACTATTGGGACATCTGTCAAACTATTTGGGACATCTGTTAAACTATTGGGACATCTGTGAAACTACTGGTACATCTGTTAAATTATTGGGACATCTGTGAAACTATGGGGACATCTGTTAACCTACTGGAATATCTGTAAAACTTCTGGGACATCTGTGAAACTATTGGGACATCTGTGAAACTCCTGGGACATCTGTGAAACTCCTGGGACATCTGTGAAACTATTGGGACATCTGTGAAACTATTTGGGACATCTGTTAAACTATTGGGACATCTGTGAAACTACTGGTACATCTGTTAAATTATTGGGACATCTGAGAAACTATGGGGACATCTGTGAAACTAATGGGACATATGTGAAACTATTGGGGCATCTGTGAAACGACTGGGTGATCTGTGACACTACTGGGACATATGTGAACTTATTGGGACATCTGTGAATCTATGGGGACATCTGTGAAACTAATGGGACATATGTGAAACTATTGGGACATCTGTGAAACTATGGGGACATCTGTGAAACTATTGGGACATCTGTGAAACTATTTGGGACATCTGTTAAAACTATTGGGACATCTGTGAAACTACTGGTACATCTGTTAAATTATTGGGACATCTGTGAAACTATTGGGACATCTGTAAAACTACTGGGACATATGTGAAACTATTGGGAAATGTGTGAAACTATTGGGACATCTGTGAAACTATTGAGACATCTGTGAAACTACTGGTACATTTGTGAAACTATGGGGACATCTGTTAACCTACTGGGATATCTGTAAAACTACTGGGACATCTGTGAAACTATTGGGACATCTGTGAAACTATGGTGACATCTGTTAACCTACTGGGACATCTGTGAAACTACTGGGACATCTGTTGAACTATTGGGACATCTGTGAATCTACTGGGACATCTGTAAAACTGCTGGGACATATGTGAACCTATTGGGACATCTGTGAAACTATTGGGACATCTGTGAAACTACTGGGACATCTGTGAAACAACTGGGACATCTGTTAAACTATTGGGACATCTGTTAAACTCCTGGGACATCTGTGAAACTATTGGGACATCTGTCAAACTATTTGGGACATCTGTTAAACTATTGGGACATCTGTGAAACTACTGGTACATCTGTTAAATTATTGGGACATCTGTGAAACTATGGGGACATCTGTGAAACTAATGGGACATATGTGAAACTATTGGGGCATCTGTGAAACGACTGGGTGATCTGTGACGCTACTGGGACATATGTGAACTTATTGGGACATCTGTGAAACTAATGGGACATATGTGAAACTATTGGGGCATCTGTGAAACTACTGGGACATCTGTGAAACTATTGGGACATCTGTGAAACTATTTGGGACATCTGTTAAACTATTGGGACATTTGTGAAACTACTGGGACATCTGTGAAACTATTGGGACATCTGTGAAACTACTGGGACATCTGTGAAACTACTGGGACATCTGTGAAACTATTTGGGACATGTGTTAAACTATTGGAACATCTGTGAAACTACTGGGACATCTGTGAAACTATTGGGACATCTGTGAAACTATGGGGACATCTGTTAACCTACTGGGACATCTGTGAAACTACTGGGACATCTGTTGAACTATTGGGACATCTGTGAATCTACTGGGACATCTGTAAAACTACTGGGACATCTGTTGAACTATTGGGACATCTGTGAATCTACTGGGACATCTGTTAAACTCCTGGGACATCTGTGAAACTATTGGGACATCTGTCAAACTATTTGGGACATCTGTTAAACTATTGGGACATCTGTGAAACTACTGGTACATCTGTTAAATTATTGGGACATCTGTGAAACTATGGGGACATCTGTGAAACTAATGGGACATATGTGAAACTATTGGGGCATCTGTGAAACGACTGGGTGATCTGTGACACTACTGGGACATATGTGAACTTATTGGGACATCTGTGAATCTATGGGGACATCTGTGAAACTAATGGGACATATGTGAAACTATTGGGACATCTGTGAAACTATTGGGACATCTGTGAAACTATTTGGGACATCTGTTAAACTATTGGGACATCTGTGAAACTACTGGTACATCTGTTAAATTATTGGGACATCTGTGAAACTATTGGGACATCTGTAAAACTACTGGGACATATGTGAAACTATTGGGAAATGTGTGAAACTATTGGGACATCTGTGAAACTATTGGGACATCTGTGAAACTACTGGGATATCTGTAAAACTACTGGGACATCTGTGAAACTATTGGGACATCTGTGAAACTATGGGGACATCTGTTAACCTACTGGGACATCTGTGAAACTACTGGGACATCTGTTGAACTATTGGGACATCTGTGAATCTACTGGGACATCTGTAAAACTACTGGGACATATGTGAACCTATTGGGACGTCTGTGAAACTATTGGGACATCTGTGAAACTATTGAGACATCTGTGAAACAACTGGGACATCTGTTAAACTATTGGGACATCTGTTAAACTCCTGGGACATCTGTGAAACTATTGGGACATCTGTCAAACTATTTGGGACATCTGTTAAACTATTGGGACATCTGTGAAACTACTGGTACATCTGTTAAATTATTGGGACATCTGTGAAACTATGGGGACATCTGTGAAACTAATGGGACATATGTGAAACTATTTGGGCATCTGTGAATCGACTGGGTGATCTGTGACACTACTGGGACATATGTGAACTTATTGGGACATCTGTGAATCTATGGGGACATCTGTGAAACTAATGGGACATATGTGAAACTATTGGGACATCTGTGAAACTATGGGGACATCCGTGAAACTATTGGGACATCTGTGAAACTATTTGGGACATCTGTTAAACTATTGGGACATCTGTGAAAATACTGGTACATCTGTTAAATTATTGGGACATCTGTGAAACTATTGGGACATCTGTAAAACTACTGGGACATATGTGAAACTATTGGGAAATGTGTGAAACTATTGGGACATCTGTGAAACTATTGGGACATCTGTGAAACTACTGGTACATCTGTGAAACTATGGGGACATCTGTTAACCTACTGGGATATCTGTAAAACTACTGGGACATCTGTGAAACTATTGGGACATCTGTGAAACTATGGGGACATCTGTTAACCTACTGGGACATCTGTGAAACTACTGGGACATCTGTTGAACTATTGGGACATCTGTGAATCTACTGGGACATCTGTAAAACTACTGGGACATATGTGAACCTATTGGGACATCTGTGAAACTATTGGGACATCTGTGAAACTATTGAGACATCTGTGAAACAACTGGGACATCTGTGAAACTATTGGGACATCTGTCAAACTATTTGGGACATCTGTTAAACTATTGGGACATCTGTGAAACTACTGGTACATCTGTTAAATTATTGGGACATCTGTGAAACTATGGGGACATCTGTGAAACTAATGGGACATATGTGAAACTATTGGGGCATCTGTGAAACGACTGGGTGATCTGTGACACTACTGGGACATCTGTTAAACTTCTGGGACATCTGTGAAACTATTGGGACATCTGTGAAACTATGGGGACATCTGTGCAACTAATGGGACATATGTGAAACTATTGGGGCCTCTGTGAAAGTACTGGGATCATCTGTGAAACTACCGGGACATCTGTAAAACTACTGGGACATCTTTGAAACTATTGGGACATCTGTGAAACTATGGGGACATCTGTTAACCTACTGGAATATCTGTAAAACTTCTGGGACATCTGTGAAACTATTGGGACATCTGTGAAACTCCTGGGACATCTGTGAAACTCCTGGGACATCTGTGAAACTATTGGGACATCTGTGAAACTATTTGGGACATCTGTTAAACTATTGGGACATCTGTGAAACTATGGGGACATCTGTGAAACTAATGGGACATATGTGAAACTATTGAGGCATCTGTGAAACGACTGGGTGATCTGTGACACTACTGGGACATATGTGAACTTATTGGGACATCTGTGAATCTATGGGGACATCTGTGAAACTAATGGGACATATGTGAAACTATTTGGACATCTGTGAAACTATGGGGACATCTGTGAAACTATTGGGACATCTGTGAAACTATTTGGGACATCTGTTAAAACTATTGGGACATCTGTGAAACTACTGGTACATCTGTTAAATTATTGGGACATATGTGAAACTATTGGGAAATGTGTGAAACTATTGGGACATCTGTGAAACTATTGGGACATCTGTGAAACTACTGGTACATCTGTGAAACTATGGGGACATCTGTTAACCTACTGGGATATCTGTAAAACTACTGGGACATCTGTGAAACTATTGGGACATCTGTGAAACTATGGGGACATCTGTTAACCTACTGGGACATCTGTGAAACTACTGGGACATCTGTTGAACTATTGGGACATCTGTGAAACTACTGGGACATCTGTGAAACAACTGGGACATCTGTGAAACTATTGGGACATCTGTGAAACTATTGGGACATCTGTGAAACTACTGGGACATCTGTGAAACAACTGGGACATCTGTTAAACTATTGGGACATCTGTTAAACTCCTGGGACATCTGTGAAACTATTGGGACATCTGTCAAACTATTTGGGACATCTGTTAAACTATTGGGACATCTGTGAAACTACTGGTACATCTGTTAAATTATTGGGACATCTGTGAAACTATGGGGACATCTGTGAAACTAATGGGACATATGTGAAACTATTGGGGCATCTGTGAAACGACTGGGTGATCTGTGACACTACTGGGACATATGTGAACTTTTTGGGACATCTGTGAAACTAATGGGACATATGTGAAACTATTGGGGCATCTGTGAAACTACTGGGACATCTGTGAAACTATTGGGACATCTGTGAAACTATTTGGGACATCTGTTAAACTATCGGGACATCTGTGAAACTACTGGGACATCTGTGAAACTATTGGGACATCTGTGAAACTACTGGGACATCTGTGAAACTACTGGGACATCTGTGAAACTATTTGGGACATGTGTTAAACTATTGGGACATCTGTGAAACGACTGGGACATCTGTGAAACTATTGGGACATCTGTGAAACTATGGGGACATCTGTTAACCTACTGGGACATCTGTGAAACTACTGGGACATCTGTTGAACTATTGGGACATCTGTGAATCTACTGGGACATCTGTAAAACTACTGGGACATATGTGAACCTATTGGGACATCTGTGAAACTATTGGGACATCTGTGAAACTACTGGGACATCTGTTGAACTATTGGGACATCTGTGAATCTACTGGGACATCTGTTAAACTCCTGGGACATCTGTGAAACTATTGGGACATCTGTCAAACTATTTGGGACATCTGTTAAACTATTGGGACATCTGTGAAACTACTGGTACATCTGTTAAATTATTGGGACATCTGTGAAACTATGGGGACATCTGTGAAACTAATGGGACATATGTGAAACTATTGAGGCATCTGTGAAACGACTGGGTGATCTGTGACACTACTGGGACATATGTGAACTTATTGGGACATCTGTGAATCTATGGGGACATCTGTGAAACTAATGGGACATATGTGAAACTATTGGGACATCTGTGAAACTATGGGGACATCTGTGAAACTATTGGGACATCTGTGAAACTATTTGGGACATCTGTTAAAACTATTGGGACATCTGTGAAACTACTGGTACATCTGTTAAATTATTGGGACATATGTGAAACTATTGGGAAATGTGTGAAACTATTGGGACATCTGTGAAACTATTGGGACATCTGTGAAACTACTGGTACATCTGTGAAACTATGGGGACATCTGTTAACCTACTGGGATATCTGTAAAACTACTGGGACATCTGTGAAACTATTGGGACATCTGTGAAACTATGGGGACATCTGTTAACCTACTGGGACATCTGTGAAACTACTGGGACATCTGTTGAACTATTGGGACATCTGTGAAACTACTGGGACATCTGTGAAACAACTGGGACATCTGTGAAACTATTGGGACATCTGTGAAACTATTGGGACATCTGTGAAACTACTGGGACATCTGTGAAACAACTGGGACATCTGTTAAACTATTGGGACATCTGTTAAACTCCTGGGACATCTGTGAAACTATTGGGACATCTGTCAAACTATTTGGGACATCTGTTAAACTATTGGGACATCTGTGAAACTACTGGTACATCTGTTAAATTATTGGGACATCTGTGAAACTATGGGGACATCTGTGAAACTAATGGGACATATGTGAAACTATTGGGGCATCTGTGAAACGACTGGGTGATCTGTGACACTACTGGGACATATGTGAACTTTTTGGGACATCTGTGAAACTAATGGGACATATGTGAAACTATTGGGGCATCTGTGAAACTACTGGGACATCTGTGAAACTATTGGGACATCTGTGAAACTATTTGGGACATCTGTTAAACTATCGGGACATCTGTGAAACTACTGGGACATCTGTGAAACTATTGGGACATCTGTGAAACTACTGGGACATCTGTGAAACTACTGGGACATCTGTGAAACTATTTGGGACATGTGTTAAACTATTGGGACATCTGTGAAACGACTGGGACATCTGTGAAACTATTGGGACATCTGTGAAACTATGGGGACATCTGTTAACCTACTGGGACATCTGTGAAACTACTGGGACATCTGTTGAACTATTGGGACATCTGTGAATCTACTGGGACATCTGTAAAACTACTGGGACATATGTGAACCTATTGGGACATCTGTGAAACTATTGGGACATCTGTGAAACTACTGGGACATCTGTTGAACTATTGGGACATCTGTGAATCTACTGGGACATCTGTTAAACTCCTGGGACATCTGTGACACTATTGGGACATCTGTCAAACTATTTGGGACATCTGTTAAACTATTGGGACATCTGTGAAACTACTGGTACATCTGTTAAATTATTGGGACATCTGTGAAACTATGGGGACATCTGTGAAACTAATGGGACATATGTGAAACTATTGGGGCATCTGTGAAACGACTGGGTGATCTGTGACACTACTGGGACATATGTGAACTTATTGGGACATCTGTGAAACTAATGGGACATATGTGAAACTATTGGGGCATCTGTGAAACTACTGGGACATCTTTGAAACTATTGGGACATCTGTGAAACTATTTGGGACATCTGTTAAACTATTGGGACATCTGTGAAACTACTGGGACATCTGTGAAACTATTGGGACATCTGTGAAACTACTGGGACATCTGTGAAACTACTGGGACATCTGTGAAACTATTTGGGACATGTGTTAAACTATTGGGACATCTGTGAAACTACTGGGACATCTGTGAAACTATTGGGACATCTGTGAAACTATGGGGACATCTGTTAACCTACTGGGACATCTGTGAAACTACTGGGACATCTGTTGAACTATTGGGACATCTGTGAATCTACTGGGACATCTGTAAAACTACTGGGACATATGTGAACCTATTGGGACATCTGTGAAACTATTGGGGCATCTGTGAAACTACTGGGACATCTGTGAAACTATTGGGACATCTGTGAAACTATTTGGGACATCTGTTAAACTATCGGGACATCTGTGAAACTACTGGGACATCTGTGAAACTATTGGGACATCTGTGAAACTACTGGGACATCTGTGAAACTACTGGGACATCTGTGAAACTATTTGGGACATGTGTTAAACTATTGGGACATCTGTGAAACGACTGGGACATCTGTGAAACTATTGGGACATCTGTGAAACTATGGGGACATCTGTTAACCTACTGGGACATCTGTGAAACTACTGGGACATCTGTTGAACTATTGGGACATCTGTGAATCTACTGGGACATCTGTAAAACTACTGGGACATATGTGAACCTATTGGGACATCTGTGAAACTATTGGGACATCTGTGAAACTACTGGGACATCTGTTGAACTATTGGGACATCTGTGAATCTACTGGGACATCTGTTAAACTCCTGGGACATCTGTGAAACTATTGGGACATCTGTCAAACTATTTGGGACATCTGTTAAACTATTGGGACATCTGTGAAACTACTGGTACATCTGTTAAATTATTGGGACATCTGTGAAACTATGGGGACATCTGTGAAACTAATGGGACATATGTGAAACTATTGAGGCATCTGTGAAACGACTGGGTGATCTGTGACACTACTGGGACATATGTGAACTTATTGGGACATCTGTGAATCTATGGGGACATCTGTGAAACTAATGGGACATATGTGAAACTATTGGGACATCTGTGAAACTATGGGGACATCTGTGAAACTATTGGGACATCTGTGAAACTATTTGGGACATCTGTTAAAACTATTGGGACATCTGTGAAACTACTGGTACATCTGTTAAATTATTGGGACATATGTGAAACTATTGGGAAATGTGTGAAACTATTGGGACATCTGTGAAACTATTGGGACATCTGTGAAACTACTGGTACATCTGTGAAACTATGGGGACATCTGTTAACCTACTGGGATATCTGTAAAACTACTGGGACATCTGTGAAACTATTGGGACATCTGTGAAACTATGGGGACATCTGTTAACCTACTGGGACATCTGTGAAACTACTGGGACATCTGTTGAACTATTGGGACATCTGTGAAACTACTGGGACATCTGTGAAACAACTGGGACATCTGTGAAACTATTGGGACATCTGTGAAACTATTGGGACATCTGTGAAACTACTGGGACATCTGTGAAACAACTGGGACATCTGTTAAACTATTGGGACATCTGTTAAACTCCTGGGACATCTGTGAAACTATTGGGACATCTGTCAAACTATTTGGGACATCTGTTAAACTATTGGGACATCTGTGAAACTACTGGTACATCTGTTAAATTATTGGGACATCTGTGAAACTATGGGGACATCTGTGAAACTAATGGGACATATGTGAAACTATTGGGGCATCTGTGAAACGACTGGGTGATCTGTGACACTACTGGGACATATGTGAACTTTTTGGGACATCTGTGAAACTAATGGGACATATGTGAAACTATTGGGGCATCTGTGAAACTACTGGGACATCTGTGAAACTATTGGGACATCTGTGAAACTATTTGGGACATCTGTTAAACTATCGGGACATCTGTGAAACTACTGGGACATCTGTGAAACTATTGGGACATCTGTGAAACTACTGGGACATCTGTGAAACTACTGGGACATCTGTGAAACTATTTGGGACATGTGTTAAACTATTGGGACATCTGTGAAACGACTGGGACATCTGTGAAACTATTGGGACATCTGTGAAACTATGGGGACATCTGTTAACCTACTGGGACATCTGTGAAACTACTGGGACATCTGTTGAACTATTGGGACATCTGTGAATCTACTGGGACATCTGTAAAACTACTGGGACATATGTGAACCTATTGGGACATCTGTGAAACTATTGGGACATCTGTGAAACTACTGGGACATCTGTTGAACTATTGGGACATCTGTGAATCTACTGGGACATCTGTTAAACTCCTGGGACATCTGTGAAACTATTGGGACATCTGTCAAACTATTTGGGACATCTGTTAAACTATTGGGACATCTGTGAAACTACTGGTACATCTGTTAAATTATTGGGACATCTGTGAAACTATGGGGACATCTGTGAAACTAATGGGACATATGTGAAACTATTGGGGCATCTGTGAAACGACTGGGTGATCTGTGACACTACTGGGACATATGTGAACTTATTGGGACATCTGTGAAACTAATGGGACATATGTGAAACTATTGGGGCATCTGTGAAACTACTGGGACATCTTTGAAACTATTGGGACATCTGTGAAACTATTTGGGACATCTGTTAAACTATTGGGACATCTGTGAAACTACTGGGACATCTGTGAAACTATTGGGACATCTGTGAAACTACTGGGACATCTGTGAAACTACTGGGACATCTGTGAAACTATTTGGGACATGTGTTAAACTATTGGGACATCTGTGAAACTACTGGGACATCTGTGAAACTATTGGGACATCTGTGAAACTATGGGGACATCTGTTAACCTACTGGGACATCTGTGAAACTACTGGGACATCTGTTGAACTATTGGGACATCTGTGAATCTACTGGGACATCTGTAAAACTACTGGGACATATGTGAACCTATTGGGACATCTGTGAAACTATTGGGACATCTGTGAAACTACTGGGACATCTGTTGAACTATTGGGACATCTGTGAATCTACTGGGACATCTGTTAAACTCCTGGGATATCTGTGAAACTATTGGGACATCTGTCAAACTATTTGGGACATCTGTTAAACTATTGGGACATCTGTGAAACTACTGGTACATCTGTTAAATTATTGGGACATCTGTGAAACTATGGGGACATCTGTGAAACTAATGGGACATATGTGAAACTATTGGGGCATCTGTGAAACGACTGGGTGATCTGTGACACTACTGGGACATATGTGAACTTATTGGGACATCTGTGAATCTATGGAGACATCTGTGAAACTAATGGGATCATCTGTGAAACTAGCGGGACATCTGTAAAACTACTGGGACATCTTTGAAACTATTGGGACATCTGTGAAACTATGGGGACATCTGTTAACCTACTGGAATATCTGTAAAACTTCTGGGACATCTGTGAATCTATTGGGACATCTGTGAAACTATTTAGGACATCTGTTAAACTATTGGGACATCTGTGAAACTACTGGTACATCTGTGAAATTATTGGGACATCTGTGAAACTATGGGGACATCTGTGAAACTAATGGGACATATGTGAAACTATTGGGGCATCTGTGAAACTACTGGGACATATGTGAACCTATTGGGACATCTGTGAAACTTTTGGGACATCTGTGAAACTATGGGGACATCTGTTAACCTACTGGGACATCTGTGAAACTACTGGTACATCTGTTAAATTATTGGGACATCTGTGAAACTATGGGGACATCTGTGAAACTAATGAGACATATGTGAAACTATTGGGGCATCTGTGAAACGACTGGGTGATCTGTGACACTACTGGGACATCTGTTAAACTTCTGGGACATCTGTGAAACTATTGGGACATCTGTGAAACTATTTGGGACATCTGTTAAACTATTGGGACATCTGTGAAACTACTGGTACATCTGTGAAACTATGGGGACATCTGTGAAACTAATGGGACATATGTGAAACTATTGGGACATCTGTGAAACTATTTGGGACATCTGTTAAACTATTGGGACATCTGTGAAACTACTGGTACATCTGTTAAATTATTGGGACATCTGTGAAACTATTGGGACATCTGTAAAACTACTAGGACATATGTGAAACTATTGGGAAATGTGTGAAACTATTGGGACATCTGTGAAACTATTGGGACATCTGTGAAACTACTAGTACATCTGTGAAACTATGGGGAAATCTGTTAACCTACTGGGATATCTAAAAAACTACTGGGACATCTGTGAAACTATTGGGACATCTGTGAAACTATGGGGACATCTGTTAACCTACTGGGACATCTGTGAAACTATTGGGACATCTGTTAATCTACTGGGACATCTGTTGAACTATTGGGACATCTGTGAATCTACTGGGACATCTGTAAAACTACTGGGACACATGTGAACCTATTGGGACATCTGTGAAACTATTGGGACATCTGTGAAACTATTGAGACAACTGTGAAACAACTGGGACATCTGTTAAACTATTGGGACATCTGTTAAACTTCTGGGACATCTGTGAAACTATTGGGACATCTGTGAAACTATTTGGGACATCTGTTAAAGTATTGGGACATCTGTGAATCTACTGGTACATCTGTTAAATTATTGGGACATCTGTGAAACTATGGGGACATCTGTGAAACTAATGGGACATATGTGAAACTATTCGGGCATCTGTGAAACGACTGGGTGATCTGTGAAACTACTGGGACATATGTGAACTTATTGGGACATCTGTGAAAGTATTGGGACATCTGTGAAACTATTGGGACATCTGTGAAACTATGGGGACATCTGTGAAACTAATGGGACATATGTGAAACTATTGGGGCATCTGTGAAACTACTGGGATCATCTGTGAAACTAGCGGGACATCTGTAAAACTACTGGGACATCTTTGAAACTATTGGGACATCTGTGAAACTATGGGGACATCTGTTAACCTACTGGAATATCTGTAAAACTTCTGGGACATCTGTGAAACTATTGGGACATCTGTGAAACTATTGGGAAATCTGTAAAACTATTGGGACATCTGTGAATCTATTGGGACATCTGTGAAACTATTTGGGATATCTGTTAAACTATTGGGACATCTGTGAAACTACTGGTACATCTGTGAAATTATTGGGACATCTGTGAAACTATGGGGACATCTGTGAAACTAATGGGACATATGTGAAACTATTGGGGCATCTGTGAAACTACTGGGACATATGTGAACCTACTGGGACATCTGTGAAACTTTTGGGACATCTGTGAAACTATGGGGACATCTGTTAACCTACTGGGACATCTGTGAAACTACTGGGACATCTGTTAAACTAATGGGACGTATGTGAAACTATTGGGACATCTGTGAAACTACTGGTACATCTGTTAAATTATTGGGACATCTGTAAAACTATGGGGACATCTGTGAAACTAATGGGACATATGTGAAACTATTGGGGCATCTGTGAAACGACTGGGTGATCTGTGACACTAGTGGGACATATGTGAACTTATTGGGACATCTGTGAAACTATTGGGACATCTGTGAAACTATTGGGACATCTGTGAAACTATGGGGACATTGTGCAACTAATGGGACATATGTGAAACTATTGGGGCATCTGTGAAACTACTGGGATCATCTGTGAAACTACTGGGACATCTGTAAAACTACTGGGACATCTTTGAAACTATTGGGACATCTGTGAAACTATGGGGACATCTGTTAACCTACTGGAATATCTGTAAAACTTCTGGGACATCTGTGAAACTATTGGGACATCTGTGAAACTATTGGGACATCTGTGAAACTACTGGTACATCTGTGAAATTATTGGGACATCTGTGAAACTATGGGGACATCTGTGAAACTAATGGGACATATGTGAAACTATTGGGGCATCTGTAAAACTACTGGGACATATGTGAAACTATTGGGACATCTGCGAATCTACTGGGACATCTGTAAAACTACTGGGACATATGTGAATCTATTGGGACATCTGTGAAACTATTGAGACATCTGTGAAACAACTGGGACATCTGTTAAACTATTGGGACATCTGTTAAACTACTGGTACATCTGTTAAATTATTGGGACATCTGTAAAACTATGGGGACATCTGTGAAACTAATGGGACATATGTGAAACTATTGGGGCATCTGTGAAACGACTGGGTGATCTGTGACACTAGTGGGACATATGTGAACTTATTGGGACATCTGTGAAACTATTGGGACATCTGTGAAACTATTGGGACATCTGTGAAACTATTGGGACATCTGTAAAACTACTGGGACATATGTGAAACTATTGGGAAATGTGTGAAACTATTGGGACATCTGTGAAACTATTGGGACATCTGTGAAACTACTGGTACATCTGTGAAACTATGGGGACATCTGTTAACCTACTGGGATATCTGTAAAACTACTGGGACATCTGTGAAACTATTGGGACATCTGTGAAACTATGGGGACATCTGTTAACCTACTGGGACATCTGTGAAACTATTGGGACATCTGTTAATCTACTGGGACATCTGTTGAACTATTGGGACATCTGTGAAACTATGGGGACATCTGTTAACCTACTGGAATATCTGTAAAACTTCTGGGACATCTGTGAAACTATTGGGACATTTGTGAAACTATTGAGACATCTGTGAAACAACTGGGACATCTGTTAAACTATTGGGACATCTGTTAAACTTCTGGGACATCTGTGAAACTATTGGGACATCTGTGAAACTATTTGGGACATCTGTTAAAGTATTGGGACATCTGTGAAACTACTGGTACATCTGTTAAATTATTGGGACATCTGTGAAACTATGGGGACATCTGTGAAACTAATGGGACATATGTGAAACTATTGGGGCATCTGTGAAACGACTGGGTGATCTGTGAAACTACTGGGACATATGTGAACTTATTGGGACATCTGTGAAACTATTGGGACATCTTTGAAACTATTGGGACATCTGTGAAACTTTGGGGACATCTGTGAAACTAATGGGACATATGTGAAACTATTGGGGCATCTGTGAAACTACTGGGATCATCTGTGAAACTAGCGGGACATCTGTAAAACTACTGGGACATCTTTGAAACTATTGGGACATCTGTGAAACTATGGGGACATCTGTTAACCTACTGGAATATCTGTAAAACTTCTGGGACATCTGTGAAACTATTGGGACATCTGTGAAACTATTGGGAAATCTGTGAAACTATTGGGACATCTGTGAATCTATTGGGACATCTGTGAAACTATTTGGGACATCTGTTAAACTATTGGGACATCTGTGAAACTACTGGTACATCTGTGAAATTATTGGGACATCTGTGAAACTATGGGGACATCTGTGAAACTAATGGGACATATGTGAAACTATTGGGGCATCTGTGAAACTACTGGGACATATGTGAACCTATTGGGACATCTGTGAAACTTTTGGGACATCTGTGAAACTATGGGGACATCTGTTAACCTACTGGGACTTCTGTGAAACTACTGGGACATCTGTTAAACTACTGGGACATCTGTGAAACTATGGGGACATCTGTGAAACTAATGGGACATATGTGAAACTATTGGGGCATCTGTGAAACGACTGGGTGATCTGTGAAACTACTGGGACATATGTGAACTTATTGGGACATCTGTGAAACTATTGGGACATCTGTGAAACTATTGGGACATCTGTGAAACTATGGGGACATCTGTGAAACTAATGGGACATATGTGAAACTATTGGGACATCTGTGAAACTACTGGTACATCTGTTAAATTATTGGGACATCTGTAAAACTATGGGGACATCTGTGAAACTAATGGGACATATGTGAAACTATTGGGGCATCTGTGAAACGACTGGGTGATCTGTGACACTAGTGGGACATATGTGAACTTATTGGGACATCTGTGAAACTATTGGGACATCTGTGAAACTATTGGGACATCTGTGAAACTATGGGGACATTGTGCAACTAATGGGACATATGTGAAAATATTGGGGCATCTGTGAAACTACTGGGATCATCTGTAAAACTACTGGGACATCTTTGAAACTATTGGGACATCTGTGAAACTATGGGGACATCTGTTAACTTACTGGAATATCTGTAAAACTCCTGGGACATCTGTGAAACTATTGGGACATCTGTGAAACTATTGGGACATCTGTGAAACTACTGGTACATCTGTGAAATTATTGGGACATCTGTGAAACTATGGGGACATCTGTGAAACTAATGGGACATATTTGAAACTATTGGGGCATCTGTGAAACGACTGGGTGATCTGTGAAACTACTGGGACATATGTGAACTTATTGGGACATCTGTGAAACTATTGGGACATCTGTGAAACTATTGGGACATCTGTGAAGCTATGGGGACATCTGTGAAACTAATGGGACATATGTGAAACTATTAGGACATCTGTGAAACTACTGGTACATGTTAAATTATTGGGACATCTGTGAAACTATTGGGACATCTGTGAAACTATTGGGACATCTGTGAAGCTATGGGGACATCTTTGAAACTAATGGGACATATGTGAAACTATTAGGACATCTGTGAAACTACTGGTACATGTTAAATTATTGGGACATCTGTAAAACTATGGGGACATCTGTGGAACTAATGGAACATATGTGAAACTATTGGGGCATCTGTGAAACGACTGGGTGATCTGTGACACTAGTGGGACATATGTGAACTTATTGGGACATCTGTGAAACTATTGGGACATCTGTGAAACTATGGGGACATCTGTGCAACTAATGGGACATATGTGAAACTATTGGGGCATCTGTGAAACTACTGGGATCATCTGTGAAACTACTGGGACATCTGTAAAACTACTGGGACATCTTTGAAACTACTGGGACATCTGTGAAACTATTGGGACATCTGTTAATCTACTGGGACATCTGTTGAACTATTGGGACATCTGTGAATCTACTGGGACATCTGTAAAACTACTGGGACATATGTGAACCTATTGGGACATCTGTGAAACTATTGGGACATTTGTGAAACTATTGAGACATCTGTGAAACAACTGGGACATCTGTTAAACTATTGGGACATCTGTTAAACTTCTGGGACATCTGTGAAACTATTGGGACATCTGTGAAACTATTTGGGACATCTGTTAAAGTATTAGGACATCTGTGAAACTACTGGTACATCTGTTAAATTATTGGGACATCTGTGAAACTATGGGGACATCTGTGAAACTAATGGGACATATGTGAAACTATTGGGGCATCTGTGAAACGACTGGGTGATCTGTGAAACTACTGGGACATATGTGAACTTATTGGGACATCTGTGAAACTATTGGGACATCTTTGAAACTATTGGGACATCTGTGAAACTTTGGGGACATCTGTGAAACTAATGGGACATATGTGAAACTATTGGGGCATCTGTGAAACTACTGGGATCATCTGTGAAACTAGCGGGACATCTGTAAAACTACTGGGACATCTTTGAAACTATTGGGACATCTGTGAAACTATGGGGACATCTGTTAACCTACTGGAATATCTGTAAAACTTCTGGGACATCTGTGAAACTATTGGGACATCTGTGAAACTATTGGGAAATCTGTGAAACTATTGGGACATCTGTGAATCTATTGGGACATCTGTGAAACTATTTGGGACATCTGTTAAACTATTGGGACATCTGTGAAACTACTGGTACATCTGTGAAATTATTGGGACATCTGTGAAACTATGGGGACATCTGTGAAACTAATGGGACATATGTGAAACTATTGGGGCATCTGTGAAACTACTGGGACATATGTGAACCTATTGGGACATCTGTGAAACTTTTGGGACATCTGTGAAACTATGGGGACATCTGTTAACCTACTGGGACATCTGTGAAACTACTGGGACATCTGTTAAACTACTGGGACATCTGTGAAACTATGGGGACATCTGTGAAACTAATGGGACATATGTGAAACTATTGGGGCATCTGTGAAACGACTGGGTGATCTGTGAAACTACTGGGACATATGTGAACTTATTGGGACATCTGTGAAACTATTGGGACATCTGTGAAACTATTGGGACATCTGTGAAACTATGGGGACATCTGTGAAACTAATGGGACATATGTGAAACTATTGGGACATCTGTGAAACTACTGGTACATCTGTTAAATTATTGGGACATCTGTAAAACTATGGGGACATCTGTGAAACTAATGGGACATATGTGAAACTATTGGGGCATCTGTGAAACTACTGGGACATATGTGAACCTATTGGGACATCTGTGAAACTTTTGGGACATCTGTGAAACTATGGGGACATCTGTTAACCTACTGGGACATCTGTGAAACTACTGGGACATCTGTTAAACTACTGGGACATCTGTGAAACTATGGGGACATCTGTGAAACTAATGGGACATATGTGAAACTATTGGGGCATCTGTGAAACGACTGGGTGATCTGTGAAACTACTGGGACATATGTGAACTTATTGGGACATCTGTGAAACTATTGGGACATCTGTGAAACTATTGGGACATCTGTGAAACTATGGGGACATCTGTGAAACTAATGGGACATATGTGAAACTATTGGGACATCTGTGAAACTACTGGTACATCTGTTAAATTATTGGGACATCTGTAAAACTATGGGGACATCTGTGAAACTAATGGGACATATGTGAAACTATTGGGGCATCTGTGAAACGACTGGGTGATCTGTGACACTAGTGGGACATATGTGAACTTATTGGGACATCTGTGAAACTATTGGGACATCTGTGAAACTATTGGGACATCTGTGAAACTATGGGGACATTGTGCAACTAATGGGACATATGTGAAAATATTGGGGCATCTGTGAAACTACTGGGATCATCTGTAAAACTACTGGGACATCTTTGAAACTATTGGGACATCTGTGAAACTATGGGGACATCTGTTAACTTACTGGAATATCTGTAAAACTCCTGGGACATCTGTTAAACTATTGGGACATCTGTGAAACTATTGGGACATCTGTGAAACTACTGGTACATCTGTGAAATTATTGGGACATCTGTGAAACTATGGGGACATCTGTGAAACTAATGGGACATATTTGAAACTATTGGGGCATCTGTGAAACGACTGGGTGATCTGTGAAACTACTGGGACATATGTGAACTTATTGGGACATCTGTGAAACTATTGGGACATCTGTGAAACTATTGGGACATCTGTGAAGCTATGGGGACATCTGTGAAACTAATGGGACATATGTGAAACTATTAGGACATCTGTGAAACTACTGGTACATGTTAAATTATTGGGACATCTGTGAAACTATTGGGACATCTGTGAAACTATTGGGACATCTGTGAAGCTATGGGGACATCTTTGAAACTAATGGGACATATGTGAAACTATTAGGACATCTGTGAAACTACTGGTACATGTTAAATTATTGGGACATCTGTAAAACTATGGGGACATCTGTGAAACTAATGGAACATATGTGAAACTATTGGGGCATCTGTGAAACGACTGGGTGATCTGTGACACTAGTGGGACATATGTGAACTTATTGGGACATCTGTGAAACTATTGGGACATCTGTGAAACTATGGGGACATCTGTGCAACTAATGGGACATATGTGAAACTATTGGGGCATCTATGAAACTACTGGGATCATCTGTGAAACTACTGGGACATCTGTAAAACTACTGGGACATCTTTGAAACTACTGGGACATCTGTGAAACTATTGGGACATCTGTTAATCTACTGGGACATCTGTTGAACTATTGGGACATCTGTGAATCTACTGGGACATCTGTAAAACTACTGGGACATATGTGAACCTATTGGGACATCTGTGAAACTATTGGGACATTTGTGAAACTATTGAGACATCTGTGAAACAACTGGGACATCTGTTAAACTATTGGGACATCTGTTAAACTTCTGGGACATCTGTGAAACTATTGGGACATCTGTGAAACTATTTGGGACATCTGTTAAAGTATTGGGACATCTGTGAAACTACTGGTACATCTGTTAAATTATTGGGACATCTGTGAAACTATGGGGACATCTGTGAAACTAATGGGACATATGTGAAACTATTGGGGCATCTGTGAAACGACTGGGTGATCTGTGAAACTACTGGGACATATGTGAACTTATTGGGACATCTGTGAAACTATTGGGACATCTTTGAAACTATTGGGACATCTGTGAAACTTTGGGGACATCTGTGAAACTAATGGGACATATGTGAAACTATTGGGGCATCTGTGAAACTACTGGGATCATCTGTGAAACTAGCGGGACATCTGTAAAACTACTGGGACATCTTTGAAACTATTGGGACATCTGTGAAACTATGGGGACATCTGTTAACCTACTGGAATATCTGTAAAACTTCTGGGACATCTGTGAAACTATTGGGACATCTGTGAAACTATTGGGAAATCTGTGAAACTATTGGGACATCTGTGAATCTATTGGGACATCTGTGAAACTATTTGGGACATCTGTTAAACTATTGGGACATCTGTGAAACTACTGGTACATCTGTGAAATTATTGGGACATCTGTGAAACTATGGGGACATCTGTGAAACTAATGGGACATATGTGAAACTATTGGGGCATCTGTGAAACTACTGGGACATATGTGAACCTATTGGGACATCTGTGAAACTTTTGGGACATCTGTGAAACTATGGGGACATCTGTTAACCTACTGGGACATCTGTGAAACTACTGGGACATCTGTTAAACTACTGGGACATCTGTGAAACTATGGGGACATCTGTGAAACTAATGGGACATATGTGAAACTATTGGGGCATCTGTGAAACGACTGGGTGATCTGTGAAACTACTGGGACATATGTGAACTTATTGGGACATCTGTGAAACTATTGGGACATCTGTGAAACTATTGGGACATCTGTGAAACTATGGGGACATCTGTGAAACTAATGGGACATATGTGAAACTATTGGGACATCTGTGAAACTACTGGTACATCTGTTAAATTATTGGGACATCTGTAAAACTATGGGGACATCTGTGAAACTAATGGGACATATGTGAAACTATTGGGGCATCTGTGAAACGACTGGGTGATCTGTGACACTAGTGGGACATATGTGAACTTATTGGGACATCTGTGAAACTATTGGAACATCTGTGAAACTATTGGGACATCTGTGAAACTATGGGGACATTGTGCAACTAATGGGACATATGTGAAACTATTGGGGCATCTGTGAAACTACTGGGATCATCTGTAAAACTACTGGGACATCTTTGAAACTATTGGGACATCTGTGATACTATGGGGACATCTGTTAACTTACTGGAATATCTGTAAAACTCCTGGGACATCTGTGAAACTATTGGGACATCTGTGAAACTATTGGGACATCTGTGAAACTACTGGTACATCTGTGAAATTTTTGGGACATCTGTGAAACTATGGGGACATCTGTGAAACTAATGGGACATATTTGAAACTATTGGGGCATCTGTGAAACGACTGGGTGATCTGTGAAACTACTGGGACATATGTGAACTTATTGGGACATCTGTGAAACTATTGGGACATCTGTGAAACTATTGGGACATCTGTGAAGCTATGGGGACATCTGTGAAACAAATGGGACATATGTGAAACTATTAGGACATCTGTGAAACTACTGGTACATGTTAAATTATTGGGACATCTGTGAAACTATTGGGACATCTGTGAAACTATTGGGACATCTGTGAAGCTATGGGGACATCTGTGAAACTAATGGGACATATGTGAAACTATTAGGACATCTGTGAAACTACTGGTACATGTTAAATTATTGGGACATCTGTAAAACTATGGGGACATCTGTGAAACTAATGGAACATATGTGAAACTATTGGGGCATCTGTGAAACGACTGGGTGATCTGTGACACTAGTGGGACATATGTGAACTTATTGGGACATCTGTGAAACTATTGGGACATCTGTGAAACTATGGGGACATCTGTGCAACTAATGGGACATATGTGAAACTATTGGGGCATCTGTGAAACTACTGGGATCATCTGTGAAACTACTGGGACATCTGTAAAACTACTGGGACATCTTTGAAACTACTGGGACATCTGTGAAACTATTGGGACATCTGTTAATCTACTGGGACATCTGTTGAACTATTGGGACATCTGTGAATCTACTGGGACATCTGTAAAACTACTGGGACATATGTGAACCTATTGGGACATCTGTGAAACTATTGGGACATTTGTGAAACTATTGAGACATCTGTGAAACAACTGGGACATCTGTTAAACTATTGGGACATCTGTTAAACTTCTGGGACATCTGTGAAACTATTGGGACATCTGTGAAACTATTTGGGACATCTGTTAAAGTATTGGGACATCTGTGAAACTACTGGTACATCTGTTAAATTATTGGGACATCTGTGAAACTATGGGGACATCTGTGAAACTAATGGGACATATGTGAAACTATTGGGGCATCTGTGAAACGACTGGGTGATCTGTGAAACTACTGGGTCATATGTGAACTTATTGGGACATCTGTGAAACTATTGGGACATCTTTGAAACTATTGGGACATCTGTGAAACTTTGGGGACATCTGTGAAACTAATGGGACATATGTGAAACTATTGGGGCATCTGTGAAACTACTGGGATCATCTGTGAAACTAGCGGGACATCTGTAAAACTACTGGGACATCTTTGAAACTATTGGGACATCTGTGAAACTATGGGGACATCTGTTAACCTACTGGAATATCTGTAAAACTTCTGGGACATCTGTGAAACTATTGGGACATCTGTGAAACTATTGGGAAATCTGTGAAACTATTGGGACATCTGTGAATCTATTGGGACATCTGTGAAACTATTTGGGACATCTGTTAAACTATTGGGACATCTGTGAAACTACTGGTACATCTGTGAAATTATTGGGACATCTGTGAAACTATGGGGACATCTGTGAAACTAATGGGACATATGTGAAACTATTGGGGCATCTGTGAAACTACTGGGACATATGTGAACCTATTGGGACATCTGTGAAACTTTTGGGACATCTGTGAAACTATGGGGACATCTGTTAACCTACTGGGACATCTGTGAAACTACTGGGACATCTGTTAAACTACTGGGACATCTGTGAAACTATGGGGACATCTGTGAAACTAATGGGACATATGTGAAACTATTGGGGCATCTGTGAAACGACTGGGTGATCTGTGAAACTACTGGGACATATGTGAACTTATTGGGACATCTGTGAAACTATTGGGACATCTGTGAAACTATTGGGACATCTGTGAAACTATGGGGACATCTGTGAAACTAATGGGACATATGTGAAACTATTGGGACATCTGTGAAACTACTGGTACATCTGTTAAATTATTGGGACATCTGTAAAACTATGGGGACATCTGTGAAACTAATGGGACATATGTGAAACTATTGGGGCATCTGTGAAACGACTGGGTGATCTGTGACACTAGTGGGACATATGTGAACTTATTGGGACATCTGTGAAACTATTGGGACATCTGTGAAACTATTGGGACATCTGTGAAACTATGGGGACATTGTGCAACTAATGGGACATATGTGAAACTATTGGGGCATCTGTGAAACTACTGGGATCATCTGTGAAACTACTGGGACATCTTTGAAACTATTGGGACATCTGTGAAACTATGGGGCCATCCGTTAACTTACTGGAATATCTGTAAAACTCCTGGGACATCTGTGAAACTATTGGGACATCTGTGAAACTATTGGGACATCTGTGAAACTACTGGTACATCTGTGAAATTTTTGGGACATCTGTGAAACTATGGGGACATCTGTGAAACTAATGGGACATATTTGAAACTATTGGGGCATCTGTGAAACGACTGGGTGATCTGTGAAACTACTGGGACATATGTGAACTTATTGGGACATCTGTGAAACTATTGGGACATCTGTGAAACTATTGGGACATCTGTGAAGCTATGGGGACATCTGTGAAACTAATGGGACATATGTGAAACTATTAGGACATCTGTGAAACTACTGGTACATGTTAAATTATTGGGACATCTGTGAAACTATTGGGACATCTGTGAAACTATTGGGACATCTGTGAAGCTATGGGGACATCTGTGAAACTAATGGGACATATGTGAAACTATTAGGACATCTGTGAAACTACTGGTACATGTTAAATTATTGGGACATCTGTAAAACTATGGGGACATCTGTGAAACTAATGGAACATATGTGAAACTATTGGGGCATCTGTGAAACGACTGGGTGATCTGTGACACTAGTGGGACATATGTGAACTTATTGGGACATCTGTGAAACTATTGGGACATCTGTGAAACTATGGGGACATCTGTGCAACTAATGGGACATATGTGAAACTATTGGGGCATCTGTGAAACTACTGGGATCATCTGTGAAACTACTGGGACATCTGTAAAACTACTGGGACATCTTTGAAACTATTGGGACATCTGTGAAACTATGGGGACATCTGTTAACCTACTGGAATATCTGTAAAACTTCTGGGACATCTGTGAAACTATTGGGACATCTGTGAAACTATTGGGACATCTGTGAAACTACTGGTACATCTGTGACATTATTGGGACATCTGTGAAACTATGGGGACATCTGTCAAACTAATGGGACATATGTGAAACTATTGGGGCATCTGTGAAACTACTGGGACATATGTGAACCTATTGGGACATCTGTGAATCTATTGGGACATCTGTGAAACTATGGGGATATCTGTTAACCTACTGGGACATCTGTTAACCTACTGGGACATCTGTGAAACTACTGGGACATTTGTTAAACTACTGGGACATCTGTTGAACTATTGGGACATCTGTGAATCTACTGAGACATCTGTAAAACTACTGGGACATATGGGAATCTATTGGGACATCTGTGAAACTATTGAGACATCTGTGAAACAACTGGGACATATGTTAAACTATTGGGACATCTGTTAAACTACTGGTACATCTGTTAAATTATTGGGACATCTGTAAAACTATGGGGACATCTGTGAAACTAATGGGACATATGTGAAATTATTGGGGCATCTGTGAAACGACTGGGTAATCTGTGACACTAGTGGGACATATGTGAACTTATTGGGACATCTGTGAAACTATTGGGACATCTGTGAAACTACTGGGACATCTGTGAAACTACTGGTACATCTGTTAAATTATTGGGACATCTGTAAAACTATGGGGACATCTGTTAACCTACTGGAATATCTGTAAAACTTCTGGGACATCTGTGAAATTATTGGGACATCTGTGAACCTATTGGGACATCTGTGAAACGATTGGGACATCTGTGAAACTATGGGGATATCTGTTAACCTACTGGGACATCTGTTAACCTACTGGGACATCTGTGAAACTACTGGGACATCTGTTAAACTACTGGGACATCTGTTGAACTATTGGGACATCTGTGAATCTACTGGGACATCTGTAAAACTACTGGGACATATGTGAATCTATTGGGACATCTGTGAAACTATTGAGACATCTGTGAAACAACTGGGACATCTGTTAAACTATTGGGACATCTGTTAAACTACTGGTACATCTGTTAAATTATTGGGACATCTGTAAAACTATGGGGACATCTGTGAAACTAATGGGACATATGTGAAACTATTGGGGCATCTGTGAAACGACTGGGTGATCTGTGACACTAGTGGGACATATGTGAACTTATTGGGACATCTGTGAAACTATTGGGACATCTGTGAAACTATTGGGACATCTGTGAAACTATGGGGACATCTGTTAACCTACTGGAATATCTGTAAATCTCCTGGGACATCTGTGAAACTATTGGGACATCTGTGAAACTATTGGGACATCTGTGAAACTACTGGTACATCTGTGAAATTATTGGGACATCTGTGAAACTAATGGGACATATGTGAAACTATTGGGGCATCTGTGAAACGACTGGGTGATCTGTGACACTACTGGGACATATGTGAACTTATTGGGACATCTGTGAATCTATGGGGACATCTGTGAAACTAATGGGACATATGTGAAACTATTGGGACATCTGTGAAACTATGGGGACCTATGTGAAACTATTAGGACATCTGTCAAACTACTGGTACATGTTAAATTATTGGGACATCTGTAAAACTATGGGGACATCTGTGAAACTAATGGGACATATGTGAAACTATTGGAGCATCTGTGAAACGACTGGGTGATCTGTGACACTAGTGGGACATATGTGAACTTATTGGGACATCTGTGAAACTATTGGGACATCTGTGAAACTACTGGTACATCTGTTAAATTATTGGGACATCTGTAAAACTATGGGGACATCTGTGAAACTAATGGGACATATGTGAAACTATTGGGGCATCTGTGAAACGACTGGGTGATCTGTGACACTAGTGGGACATATGTGAACTTATTGGGACATCTGTGAAACTATTGGGACATCTGTGAAACTACTGGGACATCTGTGAAACTACTGGTACATCTGTTAAATTATTGGGACATCTGTAAAACTATGGGGACATCTGTTAACCTACTGGAATATCTGTAAAACTTCTGGGACATCTGTGAAATTATTGGGACATCTGTGAACCTATTGGGACATCTGTGAAACTATTGGGACATCTGTGAAACTATGGGGATATCTGTTAACCTACTGGGACATCTGTTAACCTACTGGGACATCTGTGAAACTACTGGGACATCTGTTAAACTACTGGGACATCTGTTGAACTATTGGGATATCTGTGAATCTACTGGGACATCTGTAAAACTACTGGGACATATGTGAATCTATTGGGACATCTGTGAAACTATTGAGACATCTGTGAAACAACTGGGACATCTGTTAAACTATTGGGACATCTGTTAAACTACTGGTACATCTGTTAAATTATTGGGACATCTGTAAAACTATGGGGACATCTGTGAAACTAATGGGACATATGTGAAACTATTGGGGCATCTGTGAAACGACTGGGTGATCTGTGACACTAGTGGGACATATGTGAACTTATTGGGACATCTGTGAAACTATTGGGACATCTGTGAAACTATTGGGACATCTGTGAAACTATGGGGACATCTGTTAACCTACTGGAATATCTGTAAAACTCCTGGGACATCTGTGAAACTATTGGGACATCTGTGAAACTATTGGGACATCTGTGAAACTACTGGTACATCTGTGAAATTATTGGGACATCTGTGAAACTAATGGGACATATGTGAAACTATTGGGGCATCTGTGAAACGACTGGGTGATCTGTGACACTACTGGGACATATGTGAACTTATTGGGACATCTGTGAATCTATGGGGACATCTGTGAAACTAATGGGACATATGTGAAACTATTGGGACATCTGTGAAACTATGGGGACATATGTGAAACTATTAGGACATCTGTCAAACTACTGGTACATGTTAAATTATTGGGACATCTGTAAAACTATGGGGACATCTGTGAAACTAATGGGACATATGTGAAACTATTGGGGCATCTGTGAAACGACTGGGTGATCTGTGACACTAGTGGGACATATGTGAACTTATTGGGACATCTGTGAAACTATTGGGACATCTGTGAAACTACTGGTACATCTGTTAAATTATTGGGACATCTGTAAAACTATGGGGACATCTGTGAAACTAATGGGACATATGTGAAACTATTGGGGCATCTGTGAAACGACTGGGTGATCTGTGACACTAGTGGGACATATGTGAACTTATTGCGACATCTGTGAAACTATTGGGACATCTGTGAAACTATTGGGACATCTGTGAAACTATTGGGACATCTGTAAAACTACTGGGACATATGTGAAACTATTGGGAAATGTGTGAAACTATTGGGACATCTGTGAAACTATTGGGACATCTGTGAAACTACTGGTACATCTGTGAAACTATGGGGACATCTGTTAACCTACTGGGATATCTGTAAAACTACTGGGACATCTGTGAAACTATTGGGACATCTGTGAAACTATGGGGACATCTGTTAACCTACTGGGACATCTGTGAAACTATTGGGACATCTGTTAATCTACTGGGACATCTGTTGAACTATTGGGACATCTGTGAATCTACTGGGACATCTGTAAAACTACTGGGACATATGTGAACCTATTGGGACATCTGTGAAACTATTGGGACATCTGTGAAACTATTGAGACATCTGTGAAACAACTGGGACATCTGTTAAACTATTGGGACATCTGTTAAACTTCTGGGACATCTGTGAAACTATTGGGACATCTGTGAAACTATTTGGGACATCTGTTAAAGTATTGGGACATCTGTGAAACTACTGGTACATCTGTTAAATTATTGGGACATCTGTGAAACTATGGGGACATCTATGAAACTAATGGGACATATGTGAAACTATTGGGGCATCTGTGAAACGACTGGGTGATCTGTGAAACTATTGGGACATCTGTGAAACTATTGGGACATCTGTGAAACTATGGGGACATCTGTGAAACTAATGGGACATATGTGAAACTATTGGGGCATCTGTGAAACTACTGGGATCATCTGTGAAACTAGCGGGACATCTGTAAAACTACTGGGACATCTTTGAAACTATTGGGACATCTGTGAAACTATGGGGACATCTGTTAACCTACTGGAATATCTGTAAAACTTCTGGGACATCTGTGAAACTATTGGGACATCTGTGAAACTATTGGGAAATCTGTGAAACTATTGGGACATCTGTGAATCTATTGGGACATCTGTGAAAGTATTTGGGACATCTGTTAAACTATTGGGACATCTGTGAAACTACTGGTACATCTGTGAAATTATTGGGACATCTGTGAAACTATGGGGACATCTGTGAAACTAATGGGACATATGTGAAACTATTGGGGCATCTGTGAAACTACTGGGACATATGTGAACCTATTGGGACATCTGCGAAACTTTTGGGACATCTGTGAAACTATGGGGACATCTGTTAACCTACTGGGACATCTGTGAAACTACTGGGACATCTGTTAAACTACTGGGACATCTGTTGAACTATTGGGACATCTGTGAATCTACTGGGACATCTGTAAAACTACTGGGACATATGTGAATCTATTGGGACATCTGTGAAACTATTGGGACATCTGTGAAACTATTGAGACATCTGTGAAACAACTGGGACATCTGTGAAACTATTGGGACATCTGTGAAACTATTTGGGACATCTGTTAAACTACTGGTACATCTGTTAAATTATTGGGACATCTGTAAAACTATGGGGACATCTGTGAAACTAATGGGACATATGTGAAACTATTGGGGCATCTGTGAAACGACTGGGTGATCTGTGACACTAGTGGGACATATGTGAAGTTATTGGGACATCTGTGAAACTATTGGGACGTCTGTGAAACTATGGGGACATCTGTTAACCTACTGGAATATCTGTAAATCTCCTGGGACATCTGTGAAACTATTGGGACATCTGTGAAACTATTGGGACATCTGTGAAACTACTGGTACATCTGTGAAATTATTGGGACATCTGTGAAACTAATGGGACATATGTGAAACTATTGGGGCATCTGTGAAACGACTGGGTGATCTGTGACACTACTGGGACATATGTGAACTTATTGGGACATCTGTGAATCTATGGGGACATCTGTGAAACTAATGGGACATATGTGAAACTATTGGGACATCTGTGAAACTATGGGGACCTATGTGAAACTATTAGGACATCTGTCAAACTACTGGTACATGTTAAATTATTGGGACATCTGTAAAACTATGGGGACATCTGTGAAACTAATGGGACATATGTGAAACTATTGGGGCATCTGTGAAACGACTGGGTGATCTGTGACACTAGTGGGACATATGTGAACTTATTGGGACATCTGTGAAACTATTGGGACATCTGTGAAACTACTGGTACATCTGTTAAATTATTGGGACATCTGTAAAACTATGGGGACATCTGTGAAACTAATGGGACATATGTGAAACTATTGGGGCATCTGTGAAACGACTGGGTGATCTGTGACACTAGTGGGACATATGTGAACTTATTGGGACATCTGTGAAACTATTGGGACATCTGTGAAACTACTGGGACATCTGTGAAACTACTGGTACATCTGTTAAATTATTGGGACATCTGTAAAACTATGGGGACATCTGTTAACCTACTGGAATATCTGTAAAACTTCTGGGACATCTGTGAAATTATTGGGACATCTGTGAACCTATTGGGACATCTGTGAAACTATTGGGACATCTGTGAAACTATGGGGATATCTGTTAACCTACTGGGACATCTGTTAACCTACTGGGACATCTGTGAAACTACTGGGACATCTGTTAAACTACTGGGACATCTGTTGAACTATTGGGACATCTGTGAATCTACTGGGACATCTGTAAAACTACTGGGACATATGTGAATCTATTGGGACATCTGTGAAACTATTGAGACATCTGTGAAACAACTGGGACATCTGTTAAACTATTGGGACATCTGTTAAACTACTGGTACATCTGTTAAATTATTGGGACATCTGTAAAACTATGGGGACATCTGTGAAACTAATGGGACATATGTGAAACTATTGGGGCATCTGTGAAACGACTGGGTGATCTGTGACACTAGTGGGACATATGTGAACTTATTGGGACATCTGTGAAACTATTGGGACATCTGTGAAACTATTGGGACATCTGTGAAACTATGGGGACATCTGTTAACCTACTGGAATATCTGTAAAACTCCTGGGATATCTGTGAAACTATTGGGACATCTGTGAAACTATTGGGACATCTGTGAAACTACTGGTACATCTGTGAAATTATTGGGACATCTGTGAAACTAATGGGACATATGTGAAACTATTGGGGCATCTGTGAAACGACTGGGTGATCTGTGACACTACTGGGACATATGTGAACTTATTGGGACATCTGTGAATCTATGGGGACATCTGTGAAACTAATGGGACATATGTGAAACTATTGGGACATCTGTGAAACTATGGGGACATATGTGAAACTATTAGGACATCTGTCAAACTACTGGTACATGTTAAATTATTGGGACATCTGTAAAACTATGGGGACATCTGTGAAACTAATGGGACATATGTGAAACTATTGGGGCATCTGTGAAACGACTGGGTGATCTGTGACACTAGTGGGACATATGTGAACTTATTGGGACATCTGTGAAACTATTGGGACATCTGTGAAACTACTGGTACATCTGTTAAATTATTGGGACATCTGTAAAACTATGGGGACATCTGTGAAACTAATGGGACATATGTGAAACTATTGGGGCATCTGTGAAACGACTGGGTGATCTGTGACACTAGTGGGACATATGTGAACTTATTGGGACATCTGTGAAACTATTGGGACATCTGTGAAACTATTGGGACATCTGTGAAACTATTGGGACATCTGTAAAACTACTGGGACATATGTGAAACTATTGGGAAATGTGTGAAACTATTGGGACATCTGTGAAACTATTGGGACATCTGTGAAACTACTGGTACATCTGTGAAACTATGGGGACATCTGTTAACCTACTGGGATATCTGTAAAACTACTGGGACATCTGTGAAACTATTGGGACATCTGTGAAACTATGGGGACATCTGTTAACCTACTGGGACATCTGTGAAACTATTGGGACATCTGTTAATCTACTGGGACATCTGTTGAACTATTGGGACATCTGTGAATCTACTGGGACATCTGTAAAACTACTGGGACATATGTGAACCTATTGGGACATCTGTGAAACTATTGGGACATCTGTGAAACTATTGAGACATCTGTGAAACAACTGGGACATCTGTTAAACTATTGGGACATCTGTTAAACTTCTGGGACATCTGTGAAACTATTGGGACATCTGTGAAACTATTTGGGACATCTGTTAAAGTATTGGGACATCTGTGAAACTACTGGTACATCTGTTAAATTATTGGGACATCTGTGAAACTATGGGGACATCTGTGAAACTACTGGGATCATCTGTGAAACTAGCGGGACATCTGTAAAACTACTGGGACATCTTTGAAACTATTGGGACATCTGTGAAACTATGGGGACATCTGTTAACCTACTGGAATATCTGTAAAACTTCTGGGACATCTGTGAAACTATTGGGACATCTGTGAAACTATTGGGAAATCTGTGAAACTATTGGGACATCTGTGAATCTATTGGGACATCTGTGAAAGTATTTGGGACATCTGTTAAACTATTGGGACATCTGTGAAACTACTGGTACATCTGTGAAATTATTGGGACATCTGTGAAACTATGGGGACATCTGTGAAACTAATGGGACATATGTGAAACTATTGGGGCATCTGTGAAACTACTGGGACATATGTGAACCTATTGGGACATCTGTGAAACTTTTGGGACATCTGTGAAACTATGGGGACATCTGTTAACCTACTGGGACATCTGTGAAACTACTGGGACATCTGTTAAACTACTGGGACATCTGTTGAACTATTGGGACATCTGTGAATCTACTGGGACATCTGTAAAACTACTGGGACATATGTGAATCTATTGGGACATCTGTGAAACTATTGGGACATCTGTGAAACTATTGAGACATCTGTGAAACAACTGGGACATCTGTGAAACTATTGGGACATCTGTGAAACTATTTGGGACATCTGTTAAACTATTGGGACATCTGTGAAACTACTGATACATCTGTTAAATTATTGGGACATCTGTGAAACTATGGGGACATCTGTGAAACTAATGGGACATATGTGAAACTATTGGGGCATCTGTGAAACGACTGGGTGATCTGTGAAACTACTGGGACATATGTGAACTTATTGGGACATCTGTGAAACTATTGGGACATCTGTGAAACTATTGGGACATCTGTGAAACTATGGGGACATCTGTGAAACTAATGGGACATATGTGAAACTATTGGGGCATCTGTGAAACTACTGGTACATCTGTTAATTTATTGGGACATCTGTAAAACTATGGGGACATCTGTGAAACTAATGGGACATATGTGAAACTATTGGGGCATCTGTGAAACGACTGGGTGATCTGTGACACTAGTGGGACATATGTGAACTTATTGGGACATCTGTGAAACTATTGGGACATCTGTGAAACTATTGGGACATCTGTGAAACTATGGGGACATTGTGCAACTAATGGGACATATGTGAAACTATTGGGGCATCTGTGAAACTACTGGGATCATCTGTGAAACTACTGGGACATCTGTAAAACTACTGGGACATCTTTGAAACTATTGGGACATCTGTGAAACTATGGGGACATCTGTGAAACTAATGGGACATATGTGAAACTATTGGGGCATCTGTGAAACTACTGGTACATCTGTTAATTTATTGGGACATCTGTAAAACTATGGGGACATCTGTGAAACTAATGGGACATATGTGAAACTATTGGGGCATCTGTGAAACGACTGGGTGATCTGTGACACTAGTGGGACATATGTGAACTTATTGGGACATCTGTGAAACTATTGGGACATCTGTGAAACTATTGGGACATCTGTGAAACTATGGGGACATTGTGCAACTAATGGGACATATGTGAAACTATTGGGGCATCTGTGAAACTACTGGGATCATCTGTGAAACTACTGTTACATCTGTGAAATTATTGGGACATCTGTGAAACTATGGGGACATCTGTGAAACTAATGGGACATATGTGAAACTATTGGGGCATCTGTGAAACGACTGGGTGATCTGTGAAACTACTGGGACATATGTGAACTTATTGGGACATCTGTGAAACTATTGGGACATCTGTGAAACTATTGGGACATCTGTGAAGCTATGGGGACATCTGTGAAACTAATGGGACATATGTGAAACTATTAGGACATCTGTGAAACTACTGGTACATGTTAAATTATTGGGACATCTGTAAAACTATGGGGACATCTGTGAAACTAATGGGACATATGTGAAACTATTGGGGCATCTGTGAAACGACTGGGTGATCTGTGACACTAGTGGGACATATGTGAACTTATTGGGACATATGTGAACTTATTGGGACATCTGTGAAACTATTGGGACATCTGTGAAGCTATGGGGACATCTGTGAAACTAATGGGACATATGTGAAACTATTGGGACATCTGTGAAACTACTGGTACATCTGTTAAATTATTGGGACATCTGTAAAACTATGGGGACATCTGTGAAACTAATGGGACATATGTGAAACTATTGGGGCATCTGTGAAACGACTGGGTGATCTGTGACACTAGTGGGACATATGTGAACTTATTGGGACATCTGTGAAACTATTGGGACATCTGTGAAACTATTGGGACATCTGTGAAACTATGGGGACATCTGTGCAACTAATGGGACATAGGTGAAACTATTGGGGCATCTGTGAAACTACTGGGATCATCTGTGAAACTACTGTGACATCTGTAAAACTACTGGGACATCTTTGAAACTATTGGGACATCTGTGAAACTATGGGGACATCTGTTAACCTACTGGAATATCTGTAAAACTTCTGGGACATCTGTGAAATTATTGGGACATCTGTGAAACTATTGGGACATCTGTGAAACTACTGGTACATCTGTGAAATTATTGGGACATCTGTGAAACTATGGGGACATCTTTGAAACTAATGGGACATATGTGAAAATATTGGGGCATCTGTGAAACTACTGGGACATCTGTGAAACTATTGGGACATCTGTGAAACTACTGGTACATCTGTGAAACTATGGGGACATCTGTTAACCTACTGGGATATCTGTAAAACTACTGGGACATCTGTGAAACTATTGGGACATCTGTGAAACTATGGGGACATCTGTTAACCTACTGGGACATCTGTGAAACTATTGGGACATCTGTTAATCTACTGGGACATCTGTTGAACTATTGGGACATCTGTGAATCTACTGGGACATCTGTAAAACTACTGGGACATATGTGAACCTATTGGGACATCTGTGAAACTATTGGGACATTTGTGAAACTATTGAGACATCTGTGAAACAACTGGGACATCTGTTAAACTATTGGGACATCTGTTAAACTTCTGGGACATCTGTGAAACTATTGGGACATCTGTGAAACTATTTGGGACATCTGTTAAAGTATTGGGACATCTGTGAAACTACTGGTACATCTGTTAAATTATTGGGACATCTGTGAAACTATGGGGACATCTGTGAAACTAATGGGACATATGTGAAACTATTGGGGCATCTGTGAAACGACTGGGTGATCTGTGAAACTACTGGGACATATGTGAACTTATTGGGACATCTGTGAAACTATTGGGACATCTTTGAAACTATTGGGACATCTGTGAAACTTTGGGGACATCTGTGAAACTAATGGGACATATGTGAAACTATTGGGGCATCTGTGAAACTACTGGGATCATCTGTGAAACTAGCGGGACATCTGTAAAACTACTGGGACATCTTTGAAACTATTGGGACATCTGTGAAACTATGGGGACATCTGTTAACCTACTGGAATATCTGTAAAACTTCTGGGACATCTGTGAAACTATTGGGACATCTGTGAAACTATTGGGAAATCTGTGAAACTATTGGGACATCTGTGAATCTATTGGGACATCTGTGAAACTATTTGGGACATCTGTTAAACTATTGGGACATCTGTGAAACTACTGGTACATCTGTGAAATTATTGGGACATCTGTGAAACTATGGGGACATCTGTGAAACTAATGGGACATATGTGAAACTATTGGGGCATCTGTGAAACTACTGGGACATATGTGAACCTATTGGGACATCTGTGAAACTTTTGGGACATCTGTGAAACTATGGGGACATCTGTTAACCTACTGGGACATCTGTGAAACTACTGGGACATCTGTTAAACTACTGGGACATCTGTGAAACTATGGGGACATCTGTGAAACTAATGGGACATATGTGAAACTATTGGGGCATCTGTGAAACGACTGGGTGATCTGTGAAACTACTGGGACATATGTGAACTTATTGGGACATCTGTGAAACTATTGGGACATCTGTGAAACTATTGGGACATCTGTGAAACTATGGGGACATCTGTGAAACTAATGGGACATATGTGAAACTATTGGGACATCTGTGAAACTACTGGTACATCTGTTAAATTATTGGGACATCTGTAAAACTATGGGGACATCTGTGAAACTAATGGGACATATGTGAAACTATTGGGGCATCTGTGAAACGACTGGGTGATCTGTGACACTAGTGGGACATATGTGAACTTATTGGGACATCTGTGAAAATATTGGGACATCTGTGAAACTATTGGGACATCTGTGAAACTATGGGGACATTGTGCAACTAATGGGACATATGTGAAAATATTGGGGCATCTGTGAAACTACTGGGATCATCTGTAAAACTACTGGGACATCTTTGAAACTATTGGGACATCTGTGAAACTATGGGGACATCTGTTAACTTACTGGAATATCTGTAAAACTCCTGGGACATCTGTGAAACTATTGGGACATCTGTGAAACTATTGGGACATCTGTGAAACTACTGGTACATCTGTGAAATTATTGGGACATCTGTGAAACTATGGGGACATCTGTGAAACTAATGGGACATATTTGAAACTATTGGGGCATCTGTGAAACGACTGGGTGATCTGTGAAACTACTGGGACATATGTGAACTTATTGGGACATCTGTGAAACTATTGGGACATCTGTGAAACTATTGGGACATCTGTGAAGCTATGGGGACATCTGTGAAACTAATGGGACATATGTGAAACTATTAGGACATCTGTGAAACTACTGGTACATGTTAAATTATTGGGACATCTGTGAAACTATTGGGACATCTGTGAAACTATTGGGACATCTGTGAAGCTATGGGGACATCTTTGAAACTAATGGGACATATGTGAAACTATTAGGACATCTGTGAAACTACTGGTACATGTTAAATTATTGGGACATCTGTAAAACTATGGGGACATCTGTGAAACTAATGGAACATATGTGAAACTATTGGGGCATCTGTGAAACGACTGGGTGATCTGTGACACTAGTGGGACATATGTGAACTTATTGGGACATCTGTGAAACTATTGGGACATCTGTGAAACTATGGGGACATCTGTGCAACTAATGGGACATATGTGAAACTATTGGGGCATCTGTGAAACTACTGGGATCATCTGTGAAACTACTGGGACATCTGTAAAACTACTGGGACATCTTTGAAACTACTGGGACATCTGTGAAACTATTGGGACATCTGTTAATCTACTGGGACATCTGTTGAACTATTGGGACATCTGTGAATCTACTGGGACATCTGTAAAACTACTGGGACATATGTGAACCTATTGGGACATCTGTGAAACTATTGGGACATTTGTGAAACTATTGAGACATCTGTGAAACAACTGGGACATCTGTTAAACTATTGGGACATCTGTTAAACTTCTGGGACATCTGTGAAACTATTGGGACATCTGTGAAACTATTTGGGACATCTGTTAAAGTATTGGGACATCTGTGAAACTACTGGTACATCTGTTAAATTATTGGGACATCTGTGAAACTATGGGGACATCTGTGAAACTAATGGGACATATGTGAAACTATTGGGGCATCTGTGAAACGACTGGGTGATCTGTGAAACTACTGGGACATATGTGAACTTATTGGGACATCTGTGAAACTATTGGGACATCTTTGAAACTATTGGGACATCTGTGAAACTTTGGGGACATCTGTGAAACTAATGGGACATATGTGAAACTATTGGGGCATCTGTGAAACTACTGGGATCATCTGTGAAACTAGCGGGACATCTGTAAAACTACTGGGACATCTTTGAAACTATTGGAACATCTGTGAAACTATGGGGACATCTATTAACCTACTGGAATATCTGTAAAACTTCTGGGACATCTGTGAAACTATTGGGACATCTGTGAAACTATTGGGAAATCTGTGAAACTATTGGGACATCTGTGAATCTATTGGGACATCTGTGAAACTATTTGGGACATCTGTTAAACTATTGGGACATCTGTGAAACTACTGGTACATCTGTGAAATTATTGGGACATCTGTGAAACTATGGGGACATCTGTGAAACTAATGGGACATATGTGAAACTATTGGGGCATCTGTGAAACTACTGGGACATATGTGAACCTATTGGGACATCTGTGAACCTTTTGGGACATCTGTGAAACTATGGGGACATCTGTTAACCTACTGGGACATCTGTGAAACTACTGGGACATCTGTTAAACTACTGGGACATCTGTGAAACTATGGGGACATCTGTGAAACTAATGGGACATATGTGAAACTATTGGGGCATCTGTGAAACGACTGGGTGATCTGTGAAACTACTGGGACATATGTGAACTTATTGGGACATCTGTGAAACTATTGGGACATCTGTGAAACTATTGGGACATCTGTGAAACTATGGGGACATCTGTGAAACTAATGGGACATATGTGAAACTATTGGGACATCTGTGAAACTACTGGTACATCTGTTAAATTATTGGGACATCTGTAAAACTATGGGGACATCTGTGAAACTAATGGGACATATGTGAAACTATTGGGGCATCTGTGAAACGACTGGGTGATCTGTGACACTAGTGGGACATATGTGAACTTATTGGGACATCTGTGAAACTATTGGGACATCTGTGAAACTATTGGGACATCTGTGAAACTATGGGGACATTGTGCAACTAATGGGACATATGTGAAAATATTGGGGCATCTGTGAAACTACTGGGATCATCTGTAAAACTACTGGGACATCTTTGAAACTATTGGGACATCTGTGAAACTATGGGGACATCTGTTAACTTACTGGAATATCTGTAAAACTCCTGGGACATCTGTAAAACTACTGGGACATCTGTGAAACTATTGGGACATCTGTGAAACTATTGGGACATTTGTGAAACTATTGAGACATCTGTGAAACAACTGGGACATCTGTTAAACTATTGGGACATCTGTTAAACTTCTGGGACATCTGTGAAACTATTGGGACATCTGTGAAACTATTTGGGACATCTGTTAAAGTATTGGGACATCTGTGAAACTACTGGTACATCTGTTAAATTATTGGGACATCTGTGAAACTATGGGGACATCTGTGAAACTAATGGGACATATGTGAAACTATTGGGGCATCTGTGAAACGACTGGGTGATCTGTGAAACTACTGGGACATATGTGAACTTATTGGGACATCTGTGAAACTATTGGGACATCTGTGAAACTATTGGGACATCTGTGAAACTATGGGGACATCTGTGAAACTAATGGGACATATGTGAAACTATTGGGACATCTGTGAAACTACTGGTACTTCTGTTAAATTATTGGGACATCTGTAAAACTATGGGGACATCTGTGAAACTAATGGGACATATGTGAAACTATTGGGGCATCTGTGAAACGACTGGGTGATCTGTGACACTAGTGGGACATATGTGAACTTATTGGGACATCTGTGAAAATATTGGGACATCTGTGAAACTATTGGGACATCTGTGAAACTATGGGGACATTGTGCAACTAATGGGACATATGTGAAAATATTGGGGCATCTGTGAAACTACTGGGATCATCTGTAAAACTACTGGGACATCTTTGAAACTATTGGGACATCTGTGAAACTATGGGGACATCTGTTAACTTACTGGAATATCTGTAAAACTCCTGGGACATCTGTGAAACTATTGGGACATCTGTGAAACTATTGGGACATCTGTGAAACTACTGGTACATCTGTGAAATTATTGGGACATCTGTGAAACTATGGGGACATCTGTGAAACTAATGGGACATATTTGAAACTATTGGGGCATCTGTGAAACGACTGGGTGATCTGTGAAACTACTGGGACATATGTGAACTTATTGGGACATCTGTGAAACTATTGGGACATCTGTGAAACTATTGGGACATCTGTGAAGCTATGGGGACATCTGTGAAACTAATGGGACATATGTGAAACTATTAGGACATCTGTGAAACTACTGGTACATGTTAAATTATTGGGACATCTGTGAAACTATTGGGACATCTGTGAAACTATTGGGACATCTGTGAAGCTATGGGGACATCTTTGAAACTAATGGGACATATGTGAAACTATTAGGACATCTGTGAAACTACTGGTACATGTTAAATTATTGGGACATCTGTAAAACTATGGGGACATCTGTGAAACTAATGGAACATATGTGAAACTATTGGGGCATCTGTGAAACGACTGGGTGATCTGTGACACTAGTGGGACATATGTGAACTTATTGGGACATCTGTGAAACTATTGGGACATCTGTGAAACTATGGGGACATCTGTGCAACTAATGGGACATATGTGAAACTATTGGGGCATCTGTGAAACTACTGGGATCATCTGTGAAACTACTGGGACATCTGTAAAACTACTGGGACATCTTTGAAACTACTGGGACATCTGTGAAACTATTGGGACATCTGTTAATCTACTGGGACATCTGTTGAACTATTGGGACATCTGTGAATCTACTGGGACATCTGTAAAACTACTGGGACATATGTGAACCTATTGGGACATCTGTGAAACTATTGGGACATTTGTGAAACTATTGAGACATCTGTGAAACAACTGGGACATCTGTTAAACTATTGGGACATCTGTTAAACTTCTGGGACATCTGTGAAACTATTGGGACATCTGTGAAACTATTTGGGACATCTGTTAAAGTATTGGGACATCTGTGAAACTACTGGTACATCTGTTAAATTATTGGGACATCTGTGAAACTATGGGGACATCTGTGAAACTAATGGGACATATGTGAAACTATTGGGGCATCTGTGAAACGACTGGGTGATCTGTGAAACTACTGGGACATATGTGAACTTATTGGGACATCTGTGAAACTATTGGGACATCTTTGAAACTATTGGGACATCTGTGAAACTTTGGGGACATCTGTGAAACTAATGGGACATATGTGAAACTATTGGGGCATCTGTGAAACTACTGGGATCATCTGTGAAACTAGCGGGACATCTGTAAAACTACTGGGACATCTTTGAAACTATTGGAACATCTGTGAAACTATGGGGACATCTATTAACCTACTGGAATATCTGTAAAACTTCTGGGACATCTGTGAAACTATTGGGACATCTGTGAAACTATTGGGAAATCTGTGAAACTATTGGGACATCTGTGAATCTATTGGGACATCTGTGAAACTATTTGGGACATCTGTTAAACTATTGGGACATCTGTGAAACTACTGGTACATCTGTGAAATTATTGGGACATCTGTGAAACTATGGGGACATCTGTGAAACTAATGGGACATATGTGAAACTATTGGGGCATCTGTGAAACTACTGGGACATATGTGAACCTATTGGGACATCTGTGAACCTTTTGGGACATCTGTGAAACTATGGGGACATCTGTTAACCTACTGGGACATCTGTGAAACTACTGGGACATCTGTTAAACTACTGGGACATCTGTGAAACTATGGGGACATCTGTGAAACTAATGGGACATATGTGAAACTATTGGGGCATCTGTGAAACGACTGGGTGATCTGTGAAACTACTGGGACATATGTGAACTTATTGGGACATCTGTGAAACTATTGGGACATCTGTGAAACTATTGGGACATCTGTGAAACTATGGGGACATCTGTGAAACTAATGGGACATATGTGAAACTATTGGGACATCTGTGAAACTACTGGTACATCTGTTAAATTATTGGGACATCTGTAAAACTATGGGGACATCTGTGAAACTAATGGGACATATGTGAAACTATTGGGGCATCTGTGAAACGACTGGGTGATCTGTGACACTAGTGGGACATATGTGAACTTATTGGGACATCTGTGAAACTATTGGGACATCTGTGAAACTATTGGGACATCTGTGAAACTATGGGGACATTGTGCAACTAATGGGACATATGTGAAAATATTGGGGCATCTGTGAAACTACTGGGATCATCTGTAAAACTACTGGGACATCTTTGAAACTATTGGGACATCTGTGAAACTATGGGGACATCTGTTAACTTACTGGAATATCTGTAAAACTCCTGGGACATCTGTAAAACTACTGGGACATCTGTGAAACTATTGGGACATCTGTGAAACTATTGGGACATTTGTGAAACTATTGAGACATCTGTGAAACAACTGGGACATCTGTTAAACTATTGGGACATCTGTTAAACTTCTGGGACATCTGTGAAACTATTGGGACATCTGTGAAACTATTTGGGACATCTGTTAAAGTATTGGGACATCTGTGAAACTACTGGTACATCTGTTAAATTATTGGGACATCTGTGAAACTATGGGGACATCTGTGAAACTAATGGGACATATGTGAAACTATTGGGGCATCTGTGAAACGACTGGGTGATCTGTGAAACTACTGGGACATATGTGAACTTATTGGGACATCTGTGAAACTATTGGGACATCTTTGAAACTATTGGGACATCTGTGAAACTTTGGGGACATCTGTGAAACTAATGGGACATATGTGAAACTATTGGGGCATCTGTGAAACTACTGGGATCATCTGTGAAACTAGCGGGACATCTGTAAAACTACTGGGACATCTTTGAAACTATTGGGACATCTGTGAAACTATGGGGACATCTGTTAACCTACTGGAATATCTGTAAAACTTCTGGGACATCTGTGAAACTATTGGGACATCTGTGAAACTATTGGGAAATCTGTGAAACTATTGGGACATTTGTGAATCTATTGGGACATCTGTGAAACTATTTGGGACATCTGTTAAACTATTGGGACATCTGTGAAACTACTGGTACATCTGTGAAATTATTGGGACATCTGTGAAACTATGGGGACATCTGTGAAACTAATGGGACATATGTGAAACTATTGGGGCATCTGTGAAACTACTGGGACATATGTGAACCTATTGGGACATCTGTGAAACTTTTGGGACATCTGTGAAACTATGGGGACATCTGTTAACCTACTGGGACATCTGTGAAACTACTGGGACATCTGTTAAACTACTGGGACATCTGTGAAACTATGGGGACATCTGTGAAACTAATGGGACATATGTGAAACTATTGGGGCATCTGTGAAACGACTGGGTGATCTGTGAAACTATTGGAACATATGTGAACTTATTGGGACATCTGTGAAACTATTGGGACATCTGTGAAACTATTGGGACATCTGTGAAACTATGGGGACATCTGTGAAACTAATGGGACATATGTGAAACTATTGGGACATCTGTGAAACTACTGGTACATCTGTTAAATTATTGGGACATCTGTAAAACTATGGGGACATCTGTGAAACTAATGGGACATATGTGAAACTATTGGGGCATCTGTGAAACGACTGGGTGATCTGTGACACTAGTGGGACATATGTGAACTTATTGGGACATCTGTGAAACTATTGGGACATCTGTGAAACTATTGGGACATCTGTGAAACTATGGGGACATTGTGCAACTAATGGGACATATGTGAAACTATTGGGGCATCTGTGAAACTACTGGGATCATCTGTAAAACTACTGGGACATCTTTGAAACTATTGGGACATCTGTGAAACTATGGGGACATCTGTTAACTTACTGGAATATCTGTAAAACTCCTGGGACATCTGTGAAACTATTGGGACATCTGTGAAACTATTGGGACATCTGTGAAACTACTAGTACATCTGTGAAATTTTTGGGACATCTGTGAAACTATGGGAACATCTGTGAAACTAATGGGACATATTTGAAACTATTGGGGCATCTGTGAAACGACTGGGTGATCTGTGAAACTACTGGGACATATGTGAACTTATTGGGACATCTGTGAAACTATTGGGACATCTGTGAAACTATTGGGACATCTGTGAAGCTATGGGGACATCTGTGAAACTAATGGGACATATGTGAAACTATTAGGACATCTGTGAAACTACTGGTACATGTTAAATTATTGGGACATCTGTGAAACTATTGGGACATCTGTGAAACTATTGGGACATCTGTGAAGCTATGGGGACATCTGTGAAACTAATGGGACATATGTGAAACTATTAGGACATCTGTGAAACTACTGGTACATGTTAAATTATTGGGACATCTGTAAAACTATGGGGACATCTGTGAAACTAATGGAACATATGTGAAACTATTGGGTCATCTGTGAAACGACTGGGTGATCTGTGACACTAGTGGGACATATGTGAACTTATTGGGACATCTGTGAAACTATTGGGACATCTGTGAAACTATGGGGACATCTGTGCAACTAATGGGACATATGTGAAACTATTGGGGCATCTGTGAAACTACTGGGATCATCTGTGAAACTACTGGGACATCTGTAAAACTACTGGGACATCTTTGAAACTACTGGGACATCTGTGAAACTATTGGGACATCTGTTAATCTACTGGGACATCTGTTGAACTATTGGGACATCTGTGAATCTACTGGGACATCTGTAAAACTACTGGGACATATGTGAACCTATTGGGACATCTGTGAAACTATTGGGACATTTGTGAAACTATTGAGACATCTGTGAAACAACTGGGACATCTGTTAAACTATTGGGACATCTGTTAAACTTCTGGGACATCTGTGAAACTATTGGGACATCTGTGAAACTATTTGGGACATCTGTTAAAGTATTGGGACATCTGTGAAACTACTGGTACATCTGTTAAATTATTGGGACATCTGTGAAACTATGGGGACATCTGTGAAACTAATGGGACATATGTGAAACTATTGGGGCATCTGTGAAACGACTGGGTGATCTGTGAAACTACTGGGACATATGTGAACTTATTGGGACATCTGTGAAACTATTGGGACATCTTTGAAACTATTGGGACATCTGTGAAACTTTGGGGACATCTGTGAAACTAATGGGACATATGTGAAACTATTGGGGCATCTGTGAAACTACTGGGATCATCTGTGAAACTAGCGGGACATCTGTAAAACTACTGGGACATCTTTGAAACTATTGGGACATCTGTGAAACTATGGGGACATCTGTTAACCTACTGGAATATCTGTAAAACTTCTGGGACATCTGTGAAACTATTGGGACATCTGTGAAACTATTGGGAAATCTGTGAAACTATTGGGACATCTGTGAATCTATTGGGACATCTGTGAAACTATTTGGGACATCTGTTAAACTATTGGGACATCTGTGAAACTACTGGTACATCTGTGAAATTATTGGGACATCTGTGAAACTATGGGGACATCTGTGAAACTAATGGGACATATGTGAAACTATTGGGGCATCTGTGAAACTACTGGGACATATGTGAACCTATTGGGACATCTGTGAAACTTTTGGGACATCTGTGAAACTATGGGGACATCTGTTAACCTACTGGGACATCTGTGAAACTACTGGGACATCTGTTAAACTACTGGGACATCTGTGAAACTATGGGGACATCTGTGAAACTAATGGGACATATGTGAAACTATTGGGGCATCTGTGAAACGACTGGGTGATCTGTGAAACTACTGGAACATATGTGAACTTATTGGGACATCTGTGAAACTATTGGGACATCTGTGAAACTATTGGGACATCTGTGAAACTATGGGGACATCTGTGAAACTAATGGGACATATGTGAAACTATTGGGACATCTGTGAAACTACTGGTACATCTGTTAAATTATTGGGACATCTGTAAAACTATGGGGACATCTGTGAAACTAATGGGACATATGTGAAACTATTGGGGCATCTGTGAAACGACTGGGTGATCTGTGACACTAGTGGGACATATGTGAACTTATTGGGACATCTGTGAAACTATTGGGACATCTGTGAAACTATTGGGACATCTGTGAAACTATGGGGACATTGTGCAACTAATGGGACATATGTGAAACTATTGGGGCATCTGTGAAACTACTGGGATCATCTGTAAAACTACTGGGACATCTTTGAAACTATTGGGACATCTGTGAAACTATGGGGACATCTGTTAACTTACTGGAATATCTGTAAAACTCCTGGGACATCTGTGAAACTATTGGGACATCTGTGAAACTATTGGGACATCTGTGAAACTACTGGTACATCTGTGAAATTTTTGGGACATCTGTGAAACTATGGGAACATCTGTGAAACTAATGGGACATATTTGAAACTATTGGGGCATCTGTGAAACGACTGGGTGATCTGTGAAACTACTGGGACATATGTGAACTTATTGGGACATCTGTGAAACTATTGGGACATCTGTGAAACTATTGGGACATCTGTGAAGCTATGGGGACATCTGTGAAACTAATGGGACATATGTGAAACTATTAGGACATCTGTGAAACTACTGGTACATGTTAAATTATTGGGACATCTGTGAAACTATTGGGACATCTGTGAAACTATTGGGACATCTGTGAAGCTATGGGGACATCTGTGAAACTAATGGGACATATGTGAAACTATTAGGACATCTGTGAAACTACTGGTACATGTTAAATTATTGGGACATCTGTAAAACTATGGGGACATCTGTGAAACTAATGGAACATATGTGAAACTATTGGGTCATCTGTGAAACGACTGGGTGATCTGTGACACTAGTGGGACATATGTGAACTTATTGGGACATCTGTGAAACTATTGGGACATCTGTGAAACTATGGGGACATCTGTGCAACTAATGGGACATATGTGAAACTATTGGGGCATCTGTGAAACTACTGGGATCATCTGTGAAACTACTGGGACATCTGTAAAACTACTGGGACATCTTTGAAACTACTGGGACATCTGTGAAACTATTGGGACATCTGTTAATCTACTGGGACATCTGTTGAACTATTGGGACATCTGTGAATCTACTGGGACATCTGTAAAACTACTGGGACATATGTGAACCTATTGGGACATCTGTGAAACTATTGGGACATTTGTGAAACTATTGAGACATCTGTGAAACAACTGGGACATCTGTTAAACTATTGGGACATCTGTTAAACTTCTGGGACATCTGTGAAACTATTGGGACATCTGTGAAACTATTTGGGACATCTGTTAAAGTATTGGGACATCTGTGAAACTACTGGTACATCTGTTAAATTATTGGGACATCTGTGAAACTATGGGGACATCTGTGAAACTAATGGGACATATGTGAAACTATTGGGGCATCTGTGAAACGACTGGGTGATCTGTGAAACTACTGGGACATATGTGAACTTATTGGGACATCTGTGAAACTATTGGGACATCTTTGAAACTATTGGGACATCTGTGAAACTTTGGGGACATCTGTGAAACTAATGGGACATATGTGAAACTATTGGGGCATCTGTGAAACTACTGGGATCATCTGTGAAACTAGCGGGACATCTGTAAAACTACTGGGACATCTTTGAAACTATTGGGACATCTGTGAAACTATGGGGACATCTGTTAACCTACTGGAATATCTGTAAAACTTCTGGGACATCTGTGAAACTATTGGGACATCTGTGAAACTATTGGGAAATCTGTGAAACTATTGGGACATCTGTGAATCTATTGGGACATCTGTGAAACTATTTGGGACATCTGTTAAACTATTGGGACATCTGTGAAACTACTGGTACATCTGTGAAATTATTGGGACATCTGTGAAACTATGGGGACATCTGTGAAACTAATGGGACATATGTGAAACTATTGGGGCATCTGTGAAACTACTGGGACATATGTGAACCTATTGGGACATCTGTGAAACTTTTGGGACATCTGTGAAACTATGGGGACATCTGTTAACCTACTGGGACATCTGTGAAACTACTGGGACATCTGTTAAACTACTGGGACATCTGTGAAACTATGGGGACATCTGTGAAACTAATGGGACATATGTGAAACTATTGGGGCATCTGTGAAACGACTGGGTGATCTGTGAAACTACTGGGACATATGTGAACTTATTGGGACATCTGTGAAACTATTGGGTCATCTGTGAAACTATTGGGACATCTGTGAAACTATGGGGACATCTGTGAAACTAATGGGACATATGTGAAACTATTGGGACATCTGTGAAACTACTGGTACATCTGTTAAATTATTGGGACATCTGTAAAACTATGGGGACATCTGTGAAACTAATGGGACATATGTGAAACTATTGGGGCATCTGTGAAACGACTGGGTGATCTGTGACACTAGTGGGACATATGTGAACTTATTGGGACATCTGTGAAACTATTGGGACATCTGTGAAACTATTGGGACATCTGTGAAACTATGGGGACATTGTGCAACTAATGGGACATATGTGAAACTATTGGGGCATCTGTGAAACTACTGGGATCATCTGTAAAACTACTGGGACATCTTTGAAACTATTGGGACATCTGTGAAACTATGGGGACATCTGTTAACTTACTGGAATATCTGTAAAACTCCTGGGACATCTGTGAAACTATTGGGACATCTGTGAAACTATTGGGACATCTGTGAAACTACTGGTACATCTGTGAAATTTTTGGGACATCTGTGAAACTATGGGGACATCTGTGAAACTAATGGGACATATTTGAAACTATTGGGGCATCTGTGAAACGACTGGGTGATCTGTGATACTACTGGGACATATGTGAACTTATTGGGACATCTGTGAAACTATTGGGACATCTGTGAAACTATTGGGACATCTGTGAAGCTATGGGGACATCTGTGAAACTAATGGGACATATGTGAAACTATTAGGACATCTGTGAAACTACTGGTACATGTTAAATTATTGGGACATCTGTGAAACTATTGGGACATCTGTGAAACTATTGGGACATCTGTGAAGCTATGGGGACATCTGTGAAACTAATGGGACATATGTGAAACTATTAGGACATCTGTGAAACTACTGGTACATGTTAAATTATTTGGACATCTGTAAAACTATGGGGACATCTGTGAAACTAATGGAACATATGTTAAACTATTGGGGCATCTGTGAAACGACTGGGTGATCTGTGACACTAGTGGGACATATGTGAACTTATTGGGACATCTGTGAAACTATTGGGACATCTGTGAAACTATGGGGACATCTGTGCAACTAATGGGACATATGTGAAACTATTGGGGCATCTGTGAAACTACTGGGATCATCTGTGAAACTACTGGGACATCTGTAAAACTACTGGGACATCTTTGAAACTATTGGGACATCTGTGAAACTATGGGGACATCTGTTAACCTACTGGAATATCTGTAAAACTTCTGGGACATCTGTGAAACTATTGGGACATCTGTGAAACTATTGGGACATCTGTGAAACTACTGGTACATCTGTGAAATTATTGGGACATCTGTGAAACTATGGGGACATCTGTCAAACTAATGGGACATATGTGAAACTATTGGGGCATCTGTGAAACTACTGGGACATATGTGAACCTATTGGGACATCTGTGAATCTATTGGGACATCTGTGAAACTATGGGGATATCTGTTAACCTACTGGGACATCTGTTAACCTACTGGGACATCTGTGAAACTACTGGGACATTTGTTAAACTACTGGGACATCTGTTGAACTATTGGGACATCTGTGAATCTACTGAGACATCTGTAAAACTACTGGGACATATGGGAATCTATTGGGACATCTGTGAAACTATTGAGACATCTGTGAAACAACTGGGACATCTGTTAAACTATTGGGACATCTGTTAAACTACTGGTACATCTGTTAAATTATTGGGACATCTGTAAAACTATGGGGACATCTGTGAAACTAATGGGACATATGTGAAACTATTGGGGCATCTGTGAAACGACTGGGTAATCTGTGACACTAGTGGGACATATGTGAACTTATTGGGACATCTGTGAAACTATTGGGACATCTGTGAAACTACTGGGACATCTGTGAAACTACTGGTACATCTTTTAAATTATTGGGACATCTGTAAAACTATGGGGACATCTGTTAACCTACTGGAATATCTGTAAAACTTCTGGGACATCTGTGAAATTATTGGGACATCTGTGAACCTATTGGGACATCTGTGAAACTATTGGGACATCTGTGAAGCTATGGGGACATCTGTGAAACTAATGGGACATATGTGAAACTATTAGGACATCTGTGAAACTACTGGTACATGTTAAATTATTTGGACATCTGTAAAACTATGGGGACATCTGTGAAACTAATGGAACATATGTTAAACTATTGGGGCATCTGTGAAACGACTGGGTGATCTGTGACACTAGTGGGACATATGTGAACTTATTGGGACATCTGTGAAACTATTGGGACATCTGTGAAACTATGGGGACATCTGTGCAACTAATGGGACATATGTGAAACTATTGGGGCATCTGTGAAACTACTGGGATCATCTGTGAAACTACTGGGACATCTGTAAAACTACTGGGACATCTTTGAAACTATTGGGACATCTGTGAAACTATGGGGACATCTGTTAACCTACTGGAATATCTGTAAAACTTCTGGGACATCTGTGAAACTATTGGGACATCTGTGAAACTATTGGGACATCTGTGAAACTACTGGTACATCTGTGAAATTATTGGGACATCTGTGAAACTATGGGGACATCTGTCAAACTAATGGGACATATGTGAAACTATTGGGGCATCTGTGAAACTACTGGGACATATGTGAACCTATTGGGACATCTGTGAATCTATTGGGACATCTGTGAAACTATGGGGATATCTGTTAACCTACTGGGACATCTGTTAACCTACTGGGACATCTGTGAAACTACTGGGACATTTGTTAAACTACTGGGACATCTGTTGAACTATTGGGACATCTGTGAATCTACTGAGACATCTGTAAAACTACTGGGACATATGGGAATCTATTGGGACATCTGTGAAACTATTGAGACATCTGTGAAACAACTGGGACATCTGTTAAACTATTGGGACATCTGTTAAACTACTGGTACATCTGTTAAATTATTGGGACATCTGTAAAACTATGGGGACATCTGTGAAACTAATGGGACATATGTGAAACTTTTGGGGCATCTGTGAAACGACTGGGTAATCTGTGACACTAGTGGGACATATGTGAACTTATTGGGACATCTGTGAAACTATTGGGACATCTGTGAAACTACTGGGACATCTGTGAAACTACTGGTACATCTGTTAAATTATTGGGACATCTGTAAAACTATGGGGACATCTGTTAACCTACTGGAATATCTGTAAAACTTCTGGGACATCTGTGAAATTATTGGGACATCTGTGAACCTATTGGGACATCTGTGAAACTATTGGGACATCTGTGAAACTATGGGGATATCTGTTAACCTACTGGGACATCTGTTAACCTACTGGGACATCTGTGAAACTACTGGGACATCTGTTAAACTACTGGGACATCTGTTGAACTATTGGGACATCTGTGAATCTACTGGGACATCTGTAAAACTACTGGGACATATGTGAATCTATTGGGACATCTGTGAAACTATTGAGACATCTGTGAAACAACTGGGACATCTGTTAAACTATTGGGACATCTGTTAAACTACTGGTACATCTGTTAAATTATTGGGACATCTGTAAAACTATCGGGACATCTGTAAAACTACTGGGACATCTTTGAAACTATTGGGACATCTGTGAAACTATGGGGACATCTGTTAACCTACTGGAATATCTGTAAAACTTCTGGGACATCTGTGAAACTATTGGGACATCTGTGAAACTATTGGGAAATCTGTGAAACTATTGGGACATCTGTGAATCTATTGGGACATCTGTGAAACTATTTGGGACATCTGTTAAACTATTGGGACATCTGTGAAACTACTGGTACATCTGTGAAATTATTGGGACATCTGTGAAACTATGGGGACATCTGTGAAACTAATGGGACATATGTGAAACTATTGGGGCATCTGTGAAACTACTGGGACATATGTGAACCTATTGGGACATCTGTGAAACTTTTGGGACATCTGTGAAACTATGGGGACATCTGTTAACCTACTGGGAAATCTGTGAAACTACTGGGACATCTGTTAAACTACTGGGACATCTGTGAAACTATGGGGACATCTGTGAAACTAATGGGACATATGTGAAACTATTGGGGCATCTGTGAAACGACTGGGTGATCTGTGAAACTACTGGGACATATGTGAACTTATTGGGACATCTGTGAAACTATTGGGACATCTGTGAAACTATTGGGACATCTGTGAAACTATGGGGACATCTGTGAAACTAATGGGACATATGTGAAACTATTGGGACATCTGTGAAACTACTGGTACATCTGTTAAATTATTGGGACATCTGTAAAACTATGGGGACATCTGTGAAACTAATGGGACATATGTGAAACTATTGGGGCATCTGTGAAACGACTGGGTGATCTGTGACACTAGTGGGACATATGTGAACTTATTGGGACATCTGTGAAACTATTGGGACATCTGTGAAACTATTGGGACATCTGTGAAACTATGGGGACATTGTGCAACTAATGGGACATATGTGAAACTATTGGGGCATCTGTGAAACTACTGGGATCATCTGTAAAACTACTGGGACATCTTTGAAACTATTGGGACATCTGTGAAACTATGGGGACATCTGTTAACTTACTGGAATATCTGTAAAACTCCTGGGACATCTGTGAAACTATTGGGACATCTGTGAAACTATTGGGACATCTGTGAAACTACTGGTACATCTGTGAAATTTTTGGGACATCTGTGAAACTATGGGGACATCTGTGAAACTAATGGGACATATTTGAAACTATTGGGGCATCTGTGAAACGACTGGGTGATCTGTGATACTACTGGGACATATGTGAACTTATTGGGACATCTGTGAAACTATTGGGACATCTGTGAAACTATTGGGACATCTGTGAAGCTATGGGGACATCTGTGAAACTAATGGGACATATGTGAAACTATTAGGACATCTGTGAAACTACTGGTACATGTTAAATTATTGGGACATCTGTGAAACTATTGGGACATCTGTGAAACTATTGGGACATCTGTGAAGCTATGGGGACATCTGTGAAACTAATGGGACATATGTGAAACTATTAGGACATCTGTGAAACTACTGGTACATGTTAAATTATTTGGACATCTGTAAAACTATGGGGACATCTGTGAAACTAATGGAACATATGTTAAACTATTGGGGCATCTGTGAAACGACTGGGTGATCTGTGACACTAGTGGGACATATGTGAACTTATTGGGACATCTGTGAAACTATTGGGACATCTGTGAAACTATGGGGACATCTGTGCAACTAATGGGACATATGTGAAACTATTGGGGCATCTGTGAAACTACTGGGATCATCTGTGAAACTACTGGGACATCTGTAAAACTACTGGGACATCTTTGAAACTATTGGGACATCTGTGAAACTATGGGGACATCTGTTAACCTACTGGAATATCTGTAAAACTTCTGGGACATCTGTGAAACTATTGGGACATCTGTGAAACTATTGGGACATCTGTGAAACTACTGGTACATCTGTGAAATTATTGGGACATCTGTGAAACTATGGGGACATCTGTCAAACTAATGGGACATATGTGAAACTATTGGGGCATCTGTGAAACTACTGGGACATATGTGAACCTATTGGGACATCTGTGAATCTATTGGGACATCTGTGAAACTATGGGGATATCTGTTAACCTACTGGGACATCTGTTAACCTACTGGGACATCTGTGAAACTACTGGGACATTTGTTAAACTACTGGGACATCTGTTGAACTATTGGGACATCTGTGAATCTACTGAGACATCTGTAAAACTACTGGGACATATGGGAATCTATTGGGACATCTGTGAAACTATTGAGACATCTGTGAAACAACTGGGACATCTGTTAAACTATTGGGACATCTGTTAAACTACTGGTACATCTGTTAAATTATTGGGACATCTGTAAAACTATGGGGACATCTGTGAAACTAATGGGACATATGTGAAACTATTGGGGCATCTGTGAAACGACTGGGTAATCTGTGACACTAGTGGGACATATGTGAACTTATTGGGACATCTGTGAAACTATTGGGACATCTGTGAAACTACTGGGACATCTGTGAAACTACTGGTACATCTGTTAAATTATTGGGACATCTGTAAAACTATGGGGACATCTGTTAACCTACTGGAATATCTGTAAAACTTCTGGGACATCTGTGAAATTATTGGGACATCTGTGAACCTATTGGGACATCTGTGAAACTATTGGGACATCTGTGAAACTATGGGGATATCTGTTAACCTACTGGGACATCTGTTAACCTACTGGGACATCTGTGAAACTACTGGGACATCTGTTAAACTACTGGGACATCTGTTGAACTATTGGGACATCTGTGAATCTACTGGGACATCTGTAAAACTACTGGGACATATGTGAATCTATTGGGACATCTGTGAAACTATTGAGACATCTGTGAAACAACTGGGACATCTGTTAAACTATTGGGACATCTGTTAAACTACTGGTACATCTGTTAAATTATTGGGACATCTGTAAAACTATCGGGACATCTGTAAAACTACTGGGACATCTTTGAAACTATTGGGACATCTGTGAAACTATGGGGACATCTGTTAACCTACTGGAATATCTGTAAAACTTCTGGGACATCTGTGAAACTATTGGGACATCTGTGAAACTATTGGGAAATCTGTGAAACTATTGGGACATCTGTGAATCTATTGGGACATCTGTGAAACTATTTGGGACATCTGTTAAACTATTGGGACATCTGTGAAACTACTGGTACATCTGTGAAATTATTGGGACATCTGTGAAACTATGGGGACATCTGTGAAACTAATGGGACATATGTGAAACTATTGGGGCATCTGTGAAACTACTGGGACATATGTGAACCTATTGGGACATCTGTGAAACTTTTGGGACATCTGTGAAACTATGGGGACATCTGTTAACCTACTGGGACATCTGTGAAACTACTGGGACATCTGTTAAACTACTGGGCCATCTGTGAAACTATGGGGACATCTGTGAAACTAATGGGACATATGTGAAACTATTGGGGCATCTGTGAAACGACTGGGTGATCTGTGAAACTACTGGGACATATGTGAACTTATTGGGACATCTGTGAAACTATTGGGACATCTGTGAAACTATTGGGACATCTGTGAAACTATGGGGACATCTGTGAAACTAATGGGACATATGTGAAACTATTGGGACATCTGTGAAACTACTGGTACATCTGTTAAATTATTGGGACATCTGTAAAACTATGGGGACATCTGTGAAACTAATGGGACATATGTGAAACTATTGGGGCATCTGTGAAACGACTGGGTGATCTGTGACACTAGTGGGACATATGTGAACTTATTGGGACATCTGTGAAACTATTGGGACATCTGTGAAACTATTGGGACATCTGTGAAACTATGGGGACATTGTGCAACTAATGGGACATATGTGAAACTATTGGGGCATCTGTGAAACTACTGGGATCATCTGTAAAACTACTGGGACATCTTTGAAACTATTGGGACATCTGTGAAACTATGGGGACATCTGTTAACTTACTGGAATATCTGTAAAACTCCTGGGACATCTGTGAAACTATTGGGACATCTGTGAAACTATTGGGACATCTGTGAAACTACTGGTACATCTGTGAAATTTTTGGGACATCTGTGAAACTATGGGGACATCTGTGAAACTAATGGGACATATTTGAAACTATTGGGGCATCTGTGAAACGACTGGGTGATCTGTGATACTACTGGGACATATGTGAACTTATTGGGACATCTGTGAAACTATTGGGACATCTGTGAAACTATTGGGACATCTGTGAAGCTATGGGGACATCTGTGAAACTAATGGGACATATGTGAAACTATTAGGACATCTGTGAAACTACTGGTACATGTTAAATTATTGGGACATCTGTGAAACTATTGGGACATCTGTGAAACTATTGGGACATCTGTGAAACTATTGAGACATCTGTGAAACAACTGGGACATATGTGAAACTATTAGGACATCTGTTAAACTACTGGTACATCTGTTAAATTATTGGGACATCTGTAAAACTATGGGGACATCTGTGAAACTAATGGGACATATGTGAAACTATTGGGGCATCTGTGAAACGACTGGGTGATCTGTGACACTAGTGGGACATATGTGAACTTATTGGGACATCTGTGAAACTATTGGGACATCTGTGAAACTATGGGGACATCTGTGCAACTAATGGGACATATGTGAAACTATTGGGGCATCTGTGAAACTACTGGGATCATCTGTGAAACTACTGGGACATCTGTAAAACTACTGGGACATCTTTGAAACTATTGGGACATCTGTGAAACTATGGGGACATCTGTTAACCTACTGGAATATCTGTAAAACTTCTGGGACATCTGTGAAACTATTGGGACATCTGTGAAACTATTGGGACATCTGTGAAACTACTGGTACATCTGTGAAATTATTGGGACATCTGTGAAACTATGGGGACATCTGTCAAACTAATGGGACATATGTGAAACTATTGGGGCATCTGTGAAACTACTGGGACATATGTGAACCTATTGGGACATCTGTGAATCTATTGGGACATCTGTGAAACTATGGGGATATCTATATTCTTAGTTTTTTCGGTAAAGTCACGTTGAAGAGAAACAACAAAATAACAAAATATATATAAAACAATAAAAAATTCTCACGACGTTTCGACCATAACTCAAACGGTCATCATCAGGTGTGTCGGTTTGCATAAATTTATTTTGAAAACGGCATATTTATTTATATATATAAAAATAACGTTTGCGTCACGCGCAACGATGGCAGTTTGCCAGGACTAGTCCTGGCAAACTGCCATCGTTGCGCGTGACGCAAACGTTATTTTTATATATATAAATAAATATGCCGTTTTCAAAATAAATTTATGCAAACCGACACACCTGATGATGACCGTTTGAGTTATGGTCGAAACGTCGTGAGAATTTTTTATTGTTTTATATATATTTTGTTATTTTGTTGTTTCTCTTCAACGTGACTTTACCGAAAAAACTAAGAATATGAATTACTGCAGTCACGAAAGCTTTAAATCAAAATTTATGGGGATATCTGTTAACCTACTGGGACATCTGTTAACCTACTGGGACATCTGTGAAACTACTGGGACATTTGTTAAACTACTGGGACATCTGTTGAACTATTGGGACATCTGTGAATCTACTGAGACATCTGTAAAACTACTGGGACATATGGGAATCTATTGGGACATCTGTGAAACTATTGAGACATCTGTGAAACAACTGGGACATCTGTTAAACTATTGGGACATCTGTTAAACTATGAAACTATTGGGACATCTGTGAAACTATGGGGACATCTGTGAAACTACTGGTACATCTTTTAAATTATTGGGACATCTGTAAAACTATGGGGACATCTGTTAACCTACTGGAATATCTGTAAAACTTCTGGGACATCTGTGAAATTATTGGGACATCTGTGAACCTATTGGGACATCTGTGAAACTATTGGGACATCTGTGAAGCTATGGGGACATCTGTGAAACTAATGGGACATATGTGAAACTATTAGGACATCTGTGAAACTACTGGTACATGTTAAATTATTTGGACATCTGTAAAACTATGGGGACATCTGTGAAACTAATGGAACATATGTTAAACTATTGGGGCATCTGTGAAACGACTGGGTGATCTGTGACACTAGTGGGACATATGTGAACTTATTGGGACATCTGTGAAACTATTGGGACATCTGTGAAACTATGGGGACATCTGTGCAACTAATGGGACATATGTGAAACTATTGGGGCATCTGTGAAACTACTGGGATCATCTGTGAAACTACTGGGACATCTGTAAAACTACTGGGACATCTTTGAAACTATTGGGACATCTGTGAAACTATGGGGACATCTGTTAACCTACTGGAATATCTGTAAAACTTCTGGGACATCTGTGAAACTATTGGGACATCTGTGAAACTATTGGGACATCTGTGAAACTACTGGTACATCTGTGAAATTATTGGGACATCTGTGAAACTATGGGGACATCTGTCAAACTAATGGGACATATGTGAAACTATTGGGGCATCTGTGAAACTACTGGGACATATGTGAACCTATTGGGACATCTGTGAATCTATTGGGACATCTGTGAAACTATGGGGATATCTGTTAACCTACTGGGACATCTGTTAACCTACTGGGACATCTGTGAAACTACTGGGACATTTGTTAAACTACTGGGACATCTGTTGAACTATTGGGACATCTGTGAATCTACTGAGACATCTGTAAAACTACTGGGACATATGGGAATCTATTGGGACATCTGTGAAACTATTGAGACATCTGTGAAACAACTGGGACATCTGTTAAACTATTGGGACATCTGTTAAACTACTGGTACATCTGTTAAATTATTGGGACATCTGTAAAACTATGGGGACATCTGTTAACCTACTGGAATATCTGTAAAACTTCTGGGACATCTGTGAAATTATTGGGACATCTGTGAACCTATTGGGACATCTGTGAATCTATTGGGACATCTGTGAAACTATGGGGATATCTGTTAACCTACTGGGACATCTGTTAACCTACTGGGACATCTGTGAAACTACTGGGACATTTGTTAATCTACTGGGACATCTGTTGAACTATTGGGACATCTGTGAATCTACTGAGACATCTGTAAAACTACTGGGACATATGGGAATCTATTGGGACATCTGTGAAACTATTGAGACATCTGTGAAACAACTGGGACATCTGTTAAACTATTGGGACATCTGTTAAACTACTGGTACATCTGTTAAATTATTGGGACATCTGTAAAACTATGGGGACATCTGTGAAACTAATGGGACATATGTGAAACTATTGGGGCATCTGTGAAACGACTGGGTAATCTGTGACACTAGTGGGACATATGTGAACTTATTGGGACATCTGTGAAACTATTGGGACATCTGTGAAACTACTGGGACATCTGTGAAACTACTGGTACATCTGTTAAATTATTGGGACATCTGTAAAACTATGGGGACATCTGTTAACCTACTGGAATATCTGTAAAACTTCTGGGACATCTGTGAAATTATTGGGACATCTGTGAACCTATTGGGACATCTGTGAAACTATTGGGACATCTGTGAAACTATGGGGATATCTGTTAACCTACTGGGACATCTGTTAACCTACTGGGACATCTGTGAAACTACTGGGACATCTGTTAAACTACTGGGACATCTGTTGAACTATTGGGACATCTGTGAATCTACTGGGACATCTGTAAAACTACTGGGACATATGTGAATCTATTGGGACATCTGTGAAACTATTGAGACATCTGTGAAACAACTGGGACATCTGTTAAACTATTGGGACATCTGTTAAACTACTGGTACATCTGTTAAATTATTGGGACATCTGTAAAACTATGGGGACATCTGTGAAACTAATGGGACATATGTGAAACTATTGGGGCATCTGTGAAACGACTGGGTGATCTGTGACACTAGTGGGACATATGTGAACTTATTGGGACATCTGTGAAACTATTGGGACATCTGTGAAACTATTGGGACATCTGTGAAACTATGGGGACATCTGTTAACCTACTGGAATATCTGTAAATCTCCTGGGACATCTGTGAAACTATTGGGACATCTGTGAAACTATTGGGACATCTGTGAAACTACTGGTACATCTGTGAAATTATTGGGACATCTGTGAAACTAATGGGACATATGTGAAACTATTGGGGCATCTGTGAAACGACTGGGTGATCTGTGACACTACTGGGACATATGTGAACTTATTGGGACATCTGTGAATCTATGGGGACATCTGTGAAACTAATGGGACATATGTGAAACTATTGGGACATCTGTGAAACTATGGGGACCTATGTGAAACTATTAGGACATCTGTCAAACTACTGGTACATGTTAAATTATTGGGACATCTGTAAAACTATGGGGACATCTGTGAAACTAATGGGACATATGTGAAACTATTGGGGCATCTGTGAAACGACTGGGTGATCTGTGACACTAGTGGGACATATGTGAACTTATTGGGACATCTGTGAAACTATTGGGACATCTGTGAAACTACTGGTACATCTGTTAAATTATTGGGACATCTGTAAAACTATGGGGACATCTGTGAAACTAATGGGACATATGTGAAACTATTGGGGCATCTGTGAAACGACTGGGTGATCTGTGACACTAGTGGGACATATGTGAACTTATTGGGACATCTGTGAAACTATTGGGACATCTGTGAAACTACTGGGACATCTGTGAAACTACTGGTACATCTGTTAAATTATTGGGACATCTGTAAAACTATGGGGACATCTGTTAACCTACTGGAATATCTGTAAAACTTCTGGGACATCTGTGAAATTATTGGGACATCTGTGAACCTATTGGGACATCTGTGAAACTATTGGGACATCTGTGAAACTATGGGGATATCTGTTAACCTACTGGGACATCTGTTAACCTACTGGGACATCTGTGAAACTACTGGGACATCTGTTAAACTACTGGGACATCTGTTGAACTATTGGGACATCTGTGAATCTACTGGGACATCTGTAAAACTACTGGGACATATGTGAATCTATTGGGACATCTGTGAAACTATTGAGACATCTGTGAAACAACTGGGACATCTGTTAAACTATTGGGACATCTGTTAAACTACTGGTACATCTGTTAAATTATTGGGACATCTGTAAAACTATGGGGACATCTGTGAAACTAATGGGACATATGTGAAACTATTGGGGCATCTGTGAAACGACTGGGTGATCTGTGACACTAGTGGGACATATGTGAACTTATTGGGACATCTGTGAAACTATTGGGACATCTGTGAAACTATTGGGACATCTGTGAAACTATGGGGACATCTGTTAACCTACTGGAATATCTGTAAAACTCCTGGGACATCTGTGAAACTATTGGGACATCTGTGAAACTATTGGGACATCTGTGAAACTACTGGTACATCTGTGAAATTATTGGGACATCTGTGAAACTAATGGGACATATGTGAAACTATTGGGGCATCTGTGAAACGACTGGGTGATCTGTGACACTACTGGGACATATGTGAACTTATTGGGACATCTGTGAATCTATGGGGACATCTGTGAAACTAATGGGACATATGTGAAACTATTGGGACATCTGTGAAACTATGGGGACATAGGTGAAACTATTAGGACATCTGTCAAACTACTGGTACATGTTAAATTATTGGGACATCTGTAAAACTATGGGGACATCTGTGAAACTAATGGGACATATGTGAAACTATTGGGGCATCTGTGAAACGACTGGGTGATCTGTGACACTAGTGGGACATATGTGAACTTATTGGGACATCTATTAAACTATTGGGACATCTGTGAAACTACTGGTACATCTGTTAAATTATTGGGACATCTGTAAAACTATGGGGACATCTGTGAAACTAATGGGACATATGTGAAACTATTGGGGCATCTGTGAAACTACTGGGTGATCTGTGACACTATTGGGACATCTGTAAAACTACTGGGACATATGTGAAACTATTGGGAAATGTGTGAAACTATTGGGACATCTGTGAAACTATTGGGACATCTGTGAAACTACTGGTACATCTGTGAAACTATGGGGACATCTGTTAACCTACTGGGATATCTGTAAAACTACTGGGACATCTGTGAAACTATTGGGACATCTGTGAAACTATGGGGACATCTGTTAACCTACTGGGACATCTGTGAAACTATTGGGACATCTGTTAATCTACTGGGACATCTGTTGAACTATTGGGACATCTGTGAATCTACTGGGACATCTGTAAAACTACTGGGACATATGTGAACCTATTGGGACATCTGTGAAACTATTGGGACATCTGTGAAACTATTGAGACATCTGTGAAACAACTGGGACATCTGTTAAACTATTGGGACATCTGTTAAACTTCTGGGACATCTGTGAAACTATTGGGACATCTGTGAAGCTATTTGGGACATCTGTTAAAGTATTGGGACATCTGTGAAACTACTGGTACATCTGTTAAATTATTGGGACATCTGTGAAACTATGGGGACATCTGTGAAACTAATGGGACATATGTGAAACTATTGGGGCATCTGTGAAACGACTGGGTGATCTGTGAAACTACTGGGACATATGTGAACTTATTGGGACATCTGTGAAACTATTGGGACATCTGTGAAACTATTGGGACATCTGTGAAACTATGGGGACATCTGTGAAACTAATGGGACATATGTGAAACTATTGGGGCATCTTTGAAACTACTGGGATCATCTGTGAAACTAGCGGGACATCTGTAAAACTACTGGGACATCTTTGAAACTATTGGGACATCTGTGAAACTATGGGGACATCTGTTAACCTACTGGAATATCTGTAAAACTTCTGGGACATCTGTGAAACTATTGGGACATCTGTGAAACTATTGGGAAATCTGTGAAACTATTGGGACATCTGTGAATCTATTGGGACATCTGTGAAAGTATTTGGGACATCTGTTAAACTATTGGGACATCTGTGAAACTACTGGTACATCTGTGAAATTATTGGGACATCTGTGAAACTATGGGGACATCTGTGAAACTAATGGGACATATGTGAAACTATTGGGGCATCTGTGAAACTACTGGGACATATGTGAACCTATTGGGACATCTGCGAAACTTTTGGGACATCTGTGAAACTATGGGGACATCTGTTAACCTACTGGGACATCTGTGAAACTACTGGGACATCTGTTAAACTACTGGGACATCTGTTGAACTATTGGGACATCTGTGAATCTACTGGGACATCTGTAAAACTACTGGGACATATGTGAATCTATTGGGACATCTGTGAAACTATTGGGACATCTGTGAAACTATTGAGACATCTGTGAAACAACTGGGACATCTGTGAAACTATTGGGACATCTGTGAAACTATTTGGGACATCTGTTAAACTACTGGTACATCTGTTAAATTATTGGGACATCTGTAAAACTATGGGGACATCTGTGAAACTAATGGGACATATGTGAAACTATTGGGGCATCTGTGAAACGACTGGGTGATCTGTGACACTAGTGGGACATATGTGAACTTATTGGGACATCTGTGAAACTATTGGGACGTCTGTGAAACTATGGGGACATCTGTTAACCTACTGGAATATCTGTAAATCTCCTGGGACATCTGTGAAACTATTGGGACATCTGTGAAACTATTGGGACATCTGTGAAACTACTGGTACATCTGTGAAATTATTGGGACATCTGTGAAACTAATGGGACATATGTGAAACTATTGGGGCATCTGTGAAACGACTGGGTGATCTGTGACACTACTGGGACATATGTGAACTTATTGGGACATCTGTGAATCTATGGGGACATCTGTGAAACTAATGGGACATATGTGAAACTATTGGGACATCTGTGAAACTATGGGGACCTATGTGAAACTATTAGGACATCTGTCAAACTACTGGTACATGTTAAATTATTGGGACATCTGTAAAACTATGGGGACATCTGTGAAACTAATGGGACATATGTGAAACTATTGGGGCATCTGTGAAACGACTGGGTGATCTGTGACACTAGTGGGACATATGTGAACTTATTGGGACATCTGTGAAACTATTGGGACATCTGTGAAACTACTGGTACATCTGTTAAATTATTGGGACATCTGTAAAACTATGGGGACATCTGTGAAACTAATGGGACATATGTGAAACTATTGGGGCATCTGTGAAACGACTGGGTGATCTGTGACACTAGTGGGACATATGTGAACTTATTGGGACATCTGTGAAACTATTGGGACATCTGTGAAACTACTGGGACATCTGTGAAACTACTGGTACATCTGTTAAATTATTGGGACATCTGTAAAACTATGGGGACATCTGTTAACCTACTGGAATATCTGTAAAACTTCTGGGACATCTGTGAAATTATTGGGACATCTGTGAACCTATTGGGACATCTGTGAAACTATTGGGACATCTATGAAACTATGGGGATATCTGTTAACCTACTGGGACATCTGTTAACCTACTGGGACATCTGTGAAACTACTGGGACATCTGTTAAACTACTGGGACATCTGTTGAACTATTGGGACATCTGTGAATCTACTGGGACATCTGTAAAACTACTGGGACATATGTGAATCTATTGGGACATCTGTGAAACTATTGAGACATCTGTGAAACAACTGGGACATCTGTTAAACTATTGGGACATCTGTTAAACTACTGGTACATCTGTTAAATTATTGGGACATCTGTAAAACTATGGGGACATCTGTGAAACTAATGGGACATATGTGAAACTATTGGGGCATCTGTGAAACGACTGGGTGATCTGTGACACTAGTGGGACATATGTGAACTTATTGGGACATCTGTGAAACTATTGGGACATCTGTGAAACTATTGGGACATCTGTGAAACTATGGGGACATCTGTTAACCTACTGGAATATCTGTAAAACTCCTGGGATATCTGTGAAACTATTGGGACATCTGTGAAACTATTGGGACATCTGTGAAACTACTGGTACATCTGTGAAATTATTGGGACATCTGTGAAACTAATGGGACATATGTGAAACTATTGGGGCATCTGTGAAACGACTGGGTGATCTGTGACACTACTGGGACATATGTGAACTTATTGGGACATCTGTGAATCTATGGGGACATCTGTGAAACTAATGGGACATATGTGAAACTATTGGGACATCTGTGAAACTATGGGGACATATGTGAAACTATTAGGACATCTGTCAAACTACTGGTACATGTTAAATTATTGGGACATCTGTAAAACTATGGGGACATCTGTGAAACTAATGGGACATATGTGAAACTATTGGGGCATCTGTGAAACGACTGGGTGATCTGTGACACTAGTGGGACATATGTGAACTTATTGGGACATCTGTGAAACTATTGGGACATCTGTGAAACTACTGGTACATCTGTTAAATTATTGGGACATCTGTAAAACTATGGGGACATCTGTGAAACTAATGGGACATATGTGAAACTATTGGGGCATCTGTGAAACGACTGGGTGATCTGTGACACTAGTGGGACATATGTGAACTTATTGGGACATCTGTGAAACTATTGGGACATCTGTGAAACTATTGGGACATCTGTGAAACTATTGGGACATCTGTAAAACTACTGGGACATATGTGAAACTATTGGGAAATGTGTGAAACTATTGGGACATCTGTGAAACTATTGGGACATCTGTGAAACTACTGGTACATCTGTGAAACTATGGGGACATCTGTTAACCTACTGGGATATCTGTAAAACTACTGGGACATCTGTGAAACTATTGGGACATCTGTGAAACTATGGGGACATCTGTTAACCTACTGGGACATCTGTGAAACTATTGGGACATCTGTTAATCTACTGGGACATCTGTTGAACTATTGGGACATCTGTGAATCTACTGGGACATCTGTAAAACTACTGGGACATATGTGAACCTATTGGGACATCTGTGAAACTATTGGGACATCTGTGAAACTATTGAGACATCTGTGAAACAACTGGGACATCTGTTAAACTATTGGGACATCTGTTAAACTTCTGGGACATCTGTGAAACTATTGGGACATCTGTGAAACTATTTGGGACATCTGTTAAAGTATTGGGACATCTGTGAAACTACTGGTACATCTGTTAAATTATTGGGACATCTGTGAAACTATGGGGACATCTGTGAAACTAATGGGACATATGTGAAACTATTGGGGCATCTGTGAAACTACTGGGATCATCTGTGAAACTAGCGGGACATCTGTAAAACTACTGGGACATCTTTGAAACTATTGGGACATCTGTGAAACTATGGGGACATCTGTTAACCTACTGGAATATCTGTAAAACTTCTGGGACATCTGTGAAACTATTGGGACATCTGTGAAACTATTGGGAAATCTGTGAAACTATTGGGACATCTGTGAATCTATTGGGACATCTGTGAAAGTATTTGGGACATCTGTTAAACTATTGGGACATCTGTGAAACTACTGGTACATCTGTGAAATTATTGGGACATCTGTGAAACTATGGGGACATCTGTGAAACTAATGGGACATATGTGAAACTATTGGGGCATCTGTGAAACTACTGGGACATATGTGAACCTATTGGGACATCTGTGAAACTTTTGGGACATCTGTGAAACTATGGGGACATCTGTTAACCTACTGGGACATCTGTGAAACTACTGGGACATCTGTTAAACTACTGGGACATCTGTTGAACTATTGGGACATCTGTGAATCTACTGGGACATCTGTAAAACTACTGGGACATATGTGAATCTATTGGGACATCTGTGAAACTATTGGGACATCTGTGAAACTATTGAGACATCTCTGAAACAACTGGGACATCTGTGAAACTATTGGGACATCTGTGAAACTATTTGGGACATCTGTTAAACTATTGGGACATCTGTGAAACTACTGATACATCTGTTAAATTATTGGGACATCTGTGAAACTATGGGGACATCTGTGAAACTAATGGGACATATGTGAAACTATTGGGGCATCTGTGAAACGACTGGGTGATCTGTGAAACTACTGGGACATATGTGAACTTATTGGGACATCTGTGAAACTATTGGGACATCTGTGAAACTATTGGGACATCTGTGAAACTATGGGGACATCTGTGAAACTAATGGGACATATGTGAAACTATTGGGGCATCTGTGAAACTACTGGTACATCTGTTAATTTATTGGGACATCTGTAAAACTATGGGGACATCTGTGAAACTAATGGGACATATGTGAAACTATTGGGGCATCTGTGAAACGACTGGGTGATCTGTGACACTAGTGGGACATATGTGAACTTATTGGGACATCTGTGAAACTATTGGGACATCTGTGAAACTATTGGGACATCTGTGAAACTATGGGGACATTGTGCAACTAATGGGACATATGTGAAACTATTGGGGCATCTGTGAAACTACTGGGATCATCTGTGAAACTACTGGGACATCTGTAAAACTACTGGGACATCTTTGAAACTATTGGGACATCTGTGAAACTATGGGGACATCTGTTAACTTACTGGAATATCTGTAAAACTCCTGGGACATCTGTGAAACTATTGGGACATCTGTGAAACTATTGGGACATCTGTGAAACTACTGTTACATCTGTGAAATTATTGGGACATCTGTGAAACTATGGGGACATCTGTGAAACTAATGGGACATATGTGAAACTATTGGGGCATCTGTGAAACGACTGGGTGATCTGTGAAACTACTGGGACATATGTGAACTTATTGGGACATCTGTGAAACTATTGGGACATCTGTGAAACTATTGGGACATCTGTGAAGCTATGGGGACATCTGTGAAACTAATGGGACATATGTGAAACTATTAGGACATCTGTGAAACTACTGGTACATGTTAAATTATTGGGACATCTGTAAAACTATGGGGACATCTGTGAAACTAATGGGACATATGTGAAACTATTGGGGCATCTGTGAAACGACTGGGTGATCTGTGACACTAGTGGGACATATGTGAACTTATTGGGACATATGTGAACTTATTGGGACATCTGTGAAACTATTGGGACATCTGTGAAGCTATGGGGACATCTGTGAAACTAATGGGACATATGTGAAACTATTGGGACATCTGTGAAACTACTGGTACATCTGTTAAATTATTGGGACATCTGTAAAACTATGGGGACATCTGTGAAACTAATGGGACATATGTGAAACTATTGGGGCATCTGTGAAACGACTGGGTGATCTGTGACACTAGTGGGACATATGTGAACTTATTGGGACATCTGTGAAACTATTGGGACATCTGTGAAACTATTGGGACATCTGTGAAACTATGGGGACATCTGTGCAACTAATGGGACATAGGTGAAACTATTGGGGCATCTGTGAAACTACTGGGATCATCTGTGAAACTACTGGGACATCTGTAAAACTACTGGGACATCTTTGAAACTATTGGGACATCTGTGAAACTATGGGGACATCTGTTAACCTACTGGAATATCTGTAAAACTTCTGGGACATCTGTGAAATTATTGGGACATCTGTGAAACTATTGGGACATCTGTGAAACTACTGGTACATCTGTGAAATTATTGGGACATCTGTGAAACTATGGGGACATCTTTGAAACTAATGGGACATATGTGAAAATATTGGGGCATCTGTGAAACTACTGGGACATATGTGAAACTACTGGGACATCTGTAAAACTACTGGGACATCTTTGAAACTATTGGGACATCTGTGAAACTATTGGGACATCTGTTAAACTTCTGGGACATCTGTGAAACTATTGGGACATCTGTGAAACTATTTGGGACATCTGTTAAAGTATTGGGACATCTGTGAAACTACTGGTACATCTGTTAAATTATTGGGACATCTGTGAAACTATGGGGACATCTGTGAAACTAATGGGACATATGTGAAACTATTGGGGCATCTGTGAAACGACTGGGTGATCTGTGAAACTACTGGGACATATGTGAACTTATTGGGACATCTGTGAAACTATTGGGACATCTGTGAAACTATTGGGACATCTGTGAAGCTATGGGGACATCTGTGAAACTAATGGGACATATGTGAAACTATTAGGACATCTGTGAAACTACTGGTACATGTTAAATTATTGGGACATCTGTAAAACTATGGGGACATCTGTGAAACTAATGGGACATATGTTAAACTATTGGGGCATCTGTGAAACGACTGGGTGATCTGTGACACTAGTGGGACATATGTGAACTTATTGGGACATATGTGAACTTATTGGGACATCTGTGAAACTATTGGGACATCTGTGAAGCTATGGGGACATCTGTGAAACTAATGGGACATATGTGAAACTATTGGGACATCTGTGAAACTACTGGTACATCTGTTAAATTATTGGGACATCTGTAAAATTATGGGGACATCTGTGAAACTAATGTGACATATGTGAAACTATTGGGGCATCTGTGAAACGACTGGGTGATCTGTGACACTAGTGGGACATATGTGAACTTATTGGGACATCTGTGAAACTATTGGGACATCTGTGAAACTATTGGGACATCTGTGAAACTATGGGGACATCTGTGCAACTAATGGGACATAGGTGAAACTATTGGGGCATCTGTGAAACTACTGGGATCATCTGTGAAACTACTGGGACATCTGTAAAACTACTGGGACATATTTGAAACTATTGGGACATCTGTGAAACTATGGGGACATCTGTTAACCTACTGGAATATCTGTAAAACTTCTGGGACATCTGTGAAATTATTGGGACATCTGTGAAACTATGGGGACATTGTGCAACTAATGGGACATATGTGAAACTATTGGGGCATCTGTGAAACTACTGGGATCATCTGTGAAACTACTGGGACATCTGTAAAACTACTGGGACATCTTTGAAACTATTGGGACATCTGTGAAACTATGGGGACATCTGTTAACTTACTGGAATATCTATAAAACTCCTGGGACATCTGTGAAACTATTGGGACATCTGTGAAACTATTGGGACATCTGTGAAACTACTGTTACATCTGTGAAATTATTGGGACATCTGTGAAACTATGGGGACATCTGTGAAACTAATGGGACATATGTGAAACTATTGGGGCATCTGTGAAACGACTGGGTGATCTGTGAAACTACTGGGACATATGTGAACTTATTGGGACATCTGTGAAACTATTGGGACATCTGTGAAACTATTGGGACATCTGTGAAGCTATGGGGACATCTGTGAAACTAATGGGACATATGTGAAACTATTAGGACATCTGTGAAACTACTGGTACATGTTAAATTATTGGGACATCTGTAAAACTATGGGGACATCTGTGAAACTAATGGGACATATGTGAAACTATTGGGGCATCTGTGAAACGACTGGGTGATCTGTGACACTAGTGGGACATATGTGAACTTATTGGGACATATGTGAACTTATTGGGACATCTGTGAAACTATTGGGACATCTGTGAAGCTATGGGGACATCTGTGAAACTAATGGGACATATGTGAAACTATTGGGACATCTGTGAAACTACTGGTACATCTGTTAAATTATTGGGACATCTGTAAAACTATGGGGACATCTGTGAAACTAATGGGACATATGTGAAACTATTGGGGCATCTGTGAAACGACTGGGTGATCTGTGACACTAGTGGGACATATGTGAACTTATTGGGACATCTGTGAAACTATTGGGACATCTGTGAAACTATTGGGACATCTGTGAAACTATGGGGACATCTGTGCAACTACTGGTACATCTGTTAAATTATTGGGACATCTGTAAAACTATGGGGACATCTGTGAAACTAATGGGACATATGTGAAACTATTGGGGCATCTGTGAAACGACTGGGTGATCTGTGACACTAGTGGGACATATGTGAACTTATTGGGACATCTGTGAAACTATTGGGACATCTGTGAAACTATTGGGACATCTGTGAAGCTATGGGGACATCTGTGAAACTAATGGGACATATGTGAAACTATTGGGACATCTGTGAAACTACTGGTACATCTGTTAAATTATTGGGACATCTGTAAAACTATGGGGACATCTGTGAAACTAATGGGACATATGTGAAACTATTGGGGCATCTGTGAAACGACTGGGTGATCTGTGACACTAGTGGGACATATGTGAACTTATTGGGACATCTGTGAAACTATTGGGACATCTGTGAAACTATTGGGACATCTGTGAAACTATGGGGACATCTGTGCAACTAATGGGACATAGGTGAAACTATTGGGGCATCTGTGAAACTACTGGGACATCTTTGAAACTATTGGGACATCTGTGAAACTATGGGGACATCTGTTAACCTACTGGAATATCTGTAAAACTTCTGGGACATCTGTGAAATTATTGGGACATCTGTGAAACTATTGGGACATCTGTGAAACTACTGGTACATCTGTGAAATTATTGGGACATCTGTGAAACTATGGGGACATCTGTGAAACTAATGGGACATATGTGAAAATATTGGGGCATCTGTGAAACTACTGGGACATATGTGAAACTACTGGGACATCTGTAAAACTACTGGGACATCTGTGAAACTATTGGGACATCTGTGAAACTATTTGGGACATCTGTTAAAGTATTGGGACATCTGTGAAACTACTGGTACATCTGTTAAATTATTGGGACATCTGTGAAACTAATGGGACATATGTGAAACTATTGGGGCATCTGTGAAACGACTGGGTGATCTGTGAAACTACTGGGACATATGTGAACTTATTGGGACATCTGTGAAACTATTGGGACATCTGTGAAACTATTGGGACATCTGTGAAGCTATGGGGACATCTGTGAAACTAATGGGACATATGTGAAACTATTGGGGCATCTGTGAAACTACTGGGATCATCTGTGAAACTAGCGGGACATCTGTTAAACTACTGGGACATCTTTGAAACTATTGGAACATCTGTGAAACTATGGGGACATCTGTTAACCTACTGGAATATCTGTAAAACTTCTGGGACATCTGTGAAACTATTGGGACATCTGTGAAACTATTGGGAAATCTGTGAAACTATTGGGACATCTGTGAATCTATTGGGACATCTGTGAAACTATTTGGGACATCTGTTAAACTATTGGGACATCTGTGAAACTACTGGTACATCTGTGAAATTATTGGGACATCTGTGAAACTATGGGGACATCTGTGAAACTAATGGGACATATGTGAACCTATTGGGACATCTGTGAAACTTTTGGGACATCTGTGAAACTATGGGGACATCTGTTAACCTACTGGGACATCTGTGAAACTACTGGGACATCTGTTAAACTACTGGGACATCTGTTGAACTATTGGGACATCTGTGAATCTACTGGGACATCTGTAAAACTACTGGGACATATGTGAATCTATTGGGACATTTGTGAAACTATTGGGACATCTGTGAAACTATTGAGACATCTGTGAAACAACTGGGACATCTGTGAAACTATTGGGACATCTGTGAAACTATTTGTACAATCTGTTAAACTATTGGGACATCTGTGAAACTACTGATACATCTGTTAAATTATTGGGACATCTGTGAAACTATGGGGACATCTGTGAAACTAATGGGACATATGTGAAACTATTCGGGCATCTGTGAAACGACTGGGTGATCTGTGAAACTACTGGGACATATGTGAACTTATTGGGACATCTGTGAGACTATTGGGACATCTGTGAAACTATTGGGACATCTGTGAAACTATGGGGACATCTGTGCAACTAATGGGACATATGTGAAACTATTGGGGCATCTGTGAAACTACTGGGATCATCTGTGAAACTACTGGGACATCTGTAAAACTACTGGGACATCTTTGAAACTATTGGGACATCTGTGAAACTATGGGGACATCTGTTAACCTACTGGAATATCTGTAAAACTCCTGGGACATCTGTGAAACTATTGGGACATCTGTGAAACTATTGGGACATCTGTGAAACTACTGGTACATCTGTGAAATTATTGGGACATCTGTGAAACTATGGGGACATCTGTGAAACTAATGGGACATATGTGAAACTATTGGGGCATCTGTGAAACGACTGGGTGATCTGTGAAACTACTGGGACATATGTGAACTTATTGGGACATCTGTGAAACTATTGGGACATCTGTGAAACTATGGGGACATCTGTTAACCTACTGGAATATCTGTAAAACTTCTGGGACATCTGTGAAACTATTGGGACATCTGTGAAACTATTGGGACATCTGTGAAACTACTGGTACATCTGTGAAATTATTGGGACATCTGTGAAACTATGGGGACATCTGTGAAACTAATGGGACATATGTGAAACAATCGGGGCATCTGTGAAACTACTGGGACATATGTGAACCTATTGGGACATCTGTGAAACTATTGGGACATCTGTGAATCTACTGGGACATCTGTAAAACTACTGGGACATATGTGAATCTATTGGGACATCTGTGAAACTATTGAGACATCTGTGAAACAACTGGGACATCTGTTAAACTATTGGGACATCTGTTAAACTACTGGTACATCTGTTAAATTATTGGGACATCTGTAAAACTATGGGGACATCTGTGAAACTAATGGGACATATGTGAAACTATTGGGGCATCTGTGAAACGACTGGGTGATCTGTGACACTAGTGGGACATATGTGAACTTATTGGGACATCTGTGAAACTATTGGGACATCTGTGAAACTATTGGGACATCTGTGAAACTATGGGGACATCTGTGCAACTAATGGGACATATGTGAAACTATTGGGGCATCTGTGAAACTACTGGGATCATCTGTGAAACTAGCGGGACATCTGTAAAACTACTGGGACATCTTTGAAACTATTGGAACATCTGTGAAACTATGGGGACATCTGTTAACCTACTGGAATATCTGTAAAACTCCTGGGACATCTGTGAAACTATTGGGACATCTGTGAAACTATTGGGACATCTGTGAAACTACTGGTACATCTGTGAAATTATTGGGACATCTGTGAAACTATGGGGACATCTGTGAAACTAATGGGACATATGTGAAACTATTGGGGCATCTGTGAAACGACTGGGTGATCTGTGAAACTACTCGGACATATGTGAACTTATTGGGACATCTGTGAAACTAATGGGACATATGTGAAACTATTGGGACATCTGTGAAACTACTGGTACATCTGTTAAATTATTGGGACATCTGTAAAACTATGGGGACATCTGTGAAACTAATGGGACATATGTGAAACTATTGGGGCATCTGTGAAACGACTGGGTGATCTGTGACACTAGTGGGACATATGTGAACTTATTGGGACATCTGTGAAACTATTGGGACATCTGTGAAACTATTGGGACATCTGTGAAACTATGGGGACATCTGTGCAACTAATGGGACATAGGTGAAACTATTGGGGCATCTGTGAAACTACTGGGATCATCTGTGAAACTAGCGGGACATCTGTTAAACTACTGGGACATCTTTGAAACTATTGGAACATCTGTGAAACTATGGGGACATCTGTTAACCTACTGGAATATCTGTAAAACTTCTGGGACATCTGTGAAACTATTGGGACATCTGTGAAACTATTGGGAAATCTGTGAAACTATTGGGACATCTGTGAATCTATTGGGACATCTTTGAAACTATTGGGACATCTGTGAAACTATGGGGACATCTGTTAACCTACTGGAATATCTGTAAAACTTCTGGGACATCTGTGAAATTATTGGGACATCTGTGAAACTATTGGGACATCTGTGAAACTACTGGTACATCTGTGAAATTATTGGGACATCTGTGAAACTATGGGGACATCTGTGAAACTAATGGGACATATGTGAAAATATTGGGGCATCTGTGAAACTACTGGGACATATGTGAAACTACTGGGACATCTGTAAAACTACTGGGACATCTTTGAAACTATTGTGACATCTGTGAAACTATTGGGACATCTGTTAAACTTCTGGGACATCTGTGAAACTATTGGGACATCTGTGAAACTATTTGGGACATCTGTTAAAGTATTGGGACATCTGTGAAACTACTGGTACATCTGTTAAATTATTGGGACATCTGTGAAACTATGGGGACATCTGTGAAACTAATGGGACATATGTGAAACTATTGGGGCATCTGTGAAACTATTGGGAAATCTGTGAAACTATTGGGACATCTGTGAATCTATTGGGACATCTGTGAAACTATTTGGGACATCTGTTAAACTATTGGGACATCTGTGAAACTACTGGTACATCTGTGAAATTATTGGGACATCTGTGAAACTATGGGGACATCTGTGAAACTAATGGGACATATGTGAACCTATTGGGACATCTGTGAAACTTTTGGGACATCTGTGAAACTATGGGGACATCTGTTAACCTACTGGGACATCTGTGAAACTACTGGGACATCTGTTAAACTACTGGGACATCTGTTGAACTATTGGGACATCTGTGAATCTACTGGGACATCTGTAAAACTACTGGGACATATGTGAATCTATTGGGACATTTGTGAAACTATTGGGACATCTGTGAAACTATTGAGACATCTGTGAAACAACTGGGACATCTGTGAAACTATTGGGACATCTGTGAAACTATTTGGGACATCTGTTAAACTATTGGGACATCTGTGAAACTACTGATACATCTGTTAAATTATTGGGACATCTGTGAAACTATGGGGACATCTGTGAAACTAATGGGACATATGTGAAACTATTCGGGCATCTGTGAAACGACTGGGTGATCTGTGAAACTACTGGGACATATGTGAACTTATTGGGACATCTGTGAGACTATTGGGACATCTGTGAAACTATTGGGACATCTGTGAAACTATGGGGACATCTGTGCAACTAATGGGACATATGTGAAACTATTGGGGCATCTGTGAAACTACTGGGATCATCTGTGAAACTACTGGGACATCTGTAAAACTACTGGGACATCTTTGAAACTATTGGGACATCTGTGAAACTATGGGGACATCTGTTAACCTACTGGAATATCTGTAAAACTCCTGGGACATCTGTGAAACTATTGGGACATCTGTGAAACTATTGGGACATCTGTGAAACTACTGGTACATCTGTGAAATTATTGGGACATCTGTGAAACTATGGGGACATCTGTGAAACTAATGGGACATATGTGAAACTATTGGGGCATCTGTGAAACGACTGGGTGATCTGTGAAACTACTGGGACATATGTGAACTTATTGGGACATCTGTGAAACTATTGGGACATCTGTGAAACTATGGGGACATCTGTTAACCTACTGGAATATCTGTAAAACTTCTGGGACATCTGTGAAACTATTGGGACATCTGTGAAACTATTGGGACATCTGTGAAACTACTGGTACATCTGTGAAATTATTGGGACATCTGTGAAACTATGGGGACATCTGTGAAACTAATGGGACATATGTGAAACTATCGGGGCATCTGTGAAACTACTGGGACATATGTGAACCTATTGGGACATCTGTGAAACTATTGGGACATCTGTGAATCTACTGGGACATCTGTAAAACTACTGGGACATATGTGAATCTATTGGGACATCTGTGAAACTATTGAGACATCTGTGAAACAACTGGGACATCTGTTAAACTATTGGGACATCTGTTAAACTACTGGTACATCTGTTAAATTATTGGGACATCTGTAAAACTATGGGGACATCTGTGAAACTAATGGGACATATGTGAAACTATTGGGGCATCTGTGAAACGACTGGGTGATCTGTGACACTAGTGGGACATATGTGAACTTATTGGGACATCTGTGAAACTATTGGGACATCTGTGAAACTATTGGGACATCTGTGAAACTATGGGGACATCTGTGCAACTAATGGGACATATGTGAAACTATTGGGGCATCTGTGAAACTACTGGGATCATCTGTGAAACTAGCGGGACATCTGTAAAACTACTGGGACATCTTTGAAACTATTGGAACATCTGTGAAACTATGGGGACATCTGTTAACCTACTGGAATATCTGTAAAACTCCTGGGACATCTGTGAAACTATTGGGACATCTGTGAAACTATTGGGACATCTGTGAAACTACTGGTACATCTGTGAAATTATTGGGACATCTGTGAAACTATGGGGACATCTGTGAAACTAATGGGACATATGTGAAACTATTGGGGCATCTGTGAAACGACTGGGTGATCTGTGAAACTACTCGGATATATGTGAACTTATTGGGACATCTGTGAAACTAATGGGACATATGTGAAACTATTGGGACATCTGTGAAACTACTGGTACATCTGTTAAATTATTGGGACATCTGTAAAACTATGGGGACATCTGTGAAACTAATGGGACATATGTGAAACTATTGGGGCATCTGTGAAACGACTGGGTGATCTGTGACACTAGTGGGACATATGTGAACTTATTGGGACATCTGTGAAACTATTGGGACATCTGTGAAACTATTGGGACATCTGTGAAACTATGGGGACATCTGTGCAACTAATGGGACATAGGTGAAACTATTGGGGCATCTGTGAAACTACTGGGATCATCTGTGAAACTAGCGGGACATCTGTTAAACTACTGGGACATCTTTGAAACTATTGGAACATCTGTGAAACTATGGGGACATCTGTTAACCTACTGGAATATCTGTAAAACTTCTGGGACATCTGTGAAACTATTGGGACATCTGTGAAACTATTGGGAAATCTGTGAAACTATTGGGACATCTGTGAATCTATTGGGACATCTTTGAAACTATTGGGACATCTGTGAAACTATGGGGACATCTGTTAACCTACTGGAATATCTGTAAAACTTCTGGGACATCTGTGAAATTATTGGGACATCTGTGAAACTATTGGGACATCTGTGAAACTACTGGTACATCTGTGAAATTATTGGGACATCTGTGAAACTATGGGGACATCTGTGAAACTAATGGGACATATGTGAAAATATTGGGGCATCTGTGAAACTACTGGGACATATGTGAAACTACTGGGACATCTGTAAAACTACTGGGACATCTTTGAAACTATTGTGACATCTGTGAAACTATTGGGACATCTGTTAAACTTCTGGGACATCTGTGAAACTATTGGGACATCTGTGAAACTATTTGGGACATCTGTTAAAGTATTGGGACATCTGTGAAACTACTGGTACATCTGTTAAATTATTGGGACATCTGTGAAACTATGGGGACATCTGTGAAACTAATGGGACATATGTGAAACTATTGGGGCATCTGTGAAACGACTGGGTGATCTGTGAAACTACTGGGACATATGTGAACTTATTGGGACATCTGTGAAACTATTGGGACATCTGTGAAACTATTGGGACATCTGTGAAGCTATGGGGACATCTGTGAAACTAATGGGACATATGTGAAACTATTGGGGCATCTGTGAAACTACTGGGATCATCTGTGAAACTAGCGGGACATCTGTAAAACTACTGGGACATCTTTGAAACTATTGGAACATCTGTGAAACTATGGGGACATCTGTTAACCTACTGGAATATCTGTAAAACTTCTGGGACATCTGTGAAACTATTGGGACATCTGTGAAACTATTGGGAAATCTGTGAAACTATTGGGACATCTGTGAATCTATTGGGACATCTGTGAAACTATTTGGGACATCTGTTAAACTATTGGGACATCTGTGAAACTACTGGTACATCTGTTAAATTATTGGGACATCTGTGAAACTATGGGGACATCTGTGAAACTAATGGGACATATGTGAAACTATTGGGGCATCTGTGAAACGACTGGGTGATCTGTGACACTAGTGGGACATATGTGAACTTATTGGGACATCTGTGAAACTATTGGGACATCTGTGAAACTATTGGGACATCTGTGAAACTATTGGGACATCTGTAAAACTACTGGGACATATGTGAAACTATTGGGAAATGTGTGAAACTATTGGGACATCTGTGAAACTATTGGGACATCTGTGAAACTACTGGTACATCTGTGAAACTATGGGGACATCTGTTAACCTACTGGGATATCTGTAAAACTACTGGGACATCTGTGAAACTATTGGGACATCTGTGAAACTATGGGGACATCTGTTAACCTACTGGGACATCTGTGAAACTATTGGGACATCTGTTAATCTACTGGGACATCTGTTGAACTATTGGGACATCTGTGAATCTACTGGGACATCTGTAAAACTACTGGGACATATGTGAACCTATTGGGACATCTGTGAAACTATTGGGACATCTGTGAAACTATTGAGACATCTGTGAAACAACTGGGACATCTGTTAAACTATTGGGACATCTGTTAAACTTCTGGGACATCTGTGAAACTATTGGGACATCTGTGAAACTATTTGGGACATCTGTTAAAGTATTGGGACATCTGTGAAACTACTGGTACATCTGTTAAATTATTGGGACATCTGTGAAACTATGGGGACATCTGTGAAACTAATGGGACATATGTGAAACTATTGGGGCATCTGTGAAACTACTGGGATCATCTGTGAAACTAGCGGGACATCTGTAAAACTACTGGGACATCTTTGAAACTATTGGGACATCTGTGAAACTATGGGGACATCTGTTAACCTACTGGAATATCTGTAAAACTTCTGGGACATCTGTGAAACTATTGGGACATCTGTGAAACTATTGGGAAATCTGTGAAACTATTGGGACATCTGTGAATCTATTGGGACATCTGTGAAAGTATTTGGGACATCTGTTAAACTATTGGGACATCTGTGAAACTACTGGTACATCTGTGAAATTATTGGGACATCTGTGAAACTATGGGGACATCTGTGAAACTAATGGGACATATGTGAAACTATTGGGGCATCTGTGAAACTACTGGGACATATGTGAACCTATTGGGACATCTGTGAAACTTTTGGGACATCTGTGAAACTATGGGGACATCTGTTAACCTACTGGGACATCTGTGAAACTACTGGGACATCTGTTAAACTACTGGGACATCTGTTGAACTATTGGGACATCTGTGAATCTACTGGGACATCTGTAAAACTACTGGGACATATGTGAATCTATTGGGACATCTGTGAAACTATTGGGACATCTGTGAAACTATTGAGACATCTCTGAAACAACTGGGACATCTGTGAAACTATTGGGACATCTGTGAAACTATTTGGGACATCTGTTAAACTATTGGGACATCTGTGAAACTACTGATACATCTGTTAAATTATTGGGACATCTGTGAAACTATGGGGACATCTGTGAAACTAATGGGACATATGTGAAACTATTGGGGCATCTGTGAAACGACTGGGTGATCTGTGAAACTACTGGGACATATGTGAACTTATTGGGACATCTGTGAAACTATTGGGACATCTGTGAAACTATTGGGACATCTGTGAAACTATGGGGACATCTGTGAAACTAATGGGACATATGTGAAACTATTGGGGCATCTGTGAAACTACTGGTACATCTGTTAATTTATTGGGACATCTGTAAAACTATGGGGACATCTGTGAAACTAATGGGACATATGTGAAACTATTGGGGCATCTGTGAAACGACTGGGTGATCTGTGACACTAGTGGGACATATGTGAACTTATTGGGACATCTGTGAAACTATTGGGACATCTGTGAAACTATTGGGACATCTGTGAAACTATGGGGACATTGTGCAACTAATGGGACATATGTGAAACTATTGGGGCATCTGTGAAACTACTGGGATCATCTGTGAAACTACTGGGACATCTGTAAAACTACTGGGACATCTTTGAAACTATTGGGACATCTGTGAAACTATGGGGACATCTGTTAACTTACTGGAATATCTGTAAAACTCCTGGGACATCTGTGAAACTATTGGGACATCTGTGAAACTATTGGGACATCTGTGAAACTACTGTTACATCTGTGAAATTATTGGGACATCTGTGAAACTATGGGGACATCTGTGAAACTAATGGGACATATGTGAAACTATTGGGGCATCTGTGAAACGACTGGGTGATCTGTGAAACTACTGGGACATATGTGAACTTATTGGGACATCTGTGAAACTATTGGGACATCTGTGAAACTATTGGGACATCTGTGAAGCTATGGGGACATCTGTGAAACTAATGGGACATATGTGAAACTATTAGGACATCTGTGAAACTACTGGTACATGTTAAATTATTGGGACATCTGTAAAACTATGGGGACATCTGTGAAACTAATGGGACATATGTGAAACTATTGGGGCATCTGTGAAACGACTGGGTGATCTGTGACACTAGTGGGACATATGTGAACTTATTGGGACATATGTGAACTTATTGGGACATCTGTGAAACTATTGGGACATCTGTGAAGCTATGGGGACATCTGTGAAACTAATGGGACATATGTGAAACTATTGGGACATCTGTGAAACTACTGGTACATCTGTTAAATTATTGGGACATCTGTAAAACTATGGGGACATCTGTGAAACTAATGGGACATATGTGAAACTATTGGGGCATCTGTGAAACGACTGGGTGATCTGTGACACTAGTGGGACATATGTGAACTTATTGGGACATCTGTGAAACTATTGGGACATCTGTGAAACTATTGGGACATCTGTGAAACTATGGGGACATCTGTGCAACTAATGGGACATAGGTGAAACTATTGGGGCATCTGTGAAACTACTGGGATCATCTGTGAAACTACTGGGACATCTGTAAAACTACTGGGACATCTTTGAAACTATTGGGACATCTGTGAAACTATGGGGACATCTGTTAACCTACTGGAATATCTGTAAAACTTCTGGGACATCTGTGAAATTATTGGGACATCTGTGAAACTATTGGGACATCTGTGAAACTACTGGTACATCTGTGAAATTATTGGGACATCTGTGAAACTATGGGGACATCTTTGAAACTAATGGGACATATGTGAAAATATTGGGGCATCTGTGAAACTACTGGGACATATGTGAAACTACTGGGACATCTGTAAAACTACTGGGACATCTTTGAAACTATTGGGACATCTGTGAAACTATTGGGACATCTGTTAAACTTCTGGGACATCTGTGAAACTATTGGGACATCTGTGAAACTATTTGGGACATCTGTTAAAGTATTGGGACATCTGTGAAACTACTGGTACATCTGTTAAATTATTGGGACATCTGTGAAACTATGGGGACATCTGTGAAACTAATGGGACATATGTGAAACTATTGGGGCATCTGTGAAACGACTGGGTGATCTGTGAAACTACTGGGACATATGTGAACTTATTGGGACATCTGTGAAACTATTGGGACATCTGTGAAACTATTGGGACATCTGTGAAGCTATGGGGACATCTGTGAAACTAATGGGACATATGTGAAACTATTAGGACATCTGTGAAACTACTGGTACATGTTAAATTATTGGGACATCTGTAAAACTATGGGGACATCTGTGAAACTAATGGGACATATGTTAAACTATTGGGGCATCTGTGAAACGACTGGGTGATCTGTGACACTAGTGGGACATATGTGAACTTATTGGGACATATGTGAACTTATTGGGACATCTGTGAAACTATTGGGACATCTGTGAAGCTATGGGGACATCTGTGAAACTAATGGGACATATGTGAAACTATTGGGACATCTGTGAAACTACTGGTACATCTGTTAAATTATTGGGACATCTGTAAAATTATGGGGACATCTGTGAAACTAATGGGACATATGTGAAACTATTGGGGCATCTGTGAAACGACTGGGTGATCTGTGACACTAGTGGGACATATGTGAACTTATTGGGACATCTGTGAAACTATTGGGACATCTGTGAAACTATTGGGACATCTGTGAAACTATGGGGACATCTGTGCAACTAATGGGACATAGGTGAAACTATTGGGGCATCTGTGAAACTACTGGGATCATCTGTGAAACTACTGGGACATCTGTAAAACTACTGGGACATATTTGAAACTATTGGGACATCTGTGAAACTATGGGGACATCTGTTAACCTACTGGAATATCTGTAAAACTTCTGGGACATCTGTGAAATTATTGGGACATCTGTGAAACTATGGGGACATTGTGCAACTAATGGGACATATGTGAAACTATTGGGGCATCTGTGAAACTACTGGGATCATCTGTGAAACTACTGGGACATCTGTAAAACTACTGGGACATCTTTGAAACTATTGGGACATCTGTGAAACTATGGGGACATCTGTTAACTTACTGGAATATCTATAAAACTCCTGGGACATCTGTGAAACTATTGGGACATCTGTGAAACTATTGGGACATCTGTGAAACTACTGTTACATCTGTGAAATTATTGGGACATCTGTGAAACTATGGGGACATCTGTGAAACTAATGGGACATATGTGAAACTATTGGGGCATCTGTGAAACGACTGGGTGATCTGTGAAACTACTGGGACATATGTGAACTTATTGGGACATCTGTGAAACTATTGGGACATCTGTGAAACTATTGGGACATCTGTGAAGCTATGGGGACATCTGTGAAACTAATGGGACATATGTGAAACTATTAGGACATCTGTGAAACTACTGGTACATGTTAAATTATTGGGACATCTGTAAAACTATGGGGACATCTGTGAAACTAATGGGACATATGTGAAACTATTGGGGCATCTGTGAAACGACTGGGTGATCTGTGACACTAGTGGGACATATGTGAACTTATTGGGACATATGTGAACTTATTGGGACATCTGTGAAACTATTGGGACATCTGTGAAGCTATGGGGACATCTGTGAAACTAATGGGACATATGTGAAACTATTGGGACATCTGTGAAACTACTGGTACATCTGTTAAATTATTGGGACATCTGTAAAACTATGGGGACATCTGTGAAACTAATGGGACATATGTGAAACTATTGGGGCATCTGTGAAACGACTGGGTGATCTGTGACACTAGTGGGACATATGTGAACTTATTGGGACATCTGTGAAACTATTGGGACATCTGTGAAACTATTGGGACATCTGTGAAACTATGGGGACATCTGTGCAACTACTGGTACATCTGTTAAATTATTGAGACATCTGTAAAACTATGGGGACATCTGTGAAACTAATGGGACATATGTGAAACTATTGGGGCATCTGTGAAACGACTGGGTGATCTGTGACACTAGTGGGACATATGTGAACTTATTGGGACATCTGTGAAACTATTAGGACATCTGTGAAACTATTGGGACATCTGTGAAGCTATGGGGACATCTGTGAAACTAATGGGACATATGTGAAACTATTGGGACATCTGTGAAACTACTGGTACATCTGTTAAATTATTGGGACATCTGTAAAACTATGGGGACATCTGTGAAACTAATGGGACATATGTGAAACTATTGGGGCATCTGTGAAACGACTGGGTGATCTGTGACACTAGTGGGACATATGTGAACTTATTGGGACATCTGTGAAACTATTGGGACATCTGTGAAACTATTGGGACATCTGTGAAACTATGGGGACATCTGTGCAACTAATGGGACATAGGTGAAACTATTGGGGCATCTGTGAAACTACTGGGACATCTTTGAAACTATTGGGACATCTGTGAAACTATGGGGACATCTGTTAACCTACTGGAATATCTGTAAAACTTCTGGGACATCTGTGAAATTATTGGGACATCTGTGAAACTATTGGGACATCTGTGAAACTACTGGTACATCTGTGAAATTATTGGGACATCTGTGAAACTATGGGGACATCTGTGAAACTAATGGGACATATGTGAAAATATTGGGGCATCTGTGAAACTACTGGGACATATGTGAAACTACTGGGACATCTGTAAAACTACTGGGACATCTTTGAAACTATTGGGACATCTGTGAAACTATTGGGACATCTGTTAAACTTCTGCGACATCTGTGAAACTATTGGGACATCTGTGAAACTATTTGGGACATCTGTTAAAGTATTGGGACATCTGTGAAACTACTGGTACATCTGTTAAATTATTGGGACATCTGTGAAACTATGGGGACATCTGTGAAACTAATGGGACATATGTGAAACTATTGGGGCATCTGTGAAACGACTGGGTGATCTGTGAAACTACTGGGACATATGTGCACTTATTGGGACATCTGTGAAACTATTGGGACATCTGTGAAACTATTGGGACATCTGTGAAGCTATGGGGACATCTGTGAAACTAATGGGACATATGTGAAACTATTGGGGCATCTGTGAAACTACTGGGATCATCTGTGAAACTAGCGGGACATCTGTTAAACTACTGGGACATCTTTGAAACTATTGGAACATCTGTGAAACTATGGGGACATCTGTTAACCTACTGGAATATCTGTAAAACTTCTGGGACATCTGTGAAACTATTGGGACATCTGTGAAACTATTGGGAAATCTGTGAAACTATTGGGACATCTGTGAATCTATTGGGACATCTGTGAAACTATTTGGGACATCTGTTAAACTATTGGGACATCTGTGAAACTACTGGTACATCTGTGAAATTATTGGGACATCTGTGAAACTATGGGGACATCTGTGAAACTAATGGGACATATGTGAACCTATTGGGACATCTGTGAAACTTTTGGGACATCTGTGAAACTATGGGGACATCTGTTAACCTACTGGGACATCTGTGAAACTACTGGGACATCTGTTAAACTACTGGGACATCTGTTGAACTATTGGGACATCTGTGAATCTACTGGGACATCTGTAAAACTACTGGGACATATGTGAATCTATTGGGACATTTGTGAAACTATTGGGACATCTGTGAAACTATTGAGACATCTGTGAAACAACTGGGACATCTGTGAAACTATTGGGACATCTGTGAAACTATTTGGGACATCTGTTAAACTATTGGGACATCTGTGAAACTACTGATACATCTGTTAAATTATTGGGACATCTGTGAAACTATGGGGACATCTGTGAAACTAATGGGACATATGTGAAACTATTCGGGCATCTGTGAAACGACTGGGTGATCTGTGAAACTACTGGGACATATGTGAACTTATTGGGACATCTGTGAGACTATTGGGACATCTGTGAAACTATTGGGACATCTGTGAAACTATGGGGACATCTGTGCAACTAATGGGACATATGTGAAACTATTGGGGCATCTGTGAAACTACTGGGATCATCTGTGAAACTACTGGGACATCTGTAAAACTACTGGGACATCTTTGAAACTATTGGGACATCTGTGAAACTATGGGGACATCTGTTAACCTACTGGAATATCTGTAAAACTCCTGGGACATCTGTGAAACTATTGGGACATCTGTGAAACTATTGGGACATCTGTGAAACTACTGGTACATCTGTGAAATTATTGGGACATCTGTGAAACTATGGGGACATCTGTGAAACTAATGGGACATATGTGAAACTATTGGGGCATCTGTGAAACGACTGGGTGATCTGTGAAACTACTGGGACATATGTGAACTTATTGGGACATCTGTGAAACTATTGGGACATCTGTGAAACTATGGGGACATCTGTTAACCTACTGGAATATCTGTAAAACTTCTGGGACATCTGTGAAACTATTGGGACATCTGTGAAACTATTGGGACATCTGTGAAACTACTGGTACATCTGTGAAATTATTGGGACATCTGTGAAACTATGGGGACATCTGTGAAACTAATGGGACATATGTGAAACTATCGGGGCATCTGTGAAACTACTGGGACATATGTGAACCTATTGGGACATCTGTGAAACTATTGGGACATCTGTGAATCTACTGGGACATCTGTAAAACTACTGGGACATATGTGAATCTATTGGGACATCTGTGAAACTATTGAGACATCTGTGAAACAACTGGGACATCTGTTAAACTATTGGGACATCTGTTAAACTACTGGTACATCTGTTAAATTATTGGGACATCTGTAAAACTATGGGGACATCTGTGAAACTAATGGGACATATGTGAAACTATTGGGGCATCTGTGAAACGACTGGGTGATCTGTGACACTAGTGGGACATATGTGAACTTATTGGGACATCTGTGAAACTATTGGGACATCTGTGAAACTATTGGGACATCTGTGAAACTATGGGGACATCTGTGCAACTAATGGGACATATGTGAAACTATTGGGGCATCTGTGAAACTACTGGGATCATCTGTGAAACTAGCGGGACATCTGTAAAACTACTGGGACATCTTTGAAACTATTGGAACATCTGTGAAACTATGGGGACATCTGTTAACCTACTGGAATATCTGTAAAACTCCTGGGACATCTGTGAAACTATTGGGACATCTGTGAAACTATTGGGACATCTGTGAAACTACTGGTACATCTGTGAAATTATTGGGACATCTGTGAAACTATGGGGACATCTGTGAAACTAATGGGACATATGTGAAACTATTGGGGCATCTGTGAAACGACTGGGTGATCTGTGAAACTACTCGGACATATGTGAACTTATTGGGACATCTGTGAAACTAATGGGACATATGTGAAACTATTGGGACATCTGTGAAACTACTGGTACATCTGTTAAATTATTGGGACATCTGTAAAACTATGGGGACATCTGTGAAACTAATGGGACATATGTGAAACTATTGGGGCATCTGTGAAACGACTGGGTGATCTGTGACACTAGTGGGACATATGTGAACTTATTGGGACATCTGTGAAACTATTGGGACATCTGTGAAACTATTGGGACATCTGTGAAACTATGGGGACATCTGTGCAACTAATGGGACATAGGTGAAACTATTGGGGCATCTGTGAAACTACTGGGATCATCTGTGAAACTACTGGGACATCTGTAAAACTACTGGGACATCTTTGAAACTATTGGGACATCTGTGAAACTATGGGGACATCTGTTAACCTACTGGAATATCTGTAAAACTTCTGGGACATCTGTGAAATTATTGGGACATCTGTGAAACTATTGGGACATCTGTGAAACTACTGGTACATCTGTGAAATTATTGGGACATCTGTGAAACTATGGGGACATCTGTGAAACTAATGGGACATATGTGAAAATATTGGGGCATCTGTGAAACTACTGGGACATATGTGAAACTACTGGGACATCTGTAAAACTACTGGGACATCTTTGAAACTATTGTGACATCTGTGAAACTATTGGGACATCTGTTAAACTTCTGGGACATCTGTGAAACTATTGGGACATCTGTGAAACTATTTGGGACATCTGTTAAAGTATTGGGACATCTGTGAAACTACTGGTACATCTGTTAAATTATTGGGACATCTGTGAAACTATGGGGACATCTGTGAAACTAATGGGACATATGTGAAACTATTGGGGCATCTGTGAAACGACTGGGTGATCTGTGAAACTACTGGGACATATGTGAACTTATTGGGACATCTGTGAAACTATTGGGACATCTGTGAAACTATTGGGACATCTGTGAAGCTATGGGGACATCTGTGAAACTAATGGGACATATGTGAAACTATTGGGGCATCTGTGAAACTACTGGGATCATCTGTGAAACTAGCGGGACATCTGTAAAACTACTGGGACATCTTTGAAACTATTGGAACATCTGTGAAACTATGGGGACATCTGTTAACCTACTGGAATATCTGTAAAACTTCTGGGACATCTGTGAAACTATTGGGACATCTGTGAAACTATTGGGAAATCTGTGAAACTATTGGGACATCTGTGAATCTATTGGGACATCTGTGAAACTATTTGGGACATCTGTTAAACTATTGGGACATCTGTGAAACTACTGGTACATCTGTGAAATTATTGGGACATCTGTGAAACTATGGGGACATCTGTGAAACTAATGGGACATATGTGAACCTATTGGGACATCTGTGAAACTTTTGGGACATCTGTGAAACTATGGGGACATCTGTTAACCTACTGGGACATCTGTGAAACTACTGGGACATCTGTTAAACTACTGGGACATCTGTTGAACTATTGGGACATCTGTGAATCTACTGGGACATCTGTAAAACTACTGGGACATATGTGAATCTATTGGGACATTTGTGAAACTATTGGGACATCTGTGAAACTATTGAGACATCTGTGAAACAACTGGGACATCTGTGAAACTATTGGGACATCTGTGAAACTATTTGGGACATCTGTTAAACTATTGGGACATCTGTGAAACTACTGATACATCTGTTAAATTATTGGGACATCTGTGAAACTATGGGGACATCTGTGAAACTAATGGGACATATGTGAAACTATTCGGGCATCTGTGAAACGACTGGGTGATCTGTGAAACTACTGGGACATATGTGAACTTATTGGGACATCTGTGAGACTATTGGGACATCTGTGAAACTATTGGGACATCTGTGAAACTATGGGGACATCTGTGCAACTAATGGGACATATGTGAAACTATTGGGGCATCTGTGAAACTACTGGGATCATCTGTGAAACTACTGGGACATCTGTAAAACTACTGGGACATCTTTGAAACTATTGGGACATCTGTGAAACTATGGGGACATCTGTTAACCTACTGGAATATCTGTAAAACTCCTGGGACATCTGTGAAACTATTGGGACATCTGTGAAACTATTGGGACATCTGTGAAACTACTGGTACATCTGTGAAATTATTGGGACATCTGTGAAACTATGGGGACATCTGTGAAACTAATGGGACATATGTGAAACTATTGGGGCATCTGTGAAACGACTGGGTGATCTGTGAAACTACTGGGACATATGTGAACTTATTGGGACATCTGTGAAACTATTGGGACATCTGTGAAACTATGGGGACATCTGTTAACCTACTGGAATATCTGTAAAACTTCTGGGACATCTGTGAAACTATTGGGACATCTGTGAAACTATTGGGACATCTGTGAAACTACTGGTACATCTGTGAAATTATTGGGACATCTGTGAAACTATGGGGACATCTGTGAAACTAATGGGACATATGTGAAACTATTGGGGCATCTGTGAAACTACTGGGACATATGTGAACCTATTGGGACATCTGTGAAACTATTGGGACATCTGTGAATCTACTGGGACATCTGTAAAACTACTGGGACATATGTGAATCTATTGGGACATCTGTGAAACTATTGAGACATCTGTGAAACAACTGGGACATCTGTTAAACTATTGGGACATCTGTTAAACTACTGGTACATCTGTTAAATTATTGGGACATCTGTAAAACTATGGGGACATCTGTGAAACTAATGGGACATATGTGAAACTATTGGGGCATCTGTGAAACGACTGGGTGATCTGTGACACTAGTGGGACATATGTGAACTTATTGGGACATCTGTGAAACTATTGGGACATCTGTGAAACTATTGGGACATCTGTGAAACTATGGGGACATCTGTGCAACTAATGGGACATATGTGAAACTATTGGGGCATCTGTGAAACTACTGGGATCATCTGTGAAACTAGCGGGACATCTGTAAAACTACTGGGACATCTTTGAAACTATTGGAACATCTGTGAAACTATGGGGACATCTGTTAACCTACTGGAATATCTGTAAAACTCCTGGGACATCTGTGAAACTATTGGGACATCTGTGAAACTATTGGGACATCTGTGAAACTACTGGTACATCTGTGAAATTATTGGGACATCTGTGAAACTATGGGGACATCTGTGAAACTAATGGGACATATGTGAAACTATTGGGGCATCTGTGAAACGACTGGGTGATCTGTGAAACTACTCGGACATATGTGAACTTATTGGGACATCTGTGAAACTATTGGGACATCTGTGAAACTATGGGGACATCTGTTAACCTACTGGAATATCTGTAAAACTTCTGGGACATCTGTGAAACTATTGGGACATCTGTCAAACTATTGGGACATCTGTGAAACTACTGGTACATCTGTGAAATTATTGGGACATCTGTGAAACTATGGGGACATCTGTGAAACTAATGGGACATATGTGAAACTATTGGGGCATCTGTGAAACTACTGGGACATATGTGAACCTATTGGGACATCTGTGAAACTATTGGGACATCTGTGAAACTATTGGGACATCTGTGAAACTATTGGGACATCTGTGAAACTATGGGGACATCTGTGCAACTAATGGGACATATGTGAAACTATTGGGGCATCTGTGAAACGACTGGGTGGTCTGTGACACTAGTGGGACATATGTGAACTTATTGGGACATCTGTGAAACTATGGGGACATCTGTGAAACTAATGGGACATATGTGAAACTATTGGGGCATCTGTGAAACTACTGGGACATATGTGAACCTATTGGGACATCTGTGAAACTATTGGGACATCTGTGAAACTATTGGGACATCTGTGAAACTATTGGGACATCTGTGAAACTATGGGGACATCTGTGCAACTAATGGGACATATGTGGAACTATTGGGGCATCTGTGAAACGACTGGGTGATCTGTGACACTAGTGGGACATATGTGAACTTATTGGGACATCTGTGACACTAGTGGGACATATGTGAACTTATTGGGACATCTGTGAAACTATTGGGACATCTGTGAAACTATTGGGACATCTGTGAAACTATGGGGACATCTGTGCAACTAATGGGACATAGGTGAAACTATTGGGGCATCTGTGAAACTACTGGGATCATCTGTGAAACTACTGGGACATCTGTAAAACTACTGGGACATCTTTGAAACTAATGGGACATCTGTGAAACTATGGGGACATCTGTTAACCTACTGGAATATCTGTAAAACTTCTGGGACATCTGTGAAATTATTGGGACATCTGTGAAACTATTGGGACATCTGTGAAACTACTGGTACATCTGTGAAATTATTGGGACATCTGTGAAACTATGGGGACATCTGTGAAACTAATGGGACATATGTGAAAATATTGGGGCATCTGTGAAACTACTGGGACATATGTGAAACTACTGGGACATCTGTAAAACTACTGGGACATCTTTGAAACTATTGGGACATCTGTGAAACTATTGGGACATCTGTTAAACTTCTGGGACATCTGTGAAACTATTGGGACATCTGTGAAACTATTTGGGACATCTGTTAAAGTATTGGGACATCTGTGAAACTACTGGTACATCTGTTAAATTATTGGGACATCTGTGAAACTATGGGGACATCTGTGAAACTAATGGGACATATGTGAAACTATTGGGGCATCTGTGAAACGACTGGGTGATCTGTGAAACTACTGGGACATATGTGAACTTATTGGGACATCTGTGAAACTATTGGGACATCTGTGAAACTATTGGGACATCTGTGAAGCTATGGGGACATCTGTGAAACTAATGGGACATATGTGAAACTATTGGGGCATCTGTGAAACTACTGGGATCATCTGTGAAACTAGCGGGACATCTGTAAAACTACTGGGACATCTTTGAAACTATTGGAACATCTGTGAAACTATGGGGACATCTGTTAACCTACTGGAATATCTGTAAAACTTCTGGGACATCTGTGAAACTATTGGGACATCTGTGAAACTATTGGGAAATCTGTGAAACTATTGGGACATCTGTGAATCTATTGGGACATCTGTGAAACTATTTGGGACATCTGTTAAACTATTGGGACATCTGTGAAACTACTGGTACATCTGTGAAATTATTGGGACATCTGTGAAACTATGGGGACATCTGTGAAACTAATGGGACATATGTGAACCTATTGGGACATCTGTGAAACTTTTGGGACATCTGTGAAACTATGGGGACATCTGTTAACCTACTGGGACATCTGTGAAACTACTGGGACATCTGTTAAACTACTGGGACATCTGTTGAACTATTGGGACATCTGTGAATCTACTGGGACATCTGTAAAACTACTGGGACATATGTGAATCTATTGGGACATTTGTGAAACTATTGGGACATCTGCGAAACTATTGAGACATCTGTGAAACAACTGGGACATCTGTGAAACTATTGGGACATCTGTGAAACTATTTGGGACATCTGTTAAACTATTGGGACATCTGTGAAACTACTGATACATCTGTTAAATTATTGGGACATCTGTGAAACTATGGGGACATCTGTGAAACTAATGGGACATATGTGAAACTATTCGGGCATCTGTGAAATGACTGGGTGATCTGTGAAACTACTGGGACATATGTGAACTTATTGGGACATCTGTGAGACTATTGGGACATCTGTGAAACTATTGGGACATCTGTGAAACTATGGGGACATCTGTGCAACTAATGGGACATATGTGAAACTATTGGGGCATCTGTGAAACTACTGGGATCATCTGTGAAACTACTGGGACATCTGTGAAACTATTGGGAAATCTGTGAAACTATTGGGACATCTGTGAATCTATTGGGACATCTGTGAAACTATTTGGGACATCTGTTAAACTATTGGGACATCTGTGAAACTACTGGTACATCTGTGAAATTATTGGGACATCTGTGAAACTATGGGGACATCTGTGAAACTAATGGGACATATGTGAACCTATTGGGACATCTGTGAAACTTTTGGGACATCTGTGAAACTATGGGGACATCTGTTAACCTACTGGGACATCTGTGAAACTACTGGGACATCTGTTAAACTACTGGGACATCTGTTGAACTATTGGGACATCTGTGAATCTACTGGGACATCTGTAAAACTACTGGGACATATGTGAATCTATTGGGACATTTGTGAAACTATTGGGACATCTGTGAAACTATTGAGACATCTGTGAAACAACTGGGACATCTGTGAAACTATTGGGACATCTGTGAAACTATTTGGGACATCTGTTAAACTATTGGGACATCTGTGAAACTACTGATACATCTGTTAAATTATTGGGACATCTGTGAAACTATGGGGACATCTGTGAAACTAATGGGACATATGTGAAACTATTCGGGCATCTGTGAAACGACTGGGTGATCTGTGAAACTACTGGGACATATGTGAACTTATTGGGACATCTGTGAGACTATTGGGACATCTGTGAAACTATTGGGACATCTGTGAAACTATGGGGACATCTGTGCAACTAATGGGACATATGTGAAACTATTGGGGCATCTGTGAAACTACTGGGATCATCTGTGAAACTACTGGGACATCTGTAAAACTACTGGGACATCTTTGAAACTATTGGGACATCTGTGGAACTATGGGGACATCTGTTAACCTACTGGAATATCTGTAAAACTCCTGGGACATCTGTGAAACTATGGGGACATCTGTGAAACTAATGGGACATATGTGAAACTATTGGGGCATCTGTGAAACGACTGGGTGATCTGTGAAACTACTGGGACATATGTGAACTTATTGGGACATCTGTGAAACTATTGGGACATCTGTGAAACTATGGGGACATCTGTTAACCTACTGGAATATCTGTAAAACTTCTGGGACATCTGTGAAACTATTGGGACATCTGTGAAACTATTGGGACATCTGTGAAACTACTGGTACATCTGTGAAATTATTGGGACATCTGTGAAACTATGGGGACATCTGTGAAACTAATGGGACATATGTGAAACTATTGGGGCATCTGTGAAACTACTGGGACATATGTGAACCTATTGGGACATCTGTGAAACTATTGGGACATCTGTGAATCTACTGGGACATCTGTAAAACTACTGGGACATATGTGAATCTATTGGGACATCTGTGAAACTATTGAGACATCTGTGAAACAACTGGGACATCTGTTAAACTATTGGGACATCTGTTAAACTACTGGTACATCTGTTAAATTATTGGGACATCTGTAAAACTATGGGGACATCTGTGAAACTAATGGGACATATGTGAAACTATTGGGGCATCTGTGAAACGACTGGGTGATCTGTGACACTAGTGGGACATATGTGAACTTATTGGGACATCTGTGAAACTATTGGGACATCTGTGAAACTATTGGGACATCTGTGAAACTATGGGGACATCTGTGCAACTAATGGGACATATGTGAAACTATTGGGGCATCTGTGAAACTACTGGGATCATCTGTGAAACTAGCGGGACATCTGTAAAACTACTGGGACATCTTTGAAACTATTGGAACATCTGTGAAACTATGGGGACATCTGTTAACCTACTGGAATATCTGTAAAACTCCTGGGACATCTGTGAAACTATTGGGACATCTGTGAAACTATTGGGACATCTGTGAAACTACTGGTACATCTGTGAAATTATTGGGACATCTGTGAAACTATGGGGACATCTGTGAAACTAATGGGACATATGTGAAACTATTGGGGCATCTGTGAAACGACTGGGTGATCTGTGAAACTACTCGGACATATGTGAACTTATTGGGACATCTGTGAAACTAATGGGACATATGTGAAACTATTGGGACATCTGTGAAACTACTGGTACATCTGTTAAATTATTGGGACATCTGTAAAACTATGGGGACATCTGTGAAACTAATGGGACATATGTGAAACTATTGGGGCATCTGTGAAACGACTGGGTGATCTGTGACACTAGTGGGACATATGTGAACTTATTGGGACAACTGTGAAACTATTGGGACATCTGTGAAACTATTGGGACATCTGTGAAACTATGGGGACATCTGTGCAACTAATGGGACATAGGTGAAACTATTGGGGCATCTGTGAAACTACTGGGATCATCTGTGAAACTACTGGGACATCTGTAAAACTACTGGGACATCTTTGAAACTATTGGGACATCTGTGAAACTATGGGGACATCTGTTAACCTACTGGAATATCTGTAAAACTTCTGGGACATCTGTGAAATTATTGGGACATCTGTGAAACTATTGGGACATCTGTGAAACTACTGGTACATCTGTGAAATTATTGGGACATCTGTGAAACTATGGGGACATCTGTGAAACTAATGGGACATATGTGAAAATATTGGGGCATCTGTGAAACTACTGGGACATATGTGAAACTACTGGGACATCTGTAAAACTACTGGGACATCTTTGAAACTATTGGGACATCTGTGAAACTATTGGGACATCTGTTAAACTTCTGGGACATCTGTGAAACTATTGGGACATCTGTGAAACTATTTGGGACATCTGTTAAAGTATTGGGACATCTGTGAAACTACTGGTACATCTGTTAAATTATTGGGACATCTGTGAAACTATGGGGACATCTGTGAAACTAATGGGACATATGTGAAACTATTGGGGCATCTGTGAAACGACTGGGTGATCTGTGAAACTACTGGGACATATGTGAACTTATTGGGACATCTGTGAAACTATTGGGACATCTGTGAAACTATTGGGACATCTGTGAAGCTATGGGGACATCTGTGAAACTAATGGGACATATGTGAAACTATTGGGGCATCTGTGAAACTACTGGGATCATCTGTGAAACTAGCGGGACATCTGTAAAACTACTGGGACATCTTTGAAACTATTGGAACATCTGTGAAACTATGGGGACATCTGTTAACCTACTGGAATATCTGTAAAACTTCTGGGACATCTGTGAAACTATTGGGACATCTGTTAAACTATTGGGAAATCTGTGAAACTATTGGGACATCTGTGAATCTATTGGGACATCTGTGAAACTATTTGGGACATCTGTTAAACTATTGGGACATCTGTGAAACTACTGGTACATCTGTGAAATTATTGGGACATCTGTGAAACTATGGGGACATCTGTGAAACTAATGGGACATATGTGAACCTATTGGGACATCTGTGAAACTTTTGGGACATCTGTGAAACTATGGCGACATCTGTTAACCTACTGGGACATCTGTGAAACTACTGGGACATCTGTTAAACTACTGGGACATCTGTTGAACTATTGGGACATCTGTGAATCTACTGGGACATCTGTAAAACTACTGGGACATATGTGAATCTATTGGGACATTTGTGAAACTATTGGGACATCTGTGAAACTATTGAGACATCTGTGAAACAACTGGGACATCTGTGAAACTATTGGGACATCTGTGAAACTATTTGGGACATCTGTTAAACTATTGGGACATCTGTGAAACTACTGATACATCTGTTAAATTATTGGGACATCTGTGAAACTATGGGGACATCTGTGAAACTAATGGGACATATGTGAAACTATTCGGGCATCTGTGAAACGACTGGGTGATCTGTGAAACTACTGGGACATATGTGAACTTATTGGGACATCTGTGAGACTATTGGGACATCTGTGAAACTATTGGGACATCTGTGAAACTATGGGGACATCTGTGCAACTAATGGGACATATGTGAAACTATTGGGGCATCTGTGAAACTACTGGGATCATCTGTGAAACTACTGGGACATCTGTAAAACTACTGGGACATCTTTGAAACTATTGGGACATCTGTGAAACTATGGGGACATCTGTTAACCTACTGGAATATCTGTAAAACTCCTGGGACATCTGTGAAACTATTGGGACATCTGTGAAACTATTGGGACATCTGTGAAACTACTGGTACATCTGTGAAATTATTGGGACATCTGTGAAACTATGGGGACATCTGTGAAACTAATGGGACATATGTGAAACTATTGGGGCATCTGTGAAACGACTGGGTGATCTGTGAAACTACTGGGACATATGTGAACTTATTGGGACATCTGTGAAACTATTGGGACATCTGTGAAACTATGGGGACATCTGTTAACCTACTGGAATATCTGTAAAACTTCTGGGACATCTGTGAAACTATTGGGACATCTGTGAAACTATTGGGACATCTGTGAAACTACTGGTACATCTGTGAAATTATTGGGACATCTGTGAAACTATGGGGACATCTGTGAAACTAATGAGACATATGTGAAACTATTGGGGCATCTGTGAAACTACTGGGACATATGTGAACCTATTGGGACATCTGTGAAACTATTGGGACATCTGTGAATCTACTGGGACATCTGTAAAACTACTGGGACATATGTGAATCTATTGGGACATCTGTGAAACTATTGAGACATCTGTGAAACAACTGGGACATCTGTTAAACTATTGGGACATCTGTTAAACTACTGGTACATCTGTTAAATTATTGGGACATCTGTAAAACTATGGGGACATCTGTGAAACTAATGGGACATATGTGAAACTATTGGGGCATCTGTGAAACGACTGGGTGATCTGTGACACTAGTGGGACATATGTGAACTTATTGGGACATCTGTGAAACTATTGGGACATCTGTGAAACTATTGGGACATCTGTGAAACTATGGGGACATCTGTGCAACTAATGGGACATATGTGAAACTATTGGGGCATCTGTGAAACTACTGGGATCATCTGTGAAACTAGCGGGACATCTGTAAAACTACTGGGACATCTTTGAAACTATTGGAACATCTGTGAAACTATGGGGACATCTGTTAACCTACTGGAATATCTGTAAAACTCCTGGGACATCTGTGAAACTATTGGGACATCTGTGAAACTATTGGGACATCTGTGAAACTACTGGTACATCTGTGAAATTATTGGGACATCTGTGAAACTATGGGGACATCTGTGAAACTAATGGGACATATGTGAAACTATTGGGGCATCTGTGAAACGACTGGGTGATCTGTGAAACTACTCGGACATATGTGAACTTATTGGGACATCTGTGAAACTATTGGGACATCTGTGAAACTATGGGGACATCTGTTAACCTACTGGAATATCTGTAAAACTTCTGGGACATCTGTGAAACTATTGGGACATCTGTGAAACTATTGGGACATCTGTGAAACTACTGGTACATCTGTGAAATTATTGGGACATCTGTGAAACTATGGGGACATCTGTGAAACTAATGGGACATATGTGAAACTATTGGGGCATCTGTGAAACTACTGGGACATATGTGAACCTATTGGGACATCTGTGAAACTATTGGGACATCTGTGAAACTATTGGGACATCTGTGAAACTATTGGGACATCTGTGAAACTATGGGGACATCTGTGCAACTAATGGGACATATGTGAAACTATTGGGGCATCTGTGAAACGACTGGGTGATCTGTGACACTAGTGGGACATATGTGAACTTATTGGGACATCTGTGAAACTATTGGGACATCTGTGAAACTATTGGGACATCTGTGAAACTATGGGGACATCTGTTAACCTACTGGAATATCTGTAAAACTCCTGGGACATCTGTGAAACTATTGGGACATCTGTGAAACTATTGGGACATCTGTTAAACTACTGGTACATCTGTGAAATTATTGGGACATCTTTGAAACTATGGGGACATCTGTGAAACTAATGGGACATATGTGAAACTATTGGGGCATCTGTGAAACGACTGGGTGATCTGTGAAACTACTGGGACATATGTGAACTTATTGGGACATCTGTGAAACTATTGGGACATCTGTGAAACTATGGGGACATCTGTTAACCTACTGGAATATCTGTAAAACTTCTGGGACATCTGTGAAACTATTGGGACATCTGTGAAATTATTGGGACATCTGTGAAACTACTGGTACATCTGTGAAATTATTGGGACATCTGTGAAACTATGGGGACATCTGTGAAACTAATGGGACATATGTGAAACTATTGGGGCATCTGTGAAACTACTGGGACATATGTGAACCTATTGGGACATCTGTGAAACTATTGGGACATCTGTGAATCTACTGGGACATCTGTAAAACTACTGGGACATATGTGAATCTATTGGGACATCTGTGAAACTATTGAGACATCTGTGAAACAACTGGGACATCTGTTAAACTATTGGGACATCTGTTAAACTACTGGTACATCTGTTAAATTATTGGGACATCTGTAAAACTATGGGGACATCTGTGAAACTAATGGGACATATGTGAAACTATTGGGGCATCTGTGAAACGACTGGGTGATCTGTGACACTAGTGGGACATATGTGAACTTATTGGGACATCTGTGAAACTATTGGGACATCTGTGAAACTATTGGGACATCTGTGAAACTTTGGGGACATCTGTGCAACTAATGGGACATATGTGAAACTATTGGGGCATCTGTGAAACTACTGGGATCATCTGTGAAACTAGCGGGACATCTGTAAAACTACTGGGACATCTTTGAAACTATTGGAACATCTGTGAAACTATGGGGACATCTGTTAACCTACTGGAATATCTGTAAAACATCTGGGAAATCTGTGAAACTATTGGGACATCTGTGAAACTATTGGGAAATCTGTGAAACTATTGGGACATCTGTGAATCTATTGGGACATCTGTGAAACTATTTGGGACATCTGTTAAACTATTTGGACATCTGTGAAACTACTGGTACATCTGTGAAATTATTGGGACATCTGTGAAACTATGGGGACATCTGTGAAACTAATGGGACATATGTGAAACTATTGGGGCATCTGTGAAACTACTGGGACATATGTGAACCTATTGGGACATCTGTGAAACTTTTGGGACATCTGTGAAACTATGGGGACATCTGTTAACCTACTGGGACATCTGTGAAACTACTGGGACATCTGTTAAACTACTGGGACATCTGTTGAACTATTGGGACATCTGTGAATCTACTGGGACATCTGTAAAACTACTGGGACATATGTGAATCTATTGGGACATCTGTGAAACTATTGGGACATCTGTGAAACTATTGAGACATCTGTGAAACAACTGGGACATCTGTGAAACTATTGGGACATCTGTGAAACTATTTGGGACATCTGTTAAACTATTGGGACATCTGTGAAACTACTGATACATCTGTTAAATTATTGGGACATCTGTGAAACTATGGGGACATCTGTGAAACTAATGGGACATATGTGAAACTATTGGGGCATCTGTGAAACGACTGGGTGATCTGTGAAACTACTGGGACATATGTGAACTTATTGGGACATCTGTGAGACTATTGGGACATCTGTGAAACTATTGGGACATCTGTGAAACTATGGGGACATCTGTGAAACTAATGGGACATATGTGAAACTATTGGGACATCTGTGAAACTACTGGTACATCTGTTAAATTATTGGGACATCTGTAAAACTATGGGGACATCTGTGAAACTAATGGGACATATGTGAAACTATTGGGGCATCTGTGAAACGACTGGGTGATCTGTGACACTAGTGGGACATATGTGAACTTATTGGGACATCTGTGAAACTATTGGGACATCTGTGAAACTATTGGGACATCTGTGAAACTATGGGGACATGTGCAACTAATGGGACATATGTGAAACTATTGGGGCATCTGTGAAACTACTGGGACATATGTGGACCTATTGGGACATCTGTGAAACTATTGGGACATCTGTGAATCTACTGGGACATCTGTAAAACTACTGGGACATATGTGAATCTATTGGGACATCTGTGAAACTATTGAGACATCTGTGAAACAACTGGGACATCTGTTAAACTATTGGGACATCTGTGAATCTATTGGCACATCTGTGAAACTATTTGGGACATCTGTTAAACTATTGGGACATCTGTGAAACTACTGGTACATCTGTGAAATTATTGGGACATCTGTGAAACTATGGGGACATCTGTGAAACTAATGGGACATATGTGAAACTATTGGGGCATCTGTGAAACTACTGGGACATATGTGAACCTATTGGGACATCTGTGAAACTTTTGGGACATCTGTAAAACTACTGGGACATCTTTGAAACTACTGGTACATCTGTGAAATTATTGGGACATCTGTGAAACTATGGGGACATCTGTGAAACTAATGGGACATATGTGAAACTATTGGGGCATCTGTGAAACTACTGGGACATATGTGAACCTATTGGGACATCTGTGAAACTACTGGGATCATCTGTGAAACTAGCGGGACATCTGTAAAACTACTGGGACATCTTTGAAACTATTGGAACATCTGTGAAACTATGGGGACATCTGTTAACCTACTGGAATATCTGTAAAACATCTGGGAAATCTGTGAAACTATTGGGACATCTGTGAAACTATTGGGAAATCTGTGAAACTATTGGGACATCTGTGAATCTATTGGGACATCTGTGAAACTATTTGGGACATCTGTTAAACTATTTGGACATCTGTGAAACTACTGGTACATCTGTGAAATTATTGGGACATCTGTGAAACTATGGGGACATCTGTGAAACTAATGGGACATATGTGAAACTATTGGGGCATCTGTGAAACTACTGGGACATATGTGAACCTATTGGGACATCTGTGAAACTTTTGGGACATCTGTGAAACTATGGGGACATCTGTTAACCTACTGGGACATCTGTGAAACTACTGGGACATCTGTTAAACTACTGGGACATCTGTTGAACTATTGGGACATCTGTGAATCTACTGGGACATCTGTAAAACTACTGGGACATATGTGAATCTATTGGGACATCTGTGAAACTATTGGGACATCTGTGAAACTATTGAGACATCTGTGAAACAACTGGGACATCTGTGAAACTATTGGGACATCTGTGAAACTATTTGGGACATCTGTTAAACTATTGGGACATCTGTGAAACTACTGATACATCTGTTAAATTATTGGGACATCTGTGAAACTATGGGGACATCTGTGAAACTAATGGGACATATGTGAAACTATTGGGGCATCTGTGAAACGACTGGGTGATCTGTGAAACTACTGGGACATATGTGAACTTATTGGGACATCTGTGAGACTATTGGGACATCTGTGAAACTATTTGGGACATCTGTTAAACTATTGGGACATCTGTGAAACTACTGATACATCTGTTAAATTATTGGGACATCTGTGAAACTATGGGGACATCTGTGAAACTAATGGGACATATGTGAAACTATTGGGGCATCTGTGAAACGACTGGGTGATCTGTGAAACTAATGGGACATATGTGAAACTATTGGGACATCTGTGAAACTACTGGTACATCTGTTAAATTATTGGGACATCTGTAAAACTATGGGGACATCTGTGAAACTAATGGGACATATGTGAAACTATTGGGGCATCTGTGAAACGACTGGGTGATCTGTGACACTAGTGGGACATATGTGAACTTATTGGGACATCTGTGAAACTATTGGGACATCTGTGAAACTATTGGGACATCTGTGAAACTATGGGGACATGTGCAACTAATGGGACATATGTGAAACTATTGGGGCATCTGTGAAACTACTGGGACATATGTGAACCTATTGGGACATCTGTGAAACTATTGGGACATCTGTGAATCTACTGGGACATCTGTAAAACTACTGGGACATATGTGAATCTATTGGGACATCTGTGAAACTATTGAGACATCTGTGAAACAACTGGGACATCTGTTAAACTATTGGGACATCTGTGAATCTATTGGGACATCTGTGAAACTATTTGGGACATCTGTTAAACTATTGGGACATCTGTGAAACTACTGGTACATCTGTGAAATTATTGGGACATCTGTGAAACTATGGGGACATCTGTGAAACTAATGGGACATATGTGAAACTATTGGGGCATCTGTGAAACTACTGGGACATATGTGAACCTATTGGGACATCTGTGAAACTTTTGAGACATCTGTAAAACTACTGGGACATCTTTGAAACTACTGGTACATCTGTGAAATTATTGGGACATCTGTGAAACTATGGGGACATCTGTGAAACTAATGGGACATATGTGAAACTATTGGGGCATCTGTGAAACTACTGGGACATATGTGAACCTATTGGGACATCTGTGAAACTACTGGGATCATCTGTGAAACTAGCGGGACATCTGTAAAACTACTGGGACATCTTTGAAACTATTGGAACATCTGTGAAACTATGGGGACATCTGTTAACCTACTGGAATATCTGTAAAACTCCTGGGACATCTGTGAAACTATTGGGACATCTGTGAAACTATTGGGACATCTGTGAAACTACTGGTACATCTGTGAAATTATTGGTACATCTGTGAAACTATGGGGACATCTGTGAAACTAATGGGACATATGTGAAACTATTGGGGCATCTGTGAAACGACTGGGTGATCTGTGACACTAGTGGGACATATGTGAACTTATTGGGACATCTGTGAAACTATTGGGACATCTGTGAAACTATTGGGACATCTGTGAAACTATTGGTACATCTGTGAAACTATGGGGACATCTGTGCAACTAATGGGACATATGTGAAACTATTGGGGCATCTGTGAAACTACTGGGATCATCTGTGAAACTAGCGGGACATCTGTAAAACTACTGGGACATCTTTGAAACTATTGGAACATCTGTGAAACTATGGGGACATCTGTTAACCTACTGGAATATCTGTAAAACTTCTGGGAAATCTGTGAAACTATTGGGACATCTGTGAAACTATTGGGAAATCTGTGAAACTATTGGGACATCTGTGAATCTATTGGGACATCTGTGAAACTATTTGGGACATCTGTTAAACTATTGGGACATCTGTGAAACTACTGGTACATCTGTGAAATTATTGGGACATCTGTGAAACTATGGGGACATCTGTGAAACTAATGGGACATATGTGAAACTATTGGGGCATCTGTGAAACTACTGGGACATATGTGAACCTATTGGGACATCTGTGAAACTTTTGGGACATCTGTGAAACTATGGGGACATCTGTTAACATACTGGGACATCTGTGAAACTACTGGGACATCTGTTAAACTACTGGGACATCTGTTGAACTATTGGGACATCTGTGAATCTACTGGGACATCTGTAAAACTACTGGGACATATGTGAATCTATTGGGACATCTGTGAAACTATTGGGACATCTGTGAAACTATTGAGACATCTGTGAAACAACTGGGACATATGTGAAACTATTGGGGCATCTGTGAAACGACTGGGTGATCTGTGACACTAGTGGGACATATGTGAACTTATTGGGACATCTGTGAAACTATTGGGACATCTGTGAAACTAATGGGACATATGTGAAACTACTGGTACATCTGTTAAATTATTGGGACATCTGTAAAACTATGGGGACATCTGTGAAACTAATGGGACATATGTGAAACTATTGGGGCATCTGTGAAACGACTGGGTGATCTGTGACACTAGTGGGACATATGTGAACTTATTGGGACATCTGTGAAACTATTGGGACATCTGTGAAACTATTGGGACATCTGTGGAACTATGGGGACATGTGCAACTAATGGGACATATGTGAAACTATTGGGGCATCTGTGAAACTACTGGGACATATGTGAACCTATTGGGACATCTGTGAAACTATTGGGACATCTGTGAATCTACTGGGACATCTGTAAAACTACTGGGACATATGTGAATCTATTGGGACATCTGTGAAACTATTGAGACATCTGTGAAACAACTGGGACATCTGTTAAACTATTGGGACATCTGTGAATCTATTGGGACATCTGTGAAACTATTTGGGACATCTGTTAAACTATTGGGACATCTGTGAAACTACTGGTACATCTGTGAAATTATTGGGACATCTGTGAAACTATGGGGACATCTGTGAAACTAATGGGACATATGTGAAACTATTGGGGCATCTGTGAAACTACTGGGACATATGTGAACCTATTGGGACATCTGTGAAACTTTTGGGACATCTGTAAAACTACTGGGACATCTGTAAAACTACTGGGACATCTTTGAAACTATTGGGACATCTGTGAAACTATTGGGACATCTGTTAAACTTCTGGGACATCTGTGAAACTATTGGGACATCTGTGAAACTATTTGGGACATCTGTTAAAGTATTGGGACATCTGTGAAACTACTGGTACATCTGTTAAATTATTGGGACATCTGTGAAACTATGGGGACATCTGTGAAACTAATGGGACATATGTGAAACTATTGGGGCATCTGTGAAACGACTGGGTGATCTGTGAAACTACTGGGACATATGTGAACTTATTGGGACATCTGTGAAACTATTGGGACATCTGTGAAACTATTGGGACATCTGTGAAACTACTGGTACATCTGTGAAATTATTGGGACATCTGTGAAACTATGGGGACATCTGTGAAACTAATGGGACATATGTGAAACTATTGGGGCATCTGTGAAACTACTGGGACATATGTGAACCTATTGGGACATCTGTGAAACTATTGGGACATCTCTGAAACTATTGGGACATCTGTGAAACTATTGGGACATCTGTGAAACTATGGGGACATCTGTGCAACTAATGGGACATATGTGAAACTATTGGGGCATCTGTGAAACGACTGGGTGATCTGTGACACTAGTGGGACATATGTGAACTTATTGGGACATCTGTGAAACTATTGGGACATCTGTGAAACTATTGGGACATCTGTGAAACTATGGGGACATCTGTTAACCTACTGGAATATCTGTAAAACTCCTGGGACATCTGTGAAACTATTGGGACATCTGTGAAACTATTGGGACATCTGTTAAACTACTGGTACATCTGTGAAATTATTGGGACATCTGTGAAACTATGGGGACATCTGTGAAACTAATGGGACATATGTGAAACTATTGGGGCATCTGTGAAACGACTGGGTGATCTGTGAAACTACTGGGACATATGTGAACTTATTGGGACATCTGTGAAACTATTGGGACATCTGTGAAACTATGGGGACATCTGTTAACCTACTGGAATATCTGTAAAACTTCTGGGACATCTGTGAAACTATTGGGACATCTGTGAAATTATTGGGACATCTGTGAAACTACTGGTACATCTGTGAAATTATTGGGACATCTGTGAAACTATGGGGACATCTGTGAAACTAATGGGACATATGTGAAACTATTGGGGCATCTGTGAAACTACTGGGACATATGTGAACCTATTGGGACATCTGTGAAACTATTGGGACATCTGTGAATCTACTGGGACATCTGTAAAACTACTGGGACATATGTGAATCTATTGGGACATCTGTGAAACTATTGAGACATCTGTGAAACAACTGGGACATCTGTTAAACTATTGGGACATCTGTTAAACTACTGGTACATCTGTTAAATTATTGGGACATCTGTAAAACTATGGGGACATCTGTGAAACTAATGGGACATATGTGAAACTATTGGGGCATCTGTGAAACGACTGGGTGATCTGTGACACTAGTGGGACATATGTGAACTTATTGGGACATCTGTGAAACTATTGGGACATCTGTGAAACTATTGGGACATCTGTGAAACTATGGGGACATCTGTGCAACTAATGGGACATATGTGAAACTATTGGGGCATCTGTGAAACTACTGGGATCATCTGTGAAACTAGCGGGACATCTGTAAAACTACTGGGACATCTTTGAAACTATTGGAACATCTGTGAAACTATGGGGACATCTGTTAACCTACTGGAATATCTGTAAAACATCTGGGAAATCTGTGAAACTATTGGGACATCTGTGAAACTATTGGGAAATCTGTGAAACTATTGGGACATCTGTGAATCTATTGGGACATCTGTGAAACTATTTGGGACATCTGTTAAACTATTGGGACATCTGTGAAACTACTGGTACATCTGTGAAATTATTGGGACATCTGTGAAACTATGGGGACATCTGTGAAACTAATGGGACATATGTGAAACTATTGGGGCATCTGTGAAACTACTGGGACATATGTGAACCTATTGGGACATCTGTGAAACTTTTGGGACATCTGTGAAACTATGGGGACATCTGTTAACCTACTGGGACATCTGTGAAACTACTGGGACATCTGTTAAACTACTGGGACATCTGTTGAACTATTGGGACATCTGTGAATCTACTGGGACATCTGTAAAACTACTGGGACATATGTGAATCTATTGGGACATCTGTGAAACTATTGGGACATCTGTGAAACTATTGAGACATCTGTGAAACAACTGGGACATCTGTGAAACTATTGGGACATCTGTGAAACTATTTGGGACATCTGTTAAACTATTGGGACATCTGTGAAACTACTGATACATCTGTTAAATTATTGGGACATCTGTGAAACTATGGGGACATCTGTGAAACTAATGGGACATATGTGAAACTATTGGGGCATCTGTGAAACGACTGGGTGATCTGTGAAACTACTGGGACATATGTGAACTTATTGGGACATCTGTGAGACTATTGGGACATCTGTGAAACTATTGGGACATCTGTGAAACTATGGGGACATCTGTGAAACTAATGGGACATATGTGAAACTATTGAGACATCTGTGAAACTACTGGTACATCTGTTAAATTATTGGGACATCTGTAAAACTATGGGGACATCTGTGAAACTAATGGGACATATGTGAAACTATTGGGGCATCTGTGAAACGACTGGGTGATCTGTGACACTAGTGGGACATATGTGAACTTATTGGGACATCTGTGAAACTATTGGGACATCTGTGAAACTATTGGGACATCTGTGAAACTATGGGGACATGTGCAACTAATGGGACATATGTGAAACTATTGGGGCATCTGTGAAACTACTGGGAAATATGTGAACCTATTGGGACATCTGTGAAACTATTGGGACATCTGTGAATCTACTGGGACATCTGTAAAACTACTGGGACATATGTGAATCTATTGGGACATCTGTGAAACTATTGAGACATCTGTGAAACAACTGGGACATCTGTTAAACTATTGGGACATCTGTGAATCTATTGGGACATCTGTGAAACTATTTGGGACATCTGTTAAACTATTGGGACATCTGTGAAACTACTGGTACATCTGTGAAATTATTGGGACATCTGTGAAACTATGGGGACATCTGTGAAACTAATGGGACATATGTGAAACTATTGGGGCATCTGTGAAACTACTGGGACATATGTGAACCTATTGGGACATCTGTGAAACTTTTGGGACATCTGTGAAACTATGGGGACATCTGTTAACCTACTGGGACATCTGTGAAACTACTGGGACATCTGTTAAACTACTGGGACATCTGATGAACTATTGGGACATCTGTGAATCTACTGGGACATCTGTAAAACTACTGGGACATATGTGAATCTATTGGGACATCTGTGAAACTATTGGGACATCTGTGAAACTATTGAGACATCTGTGAAACAACTGGGACATCTGTGAAACTATTGGGACATCTGTGAAACTATTTGGGACATCTGTTAAACTATTGGGACATCTGTGAAACTACTGATACATCTGTTAAATTATTGGGACATCTGTGAAACTATGGGGAAATCTGTGAAACTAATGGGACATATGTGAAACTATTGGGGCATCTGTGAAACGACTGGGTGATCTGTGAAACTACTGGGACATATGTGAACTTATTGGGACATCTGTGAGACTATTGGGACATCTGTGAAACTATTGGGACATCTGTGAAACTATGGGGACATCTGTGAAACTAATGGGACATATGTGAAACTATTGGGACATCTGTGAAACTACTGGTACATCTGTTAAATTATTGGGACATCTGTAAAACTATGGGGACATCTGTGAAACTAATGGGACATATGTGAAACTATTGGGGCATCTGTGAAACGACTGGGTGATCTGTGACACTAGTGGGACATATGTGAACTTATTGGGACATCTGTGAAACTATTGGGACATCTGTGAAACTATTGGGACATCTGTGAAACTATGGGGACATGTGCAACTAATGGGACATATGTGAAACTATTGGGGCATCTGTGAAACTACTGGGACATATGTGAACCTATTGGGACATCTGTGAAACTATTGGGACATCTGTGAATCTACTGGGACATCTGTAAAACTACTGGGACATATGTGAATCTATTGGGACATCTGTGAAACTATTGAGACATCTGTGAAACAACTGGGACATCTGTTAAACTATTGGGACATCTGTTAAACTACTGGTACATCTGTTAAATTATTGGGACATCTGTAAAACTATAGGGACATCTGTGAAACTAATGGGACATATGTGAAACTATTGGGGCATCTGTGAAACGACTGGGTGATCTGTGACACTAGTGGGACATATGTGAACTTATTGGGACATCTGTGAAACTATTGGGACATCTGTGAAACTATTGGGACATCTGTGAAACTATGGGGACATCTGTGCAACTAATGGGACATATGTGAAACTATTGGGGCATCTGTGAAACTACTGGGATCATCTGTGAAACTAGCGGGACATCTGTAAAACTACTGGGACATCTTTGAAACTATTGGAACATCTGTGAAACTATGGGGACATCTGTTAACCTACTGGAATATCTGTAAAACTTTGGGAAATCTGTGAAACTATTGGGACATCTGTGAAACTATTGGGAAATCTGTGAAACTATTGGGACATCTGTGAATCTATTGGGACATCTGTGAAACTATTTGGGACATCTGTTAAACTATTGGGACATCTGTGAAACTACTGGTACATCTGTGAAATTATTGGGACATCTGTGAAACTATGGGGACATCTGTGAAACTAATGGGACATATGTGAAACTATTGGGGCATCTGTGAAACTACTGGGACATATGTGAACCTATTGGGACATCTGTGAAACTTTTGGGACATCTGTGAAACTATGGGGACATCTGTTAACCTACTGGGACATCTGTGAAACTACTGGGACATCTGATAAACTACTGGGACATCTGTTGAACTATTGGGACATCTGTGAATCTACTGGGACATCTGTAAAACTACTGGGACATATGTGAATCTATTGGGACATCTGTGAAACTATTGGGACATCTGTGAAACTATTGAGACATCTGTGAAACAACTGGGACATCTGTGAAACTATTGGGACATCTGTGAAACTATTTGGGACATCTGTTAAACTATTGGGACATCTGTGAAACTACTGATACATCTGTTAAATTATTGGGACATCTGTGAAACTATGGGGACATCTGTGAAACTAATGGGACATATGTGAAACTATTGGGGCATCTGTGAAACGACTGGGTGATCTGTGAAACTACTGGGACATATGTGAACTTATTGGGACATCTGTGAGACTATTGGGACATCTGTGAAACTATTGGGACATCTGTGAAACTATGGGGACATCTGTGAAACTAATGGGACATATGTGAAACTATTGGGACATCTGTGAAACTACTGGTACATCTGTTAAATTATTGGGACATCTGTAAAACTATGGGGACATCTGTGAAACTAATGGGACATATGTGAAACCATTGGGGCATCTGTGAAACGACTGGGTGATCTGTGACACTAGTGGGACATATGTGAACTTATTGGGACATCTGTGAAACTATTGGGACATCTGTGAAACTATTGGGACATCTGTGAAACTATGGGGACATATGTGAACCTATTGGGACATCTGTGAAACTATTGGGACATCTGTGAATCTACTGGGACATCTGTAAAACTACTGGGACATATGTGAATCTATTGGGACATCTGTGAAACTATTGAGACATCTGTGAAACAACTGGGACATCTGTTAAACTATTGGGACATCTGTTAAACTACTGGTACATCTGTTAAATTATTGGGACATCTGTAAAACTATGGGGACATCTGTGAAACTAATGGGACATATGTGAAACTATTGGGGCATCTGTGAAACGACTGGGTGATCTGTGACACTAGTGGGACATATGTGAACTTATTGGGACATCTGTGAAACTATTGGGACATCTGTGAAACTATTGGGACATCTGTGAAACTATGGGGACATCTGTGAAACTACTGGGATCATCTGTGAAACTAGCGGGACATCTGTAAAACTACTGGGACATCTTTGAAACTATTGGAACATCTGTGAAACTATGGGGACATCTGTTAACCTACTGGAATATCTGTAAAACTCCTGGGACATCTGTGAAACTATTGGGACATCTGTGAAACTATTGGGACATCTGTGAAACTACTGGTACATCTGTGAAATTATTGGTACATCTGTGAAACTATGGGGACATCTGTGAAACTAATGGGACATATGTGAAACTATTGGGGTATCTGTGAAACGACTGGGTGATCTGTGACACTAGTGGGACATATGTGAACTTATTGGGACATCTGTGAAACTATTGGGACATCTGTGAAACTATTGGGACATCTGTGAAACTATTGGGACATCTGTGAAACTATGGGGACATCTGTGCAACTAATGGGACATATGTGAAACTATTGGGGCATCTGTGAAACTACTGGGATCATCTGTGAAACTAGCGGGACATCTGTAAAACTACTGGGACATCTTTGAAACTATTGGAACATCTGTGAAACTATGGGGACATCTGTTAACCTACTGGAATATCTGTAAAACTTCTGGGAAATCTGTGAAACTATTGGGACATCTGTGAAACTATTGGGAAATCTGTGAAACTATTGGGACATCTGTGAATCTATTGGGACATCTCTGAAACTATTTGGGACATCTGTTAAACTATTGGGACATCTGTGAAACTACTGGTACATCTGTGAAATTATTGGGACATCTGTGAAACTATGGGGACATCTGTGAAACTAATGGGACATATGTGAAACTATTGGGGCATCTGTGAAACTACTGGGACATATGTGAACCTATTGGGACATCTGTGAAACTTTTGGGACATCTGTGAAACTATGGGGACATCTGTTAACCTACTGGGACATCTGTGAAACTAATGGGACATCTGTTAAACTACAGGGACATCTGTTGAACTATTGGGACATCTGTGAATCTACTGGGACATCTGTAAAACTACTGGGACATATGTGAATCTATTGGGACATCTGTGAAACTATTGGGACATCTGTGAAACTATTGAGACATCTGTGAAACAACTGGGACATCTGTGAAACTATTGGGACATCTGTGAAACTATTTGGGACATCTGTTAAACTATTGGGACATCTGTGAAACTACTGATACATCTGTAAATTATTGGGACATCTGTGAAACTATGGGGACATCTGTGAAACTAATGGGACATATGTGGAACTATTGGGGCATCTGTGAAACGACTGGGTGATCTGTGAAACTACTGGGACATATGTGAACTTATTGGGACATCTGTGAGACTATTGGGACATCTGTGAAACTATTGGGACATCTGTGAAACTATGGGGACATCTGTGAAACTAATGGGACATATGTGAAACTATTGGGACATCTGTGAAACTACTGGTACATCTGTTAAATTATTGGGACATCTGTAAAACTATGGGGACATCTGTGAAACTAATGGGACATATGTGAAACTATTGGGGCATCTGTGAAACGACTGGGTGATCTGTGACACTAGTGGGACATATGTGAACTTATTGGGACATCTGTGAAACTATTGGGACATCTGTGAAACTATTGGGACATCTGTGAAACTATGGGGACATGTGCAACTAATGGGACATATGTGAAACTATTGGGGCATCTGTGAAACTACTGGGACATATGTGAACCTATTGGGACATCTGTGAAACTATTGGGACATCTGTGAATCTACTGGGACATCTGTAAAACTACTGGGACATATGTGAATCTATTGGGACATCTGTGAAACTATTGAAACATCTGTGAAACAACTGGGACATCTGTTAAACTATTGGGACATCTGTTAAACTACTGGTACATCTGTTAAATTATTGGGACATCTGTAAAACTATGGGGACATCTGTGAAACTAATGGGACATATGTGAAACTATTGGGACATCTGTGAAACTATTGGGACATCTGTGAAACTATGGGGACATCTGTGCAACTAATGGGACATATGTGAAACTATTGGGGCATCTGTGAAACTACTGGGATCATCTGTGAAACTAGCGGGACATCTGTAAAACTACTGGGACATCTTTGAAACTATTGGAACATCTGTGAAACTATGGGGACATCTGTTAACCTACTGGAATATCTGTAAAACTCCTGGGACATCTGTGAAACTATTGGGACATCTGTGAAACTATTGGGACATCTGTGAAACTACTGGTACATCTGTGAAATTATTGGGACATCTGTGAAACTATGGGGACATCTGTGAAACTAATGGGACATATGTGAAACTATTGGGGCATCTGTGAAACGACTGGGTGATCTGTGAAACTACTGGGACATATGTGAACTTACTGGGACATCTGTGAAACTATTGGGACATCTGTGAAACAACTGGGACATCTGTTAAACTATTGGGACATCTGTTAAACTACTGGTACATCTGTTAAATTATTGGGACATCTGTAAAACTATGGGGACATCTGTGAAACTAATGGGACATATGTGAAACTATTGGGACATCTGTGAAACTATTGGGACATCTGTGAAACTATGGGGACATCTGTGCAACTAATGGGACATATGTGAAACTATTGGGGCATCTGTGAAACTACTGGGATCATCTGTGAAACTAGCGGGACATCTGTAAAACTACTGGGACATCTTTGAAACTATTGGAACATCTGTGAAACTATGGGGACATCTGTTAACCTACTGGAATATCTGTAAAACTCCTGGGACATCTGTGAAACTATTGGGACATCTGTGAAACTATTGGGACATCTGTGAAACTACTGGTACATCTGTGAAATTATTGGGACATCTGTGAAACTATGGGGACATCTGTGAAACTAATGGGACATATGTGAAACTATTGGGGTATCTGTGAAACGACTGGGTGATCTGTGACACTAGTGGGACATATGTGAACTTATTGGGACATCTGTGAAACTATTGGGACATCTGTGAAACTATTGGGACATCTGTGAAACTATTGGGACATCTGTGAAACTATGGGGACATCTGTGCAACTAATGGGACATATGTGAAACTATTGGGGCATCTGTGAAACTACTGGGATCATCTGTGAAACTAGCGGGACATCTGTAAAACTACTGGGACATCTTTGAAACTATTGGAACATCTGTGAAACTATGGGGACATCTGTTAACCTACTGGAATATCTGTAAAACTTCTGGGAAATCTGTGAAACTATTGGGACATCTGTGAAACTATTGGGAAATCTGTGAAACTATTGGGACATCTGTGAATCTATTGGGACATCTCTGAAACTATTTGGGACATCTGTTAAACTATTGGGACATCTGTGAAACTACTGGTACATCTGTGAAATTATTGGGACATCTGTGAAACTATGGGGACATCTGTGAAACTAATGGGACATATGTGAAACTATTGGGGCATCTGTGAAACTACTGGGACATATGTGAACCTATTGGGACATCTGTGAAACTTTTGGGACATCTGTGAAACTATGGGGACATCTGTTAACCTACTGGGACATCTGTGAAACTAATGGGACATCTGTTAAACTACAGGGACATCTGTTGAACTATTGGGACATCTGTGAATCTACTGGGACATCTGTAAAACTACTGGGACATATGTGAATCTATTGGGACATCTGTGAAACTATTGGGACATCTGTGAAACTATTGAGACATCTGTGAAACAACTGGGACATCTGTGAAACTATTGGGACATCTGTGAAACTATTTGGGACATCTGTTAAACTATTGGGACATCTGTGAAACTACTGATACATCTGTAAATTATTGGGACATCTGTGAAACTATGGGGACATCTGTGAAACTAATGGGACATATGTGGAACTATTGGGGCATCTGTGAAACGACTGGGTGATCTGTGAAACTACTGGGACATATGTGAACTTATTGGGACATCTGTGAGACTATTGGGACATCTGTGAAACTATTGGGACATCTGTGAAACTATGGGGACATCTGTGAAACTAATGGGACATATGTGAAACTATTGGGACATCTGTGAAACTACTGGTACATCTGTTAAATTATTGGGACATCTGTAAAACTATGGGGACATCTGTGAAACTAATGGGACATATGTGAAACTATTGGGGCATCTGTGAAACGACTGGGTGATCTGTGACACTAGTGGGACATATGTGAACTTATTGGGACATCTGTGAAACTATTGGGACATCTGTGAAACTATTGGGACATCTGTGAAACTATGGGGACATGTGCAACTAATGGGACATATGTGAAACTATTGGGGCATCTGTGAAACTACTGGGACATATGTGAACCTATTGGGACATCTGTGAAACTATTGGGACATCTGTGAATCTACTGGGACATCTGTAAAACTACTGGGACATATGTGAATCTATTGGGACATCTGTGAAACTATTGAAACATCTGTGAAACAACTGGGACATCTGTTAAACTATTGGGACATCTGTTAAACTACTGGTACATCTGTTAAATTATTGGGACATCTGTAAAACTATGGGGACATCTGTGAAACTAATGGGACATATGTGAAACTATTGGGACATCTGTGAAACTATTGGGACATCTGTGAAACTATGGGGACATCTGTGCAACTAATGGGACATATGTGAAACTATTGGGGCATCTGTGAAACTACTGGGATCATCTGTGAAACTAGCGGGACATCTGTAAAACTACTGGGACATCTTTGAAACTATTGGAACATCTGTGAAACTATGGGGACATCTGTTAACCTACTGGAATATCTGTAAAACTCCTGGGACATCTGTGAAACTATTGGGACATCTGTGAAACTATTGGGACATCTGTGAAACTACTGGTACATCTGTGAAATTATTGGGACATCTGTGAAACTATGGGGACATCTGTGAAACTAATGGGACATATGTGAAACTATTGGGGCATCTGTGAAACGACTGGGTGATCTGTGAAACTACTGGGACATATGTGAACTTACTGGGACATCTGTGAAACTATTGGGACATCTGTGAAACAACTGGGACATCTGTTAAACTATTGGGACATCTGTTAAACTACTGGTACATCTGTTAAATTATTGGGACATCTGTAAAACTATGGGGACATCTGTGAAACTAATGGGACATATGTGAAACTATTGGGACATCTGTGAAACTATTGGGACATCTGTGAAACTATGGGGACATCTGTGCAACTAATGGGACATATGTGAAACTATTGGGGCATCTGTGAAACTACTGGGATCATCTGTGAAACTAGCGGGACATCTGTAAAACTACTGGGACATCTTTGAAACTATTGGAACATCTGTGAAACTATGGGGACATCTGTTAACCTACTGGAATATCTGTAAAACTCCTGGGACATCTGTGAAACTATTGGGACATCTGTGAAACTATTGGGACATCTGTGAAACTACTGGTACATCTGTGAAATTATTGGGACATCTGTGAAACTATGGGGACATCTGTGAAACTAATGGGACATATGTGAAACTATTGGGGCATCTGTGAAACGACTGGGTGATCTGTGAAACTACTGGGACATATGTGAACTTACTGGGACATCTGTGAAACTATTGGGACATCTGTGAAACTATGGGGACATCTGTTAACCTACTGGAATATCTGTAAAACTTCTGGGACATCTGTGAAACTATTGGGACATCTGTGAAACTATTGGGACATCTGTGAAACTACTGGTACATCTGTGAAATTATTGGGACATATGTGAAACTATGGGGACATCTGTGAAACTAATGGGACATATGTGAAACTATTGGGGCATCTGTGAAACTACTGGGACATATGTGAACCTATTGGGACATCTGTGAAACTATTGGGACATCTGTGAATCTACTGGGACATCTGTAAAACTACTGGGACATATGTGAATCTATTGGGACATCTGTGAAACTATTGAGACATCTGTGAAACAACTGGGACATCTGTTAAACTATTGGGACATCTGTTAAACTACTGGTACATCTGTTAAATTATTGGGACATCTGTAAAACTATGGGGACATCTGTGAAACTAATGGGACATATGTGAAACTATTGGGGCATCTGTGAAACGACTGGGTGATCTGTGACACTAGTGGGACATATGTGAACTTATTGGGACATCTGTGAAACTATTGGGACATCTGTGAAACTATTGGGACATCTGTGAAACTATGGGGACATCTGTGAAACTACTGGGATCATCTGTGAAACTAGCGGGACATCTGTAAAACTACTGGGACATCTTTGAAACTATTGGAACATCTGTGAAACTATGGGGACATCTGTTAACCTACTGGAATATCTGTAAAACTCCTGGGACATCTGTGAAACTATTGGGACATCTGTGAAACTATTGGGACATCTGTGAGACTACTGGTACATCTGTGAAATTATTGGTACATCTGTGAAACTATGGGGACATCTGTGAAACTAATGGGACATATGTGAAACTATTGGGGTATCTGTGAAACGACTGGGTGATCTGTGACACTAGTGGGACATATGTGAACTTATTGGGACATCTGTGAAACTATTGGGACATCTGTGAAACTATTGGGACATCTGTGAAACTATTGGGACATCTGTGAAACTATGGGGACATCTGTGCAACTAATGGGACATATGTGAAACTATTGGGGCATCTGTGAAACTACTGGGATCATCTGTGAAACTAGCGGGACATCTGTAAAACTACTGGGACATCTTTGAAACTATTGGAACATCTGTGAAACTATGGGGACATCTGTTAACCTACTGGAATATCTGTAAAACTTCTGGGAAATCTGTGAAACTATTGGGACATCTGTGAAACTATTGGGAAATCTGTGAAACTATTGGGACATCTGTGAATCTATTGGGACATCTCTGAAACTATTTGGGACATCTGTTAAACTATTGGGACATCTGTGAAACTACTGGTACATCTGTGAAATTATTGGGACATCTGTGAAACTATGGGGACATCTGTGAAACTAATGGGACATATGTGAAACTATTGGGGCATCTGTGAAACTACTGGGACATATGTGAACCTATTGGGACATCTGTGAAACTTTTGGGACATCTGTGAAACTATGGGGACATCTGTTAACCTACTGGGACATCTGTGAAACTAATGGGACATCTGTTAAACTACAGGGACATCTGTTGAACTATTGGGACATCTGTGAATCTACTGGGACATCTGTAAAACTACTGGGACATATGTGAATCTATTGGGACATCTGTGAAACTATTGGGACATCTGTGAAACTATTGAGACATCTGTGAAACAACTGGGACATCTGTGAAACTATTGGGACATCTGTGAAACTATTTGGGACATCTGTTAAACTATTGGGACATCTGTGAAACTACTGATACATCTGTAAATTATTGGGACATCTGTGAAACTATGGGGACATCTGTGAAACTAATGGGACATATGTGGAACTATTGGGGCATCTGTGAAACGACTGGGTGATCTGTGAAACTACTGGGACATATGTGAACTTATTGGGACATCTGTGAGACTATTGGGACATCTGTGAAACTATTGGGACATCTGTGAAACTATGGGGACATCTGTGAAACTAATGGGACATATGTGAAACTATTGGGACATCTGTGAAACTACTGGTACATCTGTTAAATTATTGGGACATCTGTAAAACTATGGGGACATCTGTGAAACTAATGGGACATATGTGAAACTATTGGGGCATCTGTGAAACGACTGGGTGATCTGTGACACTAGTGGGACATATGTGAACTTATTGGGACATCTGTGAAACTATTGGGACATCTGTGAAACTATTGGGACATCTGTGAAACTATGGGGACATGTGCAACTAATGGGACATATGTGAAACTATTGGGGCATCTGTGAAACTACTGGGACATATGTGAACCTATTGGGACATCTGTGAAACTATTGGGACATCTGTGAATCTACTGGGACATCTGTAAAACTACTGGGACATATGTGAATCTATTGGGACATCTGTGAAACTATTGAAACATCTGTGAAACAACTGGGACATCTGTTAAACTATTGGGACATCTGTTAAACTACTGGTACATCTGTTAAATTATTGGGACATCTGTAAAACTATGGGGACATCTGTGAAACTAATGGGACATATGTGAAACTATTGGGACATCTGTGAAACTATTGGGACATCTGTGAAACTATGGGGACATCTGTGCAACTAATGGGACATATGTGAAACTATTGGGGCATCTGTGAAACTACTGGGATCATCTGTGAAACTAGCGGGACATCTGTAAAACTACTGGGACATCTTTGAAACTATTGGAACATCTGTGAAACTATGGGGACATCTGTTAACCTACTGGAATATCTGTAAAACTCCTGGGACATCTGTGAAACTATTGGGACATCTGTGAAACTATTGGGACATCTGTGAAACTACTGGTACATCTGTGAAATTATTGGGACATCTGTGAAACTATGGGGACATCTGTGAAACTAATGGGACATATGTGAAACTATTGGGGCATCTGTGAAACGACTGGGTGATCTGTGAAACTACTGGGACATATGTGAACTTACTGGGACATCTGTGAAACTATTGGGACATCTGTGAAACAACTGGGACATCTGTTAAACTATTGGGACATCTGTTAAACTACTGGTACATCTGTTAAATTATTGGGACATCTGTAAAACTATGGGGACATCTGTGAAACTAATGGGACATATGTGAAACTATTGGGACATCTGTGAAACTATTGGGACATCTGTGAAACTATGGGGACATCTGTGCAACTAATGGGACATATGTGAAACTATTGGGGCATCTGTGAAACTACTGGGATCATCTGTGAAACTAGCGGGACATCTGTAAAACTACTGGGACATCTTTGAAACTATTGGAACATCTGTGAAACTATGGGGACATCTGTTAACCTACTGGAATATCTGTAAAACTCCTGGGACATCTGTGAAACTATTGGGACATCTGTGAAACTATTGGGACATCTGTGAAACTACTGGTACATCTGTGAAATTATTGGGACATCTGTGAAACTATGGGGACATCTGTGAAACTAATGGGACATATGTGAAACTATTGGGGCATCTGTGAAACGACTGGGTGATCTGTGAAACTACTGGGACATATGTGAACTTACTGGGACATCTGTGAAACTATTGGGACATCTGTGAAACTATGGGGACATCTGTTAACCTACTGGAATATCTGTAAAACTTCTGGGACATCTGTGAAACTATTGGGACATCTGTGAAACTATTGGGACATCTGTGAAACTACTGGTACATCTGTGAAATTATTGGGACATATGTGAAACTATGGGGACATCTGTGAAACTAATGGGACATATGTGAAACTATTGGGGCATCTGTGAAACTACTGGGACATATGTGAACCTATTGGGACATCTGTGAAACTATTGGGACATCTGTGAATCTACTGGGACATCTGTAAAACTACTGGGACATATGTGAATCTATTGGGACATCTGTGAAACTATTGAGACATCTGTGAAACAACTGGGACATCTGTTAAACTATTGGGACATCTGTTAAACTACTGGTACATCTGTTAAATTATTGGGACATCTGTAAAACTATGGGGACATCTGTGAAACTAATGGGACATATGTGAAACTATTGGGGCATCTGTGAAACGACTGGGTGATCTGTGACACTAGTGGGACATATGTGAACTTATTGGGACATCTGTGAAACTATTGGGACATCTGTGAAACTATTGGGACATCTGTGAAACTATGGGGACATCTGTGCAACTAATGGGACATATGTGAAACTATTGGGGCATCTGTGAAACTACTGGGATCATCTGTGAAACTAGCGGGACATCTGTAAAACTACTGGGACATCTTTGAAACTATTGGAACATCTGTGAAACTATGGGGACATCTGTTAACCTACTGGAATATCTGTAAAACTTCCGGGAAATCTGTGAAACTATTGGGACATCTGTGAAACTATTGGGAAATCTGTGAAACTATTGGGACATCTGTGAACCTATTGGGACATCTGTGAAACTATTTGGGACATCTGTTAAACTATTGGGACATCTGTGAAACTACTGATACATCTGTGAAATTATTGGGACATCTGTGAAACTATGGGGACATCTGTGAAACTAATGGGACATATGTGAAACTATTGGGGCATCTGTGAAACTACTGGGACATATGTGAACCTATTGGGACATCTGTGAAACTTTTGGGACATCTGTGAAACTATGGGGACATCTTGATTTAAAGCTTTCGTGACTGCAGTAATTCATATTCTTAGTTTTTTCGGTAAAGTCACGTTGAAGAGAAACAACAAAATAACAAAATATATATAAAACAATAAAAAATTCTCACGACGTTTCGACCATAACTCAAACGGTCATCATCAGGTGTGTCGGTTTGCATAAATTTATTTTGAAAACGGCATATTTATTTATATATATAAAAATAACGTTTGCGTCACGCGCAACGATGGCAGTTTGCCAGGACTAGTCCATCTATTTTTTGAAAAGAGGAGGGGGGAGACGAAATTTGTTTTTATGTAAGCTGTCTGAAAGGCACTGTAAGCGTGAACAATCAATCAAGAACTGAAATGATTTATCAAATCTTTCCAATGATTGCTAAGATAGAATCCATCTTCTCGGTTGAAATTGTCTCTGTGTTTGTATATGTGGATAGCCTCATGAACGAATCTCTCATGGAAGCCAGATGGCTTACAAAGAACCTCCGTCTTGGAAAAGTCAATGGCATGTGAGCCTACTGAATTAGAACAATGATCTGCTACGGCCGAGGTGTTGGTCCTACCGTGTTTAAGGTCTGCTTTATGTTCACGAATGCGGTCCGAGATATGGCGTTTGGTTTCTCCAATGTAACTACTACCACAGAGGCAACTTAGTTTGTAGACACCAGGGTATTGTATGTCCGGAATCACATCTTTTACAGACGGAACCAGATCACGGATTTTATGTAATGTGTTGAAACGGACCTGGATCTTGTGTTTATTCAAGATTTTGGAGATCTTTTTTGTGATCCCAGCAATGTAGGGTAAAGTGATGGTTTTGAAAGGCTCCTCAAGAGGGTTCTTCTTCATGGTTTGAGTGATAGCTTTGCGGATTGTATAGTCGGAGTAACCATTAGCCCTAAGAGCTTGGTGTACGTGCTTGAGTTCACTGCTTATGTGTTCCTGGTCGGATATGCATTGGGCTCTATGATACAGAGTCTTGATGAGAGAATTCTTCTGTGATGGATGGTGGTGGGAATCCGGTTTCAGATAAGCATCCGTATGGGTAGCTTTCCTGTAGACAGAGTGGCTCATTGAACCATCAGGTCTCTTTTTAATTAGGACATCCAAAAAAGGTATCTTGCCATCTATTTCGACTTCCATGGTAAATCTGATGGCTGGGTGTATGGAATTGATGTGGTCGAAGAATTTGTCTAGAGCAGGCCGGCCATGTGGCCAGATGACAAAAGTGTCATCCACGTACCTCTTCCATAAGGTTGGGCGCAGAGTGGCAGTCTGGATGGCGTCAGTCTCAAATTTCTCCATGAAAATGTTAGCTATAACTGGAGAAAGGGGGGAGCCCATTGGGGTGCCCTCAGTTTGTTTGTAGAAAGTTCCATTCCAAGTGAAGTATGTATTGGTTAAACAGTGTCTCACCAGGGGGGGTACCTCAGTGTTTAGTCCTTGATGAACCAAGTCTTCAATGATTGCAATGGTGTCAGGTACAGGAACCTTGGTGAATAAGGAAACTACATCAAAACTGACAAGCAGGTCGTCTGGGGACAGGGAAATACCCTTGATTGTTGATACCAGGTGAGTAGAATTTTGTACCGCAGAGGTGGTCTTTCCAGTGAAAGGACGCAGGATTTCAGACAAAAAACGAGCTAGTTTGTAGGTGGGGGAGCTGATAGTAGAGACTATGGGACGAAGAGGTGTATCAACTTTATGTATTTTTGGTAAGCCGTATAATCTTGGTGGCCTGGCAGCAGAAGGTTTCAACGAAAACTGTTTAGATTGATCAATTAATGTGGTTGAATCAGAAATTATTTTGTTGGTTTGTGTGACGAGGCTGTTGGTGGGATCTCTTTTTATTTTTGTATAACTACCATCGTCGAGTAATTCTTTAATTTTGTTGTTGTATTCTATTTTATCCATGATAACAGTAGCATTGCCTTTGTCAGCTGAGAGAACTACAATATCATTCCTCTTTTTTAATTTATATAATTCAAAACGCTCATCTTTGCTGAGGTTGCTAGCTGGCATCTTAGCGTTTTTGAGGGTTGCAGCGATTTCAGATCTTGCTACGTCTGCAGCGATGTGACCCAGGCCCCTGAGAGCAACGTCTACTTGGGCAATTATATCATTAACTGGTATGTGTTTAGGTGTGACTGCAAAGTTTAGACCTTTAGCTAAAACGGATTTCAGACCATCGGAAATAGAACTGTTACTGCGATTAATTACGACTTTATTAACGTCTAACTTTTTGGTGTGTGGGTCCGGTCTTTTGTTTAAGAGGAGGTTAAATTTGGAAATCAGGTTTTCCTTACATTTGGTCGACATCGTAGCAGCTGAAGAGGCAGTCATATTGTCTACATGTTCCCAATCCGATGTGGACATTATTGCCGTCAATGATAAGTGTGATTTGTAGAGTGTCTTGTCTAACTGATCTAGTTCTGTGCGTATAAGTCTGATTTTTTCTGAGATAAGAGCTAAGCTAGTTTTGAAAAGAATTCGTTTCGCATTAGAAGAAGTTACAGTAGCAGAGGTGAGTGTAAATGCGATTGGTATTACCCCAGAGTCGCGGCATCTCTTCAGGAAGGTGAGAGACTCGATCAGCTGAGCTTTCTTATCCCGGAGTTTGTTGAAAGATCTTAAAGTTATGTGAAAACCCTCCCCGTAGAGGCGATTAAATTTTGATTTAAAGCTTTCGTGACTGCAGTAATTCATATTCTTAGTTTTTTCGGTAAAGTCACGTTGAAGAGAAACAACAAAATAACAAAATATATATAAAACAATAAAAAATTCTCACGACGTTTCGACCATAACTCAAACGGTCATCATCAGGTGTGTCGGTTTGCATAAATTTATTTTGAAAACGGCATATTTATTTATATATATAAAAATAACGTTTGCGTCACGCGCAACGATGGCAGTTTGCCAGGACTAGTCCATCTATTTTTTGAAAAGAGGAGGGGGGAGACGAAATTTGTTTTTATGTAAGCTGTCTGAAAGGCACTGTAAGCGTGAACAATCAATCAAGAACTGAAATGATTTATCAAATCTTTCCAATGATTGCTAAGATAGAATCCATCTTCTCGGTTGAAATTGTCTCTGTGTTTGTATATGTGGATAGCCTCATGAACGAATCTCTCATGAGGCTATCCACATATACAAACACAGAGACAATTTCAACCGAGAAGATGGATTCTATCTTAGCAATCATTGGAAAGATTTGATAAATCATTTCAGTTCTTGATTGATTGTTCACGCTTACAGTGCCTTTCAGACAGCTTACATAAAAACAAATTTCGTCTCCCCCCTCCTCTTTTCAAAAAATAGATGGACTAGTCCTGGCAAACTGCCATCGTTGCGCGTGACGCAAACGTTATTTTTATATATATAAATAAATATGCCGTTTTCAAAATAAATTTATGCAAACCGACACACCTGATGATGACCGTTTGAGTTATGGTCGAAACGTCGTGAGAATTTTTTATTGTTTTATATATATTTTGTTATTTTGTTGTTTCTCTTCAACGTGACTTTACCGAAAAAACTAAGAATATGAATTACTGCAGTCACGAAAGCTTTAAATCAAAATTTAATCGCCTCTACGGGGAGGGTTTTCACATAACTTTAAGATCTTTCAACAAACTCCGGGATAAGAAAGCTCAGCTGATCGAGTCTCTCACCTTCCTGAAGAGATGCCGCGACTCTGGGGTAATACCAATCGCATTTACACTCACCTCTGCTACTGTAACTTCTTCTAATGCGAAACGAATTCTTTTCAAAACTAGCTTAGCTCTTATCTCAGAAAAAATCAGACTTATACGCACAGAACTAGATCAGTTAGACAAGACACTCTACAAATCACACTTATCATTAACGGCAATAATGTCCACATCGGATTGGGAACATGTAGACAATATGACTGCCTCTTCAGCTGCTACGATGTCGACCAAATGTAAGGAAAACCTGATTTCCAAATTTAACCTCCTCTTAAACAAAAGACCGGACCCACACACCAAAAAGTTAGACGTTAATAAAGTCGTAATTAATCGCAGTAACAGTTCTATTTCCGATGGTCTGAAATCCGTTTTAGCTAAAGGTCTAAACTTTGCAGTCACACCTAAACACATACCAGTTAATGATATAATTGCCCAAGTAGACGTTGCTCTCAGGGGCCTGGGTCACATCGCTGCAGACGTAGCAAGATCTGAAATCGCTGCAACCCTCAAAAACGCTAAGATGCCAGCTAGCAACCTCAGCAAAGATGAGCGTTTTGAATTATATAAATTAAAAAAGAGGAATGATATTGTAGTTCTCTCAGCTGACAAAGGCAATGCTACTGTTATCATGGATAAAATAGAATACAACAACAAAATTAAAGAATTACTCGACGATGGTAGTTATACAAAAATAAAAAGAGATCCCACCAACAGCCTCGTCACACAAACCAACAAAATAATTTCTGATTCAACCACATTAATTGATCAATCTAAACAGTTTTCGTTGAAACCTTCTGCTGCCAGGCCACCAAGATTATACGGCTTACCAAAAATACATAAAGTTGATACACCTCTTCGTCCCATAGTCTCTACTATCAGCTCCCCCACCTACAAACTAGCTCGTTTTTTGTCTGAAATCCTGCGTCCTTTCACTGGAAAGACCACCTCTGCGGTACAAAATTCTACTCACCTGGTATCAACAATCAAGGGTATTTCCCTGTCCCCAGACGACCTGCTTGTCAGTTTTGATGTAGTTTCCTTATTCACCAAGGTTCCTGTACCTGACACCATTGCAATCATTGAAGACTTGGTTCATCAAGGACTAAACACTGAGGTACCCCCCCTGGTGAGACACTGTTTAACCAATACATACTTCACTTGGAATGGAACTTTCTACAAACAAACTGAGGGCACCCCAATGGGCTCCCCCCTTTCTCCAGTTATAGCTAACATTTTCATGGAGAAATTTGAGACTGACGCCATCCAGACTGCCACTCTGCGCCCAACCTTATGGAAGAGGTACGTGGATGACACTTTTGTCATCTGGCCACATGGCCGGCCTGCTCTAGACAAATTCTTCGACCACATCAATTCCATACACCCAGCCATCAGATTTACCATGGAAGTCGAAATAGATGGCAAGATACCTTTTTTGGATGTCCTAATTAAAAAGAGACCTGATGGTTCAATGAGCCACTCTGTCTACAGGAAAGCTACCCATACGGATGCTTATCTGAAACCGGATTCCCACCACCATCCATCACAGAAGAATTCTCTCATCAAGACTCTGTATCATAGAGCCCAATGCATATCCGACCAGGAACACATAAGCAGTGAACTCAAGCACGTACACCAAGCTCTTAGGGCTAATGGTTACTCCGACTATACAATCCGCAAAGCTATCACTCAAACCATGAAGAAGAACCCTCTTGAGGAGCCTTTCAAAACCATCACTTTACCCTACATTGCTGGGATCACAAAAAAGATCTCCAAAATCTTGAATAAACACAAGATCCAGGTCCGTTTCAACACATTACATAAAATCCGTGATCTGGTTCCGTCTGTAAAAGATGTGATTCCGGACATACAATACCCTGGTGTCTACAAACTAAGTTGCCTCTGTGGTAGTAGTTACATTGGAGAAACCAAACGCCATATCTCGGACCGCATTCGTGAACATAAAGCAGACCTTAAACACGGTAGGACCAACACCTCGGCCGTAGCAGATCATTGTTCTAATTCAGTAGGCTCACATGCCATTGACTTTTCCAAGACGGAGGTTCTTTGTAAGCCATCTGGCTTCCATGAGAGATTCGTTCATGAGGCTATCCACATATACAAACACAGAGACAATTTCAACCGAGAAGATGGATTCTATCTTAGCAATCATTGGAAAGATTTGATAAATCATTTCAGTTCTTGATTGATTGTTCACGCTTACAGTGCCTTTCAGACAGCTTACATAAAAACAAATTTCGTCTCCCCCCTCCTCTTTTCAAAAAATAGATGGACTAGTCCTGGCAAACTGCCATCGTTGCGCGTGACGCAAACGTTATTTTTATATATATAAATAAATATGCCGTTTTCAAAATAAATTTATGCAAACCGACACACCTGATGATGACCGTTTGAGTTATGGTCGAAACGTCGTGAGAATTTTTTATTGTTTTATATATATTTTGTTATTTTGTTGTTTCTCTTCAACGTGACTTTACCGAAAAAACTAAGAATATGGGGACATCTGTTTACCTACTGGGACATCTGTGAAACTACTGGGACATCTGTTAAACTACTGGGACATCTGTTGAACTATTGGGACATCTGTGAATCTACTGGGACATCTGTAAAACTACTGGGACATATGTGAATCTATTGGGACATCTGTGAAACTATTGGGACATCTGTGAAACTATTGAGACATCTGTGAAACAACTGGGACATCTGTGAAACTATTGGGACATCTGTGAAACTATTTGGGACATCTGTTAAACTATTGGGACATCTGTGAAACTACTGATACATCTGTTAAATTATTGGGACATCTGTGAAACTATGGGGACATCTGTGAAACTAATGGGACAAATGTGAAACTATTGGGGCATCTGTGAAACGACTGGGTGATCTGTGAAACTACTGGGACATATGTGAACTTATTGGGACATCTGTGAGACTATTGGGACATCTGTGAAACTATTGGGACATCTGTGAAACTATGGGGACATCTGTGAAACTAATGGGACATATGTGAAACTATTGGGACATCTGTGAAACTACTGGTACATCTGTTAAATTATTGGGACATCTGTAAAACTATGGGGACATCTGTGAAACTAATGGGACATATGTGAAACTATTGGGGCATCTGTGAAACGACTGGGTGATCTGTGACACTAGTGGGACATATGTGAACTTATTGGGACATCTGTGAAACTATTGGGACATCTGTGAAACTATTGGGACATCTGTGAAACTATGGGGACATGTGCAACTAATGGGACATATGTGAAACTATTGGGGCATCTGTGAAACTACTGGGATCATCTGTGAAACTACTGGGACATCTGTAAAACTACTGGGACATCTTTGAAACTATTGGGACATCTGTGAAACTATGGGGACATCTGTTAACCTACTGGAATATCTGTAAAACTCCTGGGGCATCTGTTAAACTACTGGGACATATGTGAACCTATTGGGACATCTGTGAAACTATTGGGACATCTGTGAATCTACTGGGACATCTGTAAAACTACTGGGACATATGTGAATCTATTGGGACATCTGTGAAACTATTGAGACATCTGTGAAACAACTGGGACATCTGTTAAACTATTGGGACATCTGTTAAACTACTGGTACATCTGTTAAATTATTGGGACATCTGTAAAACTATGGGGACATCTGTGAAACTAATGGGACATATGTGAAACTATTGGGGCATCTGTGAAACGACTGGGTGATCTGTGACACTAGTGGGACATATGTGAACTTATTGGGACATCTGTGAAACTATTGGGACATCTGTGAAACTATTGGGACATCTGTGAAACTATGGGGACATCTGTGCAACTAATGGGACATATGTGAAACTATTGGGGCATCTGTGAAACTACTGGGATCATCTGTGAAACTACTGGGACATCTGTAAAACTACTGGGACATCTTTGAAACTATTGGGACATCTGTGAAACTATGGGGACATCTGTTAACCTACTGGAATATCTGTAAAACTCCTGGGACATCTGTGAAACTATTGGGACATCTGTGAAACTATTGGGACATCTGTGAAACTACTGGTACATCTGTGAAATTATTAGGACATCTGTGAAACTATGGGGACATCTGTGAAACTAATGGGACATATGTGAAACTATTGGGGCATCTGTGAAACGACTGGGTGATCTGTGAAACTACTGGGACATATGTGAACTTATTGGGACATCTGTGAAACTATTGTGACATCTGTGAAACTATTGGGACATCTGTGAAGCTATGGGGACATCTGTCAAACTAATGGGACATATGTGAAACTATTGGGACATCTGTGAAACTACTGGTACATCTGTTAAATTATTGGGACATCTGTAAAACTATGGGGACATCTGTGAAACTAATGGGACATATGTGAAACTATTGGGGCATCTGTGAAACGACTGGGTGATCTGTGACACTAGTGGGACATATGTGAACTTATTGGGACATCTGTGAAACTATTGGGACATCTGTGAAACTATTGGGACATCTGTGAAACTATGGGGACATCTGTGCAACTAATGGGACATATGTGAAACTATTGGGGCATCTGTGAAACTACTGGGATCATCTGTGAAACTACTGGGACATCTGTAAAACTACTGGGACATCTTTGAAACTATTGGGACATCTGTGAAACTATGGGGACATCTGTTAACCTACTGGAATATCTGTAAAACTTCTGGGACATCTGTGAAATTATTGGGACATCTGTGAAACTATTGGGACATCTGTGAAACTACTGGTACATCTGTTAAATTATTGGGACATCTGTAAAACTATGGGGACATCTGTGAAACTAATGGGACATATGTGAAACTATTGGGGCATCTGTGAAACGACTGGGTGATCTGTGACACTAGTGGGACATATGTGAACTTATTGGGACATCTGTGAAACTATTGGGACATCTGTGAAACTATTGGGACATCTGTGAAACTATGGGGACATCTGTGCAACTAATGGGACATATGTGAAACTATTGGGGCATCTGTGAAACTACTGGGATCATCTGTGAAACTACTGGGACATCTGTAAAACTACTGGGACATCTTTGAAACTATTGGGACATCTGTGAAACTATGGGGACATCTGTTAACCTACTGGAATATCTGTAAAACTTCTGGGACATCTGTGAAATTATTGGGACATCTGTGAAACTATTGGGACATCTGTGAAACTACTGGTACATCTGTGAAATTATTGGGACATCTGTGAAACTATGGGGACATCTGTGAAACTAATGGGACATATGTGAAAATATGGGGGCATCTGTGAAACTACTGGGACATATGTGAAACTACTGGGACATCTGTAAAACTACTGGGACATCTTTGAAACTATTGGGACATCTGTGAAACTATTGGGACATCTGTTAAACTTCTGGGACATCTGTGAAACTATTGGGACATCTGTGAAACTATTTAGGACATCTGTTAAAGTATTGGGACATCTGTGAAACTACTGGTACATCTGTTAAATTATTGGGACATCTGTGAAACTATGGGGACATCTGTGAAACTAATGGGACATATGTGAAACTATTGGGGCATCTGTGAAACGACTGGGTGATCTGTGAAACTACTGGGACATATGTGAACTTATTGGGACATATGTGAAACTATTGGGACATCTGTGAAACTATTGGGACATCGGTGAAACTATGGGGACATCTGTGAAACTAATGGGACATATGTGAAACTATTGGGGCATCTGTGAAACTACTGGGATCATCTGTGAAACTAGCGGGACATCTGTAAAACTACTGGGACATCTTTGAAACTATTGGAACATCTGTAAAACTATGGGGACATCTATTAACCTACTGGAATATCAGTAAAACTTCTGGGACATCTGTGAAACTATTGGGACATCTGTGAAACTATTGGGAAATCTGTGAAACTATTGGGACATCTGTGAATCTATTGGGACATCTGTGAAACTATTTGGGACATCTGTTAAACTATTGGGACATCTGTGAAACTACTGGTACATCTGTGAAATTATTGGGACATCTGTGAAACTATGGGGACATCTGTGAAACTAATGGGACATATGTGAAACTATTGGGGCATCTGTGAAACTACTGGGACATATGTGAACCTATTGGGACATCTGTGAAACTTTTGGGACATCTGTGAAACTATGGGGACATCTGTTAACCTACTGGGACATCTGTGAAACTACTGGGACATCTGTTAAACTACTGGGACATCTGTTGAACTATTGGGACATCTGTGAATCTACTGGGACATCTGTAAAACTACTGGGACATATGTGAATCTATTGGGACATCTGTGAAACTATTGGGACATCTGTGAAACTACTGGTACATCTGTGAAATTATTGGGACATCTGTGAAACTATGGGGACATCTGTGAAACTAATGGGACATATGTGAAAATATTGGGGCATCTGTGAAACTACTGGGACATATGTGAAACTACTGGGACATCTTTGAAACTATTGGGACATCTGTGAAACTATTGGGACATCTGTTAATCTTCTGGGACATCTGTGAAACTATTGGGACATCTGTGAAACTATTTGGGACATCTGTTAAAGTATTGGGACATCTGTGAAACTACTGGTACATCTGTTAAATTATTGGGACATCTGTGAAACTATGGGGACATCTGTGAAACTAATGGGACATATGTGAAACTATTGGGGCATCTGTGAAACGACTGGGTGATCTGTGAAACTACTGGGACATATGTGAACTTATTGGGACATCTGTGAAACTATTGGGACATCTGTGAAACTATTGGGACATCTGTGAAACTATGGGGACATCTGTGCAACTAATGGGACATATGTGAAACTATTGGGGCATCTGTGAAACTACTGGGATCATCTGTGAAACTACTGGGACATCTGTAAAACTCCTGGGACATCTGTGAAACTATTGGGACATCTGTGAAACTATTGGGACATCTGTGAAACTATTGGTACATCTGTGAAATTATTAGGACATCTGTGAAACTATGGGGACATCTGTGAAACTAATGGGACATATGTGAAACTATTGGGGCATCTGTGAAACGACTGGGTGATCTGTGAAACTACTGGGACATATGTGAACTTATTGGGACATCTGTGAAACTATTGTGACATCTGTGAAACTATTGGGACATCTGTGAAGCTATGGGGACATCTGTCAAACTAATGGGACATATGTGAAACTATTGGGACATCTGTGAAACTACTGGTACATCTGTTAAATTATTGGGACATCTGTAAAACTATGGGGACATCTGTGAAACTAATGGGACATATGTGAAACTATTGGGGCATCTGTGAAACGACTGGGTGATCTGTGACACTAGTGGGACATATTTGAACTTATTGGGACATCTGTGAAACTATTGGGACATCTGTGAAACTATTGGGACATCTGTGAAACTATGGGGACATCTGTGCAACTAATGGGACATATGTGAAACTATTGGGGCATCTGTGAAACTACTGGGATCATCTGTGAAACTACTGGGACATCTGTAAAACTACTGGGACATCTTTGAAACTATTGGGACATCTGTGAAACTATGGGGACATCTGTTAACCTACTGGAATATCTGTAAAACTTCTGGGACATCTGTGAAATTATTGGGACATCTGTGAAACTATTGGGACATCTGTGAAACTACTGGTACATCTGTTAAATTATTGGGACATCTGTAAAACTATGGGGACATCTGTGAAACTAATGGGACATATGTGAAACTATTGGGGCATCTGTGAAACGACTGGGTGATCTGTGACACTAGTGGGACATATGTGAACTTATTGGGACATCTGTGAAACTATTGGGACATCTGTGAAACTATTGGGACATCTGTGAAACTATGGGGACATCTGTGCAACTAATGGGACATATGTGAAACTATTGGGGCATCTGTGAAACTACTGGGATCATCTGTGAAACTACTGGGACATCTGTAAAACTACTGGGACATCTTTGAAACTATTGGGACATCTGTGAAACTATGGGGACATCTGTTAACCTACTGGAATATCTGTAAAACTTCTGGGACATCTGTGAAATTATTGGGACATCTGTGAAACTATTGGGACATCTGTGAAACTACTGGTACATCTGTGAAATTATTGGGACATCTGTGAAACTATGGGGACATCTGTGAAACTAATGGGACATATGTGAAAATATGGGGGCATCTGTGAAACTACTGGGACATATGTGAAACTACTGGGACATCTGTAAAACTACTGGGACATCTTTGAAACTATTGGGACATCTGTGAAACTATTGGGACATCTGTTAAACTTCTGGGACATCTGTGAAACTATTGGGACATCTGTGAAACTATTTAGGACATCTGTTAAAGTATTGGGACATCTGTGAAACTACTGGTACATCTGTTAAATTATTGGGACATCTGTGAAACTATGGGGACATCTGTGAAACTAATGGGACATATGTGAAACTATTGGGGCATCTGTGAAACGACTGGGTGATCTGTGAAACTACTGGGACATATGTGAACTTATTGGGACATCTGTGAAACTATTGGGACATCTGTGAAACTATTGGGACATCGGTGAAACTATGGGGACATCTGTGAAACTAATGGGACATATGTGAAACTATTGGGGCATCTGTGAAACTACTGGGATCATCTGTGAAACTAGCGGGACATCTGTAAAACTACTGGGACATCTTTGAAACTATTGGAACATCTGTAAAACTATGGGGACATCTATTAACCTACTGGAATATCTGTAAAACTTCTGGGACATCTGTGAAACTATTGGGACATCTGTGAAACTATTGGGAAATCTGTGAAACTATTGGGACATCTGTGAATCTATTGGGACATCTGTGAAACTATTTGGGACATCTGTTAAACTATTGGGACATCTGTGAAACTACTGGTACATCTGTGAAATTATTGGGACATCTGTGAAACTATGGGGACATCTGTGAAACTAATGGGACATATGTGAAACTATTGGGGCATCTGTGAAACTACTGGGACATATGTGAACCTATTGGGACATCTGTGAAACTTTTGGGACATCTGTGAAACTATGGGGACATCTGTTAACCTACTGGGACATCTGTGAAACTACTGGGACATCTGTTAAACTACTGGGACATCTGTTGAACTATTGGGACATCTGTGAATCTACTGGGACATCTGTAAAACTACTGGGACATATGTGAATCTATTGGGACATCTGTGAAACTATTGGGACATCTGTGAAACTACTGGTACATCTGTGAAATTATTGGGACATCTGTGAAACTATGGGGACATCTGTGAAACTAATGGGACATATGTGAAAATATTGGGGCATCTGTGAAACTACTGGGACATATGTGAAACTACTGGGACATCTTTGAAACTATTGGGACATCTGTGAAACTATTGGGACATCTGTTAATCTTCTGGGACATCTGTGAAACTATTGGGACATCTGTGAAACTATTTGGGACATCTGTTAAAGTATTGGGACATCTGTGAAACTACTGGTACATCTGTTAAATTATTGGGACATCTGTGAAACTATGGGGACATCTGTGAAACTAATGGGACATATGTGAAACTATTGGGGCATCTGTGAAACGACTGGGTGATCTGTGAAACTACTGGGACATATGTGAACTTATTGGGACATCTGTGAAACTATTGGGACATCTGTGAAACTATTGGGACATCTGTGAAACTATGGGGACATCTGTGCAACTAATGGGACATATGTGAAACTATTGGGGCATCTGTGAAACTACTGGGATCATCTGTGAAACTACTGGGACATCTGTAAAACTACTGGGACATCTTTGAAACTATTGGGACATCTGTGAAACTATGGGGACATCTGTTAACCTACTGGAATATCTGTAAAACTTCTGGGACATCTGTGAAATTATTGGGACATCTGTGAAACTATTGGGACATCTGTGAAACTACTGGTACATCTGTGAAATTATTGGGACATCTGTGAAACTATGGGGACATCTGTGAAACTAATGGGACATATGTGAAAATATTGGGGCATCTGTGAAACTACTGGGACTTATGTGAAACTACTGGGACATCTGTAAAACTACTGGGACATCTTTGAAACTATTGGGACATCTGTGAAACTATTGGGACATCTGTTAAACTTCTGGGACATCTGTGAAACTATTGGGACATCTGTGAAACTATTTGGGACATCTGTTAAAGTATTGGGACATCTGTGAAACTACTGGTACATCTGTTAAATTATTGGGACATCTGTGAAACTATGGGGACATCTGTGAAACTAATGGGACATATGTGAAACTATTGGGGCATCTGTGAAACGACTGGGTGATCTGTGAAACTACTGGGACATATGTGAACTTATTGGGACATCTGTGAAACTATTGGGACATCTGTGAAACTATTGGGACATCGGTGAAACTATGGGGACATCTGTGAAACTAATGGGACATATGTGAAACTATTGGGGCATCTGTGAAACTACTGGGATCATCTGTGAAACTAGCGGGACATCTGTAAAACTACTGGGACATCTTTGAAACTATTGGAACATCTGTGAAACTATGGGGACATCTATTAACCTACTGGAATATCTGTAAAACTTCTGGGACATCTGTGAAACTATTGGGACATCTGTGAAACTATTGGGAAATCTGTGAAACTATTGGGACATCTGTGAATCTATTGGGACATCTGTGAAACTATTTGGGACATCTGTTAAACTATTGGGACATCTGTGAAACTACTGGTACATCTGTGAAATTATTGGGACATCTGTGAAACTATGGGGACATCTGTGAAACTAATGGGACATATGTTAAACTATTGGGGCATCTGTGAAACTACTGGGACATATGTGAACCTATTGGGACATCTGTGAAACTTTTGGGACATCTGTGAAACTATGGGGACATCTGTTAACCTACTGGGACATCTGTGAAACTACTGGGACATCTGTTAAACTACTGGGACATCTGTTGAACTATTGGGACATCTGTGAATCTACTGGGACATCTGTGAAACTATTGGGACATCTGTGAAACTACTGGTACATCTGTGAAATTATTGGGACATCTGTGAAACTATGGGGACATCTGTGAAACTAATGGGACATATGTGAAAATATTGGGGCATCTGTGAAACTACTGGGACATATGTGAAACTACTGGGACATCTTTGAAACTATTGGGACATCTGTGAAACTATTGGGACATCTGTTAATCTTCTGGGACATCTGTGAAACTATTGGGACATCTGTGAAACTATTTGGGACATCTGTTAAAGTATTGGGACATCTGTGAAACTACTGGTACATCTGTTAAATTATTGTGACATCTGTGAAACTATGGGGACATCTGTGAAACTACTGGGACATATGTGAACTTATTGGGACATCTGTGAAACTATTGGGACATCTGTGAAACTATTGGGACATCTGTGAAACTATGGGGACATCTGTGCAACTAATGGGACATCTGTTAAATTATTGGGACATCTGTAAAACTATGGGGACATCTGTGAAACTAATGGGACATATGTGAAACTATTGGGGCATCTGTGAAACGACTGGGTGATCTGTGACACTAGTGGGACATATGTGAACTTATTGGGACATCTGTGAAACTATTGGGACATCTGTGAAACTATTGGGACATCTGTGAAACTATGGGGACATCTGTGCAACTAATGGGACATATGTGAAACTATTGGGGCATCTGTGAAACTACTGGGATCATCTGTGAAACTACTGGGACATCTGTAAAACTACTGGGACATCTTTGAAACTATTGGGACATCTGTGAAACTATGGGGACATCTGTTAACCTACTGGAATATCTGTAAAACTTCTGGGACATCTGTGAAATTATTGGGACATCTGTGAAACTATTGGGACATCTGTGAAACTACTGGTACATCTGTGAAATTATTGGGACATCTGTGAAACTATGGGGACATCTGTGAAACTAATGGGACATATGTGAAAATATGGGGGCATCTGTGAAACTACTGGGACATATGTGAAACTACTGGGACATCTGTAAAACTACTGGGACATCTTTGAAACTATTGGGACATCTGTGAAACTATTGGGACATCTGTTAAACTTCTGGGACATCTGTGAAACTATTGGGACATCTGTGAAACTATTTAGGACATCTGTTAAAGTATTGGGACATCTGTGAAACTACTGGTACATCTGTTAAATTATTGGGACATCTGTGAAACTATGGGGACATCTGTGAAACTAATGGGACATATGTGAAACTATTGGGGCATCTGTGAAACGACTGGGTGATCTGTGAAACTACTGGGACATATGTGAACTTATTGGGACATCTGTGAAACTATTGGGACATCTGTGAAACTATTGGGACATCGGTGAAACTATGGGGACATCTGTGAAACTAATGGGACATATGTGAAACTATTGGGGCATCTGTGAAACTACTGGGATCATCTGTGAAACTAGCGGGACATCTGTAAAACTACTGGGACATCTTTGAAACTATTGGAACATCTGTAAAACTATGGGGACATCTATTAACCTACTGGAATATCTGTAAAACTTCTGGGACATCTGTGAAACTATTGGGACATCTGTGAAACTATTGGGAAATCTGTGAAACTATTGGGACATCTGTGAATCTATTGGGACATCTGTGAAACTATTTGGGACATCTGTTAAACTATTGGGACATCTGTGAAACTACTGGTACATCTGTGAAATTATTGGGACATCTGTGAAACTATGGGGACATCTGTGAAACTAATGGGACATATGTGAAACTATTGGGGCATCTGTGAAACTACTGGGACATATGTGAACCTATTGGGACATCTGTGAAACTTTTGGGACATCTGTGAAACTATGGGGACATCTGTTAACCTACTGGGACATCTGTGAAACTACTGGGACATCTGTTAAACTACTGGGACATCTGTTGAACTATTGGGACATCTGTGAATCTACTGGGACATCTGTAAAACTACTGGGACATATGTGAATCTATTGGGACATCTGTGAAACTATTGGGACATCTGTGAAACTACTGGTACATCTGTGAAATTATTGGGACATCTGTGAAACTATGGGGACATCTGTGAAACTAATGGGACATATGTGAAAATATTGGGGCATCTGTGAAACTACTGGGACATATGTGAAACTACTGGGACATCTTTGAAACTATTGGGACATCTGTGAAACTATTGGGACATCTGTTAATCTTCTGGGACATCTGTGAAACTATTGGGACATCTGTGAAACTATTTGGGACATCTGTTAAAGTATTGGGACATCTGTGAAACTACTGGTACATCTGTTAAATTATTGGGACATCTGTGAAACTATGGGGACATCTGTGAAACTAATGGGACATATGTGAAACTATTGGGGCATCTGTGAAACGACTGGGTGATCTGTGAAACTACTGGGACATATGTGAACTTATTGGGACATCTGTGAAACTATTGGGACATCTGTGAAACTATTGGGACATCTGTGAAACTATGGGGACATCTGTGCAACTAATGGGACATATGTGAAACTATTGGGGCATCTGTGAAACTACTGGGATCATCTGTGAAACTACTGGGACATCTGTAAAACTACTGGGACATCTTTGAAACTATTGGGACATCTGTGAAACTATGGGGACATCTGTTAACCTACTGGAATATCTGTAAAACTTCTGGGACATCTGTGAAATTATTGGGACATCTGTGAAACTATTGGGACATCTGTGAAACTACTGGTACATCTGTGAAATTATTGGGACATCTGTGAAACTATGGGGACATCTGTGAAACTAATGGGACATATGTGAAAATATTGGGGCATCTGTGAAACTACTGGGACTTATGTGAAACTACTGGGACATCTGTAAAACTACTGGGACATCTTTGAAACTATTGGGACATCTGTGAAACTATTGGGACATCTGTTAAACTTCTGGGACATCTGTGAAACTATTGGGACATCTGTGAAACTATTTGGGACATCTGTTAAAGTATTGGGACATCTGTGAAACTACTGGTACATCTGTTAAATTATTGGGACATCTGTGAAACTATGGGGACATCTGTGAAACTAATGGGACATATGTGAAACTATTGGGGCATCTGTGAAACGACTGGGTGATCTGTGAAACTACTGGGACATATGTGAACTTATTGGGACATCTGTGAAACTATTGGGACATCTGTGAAACTATTGGGACATCGGTGAAACTATGGGGACATCTGTGAAACTAATGGGACATATGTGAAACTATTGGGGCATCTGTGAAACTACTGGGATCATCTGTGAAACTAGCGGGACATCTGTAAAACTACTGGGACATCTTTGAAACTATTGGAACATCTGTGAAACTATGGGGACATCTATTAACCTACTGGAATATCTGTAAAACTTCTGGGACATCTGTGAAACTATTGGGACATCTGTGAAACTATTGGGAAATCTGTGAAACTATTGGGACATCTGTGAATCTATTGGGACATCTGTGAAACTATTTGGGACATCTGTTAAACTATTGGGACATCTGTGAAACTACTGGTACATCTGTGAAATTATTGGGACATCTGTGAAACTATGGGGACATCTGTGAAACTAATGGGACATATGTTAAACTATTGGGGCATCTGTGAAACTACTGGGACATATGTGAACCTATTGGGACATCTGTGAAACTTTTGGGACATCTGTGAAACTATGGGGACATCTGTTAACCTACTGGGACATCTGTGAAACTACTGGGACATCTGTTAAACTACTGGGACATCTGTTGAACTATTGGGACATCTGTGAATCTACTGGGACATCTGTGAAACTATTGGGACATCTGTGAAACTACTGGTACATCTGTGAAATTATTGGGACATCTGTGAAACTATGGGGACATCTGTGAAACTAATGGGACATATGTGAAAATATTGGGGCATCTGTGAAACTACTGGGACATATGTGAAACTACTGGGACATCTTTGAAACTATTGGGACATCTGTGAAACTATTGGGACATCTGTTAATCTTCTGGGACATCTGTGAAACTATTGGGACATCTGTGAAACTATTTGGGACATCTGTTAAAGTATTGGGACATCTGTGAAACTACTGGTACATCTGTTAAATTATTGGGACATCTGTGAAACTATGGGGACATCTGTGAAACTACTGGGACATATGTGAACTTATTGGGACATCTGTGAAACTATTGGGACATCTGTGAAACTATTGGGACATCTGTGAAACTATGGGGACATCTGTGCAACTAATGGGACATCTGTTAAATTATTGGGACATCTGTAAAACTATGGGGACATCTGTGAAACTAATGGGACATATGTGAAACTATTGGGGCATCTGTGAAACGACTGGGTGATCTGTGACACTAGTGGGACATATGTGAACTTATTGGGACATCTGTGAAACTATTGGGACATCTGTGAAACTATTGGGACATCTGTGAAACTATGGGGACATCTGTGCAACTAATGGGACATATGTGAAACTATTGGGGCATCTGTGAAACTACTGGGATCATCTGTGAAACTACTGGGACATCTGTAAAACTACTGGGACATCTTTGAAACTATTGGGACATCTGTGAAACTATGGGGACATCTGTTAACCTACTGGAATATCTGTAAAACTTCTGGGACATCTGTGAAATTATTGGGACATCTGTGAAACTATTGGGACATCTGTGAAACTACTGGTACATCTGTGAAATTATTGGGACATCTGTGAAACTATGGGGACATCTGTGAAACTAATGGGACATATGTGAAAATATGGGGGCATCTGTGAAACTACTGGGACATATGTGAAACTACTGGGACATCTGTAAAACTACTGGGACATCTTTGAAACTATTGGGACATCTGTGAAACTATTGGGACATCTGTTAAACTTCTGGGACATCTGTGAAACTATTGGGACATCTGTGAAACTATTTAGGACATCTGTTAAAGTATTGGGACATCTGTGAAACTACTGGTACATCTGTTAAATTATTGGGACATCTGTGAAACTATGGGGACATCTGTGAAACTAATGGGACATATGTGAAACTATTGGGGCATCTGTGAAACGACTGGGTGATCTGTGAAACTACTGGGACATATGTGAACTTATTGGGACATCTGTGAAACTATTGGGACATCTGTGAAACTATTGGGACATCGGTGAAACTATGGGGACATCTGTGAAACTAATGGGACATATGTGAAACTATTGGGGCATCTGTGAAACTACTGGGATCATCTGTGAAACTAGCGGGACATCTGTAAAACTACTGGGACATCTTTGAAACTATTGGAACATCTGTAAAACTATGGGGACATCTATTAACCTACTGGAATATCTGTAAAACTTCTGGGACATCTGTGAAACTATTGGGACATCTGTGAAACTATTGGGAAATCTGTGAAACTATTGGGACATCTGTGAATCTATTGGGACATCTGTGAAACTATTTGGGACATCTGTTAAACTATTGGGACATCTGTGAAACTACTGGTACATCTGTGAAATTATTGGGACATCTGTGAAACTATGGGGACATCTGTGAAACTAATGGGACATATGTGAAACTATTGGGGCATCTGTGAAACTACTGGGACATATGTGAACCTATTGGGACATCTGTGAAACTTTTGGGACATCTGTGAAACTATGGGGACATCTGTTAACCTACTGGGACATCTGTGAAACTACTGGGACATCTGTTAAACTACTGGGACATCTGTTGAACTATTGGGACATCTGTGAATCTACTGGGACATCTGTAAAACTACTGGGACATATGTGAATCTATTGGGACATCTGTGAAACTATTGGGACATCTGTGAAACTACTGGTACATCTGTGAAATTATTGGGACATCTGTGAAACTATGGGGACATCTGTGAAACTAATGGGACATATGTGAAAATATTGGGGCATCTGTGAAACTACTGGGACATATGTGAAACTACTGGGACATCTTTGAAACTATTGGGACATCTGTGAAACTATTGGGACATCTGTTAATCTTCTGGGACATCTGTGAAACTATTGGGACATCTGTGAAACTATTTGGGACATCTGTTAAAGTATTGGGACATCTGTGAAACTACTGGTACATCTGTTAAATTATTGGGACATCTGTGAAACTATGGGGACATCTGTGAAACTAATGGGACATATGTGAAACTATTGGGGCATCTGTGAAACGACTGGGTGATCTGTGAAACTACTGGGACATATGTGAACTTATTGGGACATCTGTGAAACTATTGGGACATCTGTGAAACTATTGGGACATCTGTGAAACTATGGGGACATCTGTGCAACTAATGGGACATATGTGAAACTATTGGGGCATCTGTGAAACTACTGGGATCATCTGTGAAACTACTGGGACATCTGTAAAACTACTGGGACATCTTTGAAACTATTGGGACATCTGTGAAACTATGGGGACATCTGTTAACCTACTGGAATATCTGTAAAACTTCTGGGACATCTGTGAAATTATTGGGACATCTGTGAAACTATTGGGACATCTGTGAAACTACTGGTACATCTGTGAAATTATTGGGACATCTGTGAAACTATGGGGACATCTGTGAAACTAATGGGACATATGTGAAAATATTGGGGCATCTGTGAAACTACTGGGACTTATGTGAAACTACTGGGACATCTGTAAAACTACTGGGACATCTTTGAAACTATTGGGACATCTGTGAAACTATTGGGACATCTGTTAAACTTCTGGGACATCTGTGAAACTATTGGGACATCTGTGAAACTATTTGGGACATCTGTTAAAGTATTGGGACATCTGTGAAACTACTGGTACATCTGTTAAATTATTGGGACATCTGTGAAACTATGGGGACATCTGTGAAACTAATGGGACATATGTGAAACTATTGGGGCATCTGTGAAACGACTGGGTGATCTGTGAAACTACTGGGACATATGTGAACTTATTGGGACATCTGTGAAACTATTGGGACATCTGTGAAACTATTGGGACATCGGTGAAACTATGGGGACATCTGTGAAACTAATGGGACATATGTGAAACTATTGGGGCATCTGTGAAACTACTGGGATCATCTGTGAAACTAGCGGGACATCTGTAAAACTACTGGGACATCTTTGAAACTATTGGAACATCTGTGAAACTATGGGGACATCTATTAACCTACTGGAATATCTGTAAAACTTCTGGGACATCTGTGAAACTATTGGGACATCTGTGAAACTATTGGGAAATCTGTGAAACTATTGGGACATCTGTGAAACTACTGGTACATCTGTGAAATTATTGGGACATCTGTGAAACTATGGGGACATCTGTGAAACTAATGGGACATATGTTAAACTATTGGGGCATCTGTGAAACTACTGGGACATATGTGAACCTATTGGGACATCTGTGAAACTTTTGGGACATCTGTGAAACTATGGGGACATCTGTTAACCTACTGGGACATCTGTGAAACTACTGGGACATCTGTTAAACTACTGGGACATCTGTTGAACTATTGGGACATCTGTGAATCTACTGGGACATCTGTGAAACTATTGGGACATCTGTGAAACTACTGGTACATCTGTGAAATTATTGGGACATCTGTGAAACTATGGGGACATCTGTGAAACTAATGGGACATATGTGAAAATATTGGGGCATCTGTGAAACTACTGGGACATATGTGAAACTACTGGGACATCTTTGAAACTATTGGGACATCTGTGAAACTATTGGGACATCTGTTAATCTTCTGGGACATCTGTGAAACTATTGGGACATCTGTGAAACTATTTGGGACATCTGTTAAAGTATTGGGACATCTGTGAAACTACTGGTACATCTGTTAAATTATGGGGACATCTGTGAAACTATGGGGACATCTGTGAAACTACTGGGACATATGTGAACTTATTGGGACATCTGTGAAACTATTGGGACATCTGTGAAACTATTGGGACATCTGTGAAACTATGGGGACATCTGTGCAACTAATGGGACATATGTGAAACTATTGGGGCATCTGTGAAACTACTGGGATCATCTGTGAAACTACTGGGACATCTGTAAAACTACTGGGACATCTTTGAAACTATTGGGACATCTGTGAAACTATGGGGACATCTGTTAACCTACTGGAATATCTGTAAAACTCCTGGGACATCTGTGAAACTATTGGGACATCTGTGAAACTATTGGGACATCTGTGAAACTACTGGTACATCTGTGAAATTATTAGGACATCTGTGAAACTATGGGGACATCTGTGAAACTAATGGGACATATGTGAAACTATTGGGGCATCTGTGAAACGACTGGGTGATCTGTGAAACTACTGGGACATATGTGAACTTATTGGGACATCTGTGAAACTATTGTGACATCTGTGAAACTATTGGGACATCTGTGAAGCTATGGGGACATCTGTGAAACTAATGGGACATATGTGAAACTATTGGGACATCTGTGAAACTACTGGTACATCTGTTAAATTATTGGGACATCTGTAAAACTATGGGGACATCTGAAACTAATGGGACATATGTGAAACTATTGGGGCATCTGTGAAACGACTGGGTGATCTGTGACACTAGTGGGACATATGTGAACTTATTGGGACATCTGTGAAACTATTGGGAAATCTGTGAAACTATTGGGACATCTGTGAAACTATGGGGACATCTGTGCAACTAATGGGACATATGTGAAACTATTGGGGCATCTGTGAAACTACTGGGATCATCTTTGAAACTACTGGGACATCTGTAAAACTACTGGGACATCTTTGAAACTATTGGGACATCTGTGAAACTATGGGGACATCTGTTAACCTACTGGAATATCTGTAAAACTTCTGGGACATCTGTGAAATTATTGGGACATCTGTGAAACTATTGGGACATCTGTGAAACTACTGGTACATCTGTGAAATTATTGGGACATCTGTGAAACTATGGGGACATCTGTGAAACTAATGGGACATATGTGAAAATATTGGGGCATCTGTGAAACTACTGGGACATATGTGAAACTACTGGGACATCTGTAAAACTACTGGGACATCTTTGAAACTATTGGGACATCTGTGAAACTATTGGGACATCTGTTAAACTTCTGGGACATCTGTGAAACTATTGGGACATCTGTGAAACTATTTGGGACATCTGTTAAATATTGGGACATCTGTGAAACTACTGGTACATCTGTTAAATTATTGGGACATCTGTGAAACTATGGGGACATCTGTGAAACTAATGGGACATATGTGAAACTATTGGGGCATCTGTGAAACGACTGGGTGATCTGTGAAACTACTGGGACATATGTGAACTTATTGGGACATCTGTGAAACTATTGGGACATCTGTGAAACTATTGGGACATCGGTGAAACTATGGGGACATCTGTGAAACTAATGGGACATATGTGAAACTATTGGGGCATCTGTGAAACTACTGGGATCATCTGTGAAACTAGCGGGACATCTGTAAAACTACTGGGACATCTTTGAAACTATTGGAACATCTGTGAAACTATGGGGACATCTATTAACCTACTGGAATATCTGTAAAACTTCTGGGACATCTGTGAAACTATTGGGACATCTGTGAAACTATTGGGAAATCTGTGAAACTATTGGGACATCTGTGAATCTATTGGGACATCTGTGAAACTATTTGGGACATCTGTTAAACTATTGGGACATCTGTGAAACTACTGGTACATCTGTGAAATTATTGGGACATCTGTGAAACTATGGGGACATCTGTGAAACTATTGGGACATCTGTGAAACTATGGGGACATCTGTGCAACTAATGGGACATATGTGAAACTATTGGGGCATCTGTGAAACTACTGGGATCATCTGTGAAACTACTGGGACATCTGTAAAACTACTGGGACATCTTTGAAACTATTGGGACATCTGTGAAACTATGGGGACATCTGTTAACCTACTGGAATATCTGTAAAACTTCTGGGACATCTGTGAAATTATTGGGACATCTGTGAAACTATTGGGACATCTGTGAAACTACTGGTACATCTGTGAAATTATTGGGACATCTGTGAAACTATGGGGACATCTGTGAAACTAATGGGACATATGTGAAAATATTGGGGCATCTGTGAAACTACTGGGACATATGTGAAACTACTGGGACATCTGTAAAACTACTGGGACATCTTTGAAACTATTGGGACATCTGTGAAACTATTGGGACATCTGTTAAACTTCTGGGACATCTGTGAAACTATTGGGACATCTGTGAAACTATTTGGGACATCTGTTAAAGTATTGGGACATCTGTGAAACTACTTTTACATCTGTTAAATTATTGGGACATCTGTGAAACTAATGGGACATATGTGAAAATATTGGGGCATCTGTGAATCTACTGGGACATCTGTAAAACTACTGGGACATATGTGAATCTATTGGGACATCTGTGAAACTATTGGGACATCTGTGAAACTACTGGTACATCTGTGAAATTATTGGGACATCTGTGAAACTATGGGGACATCTGTGAAACTAATGGGACATATGTGAAAATATTGGGGCATCTGTGAAACTACTGGGACATATGTGAAACTACTGGGACATCTTTGAAACTATTGGGACATCTGTGAAACTAATGGGACATCTGTTAATCTTCTGGGACATCTGTGAAACTATTGGGACATCTGTGAAACTATTTGGGACATCTGTTAAAGTATTGGGACATCTGTGAAACTACTGGTACATCTGTTAAATTATTGGGACATCTGTGAAACTATGGGGACATCTGTGAAACTAATGGGACATATGTGAAACTATTGGGGCATCTGTGAAACGACTGGGTGATCTGTGAAACTACTGGGACATATGTGAACTTATTGGGACATCTGTGAAACTATTGGGACATCTGTGAAACTATTGGGACATCTGTGAAACTATGGGGACATCTGTGCAACTAATGGGACATATGTGAAACTATTGGGGCATCTGTGAAAATACTGGGATCATCTGTGAAACTACTGGGACATCTGTAAAACTACTGGGACATCTTTGAAACTATTGGGACATCTGTGAAACTATGGGGACATCTGTTAACCTACTGGAATATCTGTAAAACTCCTGGGACATCTGTGAAACTATTGGGACATCTGTGAAACTATTGGGACATCTGTGAAACTACTGGTACATCTGTGAAATTATTAGGACATCTGTGAAACTATGGGGACATCTGTGAAACTAATGGGACATATGTGAAACTATTGGGGCATCTGTGAAACGACTGGGTGATCTGTGAAACTACTGGGACATATGTGAACTTATTGGGACATCTGTGAAACTATTGTGACATCTGTGAAACTATTGGGACATCTGTGAAGCTATGGGGACATCTGTGAAACTAATGGGACATATGTGAAACTATTGGGACATCTGTGAAACTACTGGTACATCTGTTAAATTATTGGGACATCTGTAAAACTATGGGGACATCTGAAACTAATGGGACATATGTGAAACTATTGGGGCATCTGTGAAACGACTGGGTGATCTGTGACACTAGTGGGACATATGTGAACTTATTGGGACATCTGTGAAACTATTGGGAAATCTGTGAAACTATTGGGACATCTGTGAAACTATGGGGACATCTGTGCAACTAATGGGACATATGTGAAACTATTGGGGCATCTGTGAAACTACTGGGATCATCTTTGAAACTACTGGGACATCTGTAAAACTACTGGGACATCTTTGAAACTATTGGGACATCTGTGAAACTATGGGGACATCTGTTAACCTACTGGAATATCTGTAAAACTTCTGGGACATCTGTGAAATTATTGGGACATCTGTGAAACTATTGGGACATCTGTGAAACTACTGGTACATCTGTGAAATTATTGGGACATCTGTGAAACTATGGGGACATCTGTGAAACTAATGGGACATATGTGAAAATATTGGGGCATCTGTGAAACTACTGGGACATATGTGAAACTACTGGGACATCTGTAAAACTACTGGGACATCTTTGAAACTATTGGGACATCTGTGAAACTATTGGGACATCTGTTAAACTTCTGGGACATCTGTGAAACTATTGGGACATCTGTGAAACTATTTGGGACATCTGTTAAAGTATTGGGACATCTGTGAAACTACTGGTACATCTGTTAAATTATTGGGACATCTGTGAAACTATGGGGACATCTGTGAAACTAATGGGACATATGTGAAACTATTGGGGCATCTGTGAAACGACTGGGTGATCTGTGAAACTACTGGGACATATGTGAACTTATTGGGACATCTGTGAAACTATTGGGACATCTGTGAAACTATTGGGACATCGGTGAAACTATGGGGACATCTGTGAAACTAATGGGACATATGTGAAACTATTGGGGCATCTGTGAAACTACTGGGATCATCTGTGAAACTAGCGGGACATCTGTAAAACTACTGGGACATCTTTGAAACTATTGGAACATCTGTGAAACTATGGGGACATCTATTAACCTACTGGAATATCTGTAAAACTTCTGGGACATCTGTGAAACTATTGGGACATCTGTGAAACTATTGGGAAATCTGTGAAACTATTGGGACATCTGTGAATCTATTGGGACATCTGTGAAACTATTTGGGACATCTGTTAAACTATTGGGACATCTGTGAAACTACTGGTACATCTGTGAAATTATTGGGACATCTGTGAAACTATGGGGACATCTGTGAAACTATTGGGACATCTGTGAAACTATGGGGACATCTGTGCAACTAATGGGACATATGTGAAACTATTGGGGCATCTGTGAAACTACTGGGATCATCTGTGAAACTACTGGGACATCTGTAAAACTACTGGGACATCTTTGAAACTATTGGGACATCTGTGAAACTATGGGGACATCTGTTAACCTACTGGAATATCTGTAAAACTTCTGGGACATCTGTGAAATTATTGGGACATCTGTGAAACTATTGGGACATCTGTGAAACTACTGGTACATCTGTGAAATTATTGGGACATCTGTGAAACTATGGGGACATCTGTGAAACTAATGGGACATATGTGAAAATATTGGGGCATCTGTGAAACTACTGGGACATATGGGAAACTACTGGGACATCTGTAAAACTACTGGGACATCTTTGAAACTATTGGGACATCTGTGAAACTATTGGGACATCTGTTAAACTTCTGGGACATCTGTGAAACTATTGGGACATCTGTGAAACTATTTGGGACATCTGTTAAAGTATTGGGACATCTGTGAAACTACTGGTACATCTGTTAAATTATTGGGACATCTGTGAAACTATGGGGACATCTGTGAAACTAATGGGACATATGTGAAAATATTGGGGCATCTGTGAATCTACTGGGACATCTGTAAAACTACTGGGACATATGTGAATCTATTGGGACATCTGTGAAACTATTGGGACATCTGTGAAACTACTGGTACATCTGTGAAATTATTGGGACATCTGTGAAACTATGGGGACATCTGTGAAACTAATGGGACATATGTGAAAATATTGGGGCATCTGTGAAACTACTGGGACATATGTGAAACTACTGGGACATCTTTGAAACTATTGGGACATCTGTGAAACTAATGGGACATCTGTTAATCTTCTGGGACATCTGTGAAACTATTGGGACATCTGTGAAACTATTTGGGACATCTGTTAAAGTATTGGGACATCTGTGAAACTACTGGTACATCTGTTAAATTATTGGGACATCTGTGAAACTATGGGGACATCTGTGAAACTAATGGGACATATGTGAAACTATTGGGGCATCTGTGAAACGACTGGGTGATCTGTGAAACTACTGGGACATATGTGAACTTATTGGGACATCTGTGAAACTATTGGGACATCTGTGAAACTATTGGGACATCTGTGAAACTATGGGGACATCTGTGCAACTAATGGGACATATGTGAAACTATTGGGGCATCTGTGAAACTACTGGGATCATCTGTGAAACTACTGGGACATCTGTAAAACTACTGGGACATCTTTGAAACTATTGGGACATCTGTGAAACTATGGGGACATCTGTCCCCATGGGACATCTGTGAAACTATTGGGACATCTGTGAAACTATTGGGACATCTGTGAAACTACTGGTACATCTGTGAAATTATTAGGACATCTGTGAAACTATGGGGACATCTGTGAAACTAATGGGACATATGTGAAACTATTGGGGCATCTGTGAAACGACTGGGTGATCTGTGAAACTACTGGGACATATGTGAACTTATTGGGACATCTGTGAAACTATTGTGACATCTGTGAAACTATTGGGACATCTGTGAAGCTATGGGGACATCTGTGAAACTAATGGGACATATGTGAAACTATTGGGACATCTGTGAAACTACTGGTACATCTGTTAAATTATTGGGACATCTGTAAAACTATGGGGACATCTGAAACTAATGGGACATATGTGAAACTATTGGGGCATCTGTGAAACGACTGGGTGATCTGTGACACTAGTGGGACATATGTGAACTTATTGGGACATCTGTGAAACTATTGGGAAATCTGTGAAACTATTGGGACATCTGTGAAACTATGGGGACATCTGTGCAACTAATGGGACATATGTGAAACTATTGGGGCATCTGTGAAACTACTGGGATCATCTTTGAAACTACTGGGACATCTGTAAAACTACTGGGACATCTTTGAAACTATTGGGACATCTGTGAAACTATGGGGACATCTGTTAACCTACTGGAATATCTGTAAAACTTCTGGGACATCTGTGAAATTATTGGGACATCTGTGAAACTATTGGGACATCTGTGAAACTACTGGTACATCTGTGAAATTATTGGGACATCTGTGAAACTATGGGGACATCTGTGAAACTAATGGGACATATGTGAAAATATTGGGGCATCTGTGAAACTACTGGGACATATGTGAAACTACTGGGACATCTGTAAAACTACTGGGACATCTTTGAAACTATTGGGACATCTGTGAAACTATTGGGACATCTGTTAAACTTCTGGGACATCTGTGAAACTATTGGGACATCTGTGAAACTATTTGGGACATCTGTTAAAGTATTGGGACATCTGTGAAACTACTGGTACATCTGTTAAATTATTGGGACATCTGTGAAACTATGGGGACATCTGTGAAACTAATGGGACATATGTGAAACTATTGGGGCATCTGTGAAACGACTGGGTGATCTGTGAAACTACTGGGACATATGTGAACTTATTGGGACATCTGTGAAACTATTGGGACATCTGTGAAACTATTGGGACATCGGTGAAACTATGGGGACATCTGTGAAACTAATGGGACATATGTGAAACTATTGGGGCATCTGTGAAACTACTGGGATCATCTGTGAAACTAGCGGGACATCTGTAAAACTACTGGGACATCTTTGAAACTATTGGAACATCTGTGAAACTATGGGGACATCTATTAACCTACTGGAATATCTGTAAAACTTCTGGGACATCTGTGAAACTATTGGGACATCTGTGAAACTATTGGGAAATCTGTGAAACTATTGGGACATCTGTGAATCTATTGGGACATCTGTGAAACTATTTGGGACATCTGTTAAACTATTGGGACATCTGTGAAACTACTGGTACATCTGTGAAATTATTGGGACATCTGTGAAACTATGGGGACATCTGTGAAACTATTGGGACATCTGTCAAACTATGGGGACATCTGTGCAACTAATGGGACATATGTGAAACTATTGGGGCATCTGTGAAACTACTGGGATCATCTGTGAAACTACTGGGACATCTGTAAAACTACTGGGACATCTTTGAAACTATTGGGACATCTGTGAAACTATGGGGACATCTGTTAACCTACTGGAATATCTGTAAAACTTCTGGGACATCTGTGAAATTATTGGGACATCTGTGAAACTATTGGGACATCTGTGAAACTACTGGTACATCTGTGAAATTATTGGGACATCTGTGAAACTATGGGGACATCTGTGAAACTAATGGGACATATGTGAAAATATTGGGGCATCTGTGAAACTACTGGGACATATGTGAAACTACTGGGACATCTGTAAAACTACTGGGACATCTTTGAAACTATTGGGACATCTGTGAAACTATTGGGACATCTGTTAAACTTCTGGGACATCTGTGAAACTATTGGGACATCTGTGAAACTATTTGGGACATCTGTGAAACTATGGGGACATCTGTGAAACTAATGGGACATATGTGAAACTATTGGGGCATCTGTGAAACGACTGGGTGATCTGTGAAACTACTGGGACATATGTGAACTTATTGGGACATCTGTGAAACTATTGGGACATCTGTGAAACTATTGGGACATCGGTGAAACTATGGGGACATCTGTGAAACTAATGGGACATATGTGAAACTATTGGGGCATCTGTGAAACTACTGGGATCATCTGTGAAACTAGCGGGACATCTGTAAAACTACTGGGACATCTTTGAAACTATTGGAACATCTGTGAAACTATGGGGACATCTATTAACCTACTGGAATATCTGTAAAACTTCTGGGACATCTGTGAAACTATTTGGGACATCTGTTAAAGTATTGGGACATCTGTGAAACTACTGGTACATCTGTTAAATTATTGGGACATCTGTGAAACTATGGGGACATCTGTGAAACTAATGGGACATATGTGAAAATATTGGGGCATCTGTGAATCTACTGGGACATCTGTAAAACTACTGGGACATATGTGAATCTATTGGGACATCTGTGAAACTATTGGGACATCTGTGAAACTACTGGTACATCTGTGAAATTATTGGGACATCTGTGAAACTATGGGGACATCTGTGAAACTAATGGGACATATGTGAAAATATTGGGGCATCTGTGAAACTACTGGGACATATGTGAAACTACTGGGACATCTTTGAAACTATTGGGACATCTGTGAAACTAATGGGACATCTGTTAATCTTCTGGGACATCTGTGAAACTATTGGGACATCTGTGAAACTATTTGGGACATCTGTTAAAGTATTGGGACATCTGTGAAACTACTGGTACATCTGTTAAATTATTGGGACATCTGTGAAACTATGGGGACATCTGTGAAACTAATGGGACATATGTGAAACTATTGGGGCATCTGTGAAACGACTGGGTGATCTGTGAAACTACTGGGACATATGTGAACTTATTGGGACATCTGTGAAACTATTGGGACATCTGTGAAACTATTGGGACATCTGTGAAACTATGGGGACATCTGTGCAACTAATGGGACATATGTGAAACTATTGGGGCATCTGTGAAACTACTGGGATCATCTGTGAAACTACTGGGACATCTGTAAAACTACTGGGACATCTTTGAAACTATTGGGACATCTGTGAAACTATGGGGACATCTGTCCCCATGGGACATCTGTGAAACTATTGGGACATCTGTGAAACTATTGGGACATCTGTGAAACTACTGGTACATCTGTGAAATTATTAGGACATCTGTGAAACTATGGGGACATCTGTGAAACTAATGGGACATATGTGAAACTATTGGGGCATCTGTGAAACGACTGGGTGATCTGTGAAACTACTGGGACATATGTGAACTTATTGGGACATCTGTGAAACTATTGTGACATCTGTGAAACTATTGGGACATCTGTGAAGCTATGGGGACATCTGTGAAACTAATGGGACATATGTGAAACTATTGGGACATCTGTGAAACTACTGGTACATCTGTTAAATTATTGGGACATCTGTAAAACTATGGGGACATCTGAAACTAATGGGACATATGTGAAACTATTGGGGCATCTGTGAAACGACTGGGTGATCTGTGACACTAGTGGGACATATGTGAACTTATTGGGACATCTGTGAAACTATTGGGAAATCTGTGAAACTATTGGGACATCTGTGAAACTATGGGGACATCTGTGCAACTAATGGGACATATGTGAAACTATTGGGGCATCTGTGAAACTACTGGGATCATCTTTGAAACTACTGGGACATCTGTAAAACTACTGGGACATCTTTGAAACTATTGGGACATCTGTGAAACTATGGGGACATCTGTTAACCTACTGGAATATCTGTAAAACTTCTGGGACATCTGTGAAATTATTGGGACATCTGTGAAACTATTGGGACATCTGTGAAACTACTGGTACATCTGTGAAATTATTGGGACATCTGTGAAACTATGGGGACATCTGTGAAACTAATGGGACATATGTGAAAATATTGGGGCATCTGTGAAACTACTGGGACATATGTGAAACTACTGGGACATCTGTAAACCTACTGGGACATCTTTGAAACTATTGGGACATCTGTGAAACTATTGGGACATCTGTTAAACTTCTGGGACATCTGTGAAACTATTGGGACATCTGTGAAACTATTTGGGACATCTGTTAAAGTATTGGGACATCTGTGAAACTACTGGTACATCTGTTAAATTATTGGGACATCTGTGAAACTATGGGGACATCTGTGAAACTAATGGGACATATGTGAAACTATTGGGGCATCTGTGAAACGACTGGGTGATCTGTGAAACTACTGGGACATATGTGAACTTATTGGGACATCTGTGAAACTATTGGGACATCTGTGAAACTATTGGGACATCGGTGAAACTATGGGGACATCTGTGAAACTAATGGGACATATGTGAAACTATTGGGGCATCTGTGAAACTACTGGGATCATCTGTGAAACTAGCGGGACATCTGTAAAACTACTGGGACATCTTTGAAACTATTGGAACATCTGTGAAACTATGGGGACATCTATTAACCTACTGGAATATCTGTAAAACTTCTGGGACATCTGTGAAACTATTGGGACATCTGTGAAACTATTGGGAAATCTGTGAAACTATTGGGACATCTGTGAATCTATTGGGACATCTGTGAAACTATTTGGGACATCTGTTAAACTATTGGGACATCTGTGAAACTACTGGTACATCTGTGAAATTATTGGGACATCTGTGAAACTATGGGGACATCTGTGAAACTATTGGGACATCTGTGAAACTATGGGGACATCTGTGCAACTAATGGGACATATGTGAAACTATTGGGGCATCTGTGAAACTACTGGGATCATCTGTGAAACTACTGGGACATCTGTAAAACTACTGGGACATCTTTGAAACTATTGGGACATCTGTGAAACTATGGGGACATCTGTTAACCTACTGGAATATCTGTAAAACTTCTGGGACATCTGTGAAATTATTGGGACATCTGTGAAACTATTGGGACATCTGTGAAACTACTGGTACATCTGTGAAATTATTGGGACATCTGTGAAACTATGGGGACATCTGTGAAACTAATGGGACATATGTGAAAATATTGGGGCATCTGTGAAACTACTGGGACATATGTGAAACTACTGGGACATCTGTAAAACTACTGGGACATCTTTGAAACTATTGGGACATCTGTGAAACTATTGGGACATCTGTTAAACTTCTGGGACATCTGTGAAACTATTGGGACATCTGTGAAACTATTTGGGACATCTGTGAAACTATGGGGACATCTGTGAAACTAATGGGACATATGTGAAACTATTGGGGCATCTGTGAAACGACTGGGTGATCTGTGAAACTACTGGGACATATGTGAACTTATTGGGACATCTGTGAAACTATTGGGACATCTGTGAAACTATTGGGACATCGGTGAAACTATGGGGACATCTGTGAAACTAATGGGACATATGTGAAACTATTGGGGCATCTGTGAAACTACTGGGATCATCTGTGAAACTAGCGGGACATCTGTAAAACTACTGGGACATCTTTGAAACTATTGGAACATCTGTGAAACTATGGGGACATCTATTAACCTACTGGAATATCTGTAAAACTTCTGGGACATCTGTGAAACTATTGGGACATCTGTGAAACTATTGGGAAATCTGTGAAACTATTGGGACATCTGTGAATCTATTGGGACATCTGTGAAACTATTTGGGACATCTGTTAAACTATTGGGACATCTGTGAAACTACTGGTACATCTGTGAAATTATTGGGACATCTGTGAAACTATGGGGACATCTGTGAAACTAATGGGACATATGTGAAACTATTGGGGCATCTGTGAAACTACTGGGACATATGTGAACCTATTGGGACATCTGTGAAACTTTTGGGACATCTGTGAAACTATGGGGACATCTGTTAACCTACTGGGACATCTGTGAAACTACTGGGACATCTGTTAAACTACTGGGACATCTGTTGAACTATTGGGACATCTGTGAATCTACTGGGACATCTGTAAAACTACTGGGACATATGTGAATCTATTGGGACATCTGTGAAACTATTGGGACATCTGTGAAACTACTGGTACATCTGTGAAATTATTGGGACATCTGTGAAACTATGGGGACATCTGTGAAACTAATGGGACATATGTGAAAATATTGGGGCATCTGTGAAACTACTGGGACATATGTGAAACTACTGGGACATCTGTAAAACTACTGGGACATCTTTGAAACTATTGGGACATCTGTGAAACTATGGGGACATCTGTCCCCATGGGACATCTGTGAAACTATTGGGACATCTGTGAAACTATTGGGACATCTGTGAAACTACTGGTACATCTGTGAAATTATTAGGACATCTGTGAAACTATGGGGACATCTGTGAAACTAATGGGACATATGTGAAACTATTGGGGCATCTGTGAAACGACTGGGTGATCTGTGAAACTACTGGGACATATGTGAACTTATTGGGACATCTGTGAAACTATTGTGACATCTGTGAAACTATTGGGACATCTGTGAAGCTATGGGGACATCTGTGAAACTAATGGGACATATGTGAAACTATTGGGACATCTGTGAAACTACTGGTACATCTGTTAAATTATTGGGACATCTGTAAAACTATGGGGACATCTGAAACTAATGGGACATATGTGAAACTATTGGGGCATCTGTGAAACGACTGGGTGATCTGTGACACTAGTGGGACATATGTGAACTTATTGGGACATCTGTGAAACTATTGGGAAATCTGTGAAACTATTGGGACATCTGTGAAACTATGGGGACATCTGTGCAACTAATGGGACATATGTGAAACTATTGGGGCATCTGTGAAACTACTGGGATCATCTTTGAAACTACTGGGACATCTGTAAAACTACTGGGACATCTTTGAAACTATTGGGACATCTGTGAAACTATGGGGACATCTGTTAACCTACTGGAATATCTGTAAAACTTCTGGGACATCTGTGAAATTATTGGGACATCTGTGAAACTATTGGGACATCTGTGAAACTACTGGTACATCTGTGAAATTATTGGGACATCTGTGAAACTATGGGGACATCTGTGAAACTAATGGGACATATGTGAAAATATTGGGGCATCTGTGAAACTACTGGGACATATGTGAAACTACTGGGACATCTGTAAAACTACTGGGACATCTTTGAAACTATTGGGACATCTGTGAAACTATTGGGACATCTGTTAAACTTCTGGGACATCTGTGAAACTATTGGGACATCTGTGAAACTATTTGGGACATCTGTTAAAGTATTGGGACATCTGTGAAACTACTGGTACATCTGTTAAATTATTGGGACATCTGTGAAACTATGGGGACATCTGTGAAACTAATGGGACATATGTGAAACTATTGGGGCATCTGTGAAACGACTGGGTGATCTGTGAAACTACTGGGACATATGTGAACTTATTGGGACATCTGTGAAACTATTGGGACATCTGTGAAACTATTGGGACATCGGTGAAACTATGGGGACATCTGTGAAACTAATGGGACATATGTGAAACTATTGGGGCATCTGTGAAACTACTGGGATCATCTGTGAAACTAGCGGGACATCTGTAAAACTACTGGGACATCTTTGAAACTATTGGAACATCTGTGAAACTATGGGGACATCTATTAACCTACTGGAATATCTGTAAAACTTCTGGGACATCTGTGAAACTATTGGGACATCTGTGAAACTATTGGGAAATCTGTGAAACTATTGGGACATCTGTGAATCTATTGGGACATCTGTGAAACTATTTGGGACATCTGTTAAACTATTGGGACATCTGTGAAACTACTGGTACATCTGTGAAATTATTGGGACATCTGTGAAACTATGGGGACATCTGTGAAACTATTGGGACATCTGTGAAACTATGGGGACATCTGTGCAACTAATGGGACATATGTGAAACTATTGGGGCATCTGTGAAACTACTGGGATCATCTGTGAAACTACTGGGACATCTGTAAAACTACTGGGACATCTTTGAAACTATTGGGACATCTGTGAAACTATGGGGACATCTGTTAACCTACTGGAATATCTGTAAAACTTCTGGGACATCTGTGAAATTATTGGGACATCTGTGAAACTATTGGGACATCTGTGAAACTACTGGTACATCTGTGAAATTATTGGGACATCTGTGAAACTATGGGGACATCTGTGAAACTAATGGGACATATGTGAAAATATTGGGGCATCTGTGAAACTACTGGGACATATGTGAAACTACTGGGACATCTGTAAAACTACTGGGACATCTTTGAAACTATTGGGACATCTGTGAAACTATTGGGACATCTGTTAAACTTCTGGGACATCTGTGAAACTATTGGGACATCTGTGAAACTATTTGGGACATCTGTGAAACTATGGGGACATCTGTGAAACTAATGGGACATATGTGAAACTATTGGGGCATCTGTGAAACGACTGGGTGATCTGTGAAACTACTGGGACATATGTGAACTTATTGGGACATCTGTGAAACTATTGGGACATCTGTGAAACTATTGGGACATCGGTGAAACTATGGGGACATCTGTGAAACTAATGGGACATATGTGAAACTATTGGGGCATCTGTGAAACTACTGGGATCATCTGTGAAACTAGCGGGACATCTGTAAAACTACTGGGACATCTTTGAAACTATTGGAACATCTGTGAAACTATGGGGACATCTATTAACCTACTGGAATATCTGTAAAACTTCTGGGACATCTGTGAAACTATTTGGGACATCTGTTAAAGTATTGGGACATCTGTGAAACTACTGGTACATCTGTTAAATTATTGGGACATCTGTGAAACTATGGGGACATCTGTGAAACTAATGGGACATATGTGAAAATATTGGGGCATCTGTGAATCTACTGGGACATCTGTAAAACTACTGGGACATATGTGAATCTATTGGGACATCTGTGAAACTATTGGGACATCTGTGAAACTACTGGTACATCTGTGAAATTATTGGGACATCTGTGAAACTATGGGGACATCTGTGAAACTAATGGGACATATGTGAAAATATTGGGGCATCTGTGAAACTACTGGGACATATGTGAAACTACTGGGACATCTTTGAAACTATTGGGACATCTGTGAAACTAATGGGACATCTGTTAATCTTCTGGGACATCTGTGAAACTATTGGGACATCTGTGAAACTATTTGGGACATCTGTTAAAGTATTGGGACATCTGTGAAACTACTGGTACATCTGTTAAATTATTGGGACATCTGTGAAACTATGGGGACATCTGTGAAACTAATGGGACATATGTGAAACTATTGGGGCATCTGTGAAACGACTGGGTGATCTGTGAAACTACTGGGACATATGTGAACTTATTGGGACATCTGTGAAACTATTGGGACATCTGTGAAACTATTGGGACATCTGTGAAACTATGGGGACATCTGTGCAACTAATGGGACATATGTGAAACTATTGGGGCATCTGTGAAACTACTGGGATCATCTGTGAAACTACTGGGACATCTGTAAAACTACTGGGACATCTTTGAAACTATTGGGACATCTGTGAAACTATGGGGACATCTGTCCCCATGGGACATCTGTGAAACTATTGGGACATCTGTGAAACTATTGGGACATCTGTGAAACTACTGGTACATCTGTGAAATTATTAGGACATCTGTGAAACTATGGGGACATCTGTGAAACTAATGGGACATATGTGAAACTATTGGGGCATCTGTGAAACGACTGGGTGATCTGTGAAACTACTGGGACATATGTGAACTTATTGGGACATCTGTGAAACTATTGTGACATCTGTGAAACTATTGGGACATCTGTGAAGCTATGGGGACATCTGTGAAACTAATGGGACATATGTGAAACTATTGGGACATCTGTGAAACTACTGGTACATATGTTAAATTATTGGGACATCTGTAAAACTATGGGGACATCTGAAACTAATGGGACATATGTGAAACTATTGGGGCATCTGTGAAACGACTGGGTGATCTGTGACACTAGTGGGACATATGTGAACTTATTGGGACATCTGTGAAACTATTGGGAAATCTGTGAAACTATTGGGACATCTGTGAAACTATGGGGACATCTGTGCAACTAATGGGACATATGTGAAACTATTGGGGCATCTGTGAAACTACTGGGATCATCTTTGAAACTACTGGGACATCTGTAAAACTACTGGGACATCTTTGAAACTATTGGGACATCTGTGAAACTATGGGGACATCTGTTAACCTACTGGAATATCTGTAAAACTTCTGGGACATCTGTGAAATTATTGGGACATCTGTGAAACTATTGGGACATCTGTGAAACTACTGGTACATCTGTGAAATTATTGGGACATCTGTGAAACTATGGGGACATCTGTGAAACTAATGGGACATATGTGAAAATATTGGGGCATCTGTGAAACTACTGGGACATATGTGAAACTACTGGGACATCTGTAAACCTACTGGGACATCTTTGAAACTATTGGGACATCTGTGAAACTATTGGGACATCTGTTAAACTTCTGGGACATCTGTGAAACTATTGGGACATCTGTGAAACTATTTGGGACATCTGTTAAAGTATTGGGACATCTGTGAAACTACTGGTACATCTGTTAAATTATTGGGACATCTGTGAAACTATGGGGACATCTGTGAAACTAATGGGACATATGTGAAACTATTGGGGCATCTGTGAAACGACTGGGTGATCTGTGAAACTACTGGGACATATGTGAACTTATTGGGACATCTGTGAAACTATTGGGACATCTGTGAAACTATTGGGACATCGGTGAAACTATGGGGACATCTGTGAAACTAATGGGACATATGTGAAACTATTGGGGCATCTGTGAAACTACTGGGATCATCTGTGAAACTAGCGGGACATCTGTAAAACTACTGGGACATCTTTGAAACTATTGGAACATCTGTGAAACTATGGGGACATCTATTAACCTACTGGAATATCTGTAAAACTTCTGGGACATCTGTGAAACTATTGGGACATCTGTGAAACTATTGGGAAATCTGTGAAACTATTGGGACATCTGTGAATCTATTGGGACATCTGTGAAACTATTTGGGACATCTGTTAAACTATTGGGACATCTGTGAAACTACTGGTACATCTGTGAAATTATTGGGACATCTGTGAAACTATGGGGACATCTGTGAAACTATTGGGACATCTGTGAAACTATGGGGACATCTGTGCAACTAATGGGACATATGTGAAACTATTGGGGCATCTGTGAAACTACTGGGATCATCTGTGAAACTACTGGGACATCTGTAAAACTACTGGGACATCTTTTAAACTATTGGGACATCTGTGAAACTATGGGGACATCTGTTAACCTACTGGAATATCTGTAAAACTTCTGGGACATCTGTGAAATTATTGGGACATCTGTGAAACTATTGGGACATCTGTGAAACTACTGGTACATCTGTGAAATTATTGGGACATCTGTGAAACTATGGGGACATCTGTGAAACTAATGGGACATATGTGAAAATATTGGGGCATCTGTGAAACTACTGGGACATATGTGAAACTACTGGGACATCTGTAAAACTACTGGGACATCTTTGAAACTATTGGGACATCTGTGAAACTATTGGGACATCTGTTAAACTTCTGGGACATCTGTGAAACTATTGGGACATCTGTGAAACTATTTGGGACATCTGTGAAACTATGGGGACATCTGTGAAACTAATGGGACATATGTGAAACTATTGGGGCATCTGTGAAACGACTGGGTGATCTGTGAAACTACTGGGACATATGTGAACTTATTGGGACATCTGTGAAACTATTGGGACATCTGTGAAACTATTGGGACATCGGTGAAACTATGGGGACATCTGTGAAACTAATGGGACATATGTGAAACTATTGGGGCATCTGTGAAACTACTGGGATCATCTGTGAAACTAGCGGGACATCTGTAAAACTACTGGGACATCTTTGAAACTATTGGAACATCTGTGAAACTATGGGGACATCTATTAACCTACTGGAATATCTGTAAAACTTCTGGGACATCTGTGAAACTATTGGGACATCTGTGAAACTATTGGGAAATCTGTGAAACTATTGGGACATCTGTGAATCTATTGGGACATCTGTGAAACTATTTGGGACATCTGTTAAACTATTGGGACATCTGTGAAACTACTGGTACATCTGTGAAATTATTGGGACATCTGTGAAACTATGGGGACATCTGTGAAACTAATGGGACATATGTGAAACTATTGGGGCATCTGTGAAACTACTGGGACATATGTGAACCTATTGGGACATCTGTGAAACTTTTGGGACATCTGTGAAACTATGGGGACATCTGTTAACCTACTGGGACATCTGTGAAACTACTGGGACATCTGTTAAACTACTGGGACATCTGTTGAACTATTGGGACATCTGTGAATCTACTGGGACATCTGTAAAACTACTGGGACATATGTGAATCTATTGGGACATCTGTGAAACTATTGGGACATCTGTGAAACTACTGGTACATCTGTGAAATTATTGGGACATCTGTGAAACTATGGGGACATCTGTGAAACTAATGGGACATATGTGAAAATATTGGGGCATCTGTGAAACTACTGGGACATATGTGAAACTACTGGGACATCTGTAAAACTACTGGGACATCTTTGAAACTATTGGGACATCTGTGAAACTATTGAGACATCTGTTAAACTTCTGGGACATCTGTGAAACTATTGGGACATCTGTGAAACTATTTGGGACATCTGTTAAAGTATTGGAACATCTGTGAAACTACTGGTACATCTGTTAAATTATTGGGACATCTGTGAAACTATGGGGACATCTGTGAAACTAATGGGACATATGTGAAACTATTGGGGCATCTGTGAAACGACTGGGTGATCTGTGAAACTACTGGGACATATGTGAACTTATTGGGACATCTGTGAAACTATTGGGACATCTGTGAAACTATTGGGACATCGGTGAAACTATGGGGACATCTGTGAAACTAATGGGACATATGTGAAACTATTGGGGCATCTGTGAAACTACTGGGATCATCTGTGAAACTAGCGGGACATCTGTAAAACTACTGGGACATCTTTGAAACTATTGGAACATCTGTGAAACTATGGGGACATCTATTAACCTACTGGAATATCTGTAAAACTTCTGGGACATCTGTGAAACTATTGGGACATCTGTGAAACTATTGGGAAATCTGTGAAACTATTGGGACATCTGTGAATCTATTGGGACATCTGTGAAACTATTTGGGACATCTGTTAAACTATTGGGACATCTGTGAAACTACTGGTACATCTGTGAAATTATTGGGACATCTGTGAAACTATGGGGACATCTGTGAAACTAATGGGACATATGTGAAACTATTGGGGCATCTGTGAAACTACTGGGACATATGTGAACCTATTGGGACATCTGTGAAACTTTTGGGACATCTGTGAAACTATGGGGACATCTGTTAACCTACTGGGACATCTGTGAAACTACTGGGACATCTGTTAAACTACTGGGACATCTGTTGAACTATTGGGACATCTGTGAATCTACTGGGACATCTGTAAAACTACTGGGAGATATGTGAATCTATTGGGACATCTGTGAAACTATTGGGACATCTGTGAAACTACTGGTACATCTGTGAAATTATTGGGACATCTGTGAAACTATGGGGACATCTGTGAAACTAATGGGACATATGTGAAAATATTGGGGCATCTGTGAAACTACTGGGACATATGTGAAACTACTGGGACATCTTTGAAACTATTGGGACATCTGTGAAACTATTGGGACATCTGTTAAACTTCTGGGACATCTGTGAAACTATAGGGACATCTGTGAAACTATTTGGGACATCTGTTAAAGTATTGGGACATCTGTGAAACTACTGGTACATCTGTTAAATTATTGGGACATCTGTGAAACTATGGGGACATCTGTGAAACTAATGGGACATATGTGAAACTATTGGGGCATCTGTGAAACGACTGGGTGATCTGTGAAACTACTGGGACATATGTGAACTTATTGGGACATCTGTGAAACTATTGGGACATCTGTGAAACTATTGGGACATCTGTGAAACTATGGGGACATCTGTGCAACTAATGGGACATATGTGAAACTATTGGGGCATCTGTGAAACTACTGGGATCATCTGTGAAACTACTGGGACATCTGTAAAACTACTGGGACATCTTTGAAACTATTGGGACATCTGTGAAACTATGGGGACATCTGTTAACCTACTGGAATATCTGTAAAACTCCTGGGACATCTGTGAAACTATTGGGACATCTGTGAAACTATTGGGACATCTGTGAAACTACTGGTACATCTGTGAAATTATTAGGACATCTGTGAAACTATGGGGACATCTGTGAAACTAATGGGACATATGTGAAACTATTGGGGCATCTGTGAAATGACTGGGTGATCTGTGAAACTACTGGGACATATGTGAACTTATTGGGACATCTGTGAAACTATTGTGACATCTGTGAAACTATTGGGACATCTGTGAAGCTATGGGGACATCTGTGAAACTAATGGGACATATGTGAAACTATTGGGACATCTGTGAAACTACTGGTACATCTGTTAAATTATTGGGACATCTGTAAAACTATGGGGACATCTGAAACTAATGGGACATATGTGAAACTATTGGGGCATCTGTGAAACGACTGGGTGATCTGTGACACTAGTGGGACATATGTGAACTTATTGGGACATCTGTGAAACTATTGGGAAATCTGTGAAACTATTGGGACATCTGTGAAACTATGGGGACATCTGTGCAACTAATGGGACATATGTGAAACTATTGGGGCATCTGTGAAACTACTGGGATCATCTTTGAAACTACTGCGACATCTGTAAAACTACTGGGACATCTTTGAAACTATTGGGACATCTGTGAAACTATGGGGACATCTGTTAACCTACTGGAATATCTGTAAAACTTCTGGGACATCTGTGAAATTATTGGGACATCTGTGAAACTATTGGGACATCTGTGAAACTACTGGTACATCTGTGAAATTATTGGGACATCTGTGAAACTATGGGGACATCTGTGAAACTTTTGGGACATCTGTGAAACTATGGGGACATCTGTTAACCTACTGGGACATCTGTGAAACTACTGGGACATCTGTTAAACTACTGGGACATCTGTTGAACTATTGGGACATCTGTGAATCTACTGGGACATCTGTAAAACTACTGGGACATATGTGAATCTATTGGGACATCTGTGAAACTATTGGGACATCTGTGAAACTACTGGTACATCTGTGAAATTATTGGGACATCTGTGAAACTATGGGGACATCTGTGAAACTAATGGGACATATGTGAAAATATTGGGGCATCTGTGAAACTACTGGGACATATGTGAAACTACTGGGACATCTGTAAAACTACTGGGACATCTTTGAAACTATTGGGACATCTGTGAAACTATTGAGACATCTGTTAAACTTCTGGGACATCTGTGAAACTATTGGGACATCTGTGAAACTATTTGGGACATCTGTTAAAGTATTGGAACATCTGTGAAACTACTGGTACATCTGTTAAATTATTGGGACATCTGTGAAACTATGGGGACATCTGTGAAACTAATGGGACATATGTGAAACTATTAGGGCATCTGTGAAACGACTGGGTGATCTGTGAAACTACTGGGACATATGTGAACTTATTGGGACATCTGTGAAACTATTGGGACATCTGTGAAACTATTGGGACATCGGTGAAACTATGGGGACATCTGTGAAACTAATGGGACATATGTGAAACTATTGGGGCATCTGTGAAACTACTGGGATCATCTGTGAAACTAGCGGGACATCTGTAAAACTACTGGGACATCTTTGAAACTATTGGAACATCTGTGAAACTATGGGGACATCTATTAACCTACTGGAATATCTGTAAAACTTCTGGGACATCTGTGAAACTATTGGGACATCTGTGAAACTATTGGGAAATCTGTGAAACTATTGGGACATCTGTGAATCTATTGGGACATCTGTGAAACTATTTGGGACATCTGTTAAACTATTGGGACATCTGTGAAACTACTGGTACATCTGTGAAATTATTGGGACATCTGTGAAACTATGGGGACATCTGTGAAACTAATGGGACATATGTGAAACTATTGGGGCATCTGTGAAACTACTGGGACATATGTGAACCTATTGGGACATCTGTGAAACTTTTGGGACATCTGTGAAACTATGGGGACATCTGTTAACCTACTGGGACATCTGTGAAACTACTGGGACATCTGTTAAACTACTGGGACATCTGTTGAACTATTGGGACATCTGTGAATCTACTGGGACATCTGTAAAACTACTGGGAGATATGTGAATCTATTGGGACATCTGTGAAACTATTGGGACATCTGTGAAACTACTGGTACATCTGTGAAATTATTGGGACATCTGTGAAACTATGGGGACATCTGTGAAACTAATGGGACATATGTGAAAATATTGGGGCATCTGTGAAACTACTGGGACATATGTGAAACTACTGGGACATCTTTGAAACTATTGGGACATCTGTGAAACTATTGGGACATCTGTTAAACTTCTGGGACATCTGTGAAACTATAGGGACATCTGTGAAACTATTTGGGACATCTGTTAAAGTATTGGGACATCTGTGAAACTACTGGTACATCTGTTAAATTATTGGGACATCTGTGAAACTATGGGGACATCTGTGAAACTAATGGGACATATGTGAAACTATTGGGGCATCTGTGAAACGACTGGGTGATCTGTGAAACTACTGGGACATATGTGAACTTATTGGGACATCTGTGAAACTATTGGGACATCTGTGAAACTATTGGGACATCTGTGAAACTATGGGGACATCTGTGCAACTAATGGGACATATGTGAAACTATTGGGGCATCTGTGAAACTACTGGGATCATCTGTGAAACTACTGGGACATCTGTAAAACTACTGGGACATCTTTGAAACTATTGGGACATCTGTGAAACTATGGGGACATCTGTTAACCTACTGGAATATCTGTAAAACTCCTGGGACATCTGTGAAACTATTGGGACATCTGTGAAACTATTGGGACATCTGTGAAACTACTGGTACATCTGTGAAATTATTAGGACATCTGTGAAACTATGGGGACATCTGTGAAACTAATGGGACATATGTGAAACTATTGGGGCATCTGTGAAATGACTGGGTGATCTGTGAAACTACTGGGACATATGTGAACTTATTGGGACATCTGTGAAACTATTGTGACATCTGTGAAACTATTGGGACATCTGTGAAGCTATGGGGACATCTGTGAAACTAATGGGACATATGTGAAACTATTGGGACATCTGTGAAACTACTGGTACATCTGTTAAATTATTGGGACATCTGTAAAACTATGGGGACATCTGAAACTAATGGGACATATGTGAAACTATTGGGGCATCTGTGAAACGACTGGGTGATCTGTGACACTAGTGGGACATATGTGAACTTATTGGGACATCTGTGAAACTATTGGGAAATCTGTGAAACTATTGGGACATCTGTGAAACTATGGGGACATCTGTGCAACTAATGGGACATATGTGAAACTATTGGGGCATCTGTGAAACTACTGGGATCATCTTTGAAACTACTGCGACATCTGTAAAACTACTGGGACATCTTTGAAACTATTGGGACATCTGTGAAACTATGGGGACATCTGTTAACCTACTGGAATATCTGTAAAACTTCTGGGACATCTGTGAAATTATTGGGACATCTGTGAAACTATTGGGACATCTGTGAAACTACTGGTACATCTGTGAAATTATTGGGACATCTGTGAAACTATGGGGACATCTGTGAAACTAATGGGACATATGTGAAAATATTGGGGCATCTGTGAAACTACTGGGACATATGTGAAACTACTGGGACATCTGTAAAACTACTGGGACATCTTTGAAACTATTGGGACATCTGTGAAACTATTGGGACATCTGTTAAACTTCTGGGACATCTGTGAAACTATTGGGACATCTGTGAAACTATTTGGGACATCTGTTAAAGTATTGGGACATCTGTGAAACTACTGGTACATCTGTTAAATTATTGGGACATCTGTGAAACTATGGGGACATCTGTGAAACTAATGGGACATATGTGAAACTATTGGGGCATCTGTGAAACGACTGGGTGATCTGTGAAACTACTGGGACATATGTGAACTTATTGGGACATCTGTGAAACTATTGGGACATCTGTGAAACTATTGGGACATCGGTGAAACTATGGGGACATCTGTGAAACTAATGGGACATATGTGAAACTATTGGGGCATCTGTGAAACTACTGGGATCATCTGTGAAACTAGCGGGACATCTGTAAAACTACTGGGACATCTTTGAAACTATTGGAACATCTGTGAAACTATGGGGACATCTATTAACCTACTGGAATATCTATAAAACTTCTGGGACATCTGTGAAACTATTGGGACATCTGTGAAACTATTGGGAAATCTGTGAAACTATTGGGACATCTGTGAATCTATTGGGACATCTGTGAAACTATTTGGGACATCTGTTAAACTATTGGGACATCTGTGAAACTACTGGTACATCTGTGAAATTATTGGGACATCTGTGAAACTATGGGGACATCTGTGAAACTAATGGGACATATGTGAAACTATTGGGGCATCTGTGAAACTACTGGGACATATATGAACCTATTGGGACATCTGTGAAACTTTTGGGACATCTGTGAAACTATGGGGACATCTGTTAACCTACTGGGACATCTGTGAAACTACTGGGACATCTTTGAAACTATTGGGACATCTGTGAAACTATGGGGACATCTGTTAACCTACTGGAATATCTGTAAAACTTCTGGGACATCTGTGAAATTATTGGGACATCTGTGAAACTATTGGGACATCTGTGAAACTACTGGTACATCTGTGAAATTATTGGGACATCTGTGAAACTATGGGGACATCTGTGAAACTAATGGGACATATGTGAAAATATTGGGGCATCTGTGAAACTACTGGGACATATGTGAAACTACTGGGACATCTGTAAAACTACTGGGACATCTTTGAAACTATTGGGACATCTGTGAAACTATTGGGACATCTGTTAAACTTCTGGGACATCTGTGAAACTATTGGGACATCTGTGAAACTATTTGGGACATCTGTTAAAGTATTGGGACATCTGTGAAACTACTGGTACATCTGTTAAATTATTGGGACATCTGTGAAACGACTGGGTGATCTGTGAAACTACTGGGACATATGTGAACTTATTGGGACATCTGTGAAACTATTGGGACATCTGTGAAACTATTGGGACATCGGTGAAACTATGGGGACATCTGTGAAACTAATGGGACATATGTGAAACTATTGGGGCATCTGTGAAACTACTGGGATCATCTGTGAAACTAGCGGGACATCTGTAAAACTACTGGGACATCTTTGAAACTATTGGAACATCTGTGAAACTATGGGGACATCTATTAACCTACTGGAATATCTGTAAAACTTCTGGGACATCCGTGAAACTATTGGGACATCTGTGAAACTATTGGGAAATCTGTGAAACTATTGGGACATCTGTGAATCTATTGGGACATCTGTGAAACTATTTGGGACATCTGTTAAACTATTGGGACATCTGTGAAACTACTGGTACATCTGTGAAATTATTAGGACATCTGTGAAACTATGGGGACATCTGTGAAACTAATGGGACATATGTGAAACTATTGGGGCATCTGTGAAATGACTGGGTGATCTGTGAAACTACTGGGACATATGTGAACTTATTGGGACATCTGTGAAACTATTGTGACATCTGTGAAACTATTGGGACATCTGTGAAGCTATGGGGACATCTGTGAAACTAATGGGACATATGTGAAACTATTGGGACATCTGTGAAACTACTGGTACATCTGTTAAATTATTGGGACATCTGTAAAACTATGGGGACATCTGAAACTAATGGGACATATGTGAAACTATTGGGGCATCTGTGAAACGACTGGGTGATCTGTGACACTAGTGGGACATATGTGAACTTATTGGGACATCTGTGAAACTATTGGGAAATCTGTGAAACTATTGGGACATCTGTGAAACTATGGGGACATCTGTGCAACTAATGGGACATATGTGAAACTATTGGGGCATCTGTGAAACTACTGGGATCATCTTTGAAACTACTGCGACATCTGTAAAACTACTGGGACATCTTTGAAACTATTGGGACATCTGTGAAACTATGGGGACATCTGTTAACCTACTGGAATATCTGTAAAACTTCTGGGACATCTGTGAAATTATTGGGACATCTGTGAAACTATTGGGACATCTGTGAAACTACTGGTACATCTGTGAAATTATTGGGACATCTGTGAAACTATGGGGACATCTGTGAAACTAATGGGACATATGTGAAAATATTGGGGCATCTGTGAAACTACTGGGACATATGTGAAACTACTGGGACATCTGTAAAACTACTGGGACATCTTTGAAACTATTGGGACATCTGTGAAACTATTGGGACATCTGTTAAACTTCTGGGACATCTGTGAAACTATTGGGACATCTGTGAAACTATTTGGGACATCTGTTAAAGTATTGGGACATCTGTGAAACTACTGGTACATCTGTTAAATTATTGGGACATCTGTGAAACTATGGGGACATCTGTGAAACTAATGGGACATATGTGAAACTATTGGGGCATCTGTGAAACGACTGGGTGATCTGTGAAACTACTGGGACATATGTGAACTTATTGGGACATCTGTGAAACTATTGGGACATCTGTGAAACTATTGGGACATCGGTGAAACTATGGGGACATCTGTGAAACTAATGGGACATATGTGAAACTATTGGGGCATCTGTGAAACTACTGGGATCATCTGTGAAACTAGCGGGACATCTGTAAAACTACTGGGACATCTTTGAAACTATTGGAACATCTGTGAAACTATGGGGACATCTATTAACCTACTGGAATATCTATAAAACTTCTGGGACATCTGTGAAACTATTGGGACATCTGTGAAACTATTGGGAAATCTGTGAAACTATTGGGACATCTGTGAATCTATTGGGACATCTGTGAAACTATTTGGGACATCTGTTAAACTATTGGGACATCTGTGAAACTACTGGTACATCTGTGAAATTATTGGGACATCTGTGAAACTATGGGGACATCTGTGAAATTATTGGGACATCTGTGAAACTATTGGGACATCTGTGAAACTACTGGTACATCTGTGAAATTATTGGGACATCTGTGAAACTATGGGGACATCTGTGAAACTAATGGGACATATGTGAAAATATTGGGGCATCTGTGAAACTACTGGGACATATGTGAAACTACTGGGACATCTGTAAAACTACTGGGACATCTTTGAAACTATTGGGACATCTGTGAAACTATTGGGACATCTGTTAAACTTCTGGGACATCTGTGAAACTATTGGGACATCTGTGAAACTATTTGGGACATCTGTTAAAGTATTGGGACATCTGTGAAACTACTGGTACATCTGTTAAATTATTGGGACATCTGTGAAACGACTGGGTGATCTGTGAAACTACTGGGACATATGTGAACTTATTGGGACATCTGTGAAACTATTGGGACATCTGTGAAACTATTGGGACATCGGTGAAACTATGGGGACATCTGTGAAACTAATGGGACATATGTGAAACTATTGGGGCATCTGTGAAACTACTGGGATCATCTGTGAAACTAGCGGGACATCTGTAAAACTACTGGGACATCTTTGAAACTATTGGAACATCTGTGAAACTATGGGGACATCTATTAACCTACTGGAATATCTGTAAAACTTCTGGGACATCCGTGAAACTATTGGGACATCTGTGAAACTATTGGGAAATCTGTGAAACTATTGGGACATCTGTGAATCTATTGGGACATCTGTGAAACTATTTGGGACATCTGTTAAACTATTGGGACATCTGTGAAACTACTGGTACATCTGTGAAATTATTGGGACATCTGTGAAACTATGGGGACATCTGTGAAACTAATGGGACATATGTGAAACTATTGGGGCATCTGTGAAACTACTGGGACATATGTGAACCTATTGGGACATCTGTGAAACTTTTGGGACATCTGTGAAACTATGGGGACATCTGTTAACCTACTGGGACATCTGTGAAACTACTGGGACATCTGTTAAACTACTGGGACATCTGTTGAACTATTGGGACATCTGTGAATCTACTGGGACATCTGTAAAACTACTGGGACATATGTGAATCTATTGGGACATCTGTGAAACTATTGGGACATCTGTGAAACTATTGAGACATCTGTGAAACAACTGGGAAATCTGTGAAACTATTGGGACATCTGTGAAACTATTTGGGACATCTGTTAAACTATTGGGACATCTGTAAAACTACTGATACATCTGTTAAATTATTGGGACATCTGTGAAACTATGGGGACATCTGTGAAACTAATGGGACATATGCGAAACTATTGGGGCATCTGTGAAACGACTGGGTGATCTGTGAAACTACTGGGACATATGTGAACTTATTGGGACATCTGTGAGACTATTGGGACATCTGTGAAACTATTGGGACATCTGTGAAACTATGGGGACATCTGTGAAACTAATGGGACATATTTGAAACTATTGGGACATCTGTGAAACTACTGGTACATCTGTTAAATTATTGGGACATCTGTAAAACTATGGGGACATCTGTGAAACTAATGGGACATATGTGAAACTATTGGGGCATCTGTGAAACGACTGGGTGATCTGTGACACTAGTGGGACATATGTGAACTTATTGGGACATCTGTGAAACTATTGGGACATCTGTCAAACTATTGGGACATCTGTGAAACTATGGGGACATCTGTGCAACTCATGGGACATATGTGAAACTATTGGGGCATCTGTGAAACTACTGGGATCATCTGTGAAACTACTGGGACATCTGTAAAACTACTGGGACATCTTTGAAACTATTGGGACATCTGTGAAACTATGGGGACATCTGTTAACCTACTGGAATATCTGTAAAACTCCTGGGACATCTGTGAAACTATTGGGACATCTGTGAAACTATTGGGACATCTGTGAAACTACTGGTACATCTGTGAAATTATTGGGACATCTGTGATACTATGGGGACATCTGTGAAACTAATGGGACATATGTGAAACTATTGGGGCATCTGTGAAACGACTGGGTGATCTGTGAAACTACTGGGACATATGTGAACTTATTGGGACATCTGTGAAACTATTGGGACATCTGTGAAACTATTGGGACATCTGTGAAGCTATGGGGACATCTGTGAAACTAATGGGACATATGTGAAACTATTGGGACATCTGTGAAACTACTGGTACATGTTAAATTATTGGGACATCTGTAAAACTATGGGGACATCTGTGAAACTAATGGGACATATGTGAAACTATTGGGGCATCTGTGAAACGACTGGGTGATCTGTGACACTAGTGGGACATATGTGAACTTATTGGGACATCTGTGAAACTATTGGGACATCTGTGAAACTATTGGGACATCTGTGAAACTATGGGAACATCTGTGCAACTAATGGGACACATGTGAAACTATTGGGGCATCTGTGAAACTACTGGGATTATCTGTGAAACTACTGGGACATCTGTAAAACTACTGGGACATCTTTGAAACTATTGGGACATCTGTGAAACTATGGGGACATCTGTTAACCTACTGGAATATCTGTAAAACTTCTGGGACATCTGTGAAACTATTGGGACATCTGTGAAACTATTGGGACATCTGTGAAACTACTGGTACATCTGTGAAATTATTGGGACATCTGTGAAACTATGGGGACATCTGTGAAACTAATGGGACATATGTGAAACTATTGGGGCATCTGTGAAACTACTGGGACATATGTGAACCTATTGGGACATCTGTGAAACTTTTGGGACATCTGTGAAACTATGGGGACATCTGTTAACCTACTGGGACATCTGTGAAACTACTGGGACATATGTTAAACTACTGGGACATCTGTTGAACTATTGGGACATCTGTGAATCTACTGGGACATCTGTAAAACTACTGGGACATATGTGAATCTATTGGGACATCTGTGAAACTATTGGGACATCTGTGATACTACTGGTACATCTGTGAAATTATTGGGACATCTGTGAAACTATGGGGACATCTGTGAAACTAATGGGACATATGTGAAAATATTGGGGCATCTGTGAAACTACTGGGACATATGTGAAACTACTGGGACATCTGTAAAACTACTGGGACATCTTTGAAACTATTGGGACATCTGTGAAACTATTGGGACATCTGTTAAACTTCTGGGACATCTGTGAAACTATTGGGACATCTGTGAAACTATTTGGGACATCTGTTAAAGTATTGGGACATCTGTGAAACTACTGGTACATCTGTTAAATTATTGGGACATCTGTGAAACTATGGGGACATCTGTGAAACTAATGGGACATATGTGAAACTATTGGGGCATCTGTGAAACGACTGGGTGATCTGTGAAACTACTGGGACATATGTGAACTTATTGGGACATCTGTGAAACTATTGGGACATCTGTGAAACTATTGGGACATCGGTGAAACTATGGGGACATCTGTGAAACTAATGGGACATATGTGAAACTATTGGGGCATCTGTGAAACTACTGGGATCATCTGTGAAACTAGCGGGACATCTGTAAAACTACTGGGACATCTTTGAAACTATTGGAACATCTGTGAAACTATGGGGACATCTATTAACCTACTGGAATATCTATAAAACTTCTGGGACATCTGTGAAACTATTGGGACATCTGTGAAACTATTGGGAAATTTGTGAAACTATTGGGACATCTGCGAATCTATTGGGACATCTGTGAAACTATTTGGGATATCTGTTAAACTATTGGGACATCTGTGAAACTACTGGTACATCTGTGAAATTATTGGGACATCTGTGAAACTATGGGGACATCTGTGAAACTAATGGGACATATGTGAAACTATTGGGGCATCTGTGAAACTACTGGGACATATGTGAACCTATTGGGACATCTGTGAAACTTTTGGGACATCTGTGAAACTATGGGGACATCTGTTAACCTACTGGGACATCTGTGAAACTACTGGGACATCTGTTAAACTACTGGGACATCTGTTGAACTATTGGGACATCTGTGAATCTACTGGGACATCTGTAAAACTACTGGGACATATGTGAATCTATTGGGACATCTGTGAAACTATTGGGACATCTGTGAAACTATTGAGACATCTGTGAAACAACTGGGAAATCTGTGAAACTATTGGGACATCTGTGAAACTATTTGGGACATCTGTTAAACTATTGGGACATCTGTGAAACTACTGATACATCTGTTAAATTATTGGGACATCTGTGAAACTATGGGGACATCTGTGAAACTAATGGGACATATGCGAAACTATTGGGGCATCTGTGAAACGACTTGGTGATCTGTGAAACTACTGGGACATATGTGAACTTATTGGGACATCTGTGAGACTATTGGGACATCTGTGAAACTATTGGGACATCTGTGAAACTATGGGGACATCTGTGAAACTAATGGGACATATTTGAAAATATTGGGACATCTGTGAAACTACTGGTACATCTGTTAAATTATTGGGACATCTGTAAAACTATGGGGACATCTGTGAAACTAATGGGACATATGTGAAACTATTGGGGCATCTGTGAAACGACTGGGTGATCTGTGACACTAGTGGGACATATGTGAACTTATTGGGACATCTTTGAAACTATTGGGACATCTGTGAAACTATTGGGACATCTGTGAAACTATGGGGACATCTGTGCAACTAATGGGACATATGTGAAACTATTGGGGCATCTGTGAAACTACTGGGATCATCTGTGAAACTACTGGGACATCTGTAAAACTACTGGGACATCTTTGAAACTATTGGGAAATCTGTGAAACTATGGGGACATCTGTTAACCTACTGGAATATCTGTAAAACTCCTGGGACATCTGTGAAACTATTGGGACATCTGTGAAACTATTGGGACATCTGTGAAACTACTGGTACATCTGTGAAATTATTGGGACATCTGTGATACTATGGGGACATCTGTGAAACTAATGGGACATATGTGAAACTATTGGGGCATCTGTGAAACGACTGGGTGATCTGTGAAACTACTGGGACATATGTGAACTTATTGGGACATCTGTGAAACTATTGGGACATCTGTGAAACTATTGGGACATCTGTGAAGCTCTGGGGACATCTGTGAAACTAATGGGACATATGTGAAACTATTGGGACATCTGTGAAACTACTGGTACATGTTAAATTATTGGGACATCTGTAAAACTATGGGGACATCTGTGAAACTATTTGGGATATCTGTTAAACTATTGGGACATCTGTGAAACTACTGGTACATCTGTGAAATTATTGGGACATCTGTGAAACTATGGGGACATCTGTGAAACTAATGGGACATATGTGAAACTATTGGGGCATCTGTGAAACTACTGGGACATATGTGAACCTATTGGGACATCTGTGAAACGACTGGGTGATCTGTGACACTAGTGGGACATATGTGAACTTATTGGGACATCTGTGAAACTATTGGGACATCTGTGAAACTATTGGGACATCTGTGAAACTATGGGGACATCTGTGCAACTAATGGGACATATGTGAAACTATTGGGGCCTCTGTGAAACTACTGGGATCATCTGTGAAACTACTGGGACATCTGTAAAACTACTGGGACATCTTTGAAACTATTGGGACATCTGTGAAACTATGGGGACATCTGTTAACCTACTGGAATATCTGTAAAACTTCTGGGACATCTGTGAAACTATTGGGACATCTGTGAAACTATTGGGACATCTGTGAAACTACTGGTACATCTGTGAAATTATTGGGACATCTGTGAAACTATGGGGACATCTGTGAAACTAATGGGACATATGTGAAACTATTGGGGCATCTGTGAAACTACTGGGACATATGTGAACCTATTGGGACATCTGTGAAACTATTGGGACATCTGTGAAACTATGGGGACATCTGTGAAACTACTGGGACATCTGTTAAACTACTGGGACATCTGTTGAACTATTGGGACATCTGTGAATCTACTGGGACATCTGTAAAACTACTGGGACATATGTGAATCTATTGGGACATCTGTGAAACTATTGAGACATCTGTGAAACTATTGGGACATCTGTTAAACTACTGGTACATCTGTTAAATTATTGGGACATCTGTAAAACTATGGGGACATCTGTGAAACTATGGGGACATCTGTGAAACTATTGGGGCATCTGTGAATCTACTGGGATCATCTGTGAAACTACCGGGACATCTGTAAAACTACTGGGACATCTTTGAAACTATTGGGACATCTGTGAAACTATGGGGACATCTGTTAACCTACTGGAATATCTGTAAAACTTCTGGGACATCTGTGAAACTATTGGGACATCTGTGAAACTATTGGGAAATCTGTGAAACTATTGGGACATCTGTGAATCTATTGGGACATCTGTGAAACTATTTGGGACATCTGTTAAACTATTGGGACATCTGTGAAACTACTGGTACATCTGTGAAATTATTGGGACATCTGTGAAACTATGGGGACATCTGTGAAACTAATGGGACATATGTGAAACTATTGGGGCATCTGTGAAACTACTGGGACATATGTGAACCTATTGGGACATCTGTGAAACTTTTGGGACATCTGTGAAACTATGGGGACATCTCTTAACCTACTGGGACATCTGTGAAACTATTGGGACATCTGTGAAACTATTTGGGACATCTGTTAAAGTATTGGGACATCTGTGAAACTACTGGTACATCTGTTAAATTATTGGGACATCTGTGAAACTATGGGGACATCTGTGAAACTAATGGGACATATGTGAAACTATTGGGGCATCTGTGAAACGACTGGGTGATCTGTGAAACTACTGGGACATATGTGAACTTATTGGGACATCTGTGAAACTATTGGGACATCTGTGAAACTATTGGGACATCGGTGAAACTATGGGGACATCTGTGAAACTAATGGGACATATGTGAAACTATTGGGGCATCTGTGAAACTACTGGGATCATCTGTGAAACTAGCGGGACATCTGTAAAACTACTGGGACATCTTTGAAACTATTGGAACATCTGTGAAACTATGGGGACATCTATTAACCTACTGGAATATCTATAAAACTTCTGGGACATCTGTGAAACTATTGGGACATCTGTGAAACTATTGGGAAATCTGTGAAACTATTGGGACATCTGCGAATCTATTGGGACATCTGTGAAACTATTTGGGACATCTGTTAAACTATTGGGACATCTGTGAAACTACTGGTACATCTGTGAAATTATTGGGACATCTGTTAAACTATGGGGACATCTGTGAAACTAATGGGACATATGTGAAACTATTGGGGCATCTGTGAAACTACTGGGACATATGTGAACCTATTGGGACATCTGTGAAACTTTTGGGACATCTGTGAAACTATGGGGACATCTGTTAACCTACTGGGACATCTGTGAAACTACTGGGACATCTGTTAAACTACTGGGACATCTGTTGAACTATTGGGACATCTGTGAATCTACTGGGACATCTGTAAAACTACTGGGACATATGTGAATCTATTGGGACATCTGTGAAACTATTGGGACATCTGTGAAACTATTGAGACATCTGTGAAACAACTGGGAAATCTGTGAAACTATTGGGACATCTGTGAAACTATTTGGGACATCTGTTAAACTATTAGGACATCTGTGAAACTACTGATACATCTGTTAAATTATTGGGACATCTGTGAAACTATGGGGACATCTGTGAAACTAATGGGACATATGCGAAACTATTGGGGCATCTGTGAAACGACTTGGTGATCTGTGAAACTACTGGGACATATGTGAACTTATTGGGACATCTGTGAGACTATTGGGACATCTGTGAAACTATTGGGACATCTGTGAAACTATGGGGACATCTGTGAAACTAATGGGACATATTTTAAAATATTGGGACATCTGTGAAACTACTGGTACATCTGTTAAATTATTGGGACATCTGTAAAACTATGGGGACATCTGTGAAAATAATGGGACATATGTGAAACTATTGGGGCATCTGTGAAACGACTGGGTGATCTGTGACACTAGTGGGACATATGTGAACTTATTGGGACATCTGTGGAACTATTGGGACATCTGTGAAACTATTGGGACATCTGTGAAACTATGGGGACATCTGTGCAACTAATGGGACATATGTGAAACTATTGGGGCATCTGTGAAACTACTGGGATCATCTGTGAAACTACTGGGACATCTGTAAAACTACTGGGACATCTTTGAAACTATTGGGACATCTGTGAAACTATTGGGGCATCTGTGAAACGACTGGGTGATCTGTGAAACTACTGGGACATATGTGAACTTATTGGGACATCTGTGAAACTATTGGGACATCTGTGAAACTATTGGGACATCTGTGAAGCTATGGGGACATCTGTGAAACTAATGGGACATATGTGAAACTATTGGGACATCTGTGAAACTACTGGTACATGTTAAATTATTGGGACATCTGTAAAACTATGGGGACATCTGTGAAACTAATGGGACATATGTGAAACTATTGGGGCATCTGTGAAACGACTGGGTGATCTGTGACACTAGTGGGACATATGTGAACTTATTGGGACATCTGTGAAACTATTGGGACATCTGTGAAACTATTGGGACATCTGTGAAACTATGGGGACATCTGTGCAACTAATGGGACATATGTGAAACTATTGGGGCATCTGTGAAACTACTGGGATCATCGTGAAACTACTGGGACATCTGTAAAACTACTGGGACATCTTTGAAATTATTGGGACATCTGTGAAACTATGGGGATATCTGTTAACCTACTGGAATATCTGTAAAACTTCTGGGACATCTGTGAAACTATTGGGACATCTGTGAAACTATTGGGACATCTGTGAAACTACTGGTACATCTGTGAAATTATTGGGACATCTGTGAAACTATGGGGACATCTGTGAAACTAATGGGACATATGTGAAACTATTGGGGCATCTGTGAAACTACTGGGACATATGTGAACCTATTGGGACATCTGTGAAACTATTGGGACATCTGTGAAACTATGGGGACATCTGTGAAACTACTGGGACATCTGTTAAACTACTGGGACATCTGTTGAACTATTGGGACATCTGTGAATCTACTGGGACATCTGTAAAACTACTGGGACATATGTGAATCTATTGGGACATCTGTGAAACTATTGAGACATCTGTGAAACTATTGGGACATCTGTTAAACTACTGGTACATCTGTTAAATTATTGGGACATCTGTAAAACTATGGGGACATCTGTGAAACTATGGGGACATCTGTGAAACTATTGGGGCATCTGTGAATCTACTGGGATCATCTGTGAAACTACCGGGACATCTGTAAAACTACTGGGACATCTTTGAAACTATTGGGACATCTGTGAAACTATGGGGACATCTGTTAACCTACTGGAATATCTGTAAAACTTCTGGGACATCTGTGAAACTATTGGGACATCTGTGAAACTATTGGGAAATCTGTGAAACTATTGGGACATCTGTGAATCTATTGGGACATCTGTGAAACTATTTGGGACATCTGTTAAACTATTGGGACATCTGTGAAACTACTGGTACATCTGTGAAATTATTGGGACATCTGTGAAACTATGGGGACATCTGTGAAACTAATGGGACATATGTGAAACTATTGGGGCATCTGTGAAACTACTGGGACATATGTGAACCTATTGGGACATCTGTGAAACTTTTGGGACATCTGTGAAACTATGGGGACATCTCTTAACCTACTGGGACATCTGTGAAACTACTGGGACATCTGTTAAACTACTGGGACATCTGTTGAACTATTGGGACATCTGTCAATCTACTGGGACATCTGTAAAACTACTGGGACATATGTGAATCTATTGGGACATCTGTGAAACTATTGGGACATCTGTGAAACTATTGAGACATCTGTGAAACAACTGGGAAATCTGTGAAACTATTGGGACATCTGTGAAACTATTTGGGACATCTGTTAAACTATTGGGACATCTGTGAAACTACTGATACATCTGTTAAATTATTGGGACATCTGTGAAACTATGGGGACATCTGTGAAACTAATGGGACATATGCGAAACTATTGGGGCATCTGTGAAACGACTGGGTGATCTGTGAAACTACTGGGACATATGTGAACTTATTGGGACATCTGTGAGACTATTGGGACATCTGTGAAACTATTGGGACATCTGTGAAACTATGGGGACATCTGTGAAACTAATGGGACATATTTGAAACTATTGGGACATCTGTGAAACTACTGGTACATCTGTTAAATTATTGGGACATCTGTAAAACTATGGGGACATCTGTGAAACTAATGGGACATATGTGAAACTATTGGGGCATCTGTGAAACGACTGGGTGATCTGTGACACTAGTGGGACATATGTGAACTTATTGGGACATCTGTGAAACTATTGGGACATCTGTGAAACTATTGGGACATCTGTGAAACTATGGGGACATCTGTGCAACTAATGGGACATATGTGAAACTATTGGGGCATCTGTGAAACTACTGGGATCATCTGTGAAACTACTGGGACATCTGTAAAACTACTGGGACATCTTTGAAACTATTGGGACATCTGTGAAACTATGGGGACATCTGTTAACCTACTGGAATATCTGTAAAACTCCTGGGACATCTGTGAAACTATTGGGACATCTGTGAAACTATTGGGACATCTGTGAAACTACTGGTACATCTGTGAAATTATTGGGACATCTGTGATACTATGGGGACATCTGTGAAACTAATGGGACATATGTGAAACTATTGGGGCATCTGTGAAACGACTGGGTGATCTGTGAAACTACTGGGACATATGTGAACTTATTGGGACATCTGTGAAACTATTGGGACATCTGTGAAACTATTGGGACATCTGTGAAACTATGGGGACATCTGTGCAACTAATGGGACATATGTGAAACTATTGGGGCATCTGTGAAACGACTGGGTGATCTGTGACACTAGTGGGACATATGTGAACTTATTGGGACATCTGTGAAACTATTGGGACATCTGTGAAACTATTGGGACATCTGTGAAACTATGGGGACATCTGTGCAACTAATGGGACATATGTGAAACTATTGGGGCATCTGTGAAACTACTGGGATCATCTGTGAAACTACTGGGACATCTGTAAAACTACTGGGACATCTTTGAAACTATTGGGACATCTGTGAAACTATGGGGACATCTGTTAACCTACTGGAATATCTGTAAAACTCCTGGGACATCTGTGAAACTATTGGGACATCTGTGAAACTATTGGGACATCTGTGAAACTACTGGTACATCTGTGAAATTATTGGGACATCTGTGATACTATGGGGACATCTGTGAAACTAATGGGACATATGTGAAACTATTGGGGCATCTGTGAAACGACTGGGTGATCTGTGAAACTACTGGGACATATGTGAACTTATTGGGACATCTGTGAAACTATTGGGACATCTGTGAAACTATTGGGACATCTGTGAAACTATGGGGACATCTGTGCAACTAATGGGACATATGTGAAACTATTGGGGCATCTGTGAAACTACTGGGATCATCTGTGAAACTACTGGGACATCTGTAAAACTACTGGGACATCTTTGAAACTATTGGGACATCTGTGAAACTATGGGGACATCTGTTAACCTACTGGAATATCTGTAAAACTCCTGGGACATCTGTGAAACTATTGGGACATCTGTGAAACTATTGGGACATCTGTGAAACTACTGGTACATCTGTGAAATTATTGGGACATCTGTGATACTATGGGGACATCTGTGAAACTAATGGGACATATGTGAAACTATTGGGGCATCTGTGAAACGACTGGGTGATCTGTGAAACTACTGGGACATATGTGAACTTATTGGGACATCTGTGAAACTATTGGGACATCTGTGAAACTATTGGGACATCTGTGAAGCTATGGGGACATCTGTGAAACTAATGGGACATATGTGAAACTATTGGGACATCTGTGAAACTACTGGTACATGTTAAATTATTGGGACATCTGTAAAACTATGGGGACATCTGTGAAACTAATGGGACATATGTGAAACTATTGGGGCATCTGTGAAACGACTGGGTGATCTGTGACACTAGTGGGACATATGTGAACTTATTGGGACATCTGTGAAACTATTGGGACATCTGTGAAACTATTGGGACATCTGTGAAACTATGGGAACATCTGTGCAACTAATGGGACATATGTGAAACTATTGGGGCATCTGTGAAACTACTGGGATCATCTGTGAAACTACTGGGACATCTGTAAAACTACTGGGACATCTTTGAAACTATTGGGACATCTGTGAAACTATGGGGACATCTGTTAACCTACTGGAATATCTGTAAAACTTCTGGGACATCTGTGAAACTATTGGGACATCTGTGAAACTATTGGGACATCTGTGAAACTACTGGTACATCTGTGAAATTATTGGGACATCTGTGAAACTATGGGGACATCTGTGAAACTAATGGGACATATGTGAAACTATTGGGGCATCTGTGAAACTACTGGGACATATGTGAACCTATTGGGACATCTGTGAAACTTTTGGGACATCTGTGAAACTATGGGGACATCTGTTAACCTACTGGGACATCTGTGAAACTACTGGGACATATGTTAAACTACTGGGACATCTGTTGAACTATTGGGACATCTGTGAATCTACTGGGACATCTGTAAAACTACTGGGACATATGTGAATCTATTGGGACATCTGTGAAACTATTGGGACATCTGTGAAACTACTGGTACATCTGTGAAATTATTGGGACATCTGTGAAACTATGGGGACATCTGTGAAACTAATGGGACATATGTGAAAATATTGGGGCATCTGTGAAACTACTAGGACATATGTGAAACTACTGGGACATCTGTAAAACTACTGGGACATCTTTGAAACTATTGGGACATCTGTGAAACTATGGGGACATCTGTTAACCTACTGGAATATCTGTAAAACTCCTGGGACATCTGTGAAACTATTGGGACATCTGTGAAACTATTGGGACATCTGTGAAACTACTGGTACATCTGTGAAATTATTGGGACATCTGTGATACTATGGGGACATCTGTGAAACTAATGGGACATATGTGAAACTATTGGGGCATCTGTGAAACGACTGGGTGATCTGTGAAACTACTGGGACATATGTGAACTTATTGGGACATCTGTGAAACTATTGGGACATCTGTGAAACTATTGGGACATCTGTGAAGCTATGGGGACATCTGTGAAACTAATGGGACATATGTGAAACTATTGGGACATCTGTGAAACTACTGGTACATGTTAAATTATTGGGACATCTGTAAAACTATGGGGACATCTGTGAAACTAATGGGACATATGTGAAACTATTGGGGCATCTGTGAAACGACTGGGTGATCTGTGACACTAGTGGGACATATGTGAACTTATTGGGACATCTGTGAAACTATTGGGACATCTGTGAAACTATTGGGACATCTGTGAAACTATGGGAACATCTGTGCAACTAATGGGACATATGTGAAACTATTGGGGCATCTGTGAAACTATTGGGACATCTGTGAAACTATTGGGACATCTGTGAAACTACTGGTACATCTGTGAAATTATTGGGACATCTGTGAAACTATGGGGACATCTGTGAAACTAATGGGACATATGTGAAACTATTGGGGCATCTGTGAAACTACTGGGACATATGTGAACCTATTGGGACATCTGTGAAACTTTTGGGACATCTGTGAAACTATGGGGACATCTGTTAACCTACTGGGACATCTGTGAAACTACTGGGACATATGTTAAACTACTGGGACATCTGTTGAACTATTGGGACATCTGTGAATCTACTGGGACATCTGTAAAACTACTGGGACATATGTGAATCTATTGGGACATCTGTGAAACTATTGGGACATCTGTGAAACTACTGGTACATCTGTGAAATTATTGGGACATCTGTGAAACTATGGGGACATCTGTGAAACTAATGGGACATATGTGAAAATATTGGGGCATCTGTGAAACTACTAGGACATATGTGAAACTACTGGGACATCTGTAAAACTACTGGGACATCTTTGAAACTATTGGGACATCTGTGAAACTATTGGGACATCTGTTAAACTTCTGGGACATCTGTGAAACTATTGGGACATCTGTGAAACTATTTGGGACATCTGTTAAAGTATTTGGACATCTGTGAAACTACTGGTACATCTGTTAAATTATTGGGACATCTGTGAAACTATGGGGACATCTGTGAAACTAATGGGACATATGTGAAACTATTGGGGCATCTGTGAAACGACTGGGTGATCTGTGAAACTACTGGGACATATGTGAACTTATTGGGACATCTGTGAAACTATTGGGACATCTGTGAAACTATTGGGACATCGGTGAAACTATGGGGACATCTGTGAAACTAATGGGACATATGTGAAACTATTGGGGCATCTGTGAAACTACTGGGATCATCTGTGAAACTAGCGGGACATCTGTAAAACTACTGGGACATCTTTGAAACTATTGGAACATCTGTGAAACTATGGGGACATCTATTAACCTACTGGAATATCTATAAAACTTCTGGGACATCTGTGAAACTATTGGGACATCTGTGAAACTATTGGGAAATCTGTGAAACTATTGGGACATCTGTGAATCTATTGGGACATCTGTGAAACTATTTGGGACATCTGTTAAACTATTGGGACATCTGTGAAACTACTGGTACATCTGTGAAATTATTGGGACATCTGTGAAACTATGGGGACATCTGTGAAACTAATGGGACATATGTGAAACTATTGGGGCATCTGTGAAACTACTGGGACATATGTGAACCTATTGGGACATCTGTGAAACTTTTGGGACATCTGTGAAACTATGGGGACATCTGTTAACCTACTGGGACATCTGTGAAACTACTGGGACATCTGTTAAACTACTGGGACATCTGTTGAACTATTGGGACATCTGTGAATCTACTGGGACATCTGTAAAACTACTGGGACATATGTGAATCTATTGGGACATCTGTGAAACTATTGGGACATCTGTGAAACTATTGAGACATCTGTGAAACAACTGGGAAATCTGTGAAACTATTGGGACATCTGTGAAACTATTTGGGACATCTGTTAAACTATTGGGACATCTGTGAAACTACTGATACATCTGTTAAATTATTGGGACATCTGTGAAACTATGGGGACATCTGTGAAACTAATGGGACATATGCGAAACTATTGGGGCATCTGTGAAACGACTTGGTGATCTGTGAAACTACTGGGACATATGTGAACTTATTGGGACATCTGTGAGACTATTGGGACATCTGTGAAACTATTGGGACATCTGTGAAACTATGGGGACATCTGTGAAACTAATGGGACATATTTGAAAATATTGGGACATCTGTGAAACTACTGGTACATCTGTTAAATTATTGGGACATCTGTAAAACTATGGGGACATCTGTGAAACTAATGGGACATATGTGAAACTATTGGGGCATCTGTGAAACGACTGGGTGATCTGTGACACTAGTGGGACATATGTGAAGTTATTGGGACATCTGTGAAACTATTGGGACATCTGTGAAACTATTGGGACATCTGTGAAACTATGGGGACATCTGTGCAACTAATGGGACATATGTGAAACTATTGGGGCATCTGTGAAACTACTGGGATCATCTGTGAAACTACTGGGACATCTGTAAAACTACTGGGACATCTTTGAAACTATTGGGACATCTGTGAAACTATGGGGACATCTGTTAACCTACTGGAATATCTGTAAAACTCCTGGGACATCTGTGAAACTATTGGGACATCTGTGAAACTATTGGGACATCTGTGAAACTACTGGTACATCTGTGAAATTATTGGGACATCTGTGATACTATGGGGACATCTGTGAAACTAATGGGACATATGTGAAACTATTGGGGCATCTGTGAAACGACTGGGTGATCTGTGAAACTACTGGGACATATGTGAACTTATTGGGACATCTGTGAAACTATTGGGACATCTGTGAAACTATTGGGACATCTGTGAAGCTATGGGGACATCTGTGAAACTAATGGGACATATGTGAAACTATTGGGACATCTGTGAAACTACTGGTACATGTTAAATTATTGGGACATCTGTAAAACTATGGGGACATCTGTGAAACTAATGGGACATATGTGAAACTATTGGGGCATCTGTGAAACGACTGGGTGATCTGTGACACTAGTGGGACATATGTGAACTTATTGGGACATCTGTGAAACTATTGGGACATCTGTGAAACTATTGGGACATCTGTGAAACTATGGGAACATCTGTGCAACTAATGGGACATATGTGAAACTATTGGGGCATCTGTGAAACTACTGGGATCATCTGTGAAACTACTGGGACATCTGTAAAACTACTGGGACATCTTTGAAACTATTGGGACATCTGTGAAACTATGGGGACATCTGTTAACCTACTGGAATATCTATAAAACTTCTGGGACATCTGTGAAACTATTGGGACATCTGTGAAACTATTGGGACATCTGTGAAACTACTGGTACATCTGTGAAATTATTGGGACATCTGTGAAACTATGGGGACATCTGTGAAACTAATGGGACATATGTGAAACTATTGGGGCATCTGTGAAACTACTGGGACATATGTGAACCTATTGGGACATCTGTGAAACTTTTGGGACAGCTGTGAAACTATGGGGACATCTGTTAACCTACTGGGACATCTGTGAAACTACTGGGACATATGTTAAACTACTGGGACATCTGTTGAACTATTGGGACATCTGTGAATCTACTGGGACATCTGTAAAACTACTGGGACATATGTGAATCTATTGGGACATCTGTGAAACTATTGGGACATCTGTGAAACTACTGGTACATCTGTGAAATTATTGGGACATCTGTGAAACTATGGGGACATCTGTGAAACTAATGGGACATATGTGAAAATATTGGGGCATCTGTGAAACTACTGGGACATATGTGAAACTACTGGGACATCTGTAAAACTACTGGGACATCTTTGAAACTATTGGGACATCTGTGAAACTATTGGGACATCTGTTAAACTTCTGGGACATCTGTGAAACTATTGGGACATCTGTGAAACTATTTGGGACATCTGTTAAAGTATTGGGACATCTGTGAAACTACTGGTACATCTGTTAAATTATTGGGACATCTGTGAAACTATGGGGACATCTGTGAAACTAATGGGACATATGTGAAACTATTGGGGCATCTGTGAAACGACTGGGTGATCTGTGAAACTACTGGGACATATGTGAACTTATTGGGACATCTGTGAAACTATTGGGACATCTGTGAAACTATTGGGACATCTGTGAAACTATTGGGACATCTGTGAAACTACTGGTACATCTGTTAAATTATTGGGACATCTGTAAAACTATGGGGACATCTGTGAAACTAATGGGACATATGTGAAACTATTGGGGCATCTGTGAAACGACTGGGTGATCTGTGACACTAGTGGGACATATGTGAAGTTATTGGGACATCTGTGAAACTATTGGGACATCTGTGAAACTATTGGGACATCTGTGAAACTATGGGGACATCTGTGCAACTAATGGGACATATGTGAAACTATTGGGGCATCTGTGAAACTACTGGGATCATCTGTGAAACTACTGGGACATCTGTAAAACTACTGGGACATCTTTGAAACTATTGGGACATCTGTGAAACTATGGGGACATCTGTTAACCTACTGGAATATCTGTAAAACTCCTGGGACATCTGTGAAACTATTGGGACATCTGTGAAACTATTGGGACATCTGTGAAACTACTGGTACATCTGTGAAATTATTGGGACATCTGTGATACTATGGGGACATCTGTGAAACTAATGGGACATATGTGAAACTATTGGGGCATCTGTGAAACGACTGGGTGATCTGTGAAACTACTGGGACATATGTGAACTTATTGGGACATCTGTGAAACTATTGGGACATCTGTGAAACTATTGGGACATCTGTGAAGCTATGGGGACATCTGTGAAACTAATGGGACATATGTGAAACTATTGGGACATCTGTGAAACTACTGGTACATGTTAAATTATTGGGACATCTGTAAAACTATGGGGACATCTGTGAAACTAATGGGACATATGTGAAACTATTGGGGCATCTGTGAAACGACTGGGTGATCTGTGACACTAGTGGGACATATGTGAACTTATTGGGACATCTGTGAAACTATTGGGACATCTGTGAAACTATTGGGACATCTGTGAAACTATGGGAACATCTGTGCAACTAATGGGACATATGTGAAACTATTGGGGCATCTGTGAAACTACTGGGATCATCTGTGAAACTACTGGGACATCTGTAAAACTACTGGGACATCTTTGAAACTATTGGGACATCTGTGAAACTATGGGGACATCTGTTAACCTACTGGAATATCTATAAAACTTCTGGGACATCTGTGAAACTATTGGGACATCTGTGAAACTATTGGGACATCTGTGAAACTACTGGTACATCTGTGAAATTATTGGGACATCTGTGAAACTATGGGGACATCTGTGAAACTAATGGGACATATGTGAAACTATTGGGGCATCTGTGAAACTACTGGGACATATGTGAACCTATTGGGACATCTGTGAAACTTTTGGGACAGCTGTGAAACTATGGGGACATCTGTTAACCTACTGGGACATCTGTGAAACTACTGGGACATATGTTAAACTACTGGGACATCTGTTGAACTATTGGGACATCTGTGAATCTACTGGGACATCTGTAAAACTACTGGGACATATGTGAATCTATTGGGACATCTGTGAAACTATTGGGACATCTGTGAAACTACTGGTACATCTGTGAAATTATTGGGACATCTGTGAAACTATGGGGACATCTGTGAAACTAATGGGACATATGTGAAAATATTGGGGCATCTGTGAAACTACTGGGACATATGTGAAACTACTGGGACATCTGTAAAACTACTGGGACATCTTTGAAACTATTGGGACATCTGTGAAACTATTGGGACATCTGTTAAACTTCTGGGACATCTGTGAAACTATTGGGACATCTGTGAAACTATTTGGGACATCTGTTAAAGTATTGGGACATCTGTGAAACTACTGGTACATCTGTTAAATTATTGGGACATCTGTGAAACTATGGGGACATCTGTGAAACTAATGGGACATATGTGAAACTATTGGGGCATCTGTGAAACGACTGGGTGATCTGTGAAACTACTGGGACATATGTGAACTTATTGGGACATCTGTGAAACTATTGGGACATCTGTGAAACTATTGGGACATCGGTGAAACTATGGGGACATCTGTGAAACTAATGGGACATATGTGAAACTATTGGGGCATCTGTGAAACTACTGGGATCATCTGTGAAACTAGCGGGACATCTATAAAACTACTGGGACATCTTTGAAACTATTGGAACATCTGTGAAACTATGGGGACATCTATTAACCTACTGGAATATCTATAAAACTTCTGGGACATCTGTGAAACTATTGGGACATCTGTGAAACTATTGGGAAATCTGTGAAACTATTGGGACATCTGTGAATCTATTGGGACATCTGTGAAACTATTTGGGACATCTGTTAAACTATTGGGACATCTGTGAAACTACTGGTACATCTGTGAAATTATTGGGACATCTGTGAAACTATGGGGACATCTGTGAAACTAATGGGACATATGTGAAACTATTGGGGCATCTGTGAAACTACTGGGACATATGTGAACCTATTGGGACATCTGTGAAACTTTTGGGACATCTGTGAAACTATGGGGACATCTGTTAACCTACTGGGACATCTGTGAAACTACTGGGACATCTGTTAAACTACTGGGTCATATGTGAATCTATTGGGACATCTGTGAAACTATTGGGACATCTGTGAAACTATTGAGACATCTGTGAAACAACTGGGAAATCTGTGAAACTATTGGGACATCTGTGAAACTATTTGGGACATCTGTTAAACTATTGGGACATCTGTGAAACTACTGATACATCTGTTAAATTATTGGGACATCTGTGAAACTATGGGGACATCTGTGAAACTAATGGGACATATGCGAAACTATTGGGGCATCTGTGAAACGACTTGGTGATCTGTGAAACTACTGGGACATATGTGAACTTATTGGGACATCTGTGAGACTATTGGGACATCTGTGAAACTATTGGGACATCTGTGAAACTATGGGGACATCTGTGAAACTAATGGGACATATTTGAAAATATTGGGACATCTGTGAAACTACTGGTACATCTGTTAAATTATTGGGACATCTGTAAAACTATGGGGACATCTGTGAAACTAATGGGACATATGTGAAACTATTGGGGCATCTGTGAAACGACTGGGTGATCTGTGACACTAGTGGGACATATGTGAACTTATTGGGACATCTGTGAAACTATTGGGACATCTGTGAAACTATTGGGACATCTGTGAAACTATGGGGACATCTGTGCAACTAATGGGACATATGTGAAACTATTGGGGCATCTGTGAAACTACTGGGATCATCTGTGAAACTACTGGGACATCTGTAAAACTACTGGGACATCTTTGAAACTATTGGGACATCTGTGAAACTATGGGGACATCTGTTAACCTACTGGAATATCTGTAAAACTCCTGGGACATCTGTGAAACTATTGGGACATCTGTGAAACTATTGGGACATCTGTGAAACTACTGGTACATCTGTGAAATTATTGGGACATCTGTGATACTATGGGGACATCTGTGAAACTAATGGGACATATGTGAAACTATTGGGGCATCTGTGAAACGACTGGGTGATCTGTGAAACTACTGGGACATATGTGAACTTATTGGGACATCTGTGAAACTATTGGGACATCTGTGAAACTATTGGGACATCTGTGAAGCTATGGGGACATCTGTGAAACTAATGGGACATATGTGAAACTATTGGGACATCTGTGAAACTACTGGTACATGTTAAATTATTGGGACATCTGTAAAACTATGGGGACATCTGTGAAACTAATGGGACATATGTGAAACTATTGGGGCATCTGTGAAATGACTGGGTGATCTGTGACACTAGTGGGACATATGTGAACTTATTGGGACATCTGTGAAACTATTGGGACATCTGTGAAACTATGGGGACATCTGTGCAACTAATGGGACATATGTGAAACTATTGGGGCATCTGTGAAACTACTGGGATCATCTGTGAAACTACTGGGACATCTGTAAAACTACTGGGACATCTTTGAAACTATTGGGACATCTGTGAAACTATGGGGACATCTGTTAACCTACTGGAATATCTGTAAAACTTCTGGGACATCTGTGAAACTATTGGGACATCTGTGAAACTATTGGGACATCTGTGAAACTACTGGTACATCTGTGAAATTATTGGGACATCTGTGAAACTATGGGGACATCTGTGAAACTAATGGGACATATGTGAAACTATTGGGGCATCTGTGAAACTACTGGGACATATGTGAACCTATTGGGACATCTGTGAAACTATTGGGACATCTGTGAAACTATGGGGACATCTGTGAAACTACTGGGACATCTGTTAAACTACTGGGACATCTGTTGAACTATTGGGACATCTGTGAATCTACTGGGACATCTGTAAAACTACTGGGACATATGTGAATCTATTGGGACATCTGTGAAACTATTGAGACATCTGTGAAACTATTGCGACATCTGTTAAACTACTGGTACATCTGTTAAATTATTGGGACATCTGTAAAACTATGGGGACATCTGTGAAACTAATGGGACATATGTGAAACTATTGGGGCATCTGTGAAACGACTGGGTGATCTGTGACACTAGTGGGACATATGTGAACTTATTGGGACATCTGTGAAACTATTGGGACATCTGTGAAACTATGGGGACATCTGTGCAACTAATGGGACATATGTGAAACTATTGGGGCATCTGTGAAACTACTGGGATCATCTGTGAAACTACTGGGACATCTGTAAAACTACTGGGACATCTTTGAAACTATTGGGACATCTGTGAAACTATGGGGACATCTGTTAACCTACTGGAATATCTGTAAAACTTCTGGGACATCTGTGAAACTATTGGGACATCTGTGAAACTATTGGGACATCTGTGAAACTACTGGTACATCTGTGAAATTATTGGGACATCTGTGAAACTATGGGGACATCTGTGAAACTAATGGGACATATGTGAAACTATTGGGGCATCTGTGAAACTACTGGGACATATGTGAACCTATTGGGACATCTGTGAAACTATTGGGACATCTGTGAAACTATGGGGACATCTGTGAAACTACTGGGACATCTGTTAAACTACTGGGACATCTGTTGAACTATTGGGACATATGTGAAACTATTGGGACATCTGTGAAACTACTGGTACATCTGTTATATTATTGGGACATCTGTAAAACTATGGGGACATCTGTGAAACTAATGGGACATATGTGAAACTATTGGGGCATCTGTGAAACGACTGGGTGATCTGTGACACTAGTGGGACATATGTGAACTTATTGGGACATCTGTGAAACTATTGGGACATCTGTGAAACTATTGGGACATCTGTGAAACTAATGGGACATCTGTAAAACTATGGGGACATCTGTAAAACTACTGGGACATCTTTGAAACTATTGGGACATCTGTGAAACTATGGGGACATCTGTTAACCTACTGGAATATCTATAAAACTTCTGGGACATCTGTGAAACTATTGGGACATCTGTGAAACTATTGGGACATCTGTGAAACTACTGGTACATCTGTGAAATTATTGGGACATCTGTGAAACTATGGGGACATCTGTGAAACTAATGGGACATATGTGAAACTATTGGGGCATCTGTGAAACTACTGGGACATATGTGAACCTATTGGGACATCTGTGAAACTTTTGGGACAGCTGTGAAACTATGGGGACATCTGTTAACCTACTGGGACATCTGTGAAACTACTGGGACATATGTTAAACTACTGGGACATCTGTTGAACTATTGGGGCATCTGTGAAACTACTGGGATCATCTGTGAAACTAGCGGGACATCTATAAAACTACTGGGACATCTTTGAAACTATTGGAACATCTGTGAAACTATGGGGACATCTATTAACCTACTGGAATATCTATAAAACTTCTGGGACATCTGTGAAACTATTGGGACATCTGTGAAACTATTGGGAAATCTGTGAAACTATTGGGACATCTGTGAATCTATTGGGACATCTGTGAAACTATTTGGGACATCTGTTAAACTATTGGGACATCTGTGAAACTACTGGTACATCTGTGAAATTATTGGGACATCTGTGAAACTATGGGGACATCTGTGAAACTAATGGGACATATGTGAAACTATTGGGGCATCTGTGAAACTACTGGGACATATGTGAACCTATTGGGACATCTGTGAAACTTTTGGGACATCTGTGAAACTATGGGGACATCTGTTAACCTACTGGGACATCTGTGAAACTACTGGGACATCTGTTAAACTACTGGGTCATATGTGAATCTATTGGGACATCTGTGAAACTATTGGGACATCTGTGAAACTATTGAGACATCTGTGAAACAACTGGGAAATCTGTGAAACTATTGGGACATCTGTGAAACTATTTGGGACATCTGTTAAACTATTGGGACATCTGTGAAACTACTGATACATCTGTTAAATTATTGGGACATCTGTGAAACTATGGGGACATCTGTGAAACTAATGGGACATATGCGAAACTATTGGGGCATCTGTGAAACGACTTGGTGATCTGTGAAACTACTGGGACATATGTGAACTTATTGGGACATCTGTGAGACTATTGGGACATCTGTGAAACTATTGGGACATCTGTGAAACTATGGGGACATCTGTGAAACTAATGGGACATATTTGAAAATATTGGGACATCTGTGAAACTACTGGTACATCTGTTAAATTATTGGGACATCTGTAAAACTATGGGGACATCTGTGAAACTAATGGGACATATGTGAAACTATTGGGGCATCTGTGAAACGACTGGGTGATCTGTGACACTAGTGGGACATATGTGAACTTATTGGGACATCTGTGAAACTATTGGGACATCTGTGAAACTATTGGGACATCTGTGAAACTATGGGGACATCTGTGCAACTAATGGGACATATGTGAAACTATTGGGGCATCTGTGAAACTACTGGGATCATCTGTGAAACTACTGGGACATCTGTAAAACTACTGGGACATCTTTGAAACTATTGGGACATCTGTGAAACTATGGGGACATCTGTTAACCTACTGGAATATCTGTAAAACTCCTGGGACATCTGTGAAACTATTGGGACATCTGTGAAACTATTGGGACATCTGTGAAACTACTGGTACATCTGTGAAATTATTGGGACATCTGTGATACTATGGGGACATCTGTGAAACTAATGGGACATATGTGAAACTATTGGGGCATCTGTGAAACGACTGGGTGATCTGTGAAACTACTGGGACATATGTGAACTTATTGGGACATCTGTGAAACTATTGGGACATCTGTGAAACTATTGGGACATCTGTGAAGCTATGGGGACATCTGTGAAACTAATGGGACATATGTGAAACTATTGGGACATCTGTGAAACTACTGGTACATGTTAAATTATTGGGACATCTGTAAAACTATGGGGACATCTGTGAAACTAATGGGACATATGTGAAACTATTGGGGCATCTGTGAAATGACTGGGTGATCTGTGACACTAGTGGGACATATGTGAACTTATTGGGACATCTGTGAAACTATTGGGACATCTGTGAAACTATGGGGACATCTGTGCAACTAATGGGACATATGTGAAACTATTGGGGCATCTGTGAAACTACTGGGATCATCTGTGAAACTACTGGGACATCTGTAAAACTACTGGGACATCTTTGAAACTATTGGGACATCTGTGAAACTATGGGGACATCTGTTAACCTACTGGAATATCTGTAAAACTTCTGGGACATCTGTGAAACTATTGGGACATCTGTGAAACTATTGGGACATCTGTGAAACTACTGGTACATCTGTGAAATTATTGGGACATCTGTGAAACTATGGGGACATCTGTGAAACTAATGGGACATATGTGAAACTATTGGGGCATCTGTGAAACTACTGGGACATATGTGAACCTATTGGGACATCTGTGAAACTATTGGGACATCTGTGAAACTATGGGGACATCTGTGAAACTACTGGGACATCTGTTAAACTACTGGGACATCTGTTGAACTATTGGGACATCTGTGAATCTACTGGGACATCTGTAAAACTACTGGGACATATGTGAATCTATTGGGACATCTGTGAAACTATTGAGACATCTGTGAAACTATTGCGACATCTGTTAAACTACTGGTACATCTGTTAAATTATTGGGACATCTGTAAAACTATGGGGACATCTGTGAAACTAATGGGACATATGTGAAACTATTGGGGCATCTGTGAAACGACTGGGTGATCTGTGACACTAGTGGGACATATGTGAACTTATTGGGACATCTGTGAAACTATTGGGACATCTGTGAAACTATGGGGACATCTGTGCAACTAATGGGACATATGTGAAACTATTGGGGCATCTGTGAAACTACTGGGATCATCTGTGAAACTACTGGGACATCTGTAAAACTACTGGGACATCTTTGAAACTATTGGGACATCTGTGAAACTATGGGGACATCTGTTAACCTACTGGAATATCTGTAAAACTTCTGGGACATCTGTGAAACTATTGGGACATCTGTGAAACTATTGGGACATCTGTGAAACTACTGGTACATCTGTGAAATTATTGGGACATCTGTGAAACTATGGGGACATCTGTGAAACTAATGGGACATATGTGAAACTATTGGGGCATCTGTGAAACTACTGGGACATATGTGAACCTATTGGGACATCTGTGAAACTATTGGGACATCTGTGAAACTATGGGGACATCTGTGAAACTACTGGGACATCTGTTAAACTACTGGGACATCTGTTGAACTATTGGGACATATGTGAAACTATTGGGACATCTGTGAAACTACTGGTACATCTGTTATATTATTGGGACATCTGTAAAACTATGGGGACATCTGTGAAACTAATGGGACATATGTGAAACTATTGGGGCATCTGTGAAACGACTGGGTGATCTGTGACACTAGTGGGACATATGTGAACTTATTGGGACATCTGTGAAACTATTGGGACATCTGTGAAACTATTGGGACATCTGTGAAACTAATGGGACATCTGTAAAACTATGGGGACATCTGTAAAACTACTGGGACATCTTTGAAACTATTGGGACATCTGTGAAACTATGGGGACATCTGTTAACCTACTGGAATATCTATAAAACTTCTGGGACATCTGTGAAACTATTGGGACATCTGTGAAACTATTGGGACATCTGTGAAACTACTGGTACATCTGTGAAATTATTGGGACATCTGTGAAACTATGGGGACATCTGTGAAACTAATGGGACATATGTGAAACTATTGGGGCATCTGTGAAACTACTGGGACATATGTGAACCTATTGGGACATCTGTGAAACTTTTGGGACAGCTGTGAAACTATGGGGACATCTGTTAACCTACTGGGACATCTGTGAAACTACTGGGACATATGTTAAACTACTGGGACATCTGTTGAACTATTGGGACATCTGTGAATCTACTGGGACATCTGTAAAACTACTGGGACATATGTGAATCTATTGGGACATCTGTGAAACTATTGGGACATCTGTGAAACTACTGGTACATCTGTGAAATTATTGGGACATCTGTGAAACTATGGGGACATCTGTGAAACTAATGGGACATATGTGAAAATATTGGGGCATCTGTGAAACTACTGGGACATATGTGAAACTACTGGGACATCTGTAAAACTACTGGGACATCTTTGAAACTATTGGGACATCTGTGAAACTATTGGGACATCTGTTAAACTTCTGGGACATCTGTGAAACTATTGGGACATCTGTGAAACTATTTGGGACATCTGTTAAAGTATTGGGACATCTGTGAAACTACTGGTACATCTGTTAAATTATTGGGACATCTGTGAAACTATGGGGACATCTGTGAAACTAATGGGACATATGTGAAACTATTGGGGCATCTGTGAAACGACTGGGTGATCTGTGAAACTACTGGGACATATGTGAACTTATTGGGACATCTGTGAAACTATTGGGACATCTGTGAAACTATTGGGACATCGGTGAAACTATGGGGACATCTGTGAAACTAATGGGACATATGTGAAACTATTGGGGCATCTGTGAAACTACTGGGATCATCTGTGAAACTAGCGGGACATCTATAAAACTACTGGGACATCTTTGAAACTATTGGAACATCTGTGAAACTATGGGGACATCTATTAACCTACTGGAATATCTATAAAACTTCTGGGACATCTGTGAAACTATTGGGACATCTGTGAAACTATTGGGAAATCTGTGAAACTATTGGGACATCTGTGAATCTATTGGGACATCTGTGAAACTATTTGGGACATCTGTTAAACTATTGGGACATCTGTGAAACTACTGGTACATCTGTGAAATTATTGGGACATCTGTGAAACTATGGGGACATCTGTGAAACTAATGGGACATATGTGAAACTATTGGGGCATCTGTGAAACTACTGGGACATATGTGAACCTATTGGGACATCTGTGAAACTTTTGGGACATCTGTGAAACTATGGGGACATCTGTTAACCTACTGGGACATCTGTGAAACTACTGGGACATCTGTTAAACTACTGGGTCATATGTGAATCTATTGGGACATCTGTGAAACTATTGGGACATCTGTGAAACTATTGAGACATCTGTGAAACAACTGGGAAATCTGTGAAACTATTGGGACATCTGTGAAACTATTTGGGACATCTGTTAAACTATTGGGACATCTGTGAAACTACTGATACATCTGTTAAATTATTGGGACATCTGTGAAACTATGGGGACATCTGTGAAACTAATGGGACATATGCGAAACTATTGGGGCATCTGTGAAACGACTTGGTGATCTGTGAAACTACTGGGACATATGTGAACTTATTGGGACATCTGTGAGACAATTGGGACATCTGTGAAACTATTGGGACATCTGTGAAACTATGGGGACATCTGTGAAACTAATGGGACATATTTGAAAATATTGGGACATCTGTGAAACTACTGGTACATCTGTTAAATTATTGGGACATCTGTAAAACTATGGGGACATCTGTGAAACTAATGGGACATATGTGAAACTATTGGGGCATCTGTGAAACGACTGGGTGATCTGTGACACTAGTGGGACATATGTGAACTTATTGGGACATCTGTGAAACTATTGGGACATCTGTGAAACTATTGGGACATCTGTGAAACTATGGGGACATCTGTGCAACTAATGGGACATATGTGAAACTATTGGGGCATCTGTGAAACTACTGGGATCATCTGTGAAACTACTGGGACATCTGTAAAACTACTGGGACATCTTTGAAACTATTGGGACATCTGTGAAACTATGGGGACATCTGTTAACCTACTGGAATATCTGTAAAACTCCTGGGACATCTGTGAAACTATTGGGACATCTGTGAAACTATTGGGACATCTGTGAAACTACTGGTACATCTGTGAAATTATTGGGACATCTGTGATACTATGGGGACATCTGTGAAATTAATGGGACATATGTGAAACTATTGGGGCATCTGTGAAACGACTGGGTGATCTGTGAAACTACTGGGACATATGTGAACTTATTGGGACATCTGTGAAACTATTGGGACATCTGTGAAACTATTGGGACATCTGTGAAGCTATGGGGACATCTGTGAAACTAATGGGACATATGTGAAACTATTGGGACATCTGTGAAACTACTGGTACATGTTAAATTATTGGGACATCTGTAAAACTATGGGGACATCTGTGAAACTAATGGGACATATGTGAAACTATTGGGGCATCTGTGAAATGACTGGGTGATCTGTGACACTAGTGGCACATATGTGAACTTATTGGGACATCTGTGAAACTATTGGGACATCTGTGAAACTATGGGGACATCTGTGCAACTAATGGGACATATGTGAAACTATTGGGGCATCTGTGAAACTACTGGGATCATCTGTGAAACTACTGGGACATCTGTAAAACTACTGGGACATCTTTGAAACTATTGGGACATCTGTGAAACTATGGGGACATCTGTTAACCTACTGGAATATCTGTAAAACTTCTGGGACATCTGTGAAACTATTGGGACATCTGTGAAACTATTGGGACATCTGTGAAACTACTGGTACATCTGTGAAATTATTGGGACATCTGTGAAACTATGGGGACATCTGTGAAACTAATGGGACATATGTGAAACTATTGGGGCATCTGTGAAACTACTGGGACATATGTGAACCTATTGGGACATCTGTGAAACTATTGGGACATCTGTGAAACTATGGGGACATCTGTGAAACTACTGGGACATCTGTTAAACTACTGGGACATCTGTTGAACTATTGGGACATCTGTGAATCTACTGGGACATCTGTAAAACTACTGGGACATATGTGAATCTATTGGGACATCTGTGAAACTATTGAGACATCTGTGAAACTATTGCGACATCTGTTAAACTACTGGTACATCTGTTAAATTATTGGGACATCTGTAAAACTATGGGGACATCTGTGAAACTAATGGGACATATGTGAAACTATTGGGGCATCTGTGAAACGACTGGGTGATCTGTGACACTAGTGGGACATATGTGAACTTATTGGGACATCTGTGAAACTATTGGGACATCTGTGAAACTATGGGGACATCTGTGCAACTAATGGGACATATGTGAAACTATTGGGGCATCTGTGAAACTACTGGGATCATCTGTGAAACTACTGGGACATCTGTAAAACTACTGGGACATCTTTGAAACTATTGGGACATCTGTGAAACTATGGGGACATCTGTTAACCTACTGGAATATCTGTAAAACTTCTGGGACATCTGTGAAACTATTGGGACATCTGTGAAACTATTGGGACATCTGTGAAACTACTGGTACATCTGTGAAATTATTGGGACATCTGTGAAACTATGGGGACATCTGTGAAACTAATGGGACATATGTGAAACTATTGGGGCATCTGTGAAACTACTGGGACATATGTGAACCTATTGGGACATCTGTGAAACTATTGGGACATCTGTGAAACTATGGGGACATCTGTGAAACTACTGGGACATCTGTTAAACTACTGGGACATCTGTTGAACTATTGGGACATATGTGAAACTATTGGGACATCTGTGAAACTACTGGTACATCTGTTATATTATTGGGACATCTGTAAAACTATGGGGACATCTGTGAAACTAATGGGACATATGTGAAACTATTGGGGCATCTGTGAAACGACTGGGTGATCTGTGACACTAGTGGGACATATGTGAACTTATTGGGACATCTGTGAAACTATTGGGACATCTGTGAAACTATTGGGACATCTGTGAAACTATGGGGACATCTGTGCAACTAATGGGACATATGTGAAACTATTGGGGCATCTGTGAAACTACTGGGATCATCTGTGAAACTACTGGGACATCTGTGAAGCTATGGGGACATCTGTGAAACTAATGGGACATATGTGAAACTATTGGGACATCTGTGAAACTACTGGTACATCTGTTAAATTATTGGGACATCTGTAAAACTATGGGGACATCTGTGAAACTAATGGGACATATGTGAAACTATTGGGGCATCTGTGAAACGACTGGGTGATCTGTGACACTAGTGGGACATATGTGAACTTATTGGGACATCTGTGAAACTATTGGGACATCTGTGAAACTATTGGGACATCTGTGAATCTATGGGGACATCTGTGCAACTAATGGGACATATGTGAAACTATTGGGGCATCTGTGAAACTACTGGGACATCTGTGAAACTATTGGGAAATCTGTGAAACTATGGGGACATCTATTAACCTACTGGAATATCTATAAAACTTCTGGGACATCTGTGAAACTATTGGGACATCTGTGAAACTATTGGGAAATCTGTGAAACTATTGGGACATCTGTGAATCTATTGGGACATCTGTGAAACTATTTGGGACATCTGTTAAACTATTGGGACATCTGTGAAACTACTGGTACATCTGTGAAATTATTGGGACATCTGTGAAACTATGGGGACATCTGTGAAACTAATGGGACATATGTGAAACTATTGGGGCATCTGTGAAACTACTGGGACATATGTGAACCTATTGGGACATCTGTGAAACTTTTGGGACATCTGTGAAACTATGGGGACATCTGTTAACCTACTGGGACATCTGTGAAACTACTGGGACATCTGTTAAACTACTGGGACATATGTGAATCTATTGGGACATCTGTGAAACTATTGGAACATCTGTGAAACTATTGAGACATCTGTGAAACAACTGGGAAATCTGTGAAACTATTGGGACATCTGTGAAACTATTTGGGACATCTGTTAAACTATTGGGACATCTGTGAAACTACTGATACATCTGTTAAATTATTGGGACATCTGTGAAACTATGGGGACATCTGTGAAACTAATGGGACATATGCGAAACTATTGGGGCATCTGTGAAACGACTTGGTGATCTGTGAAACTACTGGGACATATGTGAACTTATTGGGACATCTGTGAGACTATTGGGACATCTGTGAAACTATTGGGACATCTGTGAAACTATGGGGACATCTGTGAAACTAATGGGACATATTTGAAAATATTGGGACATCTGTGAAACTACTGGTACATCTGTTAAATTATTGGGACATCTGTAAAACTATGGGGACATCTGTGAAACTAATGGGACATATGTGAAACTATTGGGGCATCTGTGAAACGACTGGGTGATCTGTGACACTAGTGGGACATATGTGAACTTATTGGGACATCTGTGAAACTATTGGGACATCTGTGAAACTATTGGGACATCTGTGAAACTATGGGGACATCTGTGCAACTAATGGGACATATGTGAAACTATTGGGGCATCTGTGAAACTACTGGGATCATCTGTGAAACTACTGGGACATCTGTAAAACTACTGGGACATCTTTGAAACTATTCGGACATCTGTGAAACTATGGGGACATCTGTTAATCTACTGGAATATCTGTAAAACTCCTGGGACATCTGTGAAACTATTGGGACATCTGTGAAACTATTGGGACATCTGTGAAACTACTGGTACATCTGTGAAATTATTGGGACATCTGTGAAACTATGGGGACATCTGTGAAACTAATGGGACATATGTGAAACTATTGGGGCATCTGTGAAACTACTGGGACATATGTGAACCTATTGGGACATCTGTGAAACTATTGGGACATCTGTGAAACTATGGGGACATCTGTGAAACTACTGGGACATCTGTTAAACTACTGGGACATCTGTTGAACTATTGGGACATATGTGAAACTATTGGGACATCTGTGAAACTACTGGTACATCTGTTAAATTATTGGGACATCTGTAAAACTATGGGGACATCTGTGAAACTAATGGGACATATGTGAAACTATTGGGGCATCTGTGAAACGACTGGGTGATCTGTGACACTAGTGGGACATATGTGAACTTATTGGGACATCTGTGAAACTATTGGGACATCTGTGAAACTATTGGGACATCTGTGAAACTATGGGGACATCTGTGCAACTAATGGGACATATGTGAAACTATTGGGGCATCTGTGAAACTACTGGGATCATCTGTGAAACTACTGGGACATCTGTGAAGCTATGGGGACATCTGTGAAACTAATGGGACATATGTGAAACTATTGGGACATCTGTGAAACTACTGGTACATCTGTTAAATTATTGGGACATCTGTAAAACTATGGGGACATCTGTGAAACTAATGGGACATATGTGAAACTATTGGGGCATCTGTGAAACGACTGGGTGATCTGTGACACTAGTGGGACATATGTGAACTTATTGGGACATCTGTGAAACTATTGGGACATCTGTGAAACTATTGGGACATCTGTGAAACTATGGGGACATCTGTGCAACTAATGGGACATATGTGAAACTATTGGGGCATCTGTGAAACTACTGGGATCATCTGTGAAACTACTGGGACATCTGTAAAACTACTGGGACATCTTTGAAACTATTGGGACATCTGTGAAACTATGGGGACATCTGTTAACCTACTGGAATATCTTTAAAACTTCTGGGACATCTGTGAAACTATTGGGACATCTGTGAAACTATTGGGACATCTGTGAAACTACTGGTACATCTGTTAAATTATTGGGACATCTGTGAAACTGTGGGGACATCTGTGAAACTAATGGGACATATGCGAAACTATTGGGGCATCTGTGAAACGACTTGGTGATCTGTGAAACTACTGGGACATATGTGAACTTATTGGGACATCTGTGAGACTATTGGGACATCTGTGAAACTATTGGGACATCTGTGAAACTATGGGGACATCTGTGAAACTAATGGGACATATTTGAAAATATTGGGACATCTGTGAAACTACTGGTACATCTGTTAAATTATTGGGACATCTGTAAAACTATGGGGACATCTGTGAAACTAATGGGACATATGTGAAACTATTGGGGCATCTGTGAAACGACTGGGTGATCTGTGACACTAGTGGGACATATGTGAACTTATTGGGACATCTGTGAAACTATTGGGACATCTGTGAAACTATTGGGACATCTGTGAAACTATGGGGACATCTGCGCAACTAATGGGACATATGTGAAACTATTGGGGCATCTGTGAAACTACTGGGATCATCTGTGAAACTACTGGGACATCTGTAAAACTACTGGGACATCTTTGAAACTATTCGGACATCTGTGAAACTATGGGGACATCTGTTAACCTACTGGAATATCTGTAAAACTCCTGGGACATCTGTGAAACTATTGGGACATCTGTGAAACTATTGGGACATCTGTGAAACTACTGGTACATCTGTGAAATTATTGGGACATCTGTGATACTATGGGGACATCTGTGAAACTAATGGGACATATGTGAAACTATTGGGGCATCTGTGAAACGACTGGGTGATCTGTGAAACTACTGGGACATATGTGAACTTATTGGGACATCTGTGAAACTATTGGGACATCTGTGAAACTATTGGGACATCTGTGAAGCTATGGGGACATCTGTGAAACTAATGGGACATATGTGAAACTATTGGGACATCTGTGAAACTACTGGTACATGTTAAATTATTGGGACATCTGTAAAACTATGGGGACATCTGTGAAACTAATGGGACATATGTGAAACTATTGGGGCATCTGTGAAACGACTGGGTGATCTGTGACACTAGTGGGACATATGTGAACTTATTGGGACATCTGTGAAACTATTGGGACATCTGTGAAACTATTGGGACATCTGTGAAACTATGGGAACATCTGTGCAACTAATGGGACATATGTGAAACTATTGGGGCATCTGTGAAACTACTGGGATCATCTGTGAAACTACTGGGACATCTGTAAAACTACTGGGACATCTTTGAAACTATTGGGACATCTGTGAAACTATGGGGACATCTGTTAACCTACTGGAATATCTGTAAAACTTCTGGGACATCTGTGAAACTATTGGGACATCTGTGAAACTATTGGGACATCTGTGAAACTACTGGTACATCTGTGAAATTATTGGGACATCTGTGAAACTATGGGGACATCTGTGAAACTAATGGGACATATGTGAAACTATTGGGGCATCTGTGAAACTACTGGGACATATGTGAACCTATTGGGACATCTGTGAAACTTTTGGGACATCTGTGAAACTATGGGGACATCTGTTAACCTACTGGGACATCTGTGAAACTACTGGGACATATGTTAAACTACTGGGACATCTGTTGAACTATTGGGACATCTGTGAATCTACTGGGACATCTGTAAAACTACTGGGACATATGTGAATCTATTGGGACATCTGTGAAACTATTGGGACATCTGTGAAACTACTGGTACATCTGTGAAATTATTGGGACATCTGTGAAACTATGGGGACATCTGTGAAACTAATGGGACATCTGTGAAACTATTGGGACATCTGTGAAGCTATGGGGACATCTGTGAAACTAATGGGACATATGTGAAACTATTGGGACATCTGTGAAACTACTGGTACATGTTAAATTATTGGGACATCTGTAAAACTATGGGGACATCTGTGAAACTAATGGGACATATGTGAAACTATTGGGGCATCTGTGAAACGACTGGGTGATCTGTGACACTAGTGGGACATATGTGAACTTATTGGGACATCTGTGAAACTATTGGGACATCTGTGAAACTATTGGGACATCTGTGAAACTATGGGAACATCTGTGCAACTAATGGGACATATGTGAAACTATTGGGGCATCTGTGAAACTACTGGGATCATCTGTGAAACTACTGGGACATCTGTAAAACTACTGGGACATCTTTGAAACTATTGGGACATCTGTGAAACTATGGGGACATCTGTTAACCTACTGGAATATCTGTAAAACTTCTGGGACATCTGTGAAACTATTGGGACATCTGTGAAACTATTGGGACATCTGTGAAACTACTGGTACATCTGTGAAATTATTGGGACATCTGTGAAACTATGGGGACATCTGTGAAACTAATGGGACATATGTGAAACTATTGGGGCATCTGTGAAACTACTGGGACATATGTGAACCTATTGGGACATCTGTGAAACTTTTGGGACATCTGTGAAACTATGGGGACATCTGTTAACCTACTGGGACATCTGTGAAACTACTGGGACATATGTTAAACTACTGGGACATCTGTTGAACTATTGGGACATCTGTGAATCTACTGGGACATCTGTAAAACTACTGGGACATATGTGAATCTATTGGGACATCTGTGAAACTATTGGGACATCTGTGAAACTACTGGTACATCTGTGAAATTATTGGGACATCTGTGAAACTATGGGGACATCTGTGAAACTAATGGGACATATGTGAAAATATTGGGGCATCTGTGAAACTACTAGGACATATGTGAAACTACTGGGACATCTGTAAAACTACTGGGACATCTTTGAAACTATTGGGACATCTGTGAAACTATGGGGACATCTGTTAACCTACTGGAATATCTGTAAAACTCCTGGGACATCTGTGAAACTATTGGGACATCTGTGAAACTATTGGGACATCTGTGAAACTACTGGTACATCTGTGAAATTATTGGGACATCTGTGATACTATGGGGACATCTGTGAAACTAATGGGACATATGTGAAACTATTGGGGCATCTGTGAAACGACTGGGTGATCTGTGAAACTACTGGGACATATGTGAACTTATTGGGACATCTGTGAAACTATTGGGACATCTGTGAAACTATTGGGACATCTGTGAAGCTATGGGGACATCTGTGAAACTAATGGGACATATGTGAAACTATTGGGACATCTGTGAAACTACTGGTACATGTTAAATTATTGGGACATCTGTAAAACTATGGGGACATCTGTGAAACTAATGGGACATATGTGAAACTATTGGGGCATCTGTGAAACGACTGGGTGATCTGTGACACTAGTGGGACATATGTGAACTTATTGGGACATCTGTGAAACTATTGGGACATCTGTGAAACTATTGGGACATCTGTGAAACTATGGAACATCTGTGCAACTAATGGGACATATGTGAAACTATTGGGGCATCTGTGAAACTATTGGGACATCTGTGAAACTATTGGGACATCTGTGAAACTACTGGTACATCTGTGAAATTATTGGGACATCTGTGAAACTATGGGGACATCTGTGAAACTAATGGGACATATGTGAAACTATTGGGGCATCTGTGAAACTACTGGGACATATGTGAACCTATTGGGACATCTGTGAAACTTTTGGGACATCTGTGAAACTATGGGGACATCTGTTAACCTACTGGGACATCTGTGAAACTACTGGGACATATGTTAAACTACTGGGACATCTGTTGAACTATTGGGACATCTGTGAATCTACTGGGACATCTGTAAAACTACTGGGACATATGTGAATCTATTGGGACATCTGTGAAACTATTGGGACATCTGTGAAACTACTGGTACATCTGTGAAATTATTGGGACATCTGTGAAACTATGGGGACATCTGTGAAACTAATGGGACATATGTGAAAATATTGGGGCATCTGTGAAACTACTAGGACATATGTGAAACTACTGGGACATCTGTAAAACTACTGGGACATCTTTGAAACTATTGGGACATCTGTGAAACTATTGGGACATCTGTTAAACTTCTGGGACATCTGTGAAACTATTGGGACATCTGTGAAACTATTTGGGACATCTGTTAAAGTATTTGGACATCTGTGAAACTACTGGTACATCTGTTAAATTATTGGGACATCTGTGAAACTATGGGGACATCTGTGAAACTAATGGGACATATGTGAAACTATTGGGGCATCTGTGAAACGACTGGGTGATCTGTGAAACTACTGGGACATATGTGAACTTATTGGGACATCTGTGAAACTATTGGGACATCTGTGAAACTATTGGGACATCGGTGAAACTATGGGGACATCTGTGAAACTAATGGGACATATGTGAAACTATTGGGGCATCTGTGAAACTACTGGGATCATCTGTGAAACTAGCGGGACATCTGTAAAACTACTGGGACATCTTTGAAACTATTGGAACATCTGTGAAACTATGGGGACATCTATTAACCTACTGGAATATCTATAAAACTTCTGGGACATCTGTGAAACTATTGGGACATCTGTGAAACTATTGGGAAATCTGTTAAACTATTGGGACATCTGTGAATCTATTGGGACATCTGTGAAACTATTTGGGACATCTGTTAAACTATTGGGACATCTGTGAAACTACTGGTACATCTGTGAAATTATTGGGACATCTGTGAAACTATGGGGACATCTGTGAAACTAATGGGACATATGTGAAACTATTGGGGCATCTGTGAAACTACTGGGACATATGTGAACCTATTGGGACATCTGTGAAACTTTTGGGACATCTGTGAAACTATGGGGACATCTGTTAACCTACTGGGACATCTGTGAAACTACTGGGACATCTGTTAAACTACTGGGACATCTGTTGAACTATTGGGACATCTGTGAATCTACTGGGACATCTGTAAAACTACTGGGACATATGTGAATCTATTGGGACATCTGTGAAACTATTGGGACATCTGTGAAACTATTGAGACATCTGTGAAACAACTGGGAAATCTGTGAAACTATTGGGACATCTGTGAAACTATTTGGGACATCTGTTAAACTATTGGGACATCTGTGAAACTACTGATACATCTGTTAAATTATTGGGACATCTGTGAAACTATGGGGACATCTGTGAAACTAATGGGACATATGCGAAACTATTGGGGCATCTGTGAAACGACTTGGTGATCTGTGAAACTACTGGGACATATGTGAACTTATTGGGACATCTGTGAGACTATTGGGACATCTGTGAAACTATTGGGACATCTGTGAAACTATGGGGACATCTGTGAAACTAATGGGACATATTTGAAAATATTGGGACATCTGTGAAACTACTGGTACATCTGTTAAATTATTGGGACATCTGTAAATCTATGGGGACATCTGTGAAACTAATGGGACATATGTGAAACTATTGGGGCATCTGTGAAACGACTGGGTGATCTGTGACACTAGTGGGACATATGTGAACTTATTGGGACATCTGTGAAACTATTGGGACATCTGTGAAACTATGGGGACATCTGTGCAACTAATGGGACATATGTGAAACTATTGGGGCATCTGTGAAACTACTGGGATCATCTGTGAAACTACTGGGACATCTGTAAAACTACTGGGACATCTTTGAAACTATTGGGACATCTGTGAAACTATGGGGACATCTGTTAACCTACTGGAATATCTGTAAAACTCCTGGGACATCTGTGAAACTATTGGGACATCTGTGAAACTATTGGGACATCTGTGAAACTATTGGGACATCTGTGAAACTATTGGGACATCTGTGAAACTATGGGGACATCTGTGCAACTAATGGGACATATGTGAAACTATTGGGGCATCTGTGAAACTACTGGGATCATCTGTGAAACTACTGGGACATCTGTAAAACTACTGGGACATCTTTGAAACTATTGGGACATCTGTGAAACTATGGGGACATCTGTTAACCTACTGGAATATCTGTAAAACTCCTGGGACATCTGTGAAACTATTGGGACATCTGTGAAACTATTGGGACATCTGTGAAACTACTGGTACATCTGTGAAATTATTGGGACATCTGTGATACTATGGGGACATCTGTGAAACTAATGGGACATATGTGAAACTATTGGGGCATCTGTGAAACGACTGGGTGATCTGTGAAACTACTGGGACATATGTGAACTTATTGGGACATCTGTGAAACTATTGGGACATCTGTGAAACTATTGGGACATCTGTGAAGCTATGGGGACATCTGTGAAACTAATGGGACATATGTGAAACTATTGGGACATCTGTGAAACTACTGGTACATGTTAAATTATTGGGACATCTGTAAAACTATGGGGACATCTGTGAAACTAATGGGACATATGTGAAACTATTCGGGCATCTGTGAAACGACTGGGTGATCTGTGACACTAGTGGGACATATGTGAACTTATTGGGACATCTGTGAAACTATTGGGACATCTGTGAAACTATTGGGACATCTGTGAAACTATGGGAACATCTGTGCAACTAATGGGACATATGTGAAACTATTGGGGCATCTGTGAAACTACTGGGATCATCTGTGAAACTACTGGGACATCTGTAAAACTACTGGGACATCTTTGAAACTATTGGGACATCTGTGAAACTATGGGGACATCTGTTAACCTACTGGAATATCTGTGAAACTTCTGGGACATCTGTGAAACTATTGGGACATCTGTGAAACTATTGGGACATCTGTGAAACTACTGGTACATCTGTGAAATTATTGGGACATCTGTGAAACTATGGGGACATCTGTGAAACTAATGGGACATATGTGAAACTATTGGGGCATCTGTGAAACTACTGGGACATATGTGAACCTATTGGGACATCTGTGAAACTTTTGGGACAGCTGTGAAACTATGGGGACATCTGTTAACCTACTGGGACATCTGTGAAACTACTGGGACATATGTTAAACTACTGGGACATCTGTTGAACTATTGGGACATCTGTGAATCTACTGGGACATCTGTAAAACTACTGGGACATATGTGAATCTATTGGGACATCTGTGAAACTATTGGGACATCTGTGAAACTACTGGTACATCTGTGAAATTATTGGGACATCTGTGAAACTACTGGGACATCTGTAAAACTACTGGGACATCTTTGAAACTATTGGGACATCTGTGAAACTATGGGGACATCTGTTAACCTACTGGAATATCTGTAAAACTCCTGGGACATCTGTGAAACTATTGGGACATCTGTGAAACTATTGGGACATCTGTGAAACTACTGGTACATCTGTGAAATTATTGGGACATCTGTGATACTATGGGGACATCTGTGAAACTAATGGGACATATGTGAAACTATTGGGGCATCTGTGAAACGACTGGGTGATCTGTGAAACTACTGGGACATATGTGAACTTATTGGGACATCTGTGAAACTATTGGGACATCTGTGAAACTATTGGGACATCTGTGAAGCTATGGGGACATCTGTGAAACTAATGGGACATATGTGAAACTATTGGGACATCTGTGAAACTACTGGTACATGTTAAATTATTGGGACATCTGTAAAACTATGGGGACATCTGTGAAACTAATGGGACATATGTGAAACTATTGGGGCATCTGTGAAACGACTGGGTGATCTGTGACACTAGTGGGACATATGTGAACTTATTGGGACATCTGTGAAACTATTGGGACATCTGTGAAACTATTGGGACATCTGTGAAACTATGGAACATCTGTGCAACTAATGGGACATATGTGAAACTATTGGGGCATCTGTGAAACTATTGGGACATCTGTGAAACTATTGGGACATCTGTGAAACTACTGGTACATCTGTGAAATTATTGGGACATCTGTGAAACTATGGGGACATCTGTGAAACTAATGGGACATATGTGAAACTATTGGGGCATCTGTGAAACTACTGGGACATATGTGAACCTATTGGGACATCTGTGAAACTTTTGGGACATCTGTGAAACTATGGGGACATCTGTTAACCTACTGGGACATCTGTGAAACTACTGGGACATATGTTAAACTACTGGGACATCTGTTGAACTATTGGGACATCTGTGAATCTACTGGGACATCTGTAAAACTACTGGGACATATGTGAATCTATTGGGACATCTGTGAAACTATTGGGACATCTGTGAAACTACTGGTACATCTGTGAAATTATTGGGACATCTGTGAAACTATGGGGACATCTGTGAAACTAATGGGACATATGTGAAAATATTGGGGCATCTGTGAAACTACTAGGACATATGTGAAACTACTGGGACATCTGTAAAACTACTGGGACATCTTTGAAACTATTGGGACATCTGTGAAACTATTGGGACATCTGTTAAACTTCTGGGACATCTGTGAAACTATTGGGACATCTGTGAAACTATTTGGGACATCTGTTAAAGTATTTGGACATCTGTGAAACTACTGGTACATCTGTTAAATTATTGGGACATCTGTGAAACTATGGGGACATCTGTGAAACTAATGGGACATATGTGAAACTATTGGGGCATCTGTGAAACGACTGGGTGATCTGTGAAACTACTGGGACATATGTGAACTTATTGGGACATCTGTGAAACTATTGGGACATCTGTGAAACTATTGGGACATCGGTGAAACTATGGGGACATCTGTGAAACTAATGGGACATATGTGAAACTATTGGGGCATCTGTGAAACTACTGGGATCATCTGTGAAACTAGCGGGACATCTGTAAAACTACTGGGACATCTTTGAAACTATTGGAACATCTGTGAAACTATGGGGACATCTATTAACCTACTGGAATATCTATAAAACTTCTGGGACATCTGTGAAACTATTGGGACATCTGTGAAACTATTGGGAAATCTGTTAAACTATTGGGACATCTGTGAATCTATTGGGACATCTGTGAAACTATTTGGGACATCTGTTAAACTATTGGGACATCTGTGAAACTACTGGTACATCTGTGAAATTATTGGGACATCTGTGAAACTATGGGGACATCTGTGAAACTAATGGGACATATGTGAAACTATTGGGGCATCTGTGAAACTACTGGGACATATGTGAACCTATTGGGACATCTGTGAAACTTTTGGGACATCTGTGAAACTATGGGGACATCTGTTAACCTACTGGGACATCTGTGAAACTACTGGGACATCTGTTAAACTACTGGGACATCTGTTGAACTATTGGGACATCTGTGAATCTACTGGGACATCTGTAAAACTACTGGGACATATGTGAATCTATTGGGACATCTGTGAAACTATTGGGACATCTGTGAAACTATTGAGACATCTGTGAAACAACTGGGAAATCTGTGAAACTATTGGGACATCTGTGAAACTATTTGGGACATCTGTTAAACTATTGGGACATCTGTGAAACTACTGATACATCTGTTAAATTATTGGGACATCTGTGAAACTATGGGGACATCTGTGAAACTAATGGGACATATGCGAAACTATTGGGGCATCTGTGAAACGACTTGGTGATCTGTGAAACTACTGGGACATATGTGAACTTATTGGGACATCTGTGAGACTATTGGGACATCTGTGAAACTATTGGGACATCTGTGAAACTATGGGGACATCTGTGAAACTAATGGGACATATTTGAAAATATTGGGACATCTGTGAAACTACTGGTACATCTGTTAAATTATTGGGACATCTGTAAATCTATGGGGACATCTGTGAAACTAATGGGACATATGTGAAACTATTGGGGCATCTGTGAAACGACTGGGTGATCTGTGACACTAGTGGGACATATGTGAACTTATTGGGACATCTGTGAAACTATTGGGACATCTGTGAAACTATGGGGACATCTGTGCAACTAATGGGACATATGTGAAACTATTGGGGCATCTGTGAAACTACTGGGATCATCTGTGAAACTACTGGGACATCTGTAAAACTACTGGGACATCTTTGAAACTATTGGGACATCTGTGAAACTATGGGGACATCTGTTAACCTACTGGAATATCTGTAAAACTCCTGGGACATCTGTGAAACTATTGGGACATCTGTGAAACTATTGGGACATCTGTGAAACTATTGGGACATCTGTGAAACTATTGGGACATCTGTGAAACTATGGGGACATCTGTGCAACTAATGGGACATATGTGAAACTATTGGGGCATCTGTGAAACTACTGGGATCATCTGTGAAACTACTGGGACATCTGTAAAACTACTGGGACATCTTTGAAACTATTGGGACATCTGTGAAACTATGGGGACATCTGTTAACCTACTGGAATATCTGTAAAACTCCTGGGACATCTGTGAAACTATTGGGACATCTGTGAAACTATTGGGACATCTGTGAAACTACTGGTACATCTGTGAAATTATTGGGACATCTGTGATACTATGGGGACATCTGTGAAACTAATGGGACATATGTGAAACTATTGGGGCATCTGTGAAACGACTGGGTGATCTGTGAAACTACTGGGACATATGTGAACTTATTGGGACATCTGTGAAACTATTGGGACATCTGTGAAACTATTGGGACATCTGTGAAGCTATGGGGACATCTGTGAAACTAATGGGACATATGTGAAACTATTGGGACATCTGTGAAACTACTGGTACATGTTAAATTATTGGGACATCTGTAAAACTATGGGGACATCTGTGAAACTAATGGGACATATGTGAAACTATTCGGGCATCTGTGAAACGACTGGGTGATCTGTGACACTAGTGGGACATATGTGAACTTATTGGGACATCTGTGAAACTATTGGGACATCTGTGAAACTATTGGGACATCTGTGAAACTATGGGAACATCTGTGCAACTAATGGGACATATGTGAAACTATTGGGGCATCTGTGAAACTACTGGGATCATCTGTGAAACTACTGGGACATCTGTAAAACTACTGGGACATCTTTGAAACTATTGGGACATCTGTGAAACTATGGGGACATCTGTTAACCTACTGGAATATCTGTGAAACTTCTGGGACATCTGTGAAACTATTGGGACATCTGTGAAACTATTGGGACATCTGTGAAACTACTGGTACATCTGTGAAATTATTGGGACATCTGTGAAACTATGGGGACATCTGTGAAACTAATGGGACATATGTGAAACTATTGGGGCATCTGTGAAACTACTGGGACATATGTGAACCTATTGGGACATCTGTGAAACTTTTGGGACAGCTGTGAAACTATGGGGACATCTGTTAACCTACTGGGACATCTGTGAAACTACTGGGACATATGTTAAACTACTGGGACATCTGTTGAACTATTGGGACATCTGTGAATCTACTGGGACATCTGTAAAACTACTGGGACATATGTGAATCTATTGGGACATCTGTGAAACTATTGGGACATCTGTGAAACTACTGGTACATCTGTGAAATTATTGGGACATCTGTGAAACTATGGGGACATCTGTGAAACTAATGGGACATATGTGAAAATATTGGGGCATCTGTGAAACTACTGGGACATATGTGAAACTACTGGGACATCTGTAAAACTACTGGGACATCTTTGAAACTATTGGGACATCTGTGAAACTATTGGGACATCTGTTAAACTTCTGGGACATCTGTGAAACTATTGGGACATCTGTGAAACTATTTGGGACATCTGTTAAAGTATTGGGACATCTGTGAAACTACTGGTACATCTGTTAAATTATTGGGACATCTGTGAAACTATGGGGACATCTGTGAAACTAATGGGACATATGTGAAACTATTGGGGCATCTGTGAAACGACTGGGTGATCTGTGAAACTACTGGGACATATGTGAACTTATTGGGACATCTGTGAAACTATTGGGACATCTGTGAAACTATTGGGACATCGGTGAAACTATGGGGACATCTGTGAAACTAATGGGACATATGTGAAACTATTGGGGCATCTGTGAAACTACTGGGATCATCTGTGAAACTAGCGGGACATCTATAAAACTACTGGGACATCTTTGAAACTATTGGAACATCTGTGAAACTATGGGGACATCTATTAACCTACTGGAATATCTATAAAACTTCTGGGACATCTGTGAAACTATTGGGACATCTGTGAAACTATTGGGAAATCTGTGAAACTATTGGGACATCTGTGAATCTATTGGGACATCTGTGAAACTATTTGGGACATCTGTTAAACTATTGGGACATCTGTGAAACTACTGGTACATCTGTGAAATTATTGGGACATCTGTGAAACTATGGGGACATCTGTGAAACTAATGGGACATATGTGAAACTATTGGGGCATCTGTGAAACTACTGGGACATATGTGAACCTATTGGGACATCTGTGAAACTTTTGGGACATCTGTGAAACTATGGGGACATCTGTTAACCTACTGGGACATCTGTGAAACTACTGGGACATCTGTTAAACTACTGGGTCATATGTGAATCTATTGGGACATCTGTGAAACTATTGGGACATCTGTGAAACTATTGAGACATCTGTGAAACAACTGGGAAATCTGTGAAACTATTGGGACATCTGTGAAACTATTTGGGACATCTGTTAAACTATTGGGACATCTGTGAAACTACTGATACATCTGTTAAATTATTGGGACATCTGTGAAACTATGGGGACATCTGTGAAACTAATGGGACATATGCGAAACTATTGGGGCATCTGTGAAACGACTTGGTGATCTGTGAAACTACTGGGACATATGTGAACTTATTGGGACATCTGTGAGACTATTGGGACATCTGTGAAACTATTGGGACATCTGTGAAACTATGGGGACATCTGTGAAACTAATGGGACATATTTGAAAATATTGGGACATCTGTGAAACTACTGGTACATCTGTTAAATTATTGGGACATCTGTAAAACTATGGGGACATCTGTGAAACTAATGGGACATATGTGAAACTATTGGGGCATCTGTGAAACGACTGGGTGATCTGTGACACTAGTGGGACATATGTGAACTTATTGGGACATCTGTGAAACTATTGGGACATCTGTGAAACTATTGGGACATCTGTGAAACTATGGGGACATCTGTGCAACTAATGGGACATATGTGAAACTATTGGGGCATCTGTGAAACTACTGGGATCATCTGTGAAACTACTGGGACATCTGTAAAACTACTGGGACATCTTTGAAACTATTGGGACATCTGTGAAACTATGGGGACATCTGTTAACCTACTGGAATATCTGTAAAACTCCTGGGACATCTGTGAAACTATTGGGACATCTGTGAAACTATTGGGACATCTGTGAAACTACTGGTACATCTGTGAAATTATTGGGACATCTGTGATACTATGGGGACATCTGTGAAACTAATGGGACATATGTGAAACTATTGGGGCATCTGTGAAACGACTGGGTGATCTGTGAAACTACTGGGACATATGTGAACTTATTGGGACATCTGTGAAACTATTGGGACATCTGTGAAACTATTGGGACATCTGTGAAGCTATGGGGACATCTGTGAAACTAATGGGACATATGTGAAACTATTGGGACATCTGTGAAACTACTGGTACATGTTAAATTATTGGGACATCTGTAAAACTATGGGGACATCTGTGAAACTAATGGGACATATGTGAAACTATTGGGGCATCTGTGAAACGACTGGGTGATCTGTGACACTAGTGGGACATATGTGAACTTATTGGGACATCTGTGAAACTATTGGGACATCTGTGAAACTATTGGGACATCTGTGAAACTATGGGGACATCTGTGCAACTAATGGGACATATGTGAAACTATTGGGGCATCTGTGAAACTACTGGGATCATCTGTGAAACTACTGGGACATCTGTAAAACTACTGGGACATCTTTGAAACTATTGGGACATCTGTGAAACTATGGGGACATCTGTTAACCTACTGGAATATCTGTAAAACTTCTGGGACATCTGTGAAACTATTGGGACATCTGTGAAACTATTGGGACATCTGTGAAACTACTGGTACATCTGTGAAATTATTGGGACATCTGTGAAACTATGGGGACATCTGTGAAACTAATGGGACATATGTGAAACTATTGGGGCATCTGTGAAACTACTGGGACATATGTGAACCTATTGGGACATCTGTGAAACTATTGGGACATCTGTGAAACTATGGGGACATCTGTGAAACTACTGGGACATCTGTTAAACTACTGGGACATCTGTTGAACTATTGGGACATCTGTGAATCTACTGGGACATCTGTAAAACTACTGGGACATATGTGAATCTATTGGGACATCTGTGAAACTATTGAGACATCTGTGAAACTATTGCGACATCTGTTAAACTACTGGTACATCTGTTAAATTATTGGGACATCTGTAAAACTATGGGGACATCTGTGAAACTAATGGGACATATGTGAAACTATTGGGGCATCTGTGAAACGACTGGGTGATCTGTGACACTAGTGGGACATATGTGAACTTATTGGGACATCTGTGAAACTATTGGGACATCTGTGAAACTATGGGGACATCTGTGCAACTAATGGGACATATGTGAAACTATTGGGGCATCTGTGAAACTACTGGGATCATCTGTGAAACTACTGGGACATCTGTAAAACTACTGGGACATCTTTGAAACTATTGGGACATCTGTGAAACTATGGGGACATCTGTTAACCTACTGGAATATCTGTAAAACTTCTGGGACATCTGTGAAACTATTGGGACATCTGTGAAACTATTGGGACATCTGTGAAACTACTGGTACATCTGTGAAATTATTGGGACATCTGTGAAACTATGGGGACATCTGTGAAACTAATGGGACATATGTCAAACTATTGGGGCATCTGTGAAACTACTGGGACATATGTGAACCTATTGGGACATCTGTGAAACTATTGGGACATCTGTGAAACTATGGGGACATCTGTGAAACTACTGGGACATCTGTTAAACTACTGGGACATCTGTTGAACTATTGGGACATATGTGAAACTATTGGGACATCTGTGAAACTACTGGTACATCTGTTATATTATTGGGACATCTGTAAAACGATGGGGACATCTGTGAAACTAATGGGACATATGTGAAACTATTGGGGCATCTGTGAAACGACTGGGTGATCTGTGACACTAGTGGGACATATGTGAACTTATTGGGACATCTGTGAAACTATTGGGACATCTGTGAAACTATTGGGACATCTGTGAAACTATGGGGACATCTGTGCAACTAATGGGACATATGTGAAACTATTGGGGCATCTGTGAAACTACTGGGATCATCTGTGAAACTACTGGGACATCTGTGAAGCTATGGGGACATCTGTGAAACTAATGGGACATATGTGAAACTATTGGGACATCTGTGAAACTACTGGTACATCTGTTAAATTATTGGGACATCTGTAAAACTATGGGGACATCTGTGAAACTAATGGGACATATGTGAAACTATTGGGGCATCTGTGAAACGACTGGGTGATCTGTGACACTAGTGGGACATATGTGAACTTATTGGGACATCTGTGAAACTATTGGGACATCTGTGAAACTATTGGGACATCTGTGAAGCTATGGGGACATCTGTGAAACTAATGGGACATATGTGAAACTATTGGGACATCTGTGAAACTACTGGTACATGTTAAATTATTGGGACATCTGTAAAACTATGGGGACATCTGTGAAACTAATGGGACATATGTGAAACTATTGGGGCATCTGTGAAACGACTGGGTGATCTGTGACACTAGTGGGACATATGTGAACTTATTGGGACATCTGTGAAACTATTGGGACATCTGTGAAACTATTGGGACATCTGTGAAACTATGGGGACATCTGTGCAACTAATGGGACATATGTGAAACTATTGGGGCATCTGTGAAACTACTGGGATCATCTGTGAAACTACTGGGACATCTGTAAAACTACTGGGACATCTTTGAAACTATTGGGACATCTGTGAAACTATGGGGACATCTGTTAACCTACTGGAATATCTGTAAAACTTCTGGGACATCTGTGAAACTATTGGGACATCTGTGAAACTATTGGGACATCTGTGAAACTACTGGTACATCTGTGAAATTATTGGGACATCTGTGAAACTATGGGGACATCTGTGAAACTAATGGGACATATGTGAAACTATTGGGGCATCTGTGAAACTACTGGGACATATGTGAACCTATTGGGACATCTGTGAAACTATTGGGACATCTGTGAAACTATGGGGACATCTGTGAAACTACTGGGACATCTGTTAAACTACTGGGACATCTGTTGAACTATTGGGACATCTGTGAATCTACTGGGACATCTGTAAAACTACTGGGACATATGTGAATCTATTGGGACATCTGTGAAACTATTGAGACATCTGTGAAACTATTGCGACATCTGTTAAACTACTGGTACATCTGTTAAATTATTGGGACATCTGTAAAACTATGGGGACATCTGTGAAACTAATGGGACATATGTGAAACTATTGGGGCATCTGTGAAACGACTGGGTGATCTGTGACACTAGTGGGACATATGTGAACTTATTGGGACATCTGTGAAACTATTGGGACATCTGTGAAACTATGGGGACATCTGTGCAACTAATGGGACATATGTGAAACTATTGGGGCATCTGTGAAACTACTGGGATCATCTGTGAAACTACTGGGACATCTGTAAAACTACTGGGACATCTTTGAAACTATTGGGACATCTGTGAAACTATGGGGACATCTGTTAACCTACTGGAATATCTGTAAAACTTCTGGGACATCTGTGAAACTATTGGGACATCTGTGAAACTATTGGGACATCTGTGAAACTACTGGTACATCTGTGAAATTATTGGGACATCTGTGAAACTATGGGGACATCTGTGAAACTAATGGGACATATGTGAAACTATTGGGGCATCTGTGAAACTACTGGGACATATGTGAACCTATTGGGACATCTGTGAAACTATTGGGACATCTGTGAAACTATGGGGACATCTGTGAAACTACTGGGACATCTGTTAAACTACTGGGACATCTGTTGAACTATTGGGACATATGTGAAACTATTGGGACATCTGTGAAACTACTGGTACATCTGTTATATTATTGGGACATCTGTAAAACGATGGGGACATCTGTGAAACTAATGGGACATATGTGAAACTATTGGGGCATCTGTGAAACGACTGGGTGATCTGTGACACTAGTGGGACATATGTGAACTTATTGGGACATCTGTGAAACTATTGGGACATCTGTGAAACTATTGGGACATCTGTGAAACTATGGGGACATCTGTGCAACTAATGGGACATATGTGAAACTATTGGGGCATCTGTGAAACTACTGGGATCATCTGTGAAACTACTGGGACATCTGTGAAGCTATGGGGACATCTGTGAAACTAATGGGACATATGTGAAACTATTGGGACATCTGTGAAACTACTGGTACATCTGTTAAATTATTGGGACATCTGTAAAACTATGGGGACATCTGTGAAACTAATGGGACATATGTGAAACTATTGGGGCATCTGTGAAACGACTGGGTGATCTGTGACACTAGTGGGACATATGTGAACTTATTGGGACATCTGTAAAACTATTGGGACATCTGTGAAACTATTGGGACATCTGTGAATCTATGGGGACATCTGTGCAACTAATGGGACATATGTGAAACTATTGGGGCATCTGTGAAACTACTGGGACATCTGTGAACCTATTGGGAAATCTGTGAAACTATGGGGACATCTATTAACCTACTGGAATATCTATAAAACTTCTGGGACATCTGTGAAACTATTGGGACATCTGTGAAACTATTGGGAAATCTGTGAAACTATTGGGACATCTGTGAATCTATTGGGACATCTGTGAAACTATTTGGGACATCTGTTAAACTATTGGGACATCTGTGAAACTACTGGTACATCTGTGAAATTATTGGGACATCTGTGAAACTATGGGGACATCTGTGAAACTAATGGGACATATGTGAAACTATTGGGGCATCTGTGAAACTACTGGGACATATGTGAACCTATTGGGACATCTGTGAAACTTTTGGGACATCTGTGAAACTATGGGGACATCTGTTAACCTACTGGGACATCTGTGAAACTACTGGGACATCTGTTAAACTACTGGGACATATGTGAATCTATTGGGACATCTGTGAAACTATTGGAACATCTGTGAAACTATTGAGACATCTGTGAAACAACTGGGAAATCTGTGAAACTATTGGGACATCTGTGAAACTATTTGGGACATCTGTTAAACTATTGGGACATCTGTGAAACTACTGATACATCTGTTAAATTATTGGGACATCTGTGAAACTATGGGGACATCTGTGAAACTAATGGGACATATGCGAAACTATTGGGGCATCTGTGAAACGACTTGGTGATCTGTGAAACTACTGGGACATATGTGAACTTATTGGGACATCTGTGAGACTATTGGGACATCTGTGAAACTATTGGGACATCTGTGAAACTATGGGGATATCTGTGAAACTAATGGGACATATTTGAAAATATTGGGACATCTGTGAAACTACTGGTACATCTGTTAAATTATTGGGACATCTGTAAAACTATGGGGACATCTGTGAAACTAATGGGACATATGTGAAACTATTGGGGCATCTGTGAAACGACTGGGTGATCTGTGACACTAGTGGGACATATGTGAACTTATTGGGACATCTGTGAAACTATTGGGACATCTGTGAAACTATTGGGACATCTGTGAAACTATGGGGACATCTGTGCAACTAATGGGACATATGTGAAACTATTGGGGCATCTGTGAAACTACTGGGATCATCTGTGAAACTACTGGGACATCTGTGAAGCTATGGGGACATCTGTGAAACTAATGGGACATATGTGAAACTATTGGGACATCTGTGAAACTACTGGTACATCTGTTAAATTATTGGGACATCTGTAAAACTATGGGGACATCTGTGAAACTAATGGGACATATGTGAAACTATTGGGGCATCTGTGAAACGACTGGGTGATCTGTGACACTAGTGGGACATATGTGAACTTATTGGGACATCTGTGAAACTATTGGGACATCTGTGAAACTATTGGGACATCTGTGAATCTATGGGGACATCTGTGCAACTAATGGGACATATGTGAAACTATTGGGGCATCTGTGAAACTACTGGGACATCTGTGAAACTATTGGGAAATCTGTGAAACTATGGGGACATCTATTAACCTACTGGAATATCTATAAAACTTCTGGGACATCTGTGAAACTATTGGGACATCTGTGAAACTATTGGGAAATCTGTGAAACTATTGGGACATCTGTGAATCTATTGGGACATCTGTGAAACTATTTGGGACATCTGTTAAACTATTGGGACATCTGTGAAACTACTGGTACATCTGTGAAATTATTGGGACATCTGTGAAACTATGGGGACATCTGTGAAACTAATGGGACATATGTGAAACTATTGGGGCATCTGTGAAACTACTGGGACATATGTGAACCTATTGGGACATCTGTGAAACTTTTGGGACATCTGTGAAACTATGGGGACATCTGTTAACCTACTGGGACATCTGTGAAACTACTGGGACATCTGTTAAACTACTGGGACATATGTGAATCTATTGGGACATCTGTGAAACTATTGGAACATCTGTGAAACTATTGAGACATCTGTGAAACAACTGGGAAATCTGTGAAACTATTGGGACATCTGTGAAACTATTTGGGACATCTGTTAAACTATTGGGACATCTGTGAAACTACTGATACATCTGTTAAATTATTGGGACATCTGTGAAACTATGGGGACATCTGTGAAACTAATGGGACATATGCGAAACTATTGGGGCATCTGTGAAACGACTTGGTGATCTGTGAAACTACTGGGACATATGTGAACTTATTGGGACATCTGTGAGACTATTGGGACATCTGTGAAACTATTGGGACATCTGTGAAACGACTGGGTGATCTGTGACACTAGTGGGACATATTTGAAAATATTGGGACATCTGTGAAACTACTGGTACATCTGTTAAATTATTGGGACATCTGTAAAACTATGGGGACATCTGTGAAACTAATGGGACATATGTGAAACTATTGGGGCATCTGTGAAACGACTGGGTGATCTGTGACACTAGTGGGACATATGTGAACTTATTGGGACATCTGTGAAACTATTGGGACATCTGTGAAACTATTGGGACATCTGTGAAACTATGGGGACATCTGTGCAACTAATGGGACATATGTGAAACTATTGGGGCATCTGTGAAACTACTGGGATCATCTGTGAAACTACTGGGACATCTGTAAAACTACTGGGACATCTTTGAAACTATTCGGACATCTGTGAAACTATGGGGACATCTGTTAATCTACTGGAATATCTGTAAAACTCCTGGGACATCTGTGAAACTATTGGGACATCTGTGAAACTATTGGGACATCTGTGAAACTACTGGTACATCTGTGAAATTATTGGGACATCTGTGAAACTATGGGGACATCTGTGAAACTAATGGGACATATGTGAAACTATTGGGGCATCTGTGAAACTACTGGGACATATGTGAACCTATTGGGACATCTGTGAAACTATTGGGACATCTGTGAAACTATGGGGACATCTGTGAAACTACTGGGACATCTGTTAAACTACTGGGACATCTGTTGAACTATTGGGACATATGTGAAACTATTGGGACATCTGTGAAACTACTGGTACATCTGTTAAATTATTGGGACATCTGTAAAACTATGGGGACATCTGTGAAACTAATGGGACATATGTGAAACTATTGGGGCATCTGTGAAACGACTGGGTGATCTGTGACACTAGTGGGACATATGTGAACTTATTGGGACATCTGTGAAACTATTGGGACATCTGTGAAACTATTGGGACATCTGTGAAACTATGGGGACATCTGTGCAACTAATGGGACATATGTGAAACTATTGGGGCATCTGTGAAACTACTGGGATCATCTGTGAAACTACTGGGACATCTGTGAAGCTATGGGGACATCTGTGAAACTAATGGGACATATGTGAAACTATTGGGACATCTGTGAAACTACTGGTACATCTGTTAAATTATTGGGACATCTGTAAAACTATGGGGACATCTGTGAAACTAATGGGACATATGTGAAACTATTGGGGCATCTGTGAAACGACTGGGTGATCTGTGACACTAGTGGGACATATGTGAACTTATTGGGACATCTGTGAAACTATTGGGACATCTGTGAAACTATTGGGACATCTGTGAAACTATGGGGACATCTGTGCAACTAATGGGACATATGTGAAACTATTGGGGCATCTGTGAAACTACTGGGATCATCTGTGAAACTACTGGGACATCTGTAAAACTACTGGGACATCTTTGAAACTATTGGGACATCTGTGAAACTATGGGGACATCTGTTAACCTACTGGAATATCTTTAAAACTTCTGGGACATCTGTGAAACTATTGGGACATCTGTGAAACTATTGGGACATCTGTGAAACTACTGGTACATCTGTTAAATTATTGGGACATCTGTGAAACTGTGGGGACATCTGTGAAACTAATGGGACATATGCGAAACTATTGGGGCATCTGTGAAACGACTTGGTGATCTGTGAAACTACTGGGACATATGTGAACTTATTGGGACATCTGTGAGACTATTGGGACATCTGTGAAACTATTGGGACATCTGTGAAACTATGGGGACATCTGTGAAACTAATGGGACATATTTGAAAATATTGGGACATCTGTGAAACTACTGGTACATCTGTTAAATTATTGGGACATCTGTAAAACTATGGGGACATCTGTGAAACTAATGGGACATATGTGAAACTATTGGGGCATCTGTGAAACGACTGGGTGATCTGTGACACTAGTGGGACATATGTGAACTTATTGGGACATCTGTGAAACTATTGGGACATCTGTGAAACTATTGGGACATCTGTGAAACTATGGGGACATCTGTGCAACTAATGGGACATATGTGAAACTATTGGGGCATCTGTGAAACTACTGGGATCATCTGTGAAACTACTGGGACATCTGTAAAACTACTGGGACATCTTTGAAACTATTCGGACATCTGTGAAACTATGGGGACATCTGTTAACCTACTGGAATATCTGTAAAACTCCTGGGACATCTGTGAAACTATTGGGACATCTGTGAAACTATTGGGACATCTGTGAAACTACTGGTACATCTGTGAAATTATTGGGACATCTGTGATACTATGGGGACATCTGTGAAACTAATGGGACATATGTGAAACTATTGGGGCATCTGTGAAACGACTGGGTTATCTGTGAAACTACTGGGACATATGTGAACTTATTGGGACATCTGTGAAACTATTGGGACATCTGTGAAACTATTGGGACATCTGTGAAGCTATGGGGACATCTGTGAAACTAATGGGACATATGTGAAACTATTGGGGCATCTGTGAAACTACTGGGACATATGTGAACCTATTGGGACATCTGTGAAACTATTGGGACATCTGTGAAACTATGGGGACATCTGTGAAACTACTGGGACATCTGTTAAACTACTGGGACATCTGTTGAACTATTGGGACATCTGTGAATCTACTGGGACATCTGTAAAACTACTGGGACATATGTGAATCTATTGGGACATCTGTGAAACTATTGAGACATCTGTGAAACTATTGGGACATCTGTTAAACTACTGGTACATCTGTTAAATTATTGGGACATCTGTAAAACTATGGGGACATCTGTGAAACTAATGGGACATATGTGAAACTATTGGGGCATCTGTGAAACGACTGGGTGATCTGTGACACTAGTGGGACATATGTGAACTTATTGGGACATCTGTGAAACTATTGGGACATCTGTGAAACTATGGGGACATCTGTGCAACTAATGGGACATATGTGAAACTATTGGGGCATCTGTGAAACTACTGGGATCATCTGTGAAACTACTGGGACATCTGTAAAACTACTGGGACATCTTTGAAACTATTGGGACATCTGTGAAACTATGGGGACATCTGTTAACCTACTGGAATATCTGTAAAACTTCTGGGACATCTGTGAAACTATTGGGACATGTGTGAAACTATTGGGACATCTGTGAAACTACTGGTACATCTGTGAAATTATTGGGACATCTTTGAAACTATGGGGACATCTGTGAAACTAATGGGACATATGTGAAACTATTGGGGCATCTGTGAAACTACTGGGACATATGTGAACCTATTGGGACATCTGTGAAACTATTGGGACATCTGTGAAACTATGGGGACATCTGTGAAACTACTGGGACATCTGTTAAACTACTGGGACATCTGTTGAACTATTGGGACATATGTGAAACTATTGGGACATCTGTGAAACTACTGGTACATCTGTTAAATTATTGGGACATCTGTAAAACTATGGGGACATCTGTGAAACTAATGGGACATATGTGAAACTATTGGGGCATCTGTGAAACGACTGGGTGATCTGTGACACTAGTGGGACATATGTGAACTTATTGGGACATCTGTGAAACTATTGGGACATCTGTGAAACTATTGGGACATCTGTGAAACTATGGGGACATCTGTGCAACTAATGGGACATATGTGAAACTATTGGGGCATCTGTGAAACTACTGGGATCATCTGTGAAACTACTGGGACATCTGTGAAGCTATGGGGACATCTGTGAAACTAATGGGACATATGTGAAACTATTGGGACATCTGTGAAACTACTGGTACATCTGTTAAATTATTGGGACATCTGTAAAACTATGGGGACATCTGTGAAACTAATGGGACATATGTGAAACTATTGGGGCATCTGTGAAACGACTGGGTGATCTGTGACACTAGTGGGACATATGTGAACTTATTGGGACATCTGTGAAACTATTGGGACATCTGTGAAACTATTGGGACATCTGTGAAACTATGGGGACATCTGTGCAACTAATGGGACATATGTGAAACTATTGGGGCATCTGTGAAACTACTGGGATCATCTGTGAAACTACTGGGACATCTGTAAAACTACTGGGACATCTTTGAAACTATTGGGACATCTGTGAAACTATGGGGACATCCGTTAACCTACTGGAATATCTTTAAAACTTCTGGGACATCTGTGAAACTATTGGGACATCTGGGAAACTATTGGGACATCTGTGAAACTACTGGTACATCTGTGAAATTATTGGGACATCTGTGAAACTATGGGGACATCTGTGAAACTAATGGGACATATGTGAAACTATTGGGGCATCTGTGAAACTACTGGGACATATGTGAACCTATTGGGACATCTGTGAAACTATTGGGACATCTGTGAAACTATTGGGACATCTGTGAATCTACTGGGACATCTGTAAAACTACTGGGACATATGTGAATCTATTGGGACATCTGTGAAACTATTGAGACATCTGTGAAACTATTGGGACATCTGTTAAACTACTGGTACATCTGTTAAATTATTGGGACATCTGTAAAACTATGGGGACATCTGTGAAACTAATGGGACATATGTGAAACTATTGGGGCATCTGTGAAACGACTGGGTGATCTGAGACACTAGTGGGACATATGTGAACTTATTGGGACATCTGTGAAACTATTGGGACATCTGTGAAACTATTGGGACATCTGTGAAACTATGGGGACATCTGTGCAACTAATGGGACATATGTGAAACTATTGGGGCATCTGTGAAACTACTGGGATCATCTGTGAAACTACTGGGACATCTGTAAAACTACTGGGACATCTTTGAAACTATTGGGACATCTGTGAAACTATGGGGACATCTGTTAACCTACTGGAATATCTGTAAAACTTCTGGGACATCTGTGAAACTATTGGGACATCTGTGAAACTATTGGGACATCTGTGAAACTACTGGTACATCTGTGAAATTATTGGGACATCTGTGAAACTATGGGGACATCTGTGAAACTAATGGGACATATGTGAAAATATTGGGGCATCTGTGAAACTAGTGGGACATATGTGAACCTATTGGGACATCTGTGAAACTATGGGGATATCTGTTAACCTACTGGGACATCTGTGAAACTACTGGGACATCTGTTAAACTACTGGGACATCTGTTGAACTATTGGGACATCTGTGAATCTACTGGGACATCTGTAAAACTACTGGGACATATGTGAATCTATTGGGACATCTGTGAAACTATTGGGACATCTGTGAAACTATTGAGACATCTGTGAAACAACTGGGACATCTGTTGAACTATTGGGACAACTGTTAAACTCCTGGGACATCTGGGAAACTATTGGGACATCTGTGAAACTATTTGGGACATCTGTTAAACTATTGGGACATCTGTGAAACTACTGGTACATCTGTGAAATTATTGGGACATCTGTGAAACTATGGGGACATCTGTGAAACTAATGGGACATATGTGAAACTATTGGGGCATCTGTGAAACTACGGGTGATCTGTGAATCTACTGGGACATATGTGAACCTATTGAGACACCTGTGAAACTATTGGGACATCTGTGAAACTATTGGGACATCTGTGAAACTATGGGGACATCTGTGAAACTATGGGGACATCTGTGAAACTAATGGGACATATGTGAAACTATTGGGACATCTGTGAAACTATGGGGACATCTGTGAAACTAATGGGACATATGTGAAACTATTGGGACATCTGTAAAACTACTGGGACATATGTGAAACTATTGGGAAATGTGTGAAACTATTGGGACATCTGTGAAACTATTGGGACATCTGTGAAACTACTGGTACATCTGTGAAACTATGGGGACATCTGTTAACCTACTGGGATATCTGTAAAACTACTGGGACATCTGTGAAACTATTGGGACATCTGTGAAACTATGGGGACATCCGTTAACCTACTGGGACATCTGTGAAACTACTGGGACATCTGTTAAACTACTGGGACATCTGTTAAATTATTGGGACAGATGTAAAACTATGGGGACATCTGTGAAACTAATGGGACATATGTGAAACTATTGGGGCATCTGTGAAACGACTGGGTGATCTGAGACACTAGTGGGACATATGTGAACTTATTGGGACATCTGTGAAACTATTGGGACATCTGTGAAACTATTGGGACATCTGTGAAACTATGGGGACATCTGTGCAACTAATGGGACATATGTGAAACTATTGGGGCATCTGTGAAACTACTGGGATCATCTGTGAAACTACTGGGACATCTGTAAAACTACTGGGACATCTTTGAAACTATTGGGACATCTGTGAAACTATGGGGACATCTGTTAACCTACTGGAATATCTGTAAAACTTCTGGGACATCTGTGAAACTATTGGGACATCTGTGAAACTATTGGGACATCTGTGAAACTACTGGTACATCTGTGAAATTATTGGGACATCTGTGAAACTATGGGGACATCTGTGAAACTAATGGGACATATGTGAAACTATTGGGGCATCTGTGAAACTACTGGGACATATGTGAACCTATTGGGACATCTGTGAAACTATTGGGACATCTGTGAAACTATGGGGACATCTGTGAAACTACTGGGACATCTGTTAAACTACTGGGACATCTGTTGAACTATTGGGACATCTGTGAATCTACTGGGACATCTGTAAAACTACTGGGACATATGTGAATCTATTGGGACATCTGTGAAACTATTGAGACATCTGTGAAACTATTGGGACATCTGTTAAACTACTGGTACATCTGTTAAATTATTGGGACATCTGTAAAACTATGGGGACATCTGTGAAACTAATAGGACATATGTGAAACTATTGGGGCATCTGTGAAACGACTGGGTGATCTGTGACACTAGTGGGACATATGTGAACTTATTGGGACATCTGTGAAACTATTGGGACATCTGTGAAACTATTGGGACATCTGTGAAACTATGGGGACATCTGTGCAACTAATGGGACATATGTGAAACTATTGGGGCATCTGTGAAACTACTGGGATAATCTGTGAAACTACTGGGACATCTGTAAAACTACTGGGACATCTTTGAAACTATTGGGACATCTGTGAAACTATGGGGACATCTGTTAACCTACTGGAATATCTGTAAAACTCCTGGGACATCTGTGAAACTATTGGGATATCTGTGAAACTATTGGGACATATGTGAAACTACTGGTACATCTGTGAAATTATTGGGACATCTGTGAAACTATGGGAACATCTGTGAAACTAATGGGACATATGTGAAACTATTGGGGCATCTGTGAAACGACTGGGTGATCTGTGAAACTACTGGGACATATGTGAACTTATTGGGACATCTGTGAAACTATTGGGACATCTGTGAAACTATTGGGACATCTGTGAAGCTATGGGGACATCTGTGAAACTAATGGGACATATGTGAAACTATTGGGACATCTGTGAAACTACTGGTACATCTGTTAAATTATTGGGACATCTGTAAAACTATGGGGACATCTGTGAAACTAATGGGACATATGTGAAACTATTGGGGCATCTGTGAAACGACTGGGTGATCTGTGACACTAGTGGGACATATGTGAACTTATTGGGACATCTGTGAAACTATGGGGACATCTGTGAAACTATTGGGACATCTGTGAAACTATGGGGACATCTGTGCAACTAATGGGACATATGTGAAACTATTGGGGCATCTGTGAAACTACTGGGATCATCTGTGAAACTACTGGGACATCTGTAAAACTACTGGGACATCTTTGAAACTATTGGGACATCTGTGAAACTATGGGGACATCTGTTAACCTACTGGAATATCTGTAAAACTTCTGGGACATCTGTGAAACTATTGGGACATCTGTGAAACTATTGGGACATCTGTAAAACTACTGGTACATCTGTGAAATTATTGGGACATCTGTGAAACTATGGGGACATCTGTGAAACTAATGGGACATATGTGAAAATATTGGGGCATCTGTGAAACTACTGGGACATATGTGAACCTATTGGGACATCTGTGAAACTATGGGGATATCTGTTAACCTACAGGGACATCTGTGAAACTACTGGGACATCTGTTAAACTACTGGGACATCTGTTGAACTATTGGGACATCTGTGAATCTACTGGGACATCTGTAAAACTACTGGGACATATGTGAATCTATTGGGACATCTGTGAAACTATTGGGACATCTGTGAAACTATTGAGACATCTGTGAAACAACTGGGACATCTGTTGAACTATTGGGACAACTGTTAAACTCCTGGGACATCTGGGAAACTATTGGGACATCTGTGAAACTATTTGGGACATCTGTTAAACTATTGGAACATCTGTGAAACTACTGGTACATCTGTGAAATTATTGGGACATCTGTGAAACTATGGGGACATCTGTGAAACTAATGGGACATATGTGAAACTATTGGGGCATCTGTGAAACTACGGGTGATCTGTGAATCTACTGGGACATATGTGAACCTATTGAGACACCTGTGAAACTATTGGGACATCTGTGAAACTATTGGGACATCTGTGAAACTATGGGGACATCTGTGAAACTATGGGGACATCTGTGAAACTAATGGGACATATGTGAAACTATTGGGACATCTGTGAAACTATGGGGACATCTGTGAAACTAATGGGACATATGTGAAACTATTGGGACATCTGTAAAACTACTGGGACATATGTGAAACTATTGGGAAATGTGTGAAACTATTGGGACATCTGTGAAACTATTGGGACATCTGTGAAACTACTGGTACATCTGTGAAACTATGGGGACATCTGTTAACCTACTGGGATATCTGTAAAACTACTGGGACATCTGTGAAACTATTGGGACATCTGTGAAACTATGGGGACATCCGTTAACCTACTGGGACATCTGTGAAACTACTGGGACATCTGTTAAACTACTGGGACATCTGTAAAACTATGGGGACATCTGTGAAACTAATGGGACATATGTGAAACTATTGGGGCATCTGTGAAACGACTGGGTGATCTGTGACACTAGTGGGACATGTGAACTTATTGGGACATCTGTGAAACTATTGGGACATCTGTGAAACTATTGGGACATCTGTGAAACTATGGGGACATCTGTGCAACTAATGGGACATATGTGAAACTATTGGGGCATCTGTGAAACTACTGGGATCATCTGTGAAACTACTGGGACATCTGTAAAACTACTGGGACATCTTTGAAACTATTGGGACATCTGTGAAACTATGGGGACATCTCTTAACCTACTGGAATATCTGTAAAACTTCTGGGACATCTGGGAAACTATTGGGACATCTGTGGAACTATTGGGACATCTGTGAAACTACTGGTACATCTGTGAAATTATTGGGACATCTGTGAAACTATGGGGACATCTGTGAAACTAATGGGACATATGTGAAAATATTGGGGCATCTGTGAAACTACTGGGACATATGTGAACCTATTGGGACATCTGTGAAACTATTCGGACATCTGTGAAACTATCGGAATATTTGTTAACCTACTGGGACATCTGTGAAACTACTGGGACATCTGTTAAACTACTGGGACATCTGTTGAATTATTGGGACATCTGTGAAACTATGGGGACATCTGTGAAACTAATGGGACATATGTGAAAATATTGGGGCATCTGTGAAACTACTGGGACATATGTGAACCTATTGGGACATCTGTGAAACTATTCGGACATCTGTGAAACTATCGGAATATTTGTTAACCTACTGGGGCATCTGTGAAACTACTGGGATCATCTGTGAAACAACTGGGACATCTGTTAAACTATTGGGACATCTGTTAAACTCCTGGGACATCTGTGAAACTATTGAGACATCTGTGAAACTATTTGGGACATCTGTTAAACTATGGGGACATCTGTGAAATTATTGGGACATCTGTGAAACTATGGGGACATCTGTGAAACTAATGGGACATATGTGAAACTATTGGGGCATCTGTGAAACTACGGGTGATCTGTGAATCTACTGGGACATATGTGAACCTATTGAGACATCTGTGAAACTATTGGGACATCTGTGAAACTATTGGGACATCTGTGAAACTATGGGGACATCTGTGAAACTAATGGGACATATGTGAAACTATTGGGACATCTGTGAAACTATGGGGACATCTGTGAAACTAATGGGACATATGTGAAACTATTGGGACATCTGTAAAACTACTGGGACATATGTGAAACTATTGGGAAATGTGTGAAACTATTGGGACATCTGTGAAACTATTGGGACATCTGTGAAACTATGGGGACATCTGTTGAACTATTGGGACATCTGTGAATCTACTGGGACATCTGTAAAACTACTGGGACATATGTGAACCTATTGGGACATCTGTGAAACTATTTGGGACATCTGTTAAACTATTGGGACATCTGTGAAACTACTGGTACATCTGTTAAATTATTGGGACATCTGTGAAACTATGGGGACATCTGTGAAACTAATGGGACATATGTGAAACTATTGGGGCATCTGTGAAACGACTGGGTGATCTGTGAAACTATTGGGACATCTGTGAAACTATTGGGACATCTGTGAAACTATGGGGACATCTGTGAAACTAAGGGGGCATATGTGAAACTATTGGGGCATCTGTGAAACTACTGGGATCATCTGTGAAACTAGCGGGACATCTGTAAAACTACTGGGACATCTGTGAAACTATTGGGACATCTGTGAAACTATTGAGACATCTGTGAAACAACTGGGACATCTGTTGAACTATTGGGACATCTGTTAAACTCCTGGGACATCTGGGAAACTATTGGGACATCTGTGAAACTATTTGGGGCATCTGTTAAACTATTGGGACATCTGTGAAACTACTGGTACATCTGTGAAATTATTGGGACATCTGTGAAACTATGGGGACATCTGTGAAACTAATGGGACATATGTGAAACTATTGGGGCATCTGTGAAACTACGGGTGATCTGTGAATCTACTGGGACATATGTGAACCTATTGAGACATCTGTGAAACTATTGGGACATCTGTGAAACTATTGGGACATCTGTGAAACTATGGGGACATCTGTGAAACTATGGGGACATCTGTGAAACTAATGGGACATATGTGAAACTATTGGGACATCTGTGAAACTATGGGGACATCTGTGAAACTAATGGGACATATGTGAAACTATTGGGACATCTGTAAAACTACTGGGACATATGTGAAACTATTGGGAAATGTGTGAAACTATTGGGACATCTGTGAAACTATTGGGACATCTGTGAAACTACTGGTACATCTGTGAAACTATGGGGACATCTGTTAACCTACTGGGATATCTGTAAAACTACTGGGACATCTGTGAAACTATTGGGACATCTGTGAAACTATGGGGACATCCGTTAACCTACTGGGACATCTGTGAAACTACTGGGACATCTGTTAAACTACTGGGACATCTGTAAAACTATGGGGACATCTGTGAAACTAATGGGACATATGTGAAACTATTGGGGCATCTGTGAAACGACTGGGTGATCTGTGACACTAGTGGGACATGTGAACTTATTGGGACATCTGTGAAACTATTGGGACATCTGTGAAACTATTGGGACATCTGTGAAACTATGGGGACATCTGTGCAACTAATGGGACATATGTGAAACTATTGGGGCATCTGTGAAACTACTGGGATCATCTGTGAAACTACTGGGACATCTGTAAAACTACTGGGACATCTTTGAAACTATTGGGACATCTGTGAAACTATGGGGACATCTGTTAACCTACTGGAATATCTGTAAAACTTCTGGGACATCTGTGAAACTATTGGGACATCTGTGAAACTATTGGGACATCTGTGAAACTACTGGTACATCTGTGAAATTATTGGGACATCTGTGAAACTATGGGGACATCTGTGAAACTAATGGGACATCTGTAAAACTATGGGGACATCTGTGAAACTAATGGGACATATGTGAAACTATTGGGGCATCTGTGAAACGACTGGGTGATCTGTGACACTAGTGGGACATGTGAACTTATTGGGACATCTGTGAAACTATTGGGACATCTGTGAAACTATTGGGACATCTGTGAAACTATGGGGACATCTGTGCAACTAATGGGACATATGTGAAACTATTGGGGCATCTGTGAAACTACTGGGATCATCTGTGAAACTACTGGGACATCTGTAAAACTACTGGGACATCTTTGAAACTATTGGGACATCTGTGAAACTATGGGGACATCTGTTAACCTACTGGAATATCTGTAAAACTTCTGGGACATCTGTGAAACTATTGGGACATCTGTGAAACTATTGGGACATCTGTGAAACTACTGGTACATCTGTGAAATTATTGGGACATCTGTGAAACTATGGGGACATCTGTGAAACTAATGGGACATATGTGAAAATATTGGGGCATCTGTGAAACTACTGGGACATATGTGAACCTATTGGGACATCTGTGAAACTATTGGGACATCTGTGAAACTATGGGAATATCTGTTAACCTACTGGGACATCTGTGAAACTACTGGGACATCTGTTAAACTACTGCGACGTCTGTTGAACTATTGGGACATCTGTGAATCTACTGGGACATCTGTAAAACTACTGGGACATCTGTTAACCTACTGGAATATCTGTAAAACTTCTGGGACATCTGTGAAACTATTGGGACATCTGTGAAACTATTGGGACATCTGTGAAACTAATGGGACATATGTGAAACTATTGGGACATCTGTGAAACTATGGGGACATCTGTGAAACTAATGGGACATATGTGAAACTATTGGGACATCTGTAAAACTACTGGGACATATGTGAAACTATTGGGAAATGTGTGAAACTATTGGGACATCTGTGAAACTACTGGTACATCTGGGTAACTATGGGGACATCTGTTAACCTACTGGGATATCTGTAAAACTACTGGTACATCTGTAAAACTATTGGGACATCTGTGAAACTATGGGGACATCTGTTAACCTACTGGGACATCTGTGAAACTACTGGGACATCTGTTAAACTACTGGGACATCTGTTGAACTATTGGGACATCTGTGAATCTACTGGGACATCTGTAAAACTACTGGGACATCTGTGAAACTATTTGGGACATCTGTTAAAGTATTGGGACATCTGTGAAACTACTGGTACATCTGTTAAATTATTGGGACATCTGTGAAACTATGGGGACATCTGTGAAACTAATGGGACATATGTGAAACTATTGGGGCATCTGTGAAACGACTGGGTGATCTGTGAAACTACTGGGACATATGTGAACTTATTGGGACATCTGTGAAACTATTAGGACATCTGTGAAACTATTGGGACATCTGTGAAACTATGGGGACATCTGTCAAACTAATGGGACATATGTGAAACTATTGGGGCATCTGTGAAACTACTGGGATCATCTGTGAAACTACCGGGACATCTGTAAAACTACTGGGACATCTTTGAAACTATTGGGACATCTGTGAAACTATGGGGACATCTGTTAACCTACTGGAATATCTGTAAAACTTCTGGGACATCTGTGAAACTATTGGGACATCTGTGAAACTATTGGGAAATCTGTGAAACTATTGGGACATCTGTGAATCTATTGGGACATCTGTGAAACTATTTGGGACATCTGTTAAACTATTGGGACATCTGTGAAACTACTGGTACATCTGTGAAATTATTGGGACATCTGTGAAACTATGGCGACATCTGTGAAACTAATGGGACATATGTGAAACTATTGGGGCATCTGTGAAACTACTGGGACATATGTGAACCTATTGGGACATCTGTGAAACTATTGGGACATCTGTGAAACTATGGGGACATCTGTTAACCTACTGGGACATCTGTGAAACTACTGGGACATCTGTTAAACTACTGGGACATCTGTTGAACTATTGGGACATCTGTGAATCTACTGGGACATCTGTAAAACTACTGGGACATATGTGAATCTATTGGGACATCTGTGAAACTATGGGGACATCTGTGAAACTAATGGGACATATGTGAAACTATTGGGACATCTGTAAAACTACTGGGACATATGTGAAACTATTGGGAAATGTGTGAAACTATTGGGACATCTGTGAAACTACTGGTACATCTGTGAAACTATGGGGACATCTGTTAACCTACTGGGATATCTGTAAAACTACTGGGACATCTGTGAAACTATTGGGACATCTGTGAAACTATGGGGACATCTGTTAACCTACTGGGACATCTGTGAAACTACTGGGACATCTGTTAAACTACTGGGACATCAGTTGAACTATTGGGACATCTGTGAATCTACTGGGACATCTGTAAAACTACTGGGACATATGTGAACCTATTGGGACATCTGTGAAACTATTGGGACATCTGTGAATCTACTGGGACATCTGTAAAACTACTGGGACATATGTGAATCTATTGGGACATCTGTGAAACTATGGGGACATCTGTGAAACTAATGGGACATATGTGAAACTATTGGGACATCTGTAAAACTACTGGGACATATGTGAAACTATTGAGAAATGTGTGAAACTATTGGGACATCTGTGAAACTACTGGTACATCTGTGAAACTATGGGGACATCTGTTAACCTACTGGGATATCTGTAAAACTACTGGGACATCTGTGAAACTATTGGGACATCTGTGAAACTATGGGGACATCTGTTAACCTACTGGGACATCTGTGAAACTACTGGGACATCTGTTAAATTACTGGGACATCTGTTGAACTATTGGGACATCTGTGAATCTACTGGGACATCTGTAAAACTACTGGGACATATGTGAACCTATTGGGACATCTGTGAAACTATTGGGACATCTGTAAAACTACTGGGACATATGTGAAACTATTGGGAAATGTGTGAAACTATTGGGACATCTGTGAAACTATTGGGACATCTGTGAAACTACTGGTACATCTGTGAAACTATGGGGACATCTGTTAACCTACTGGGATATCTGTAAAACTACTGGGACATCTGTGAAACTATTGGGACATCTGTGAAACTATGGGGACATCTGTTAACCTACTGGGACATCTGTGAAACTACTGGGACATCTGTAAAACTACTGGGACATCTGTTGAACTATTGGGACATCTGTGAATCTACTGGGACATCTGTAAAACTACTGGGACATATGTGAACCTATTGGGACATCTGTGAAACTATTGGGACATCTGTGAAACTATTGAGACATCTATTAAACAACTGGGACATCTGTTAAACTATTGGGACATCTGTTAAACTTCTGGGACATCTGTGAAACTATTGGGACATCTGTGAAACTATTTGGGACATCTGTTAAACTATTGGGACATCTGTGAAATTACTGGTACATCTGTTAAATTATTGGGACATCTGTGAAACTATGGGGACATCTGTGAAACTAATGGGACATATGTGAAACTATTGGGGCATCTGTGAAACGACTGGGTGATCTGTGAAACTACTGGGACATATGTGAACTTATTGGGACATCTGTGAAACTATTGGGACATCTGTGAAATTATTGGGACATCTGTGAAACTATGGGGACATCTGTGAAACTAATGGGACATATGTGAAACTATTGGGGCATCTGTGAAACTACTGGGATCATCTGTGAAACTAGCGTAACATCTGTAAAACTACTGGGACATCTTTGAAACTATTTGGACATCTGTGAAACTATGGGGACATCTGTTAACCTACTGGAATATCTGTAAAACTTCTGGGACATCTGTGAAACTATTGGGACATCTGTGAAACTATTGGGAAATCTGTGAAACTATTGGGACATCTGTGAATCTATTGGGACATCTGTGAAACTATTTGGGACATCTGTTAAACTATTGGGACATCTGTGAAACTACTGGTACATCTGTGAAATTATTGGGACATCTGTGAAACTATGGGGACATCTGTGAAACTAATGGGACATATGTGAAACTATTGGGGCATCTGTGAAACTACTGGGACATATGTGAACCTATTGGGACATCTGTAAAACTACTGGGACATATGTGAAACTATTGGGAAATGTGTGAAACTATTGGGAAATCTGTGAAACTATTGGGACATCTGTGAATCTATTGGGACATCTGTGAAACTATTTGGGACATCTGTTAAACTATTGGGACATCTGTGAAACTACTGGTACATCTGTGAAATTATTGGGACATCTGTGAAACTATGGCGACATCTGTGAAACTAATGGGACATATGTGAAACTATTGGGGCATCTGTGAAACTACTGGGACATATGTGAACCTATTGGGACATCTGTGAAACTATTGGGACATCTGTGAAACTATGGGGACATCTGTTAACCTACTGGGACATCTGTGAAACTACTGGGACATCTGTTAAACTACTGGGACATCTGTTGAACTATTGGGACATCTGTGAATCTACTGGGACATCTGTAAAACTACTGGGACATATGTGAATCTATTGGGACATCTGTGAAACTATGGGGACATCTGTGAAACTAATGGGACATATGTGAAACTATTGGGACATCTGTAAAACTACTGGGACATATGTGAAACTATTGGGAAATGTGTGAAACTATTGGGACATCTGTGAAACTACTGGTACATCTGTGAAACTATGGGGACATCTGTTAACCTACTGGGATATCTGTAAAACTACTGGGACATCTGTGAAACTATTGGGACATCTGTGAAACTATGGGGACATCTGTTAACCTACTGGGACATCTGTGAAACTACTGGGACATCTGTTAAACTACTGGGACATCTGTTGAACTATTGGGACATCTGTGAATCTACTGGGACATCTGTAAAACTACTGGGACATATGTGAACCTATTGGGACATCTGTGAAACTATTGGGACATCTGTGAATCTACTGGGACATCTGTAAAACTACTGGGACATATGTGAATCTATTGGAACATCTGTGAAACTATGGGGACATCTGTGAAACTAATGGGACATATGTGAAACTATTGGGACATCTGTAAAACTACTGGGACATATGTGAAACTATTGGGAAATGTGTGAAACTATTGGGACATCTGTGAAACTACTGGTACATCTGTGAAACTATGGGGACATCTGTTAACCTACTGGGATATCTGTAAAACTACTGGGACATCTGTGAAACTATTGGGACATCTGTGAAACTATGGGGACATCTGTTAACCTACTGGGACATCTGTGAAACTACTGGGACATCTGTTAAATTACTGGGACATCTGTTGAACTATTGGGACATCTGTGAATCTACTGGGACATCTGTAAAACTACTGGGACATATGTGAACCTATTGGGACATCTGTGAAACTATTGGGACATCTGTAAAACTACTGGGACATATGTGAAACTATTGGGAAATGTGTGAAACTATTGGGACATCTGTGAAACTATTGGGACATCTGTGAAACTACTGGTACATCTGTGAAACTATGGGGACATCTGTTAACCTACTGGGATATCTGTAAAACTACTGGGACATCTGTGAAACTATTGGGACATCTGTGAAACTATGGGGACATCTGTTAACCTACTGGGACATCTGTGAAACTACTGGGACATCTGTAAAACTACTGGGACATCTGTTGAACTATTGGGACATCTGTGAATCTACTGGGACATCTGTAAAACTACTGGGACATATGTGAACCTATTGGGACATCTGTGAAACTATTGGGACATCTGTGAAACTATTGAGACATCTATTAAACAACTGGGACATCTGTTAAACTATTGGGACATCTGTTAAACTTCTGGGACATCTGTGAAACTATTGAGACATCTGTGAAACTATTTGGGACATCTGTTAAACTATTGGGACATCTGTGAAACTACTGGTACATCTGTTAAATTATTGGGACATCTGTGAAACTATGGGGACATCTGTGAAACTAATGGGACATATGTGAAACTATTGGGGCATCTGTGAAACGACTGGGTGATCTGTGAAACTACTGGGACATATGTGAACTTATTGGGACATCTGTGAAACTATTGGGACATCTGTGAAATTATTGGGACATCTGTGAAACTATGGGGACATCTGTGAAACTAATGGGACATATGTGAAACTATTGGGGCATCTGTGAAACTACTGGGATCATCTGTGAAACTAGCGGGACATCTGTAAAACTATTTGGGACATCTGTTAAACTATTGGGACATCTGTGAAACTACTGGTACATCTGTGAAATTATTGGGACATCTGTGAAACTATGGCGACATCTGTGAAACTAATGGGACATATGTGAAACTATTGGGGCATCTGTGAAACTACTGGGACATATGTTAACCTATTGGGACATCTGTGAAACTATTGGGACATCTGTGAAACTATGGGGACATCTGTTAACCTACTGGGACATCTGTTGAACTATTGGGACATCTGTGAATCTACTGGGACATCTGTAAAACTACTGGGACATATGTGAATCTATTGGGACATCTGTGAAACTATGGGGACATCTGTGAAACTAATGGGACATATGTGAAACTATTGGGACATCTGTAAAACTACTGGGACATATGTGAAACTATTGGGAAATGTGTGAAACTATTGGGACATCTGTGAAACTACTGGTACATCTGTGAAACTATGGGGACATCTGTTAACCTACTGGGAAATCTGTAAAACTACTGGGACATCTGTGAAACTATTGGGACATCTGTGAAACTATGGGGACATCTGTTAACCTACTGGGACATCTGTGAAACTACTGGGACATCTGTTAAACTACTGGGACATCTGTTGAACTATTGGGACATTTGTGAATCTACTGGGACATCTGTAAAACTACTGGGACATATGTGAACCTATTGGGACATCTGTGAAACTATTGGGACATCTGTGAATCTACTGGGACATCTGTAAAACTACTGGGACATATGTGAATCTATTGGGACATCTGTGAAACTATGGGGACATCTGTGAAACTAATGGGACATATGTGAAACTATTGGGACATCTGTAAAACTACTGGGACATATGTGAAACTATTGGGAAATGTGTGAAACTATTGGGACATCTGTGAAACTACTGGTACATCTGTGAAACTATGGGGACATCTGTTAACCTACTGGGATATCTGTAAAACTACTGGGACATCTGTGAAACTATTGGGACATCTGTGAAACTATGGGGACATCTGTTAACCTACTGGGACATCTGTGAAACTACTGGGACATCTGTTAAATTACTGGGACATCTGTTGAACTATTGGGACATCTGTGAATCTACTGGGGCATCTGTAAAACTACTGGGACATATGTGAACCTATTGGGACATCTGTGAAACTATTGGGACATCTGTAAAACTACTGGGACATATGTGAAACTATTGGGAAATGTGTGAAACTATTGGGACATCTGTGAAACTATTGGGACATCTGTGAAACTACTGGTACATCTGTGAAACTATGGGGACATCTGTTAACCTACTGGGATATCTGTAAAACTACTGGGACATCTGTGAAACTATTGGGACATCTGTGAAACTATGGGGACATCTGTTAACCTACTGGGACATCTGTGAAACTACTGGGACATCTGTAAAACTACTGGGACATCTGTTGAACTATTGGGACATCTGTGAATCTACTGGGACATCTGTAAAACTACTGGGACATATGTGAACCTATTGGGACATCTGTGAAACTATTGGGACATCTGTGAAACTATTGAGACATCTATTAAACAACTGGGACATCTGTTAAACTATTGGGACATCTGTTAAACTTCTGGGACATCTGTGAAACTATTGGGACATCTGTGAAACTATTTGGGACATCTGTTAAACTATTGGGACATCTGTGAAACTACTGGTACATCTGTTAAATTATTGGGACATCTGTGAAACTATGGGGACATCTGTGAAACTAATGGGACATATGTGAAACTATTGGGGCATCTGTGAAACGACTGGGTGATCTGTGAAACTACTGGGACATATGTGAACTTATTGGGACATCTGTGAAACTATTGGGACATCTGTGAAATTATTGGGACATCTGTGAAACTATGGGGACATCTGTGAAACTAATGGGACATATGTGAAACTATTGGGGCATCTGTGAAACTACTGGGATCATCTGTGAAACTAGCGGGACATCTGTAAAACTACTGGGACATCTTTGAAACTATTTGGACATCTGTGAAACTATGGGGACATCTGTTAACCTACTGGAATATCTGTAAAACTTCTGGGACATCTGTGAAACTATTGGGACATCTGTGAAACTATTGGGAAATCTGTGAAACTATTGGGACATCTGTGAATCTATTGGGACATCTGTGAAACTATTTGGGACATCTGTTAAACTATTGGGACATCTGTGAAACTACTGGTACATCTGTGAAATTATTGGGACATCTGTGAAACTATGGGGACATCTGTGAAACTAATGGGACATATGTGAAACTATTGGGGCATCTGTGAAACTACTGGGACATATGTGAACCTATTGGGACATCTGTAAAACTACTGGGACATATGTGAAACTATTGGGAAATGTGTGAAACTATTGGGAAATCTGTGAAACTATTGGGACATCTGTGAATCAATTGGGACATCTGTGAAACTATTTGGGACATCTGTTAAACTATTGGGACATCTGTGAAACTACTGGTACATCTGTGAAATTATTGGGACATCTGTGAAACTATGGCGACATCTGTGAAACTAATGGGACATATGTGAAACTATTGGGGCATCTGTGAAACTACTGGGACATATGTGAACCTATTGGGACATCTGTGAAACTATTGGGACATCTGTGAAACTATGGGGACATCTGTTAACCTACTGGGACATCTGTGAAACTACTGGGACATCTGTTAAACTACTGGGACATCTGTTGAACTATTGGGACATCTGTGAATCTACTGGGACATCTGTAAAACTACTGGGACATATGTGAATCTATTGGGACATCTGTGAAACTATGGGGACATCTGTGAAACTAATGGGACATATGTGAAACTATTGGGACATCTGTAAAACTACTGGGACATATGTGAAACTATTGGGAAATGTGTGAAACTATTGGGACATCTGTGAAACTACTGGTACATCTGTGAAACTATGGGGACATCTGTTAACCTACTGGGATATCTGTAAAACTACTGGGACATCTGTGAAACTATTGGAACATCTGTGAAACTATGGGGACATCTGTTAACCTACTGGGACATCTGTGAAACTACTGGGACATCTGTTAAACTACTGGGACATCTTATTCTTAGTTTTTTCGGTAAAGTCACGTTGAAGAGAAACAACAAAATAACAAAATATATATAAAACAATAAAAAATTCTCACGACGTTTCGACCATAACTCAAACGGTCATCATCAGGTGTGTCGGTTTGCATAAATTTATTTTGAAAACGGCATATTTATTTATATATATAAAAATAACGTTTGCGTCACGCGCAACGATGGCAGTTTGCCAGGACTAGTCCATCTATTTTTTGAAAAGAGGAGGGGGGAGACGAAATTTGTTTTTATGTATGCTGTCTGAAAGGCACTGTAAGCGTGAACAATCAATCAAGAAGTGAAATGATTTATCAAATCTTTCCAATGATTGCTAAGATAGAATCCATCTTCTCGGTTGAAATTGTCTCTGTGTTTGTATATGTGGATAGCCTCATGAACGAATCTCTCATGGAAGCCAGATGGCTTACAAAGAACCTCCGTCTTGGAAAAGTCAATGGCATGTGAGCCTACTGAATTAGAACAATGATCTGCTACGGCCGAGGTGTTGGTCCTACCGTGTTTAAGGTCTGCTTTATGTTCACGAATGCGGTCCGAGATATGGCGTTTGGTTTCTCCAATGTAACTACTACCACAGAGGCAACTTAGTTTGTAGACACCAGGGTATTGTATGTCCGGAATCACATCTTTTACAGACGGAACCAGATCACGGATTTTATGTAATGTGTTGAAACGGACCTGGATCTTGTGTTTATTCAAGATTTTGGAGATCTTTTTTGTGATCCCAGCAATGTAGGGTAAAGTGATGGTTTTGAAAGGCTCCTCAAGAGGGTTCTTCTTCATGGTTTGAGTGATAGCTTTGCGGATTGTATAGTCGGAGTAACCATTAGCCCTAAGAGCTTGGTGTACGTGCTTGAGTTCACTGGTAATGTGTTCCTGGTCGGATATGCATTGGGCTCTATGATACAGAGTCTTGATGAGAGAATTCTTCTGTGATGGATGGTGGTGGGAATCCGGTTTCAGATAAGCATCCGTATGGGTAGCTTTCCTGTAGACAGAGTGGCTCATTGAACCATCAGGTCTCTTTTTAATTAGGACATCCAAAAAAGGTATCTTGCCATCTATTTCGACTTCCATGGTAAATCTGATGGCTGGGTGTATGGAATTGATGTGGTCGAAGAATTTGTCTAGAGCAGGCCGGCCATGTGGCCAGATGACAAAAGTGTCATCCACGTACCTCTTCCATAAGGTTGGGCGCAGAGTGGCAGTCTGGATGGCGTCAGTCTCAAATTTCTCCATGAAAATGTTAGCTATAACTGGAGAAAGGGGGGAGCCCATTGGGGTGCCCTCAGTTTGTTTGTAGAAAGTTCCATTCCAAGTGAAGTATGTATTGGTTAAACAGTGTCTCACCAGGGGGGGTACCTCAGTGTTTAGTCCTTGATGAACTAAGTCTTCAATGATTGCAATGGTGTCAGGTACAGGAACCTTGGTGAATAAGGAAACTACATCAAAACTGACAAGCAGGTCGTCTGGGGACAGGGAAATACCCTTGATTGTTGATACCAGGTGAGTAGAATTTTGTACCGCAGAGGTGGTCTTTCCAGTGAAAGGACGCAGGATTTCAGACAAAAAACGAGCTAGTTTGTAGGTGGGGGAGCTGATAGTAGAGACTATGGGACGAAGAGGTGTATCAACTTTATGTATTTTTGGTAAGCCGTATAATCTTGGTGGCCTGGCAGCAGAAGGTTTCAACGAAAACTGTTTAGATTGATCAATTAATGCGGTTGAATCAGAAATTATTTTGTTGGTTTGTGTGACGAGGCTGTTGGTGGGATCTCTTTTTATTTTTGTATAACTACCATCGTCGAGTAATTCTTTAATTTTGTTGTTGTATTCTATTTTATCCATGATAACAGTAGCATTGCCTTTGTCAGCTGAGAGAACTACAATATCATTCCTCTTTTTTAATTTATATAATTCAAAACGCTCATCTTTGCTGAGGTTGCTAGCTGGCATCTTAGCGTTTTTGAGGGTTGCAGCGATTTCAGATCTTGCTACGTCTGCAGCGATGTGACCCAGGCCCCTGAGAGCAACGTCTACTTGGGCAATTATATCATTAACTGGTATGTGTTTAGGTGTGACTGCAAAGTTTAGACCTTTAGCTAAAACGGATTTCAGACCATCGGAAATAGAACTGTTACTGCGATTAATTACGACTTTATTAACGTCTAACTTTTTGGTGTGTGGGTCCGGTCTTTTGTTTAAGAGGAGGTTAAATTTGGAAATCAGGTTTTCCTTACATTTGGTCGACATAGTAGCAGCTGAAGAGGCAGTCATATTGTCTACATGTTCCCAATCCGATGTGGACATTATTGCCGTCAATGATAAGTGTGATTTGTAGAGTGTCTTGTCTAACTGATCTAGTTCTGTGCGTATAAGTCTGATTTTTTCTGAGATAAGAGCTAAGCTAGTTTTGAAAAGAATTCGTTTCGCATTAGAAGAAGTTACAGTAGCAGAGGTGAGTGTAAATGCGATTGGTATTACCCCAGAGTCGCGGCATCTCTTCAGGAAGGTGAGAGACTCGATCAGCTGAGCTTTCTTATCCCGGAGTTTGTTGAAAGATCTTAAAGTTATGTGAAAACCCTCCCCGTAGAGGCGATTAAATTTTGATTTAAAGCTTTCGTGACTGCAGTAATTCATATTCTTAGTTTTTTCGGTAAAGTCACGTTGAAGAGAAACAACAAAATAACAAAATATATATAAAACAATAAAAAATTCTCACGACGTTTCGACCATAACTCAAACGGTCATCATCAGGTGTGTCGGTTTGCATAAATTTATTTTGAAAACGGCATATTTATTTATATATATAAAAATAACGTTTGCGTCACGCGCAACGATGGCAGTTTGCCAGGACTAGTCCATCTATTTTTTGAAAAGAGGAGGGGGGAGACGAAATTTGTTTTTATGTATGCTGTCTGAAAGGCACTGTAAGCGTGAACAATCAATCAAGAAGTGAAATGATTTATCAAATCTTTCCAATGATTGCTAAGATAGAATCCATCTTCTCGGTTGAAATTGTCTCTGTGTTTGTATATGTGGATAGCCTCATGAACGAATCTCTCATGGAAGCCAGATGGCTTACAAAGAACCTCCGTCTTGGAAAAGTCAATGGCATGTGAGCCTACTGAATTAGAACAATGATCTGCTACGGCCGAGGTGTTGGTCCTACCGTGTTTAAGGTCTGCTTTATGTTCACGAATGCGGTCCGAGATATGGCGTTTGGTTTCTCCAATGTAACTACTACCACAGAGGCAACTTAGTTTGTAGACACCAGGGTATTGTATGTCCGGAATCACATCTTTTACAGACGGAACCAGATCACGGATTTTATGTAATGTGTTGAAACGGACCTGGATCTTGTGTTTATTCAAGATTTTGGAGATCTTTTTTGTGATCCCAGCAATGTAGGGTAAAGTGATGGTTTTGAAAGGCTCCTCAAGAGGGTTCTTCTTCATGGTTTGAGTGATAGCTTTGCGGATTGTATAGTCGGAGTAACCATTAGCCCTAAGAGCTTGGTGTACGTGCTTGAGTTCACTGCTTATGTGTTCCTGGTCGGATATGCATTGGGCTCTATGATACAGAGTCTTGATGAGAGAATTCTTCTGTGATGGATGGTGGTGGGAATCCGGTTTCAGATAAGCATCCGTATGGGTAGCTTTCCTGTAGACATCTGTTGAACTATTGGGACATCTGTGAATCTACTGGGACATCTGTAAAACTACTGGGACATATGTGAACCTATTGGGACATCTGTGAAACTATTGGGACATCTGTGAATCTACTGGGACATCTGTAAAACTACTGGGACATATGTGAATCTATTGGGACATCTGTGAAACTATGGGGACATCTGTGAAACTAATGGGACATATGTGAAACTATTGGGACATCTGTAAAACTACTGGGACATATGTGAAACTATTGGGAAATGTGTGAAACTATTGGGACATCTGTGAAACTACTGGTACATCTGTGAAACTATGGGGACATCTGTTAACCTACTGGGATATCTGTAAAACTACTGGGACATCTGTGAAACTATTGGGACATCTGTGAAACTATGGGGACATCTGTTAACCTACTGGGACATCTGTGAAACTACTGGGACATCTGTTAAATTACTGGGACATCTGTTGAACTATTGGGACATCTGTGAATCTACTGGGACATCTGTAAAACTACTGGGACATATGTGAACCTATTGGGACATCTGTGAAACTACTGGGATCATCTGTGAAACTAGCGGGACATCTGTAAAACTACTGGGACATCTTTGAAACTATTTGGAGATCTGTGAAACTATGTGGACATCTGTTAACCTACTGGAATATCTGTAAAACTTCTGGGACATCTGTGAAACTATTGGGACATCTGTGAAACTATTGGGAAATCTGTGAAACTATTGGGACATCTGTGAATCTATTGGGACATCTGTGAAACTATTTGGGACATCTGTTAAACTATTGGGACATCTGTGAAACTACTGGTACATCTGTGAAATTATTGGGACATCTGTGAAACTATGGGGACATCTGTGAAACTAATGGGACATATGTGAAACTATTGGGGCATCTGTGAAACTACTGGGACATATGTGAACCTATTGGGACATCTGTAAAACTACTGGGACATATGTGAAACTATTGGGAAATGTGTGAAACTATTGGGACATCTGTGAAACTACTGGTACATCTGTGAAACTATGGGGACATCTGTTAACCTACTGGGATATCTGTAAAACTACTGGGACATCTGTGAAACTATTGGGACATCTGTGAAACTATGGGGACATCTGTTAACCTACTGGGACATCTGTGAAACTACTGGGACATCTGTTAAACTACTGGGACATCTGTTGAACTATTGGGACATCTGTGAATCTACTGGGACATCTGTAAAACTACTGGGACATATGTGAACCTATTGGGACATCTGTGAAACTATTGGGACATCTGTGAATCTACTGGGACATCTGTAAAACTACTGGGACATATGTGAATCTATTGGGACATCTGTGAAACTATGGGGACATCTGTGAAACTAATGGGACATATGTGAAACTATTGGGACATCTGTAAAACTACTGGGACATATGTGAAACTATTGGGAAATGTGTGAAACTATTGGGACATCTGTGAAACTACTGGTACATCTGTGAAACTATGGGGACATCTATTAACCTACTGGGATATCTGTAAAACTACTGGGACATCTGTGAAACTATTGGGACATCTGTGAAACTATGGGGACATCTGTTAACCTACTGGGACATCTGTGAAACTACTGGGACATCTGTTAAATTACTGGGACATCTGTTGAACTATTGGGACATCTGTGAATCTACTGGGACATCTGTAAAACTACTGGGACATATGTGAACCTATTGGGACATCTGTGAAACTATTGGGACATCTGTAAAACTACTGGGACATATGTGAAACTATTGGGAAATGTGTGAAACTATTGGGGCATCTGTGAAACTATTGGGACATCTGTGAAACTACTGGTACATCTGTGAAACTATGGGGACATCTGTTAACCTACTGGGATATCTGTAAAACTACTGGGACATCTGTGAAACTATTGGGACATCTGTGAAACTATGGGGACATCTGTTAACCTACTGGGACATCTGTGAAACTACTGGGACATCTGTAAAACTAATGGGACATCTGTTGAACTATTGGGACATCTGTGAATCTACTGGGACATCTGTAAAACTACTGGGACATATGTGAACCTATTGGGACATCTGTGAAACTATTGGGACATCTGTGAAACTATTGAGACATCTATGAAACAACTGGGACATCTGTTAAACTATTGGGACATCTGTTAAACTTCTGGGGCATCTGTGAAACTATTGGGACATCTGTGAAACTATTTGGGACATCTGTTAAACTATTGGGACATCTGTGAAACTACTGGTACATCTGTTAAATTATTGGGACATCTGTGAAACTATGGGGACATCTGTGAAACTAATGGGACATATGTGAAACTATTGGGGCATCTGTGAAACGACTGGGTGATCTGTGAAACTACTGGGACATATGTGAACTTATTGGGACATCTGTGAAACTATTGGGACATCTGTGAAATTATTGGGACATCTGTGAAACTATGGGGACATCTGTGAAACTAATGGGACATATGTGAAACTATTGGGGCATCTGTGAAACTACTGGGATCATCTGTGAAACTAGCGGGACATCTGTAAAACTACTGGGACATCTTTGAAACTATTGGGACATCTGTGAAACTATGGGGACATCTGTTAACCTACTGGAATATCTGTAAAACTTCTGGGACATCTGTGAAACTATTAGGACATCTGTGAAACTATTGGGAAATCTGTGAAACTATTGGGACATCTGTGAATCTATTGGGACATCTGTGAAACTATTTGGGACATCTGTTAAACTATTGGGACATCTGTGAAACTACTGGTACATCTGTGAAATTATTGGGACATCTGTGAAACTATGGGGACATCTGTGAAACTAATGGGACATATGTGAAACTATTGGGGCATCTGTGAAACTACTGGGACATATGTGAACCTATTGGGACATCTGTGAAACTATTGGGACATCTGTGAAACTATGGGGACATCTGTTAACCTACTGGGACATCTGTGAAACTACTGGGACATCTGTTAAACTACTGGGACATCTGTTGAACTATTGGGACATCTGTGAATCTACTGGGACATCTGTAAAACTACTGGGACATATGTGAACCTATTGGGACATCTGTGAAACTATTGGGACATCTGTGAAACTATTGGGACATCTGTGAAACTATGGGGACATCTGTGAAACTAATGGGACATGTCTGAAACTATTGGGATATCTGTGAAACTATGGGGACATCTGTGAAACTAATGGGACATATGTGAAACTATTGGGACATCTGTAAAACTACTGGGACATATGTGAAACTATTGGGAAATGTGTGAAACTATTGGGACATCTGTGAAACTATTGGGACATCTGTGAAACTACTGGTACATCTGTGAAACTATGGGGACATCTGTTAACCTACTGGGATATCTGTAAAACTACTGGTACATCTGTAAAACTATTGGCACATCTGTGAAACTATGGGGACATCTGTTAACCTACTGGGACATCTGTGAAACTACTGGGACATCTGTTAAACTACTGGGACATCTGTTGAACTATTGGGACATCTGTGAATCTACTGGGACATCTGTAAAACTACTGGGACATATGTGAACCTATTGGGACATCTGTGAAACTATTGGGACATCTGTGAAACTATTGAGACATCTATGAAACAACTGGGACATCTGTTAAACTATTGGGACATCTGTTAAACTTCTGGGGCATCTGTGAAACGACTGGGTGATCTGTGAAACTACTGGGACATATGTGAACTTATTGGGACATCTGTGAAACTATTGGGACATCTGTGAAACTATTGGGACATCTGTGAAACTATGGGGACATCTGTGAAACTAATGGGACATATGTGAAACTATTGGGGCATCTGTGAATCTACTGGGATCATCTGTGAAACTACCGGGACATCTGTAAAACTACTGGGACATCTTTGAAACTATTGGGACATCTGTGAAACTATGGGGACATCTGTTAACCTACTGGAATATCTGTAAAACTTCTGGGACATCTGTGAAACTATTGGGACATCTGTGAAACTATTGGGAAATCTGTGAAACTATTGGGACATCTGTGAATCTATTGGGACATCTGTGAAACTATTTGGGACATCTGTTAAACTATTGGGACATCTGTGAAACTACTGGTACATCTGTGAAATTATTGGGACATCTGTGAAACTATGGCGACATCTGTGAAACTAATGGGACATATGTGAAACTATTGGGGCATCTGTGAAACTACTGGGACATATGTGAACCTATTGGGACATCTGTGAAACTATTGGGACATCTGTGAAACTATGGGGACATCTCTTCTTTGGTTCTTTCGGTAAAGTCACGTAGAATGAGAATAAAATAATAAATTGATAAAATAAAATAACACAATAATATTCTCACGACGTTTCGGCCACAACACAAGCGGCCTTCATCAGGTGAAGGGAGCGAGACTGTCTGGTAGGACAGCGCTGGAGTGAGAGAGCCACGTTCAGATCACGGCTTTTTAAGCTGTGTGAGAGGAACAAAGAGCCTTGACGAAGGAATTAGCATAAAATTTAGCATTGAAATGGCTGAATGATTAGCTTGTGACTGGTCACAGAAATAGCTATGTTAAAAGTTAAAGCATACACATCCGCAGAGGCACCCATTGTTAAAAGGAATTAGCATAGAATTTAGCATTGAAATAGCTAAATTAAGGCATACACATCCGCAGAGGCACCCCTTGATAATGGGATTAGCATAGAATTTAGCATTGAAATGGCTGAGTGATTCGCTTGTAACTGCTACAGAAATAGTTACGTTGAAGTCAGAGCATACACATTCACCGAGGCACTTAGTACAAATCAAACAGGAGAATTTAGTATTGAAATAACTAGGCGAATTTAGCATTGAAATAACTGGGTGATTTGCTAGTGACTGGTCACAGAAATGACTACACATCTGAGCTATTCACAGTACTATATAGTGAACCAATAAAAACTAAAATATAAATTACCTTCATGTTATCAATAAACTCTATATTCTCCAATCAGCTAAGCTACCAACCATAAGTCGTTATATATCACAATGCTATATGGCGAAAAAATGGGTGGATTCTTACCCTCAAATTTCCGTACCACGGATAGCTACGGGCCCCGTTCAGACGGACGAGTTCGTCCATGGTCGGAACAGAGGAGGGGGAGAGAGACAGCTGCGAAGCCCTAGTATACTCCATGTTGTAAACCATACCATTAACCGTGGTGTGAGAGGTATTAAGAGGCAATGCTGGCGAAAGAGCTGCGGTCTGAAGGTCATCGTAAAATTACAATTAATTAAGAACAGAAATGATTTAACACATCTTTCCAGTGGTTACTAAGCCTGAATCCATCTTCTCGGTTGAAATTGTCTCTGTGCTTGTATATGTGAATGGCCTCATGAACGAATCTCTCATGGTAGCCAGTTGGTTTGCAAAGAACCTCCGTCTTGGAGAAGTCAATGTCATGTGAGCCCACTGAATTGTAACAGTGATCTGCCACGGCAGAGGAGTTCGTCTTACCGTGTTTCAAGTCTGCTTTATGTTCGCGGATGCGGTCCGAGATATGTCTTTTGGTTTCTCCAATGTAGCTACTACCACAGAGGCACTTTAGTTTGTAAACGCCCGGGTACTGTATGTCTGGAAGAGCATCTTTTACAGATGGAACTAAATCACGGATTTTGTGTACTGTGTTGAATCGGACCTGGATCTTGTGTTTATTCAGGATTTTGGAGATCTTTTTAGTGACCCCTGCAATGTAGGGTAAGGTGATGGTTTTGAGTGGCTCCACAAGAGGATCCTTCTTCATGACTGGAGTGATGGCTTTGCGGATTGTGTAGTCGGAGTAGCCATTAGCCCTGAGAGCCTGGTGTACGTGCTTGAGTTCACTGGTAATGTGTTCCTGGTCGGAAATACATTGGGCTCTATGGTATAGAGTCTTGATGAGGCAGTTCTTCTGGGATGGATGGTGGTGGGAATCCGGTTTCAAGTAAGCATCTGTATGGGTAGCTTTCCTGTAGACAGAGTGGCTCATTGAACCATCATGTCTCCTTTTAATTAAGACATCCAGAAAGGGTAGTTTGCCATCTTTTTCGACCTCCATGGTAAATCTGATGGCTGGGTGTATGGAATTGATGTGGTCGCGGAATTGGTCTAGAGCAGGCTGGCCATGTGGCCAGATGACAAAGGTGTCATCAACGTACCTCTTCCATAAGGTCGGGCGTAGAGTGGCAGTCTGGATGGCGTCAGTTTCAAATTTTTCCATGAATACGTTGGCTACAACCGGAGATAGGGGGGAGCCCATTGGGGTGCCCTCAGTTTGTTTGTAGAAAGTTCCATTCCAGGTGAAGTATGTGTTGGTTAAGCAATGTCTCACCAGGGGGGGTACATCAGTATGCAGTCCTTGATGAACCAGGTCTTCAATGATAGCGATGGTGTCAGGTACCGGGACTTTGGTGAACAAGGACACCACATCAAAACTGACAAGCAGGTCGTTTGGGGACAGGGAAATGTCTTTGATTGTCGATACCAGGTGAGTAGAATTTAGTACCGCAGAGGTGGTTTTTCCAGTGAAAGGTCGCAGTATATCAGCCAGAAAACGTGCCAGTTTGTAGGTGGGGGAGCTGATAGTAGAGACGATGGGACGAAGGGGTGTATCTTCTTTGTGTATCTTTGGAAGGCCATATAATCTTGGTGGTCTGGCAGCAGAGGGTTTCAACAAGAACTGTTTGTTCTCATCAATTAATGCTGTTGAATCAGAGATAATTTTGTTCGTTTTGGTGACCAGGCTGTTGGTGGGGTCTCTTTTTATTTTTGTATAGCTGCCATCGTTGAGTAGTTCTTGAATTTTGTTGTTATATTCTGTTTTGTCCATGATGACAGTGGCATTGCCTTTGTCGGCTGAGAGAACGACAATATCATCCCTCTTTTTTAATTGAGATAATTCAAAACGTTCGTCTTTGCTGATGTTGCTAGGTGGCAACTTAGCGTTTTTGAGGGTTGCAGCGATTTCAGATCTTGCTACGTCTGCAGAGATGTGACTCAAGCCCTTGAGTGCAACGTCGACATTGGCAATGATATCATTAACCGGTAAGTGTCTCGGTGTGACAGCAAAGTTTAGACCTTTAGCTAAAACGGATTTCAGACCATCAGAAATGGAACTGTTACTGCGATTAATTACGACTTTGTTGACGTCTATCTTTTCGGTGTGTGGATCCGATTTTTTGCTGGAGAGGTGATTGAATTTGGAAATCAAATTGTCCCTACATTTGTTCGACATAGTGGCAGCCGAAGAGGTAGTCATATTGTCTACATGTTCCCAATCCGATGTAGACATTGTTGCTGTCAATTTTAAGTGTGATTTGTAGAGTGTCTTGTCTAACTGATCGAGTTCGGTGCGTGTAAGTCTGATTTTTTCCGAGATAAGAGCGAAGCTAGTTCTAGCTAGAATTCGTTTTGCATTGAGAGAAGTTGCAACAGCAGAGGTTAGTGTAAATGCGGTTGGTATTACCTTAGAGTCGCGGCATCTCTTCAGAAAGGTGAGAGACTCGATTAGTTGAGCCTTCTTATCCCGAAGTCTGTTGAATGATCTTAAGGATGTGTGGAATCCCTCCCCGTAGAGGCGGTTAAATTTCGATTTAAAGCTTTCGTGACTGCAATGATTCATCTTCTTTGGTTCTTTCGGTAAAGTCACGTAGAATGAGAATAAAATAATAAATTGATAAAATAAAATAACACAATAATATTCTCACGACGTTTCGGCCACAACACAAGCGGCCTTCATCAGGTGAAGGGAGCGAGACTGTCTGGTAGGACAGCGCTGGAGTGAGAGAGCCACGTTCAGATCACGGCTTTTTAAGCTGTGTGAGAGGAACAAAGAGCCTTGACGAAGGAATTAGCATAAAATTTAGCATTGAAATGGCTGAATGATTAGCTTGTGACTGGTCACAGAAATAGCTATGTTAAAAAAAGCATACACATCCGCAGAGGCACCCATTGTTAAAAGGAATTAGCATAGAATTTAGCATTGAAATAGCTAAATTAAGGCATACACATCCGCAGAGGCACCCCTTGATAATGGGATTAGCATAGAATTTAGCATTGAAATGGCTGAGTGATTTGCTTGTAACTGCTACAGAAATAGTTACGTTGAAGTCAGAGCATACACATTCACCGAGGCACTTAGTACAAATCAAACAGGAGAATTTAGCATTGAAATAACTAGGCGAATTTAGCATTGAAATAACTGGGTGATTTGCTAGTGACTGGTCACAGAAATGACTACACATCTGAGCTATTCACAGTACTATATAGTGAACCAATAAAAACTAAAATATAAATTACCTTCATGTTATCAATAAACTCTATATTCTCCAATCAGCTAAGCTACCAACCATAAGTCGTTATATATCACAATGCTATATGGCGAAAAAATGGGTGGATTCTTACCCTCAAATTTCCGTACCACGGATAGCTACGGGCCCCGTTCAGACGGACGAGTTCGTCCATGGTCGGAACAGAGGAGGGGGAGAGAGACAGCTGCGAAGCCCTAGTATACTCCATGTTGTAAACCATACCATTAACCGTGGTGTGAGAGGTATTAAGAGGCAATGCTGGCGAAAGAGCTGCGGTCTGAAGGTCATCGTAAAATTACAATTAATTAAGAACAGAAATGATTTAACACATCTTTCCAGTGGTTACTAAGCCTGAATCCATCTTCTCGGTTGAAATTGTCTCTGTGCTTGTATATGTGAATGGCCTCATGAACGAATCTCTCATGGTAGCCAGTTCTCCACCTCTCCAGCAAAAAATCGGATCCACACACCGAAAAGATAGACGTCAACAAAGTCGTAATTAATCGCAGTAACAGTTCCATTTCTGATGGTCTGAAATCCGTTTTAGCTAAAGGTCTAAACTTTGCTGTCACACCGAGACACTTACCGGTTAATGATATCATTGCCAATGTCGACGTTGCACTCAAGGGCTTGAGTCACATCTCTGCAGACGTAGCAAGATCTGAAATCGCTGCAACCCTCAAAACGCTAAGTTGCCACCTAGCAACATCAGCAAAGACGAACGTTTTGAATTATCTCAATTAAAAAAGAGGGATGATATTGTCGTTCTCTCAGCCGACAAAGGCAATGCCACTGTCATCATGGACAAAACAGAATATAACAACAAAATTCAAGAACTACTCAAAGATGGCAGCTATACAAAAATAAAAAGAGATCCCACCAACAGCCTGGTCACCAAAACGAACAAAATTATCTCTGATTCAACAGCATTAATTGATCAGAACAAACAGTTCTTGTTGAAACCCTCTGCTGCCAGACCACCAAGATTATATGGCCTTCCAAAGATACACAAAGAAGATACACCCCTTCGTCCCATCGTCTCTACTATCAGCTCCCCCACCTACAAACTGGCACGTTTTCTGGCTGATATACTGCGACCTTTCACTGGAAAAACCACCTCTGCGGTACTAAATTCTACTCACCTGGTATCGACAATCAAAGACATTTCCCTGTCCCCAAACGACCTGCTTGTCAGTTTTGATGTGGTGTCCTTGTTCACCAAAGTCCCGGTACCTGACACCATCGCTATCATTGAAGACCTGGTTCATCAAGGACTGCATACTGATGTACCCCCCCTGGTGAGACATTGCTTAACCAACACATACTTCACCTGGAATGGAACTTTCTACAAACAAACTGAGGGCACCCCAATGGGCTCCCCCTTATCTCCGGTTGTAGCCAACGTATTCATGGAAAAATTTGAAACTGACGCCATCCAGACTGCCACTCTACGCCCGACCTTATGGAAGAGGTACGTTGATGACACCTTTGTCATCTGGCCACATGGCCAGCCTGCTCTAGACCAATTCCGCGACCACATCAATTCCATACACCCAGCCATCAGATTTACCATGGAGGTCGAAAAAGATGGCAAACTACCCTTTCTGGATGTCTTAATTAAAAGGAGACATGATGGTTCAATGAGCCACTCTGTCTACAGGAAAGCTACCCATACAGATGCTTACTTGAAACCGGATTCCCACCACCATCCATCCCAGAAGAACTGCCTCATCAAGACTCTATACCATAGAGCCCAATGCATTTCCGACCAGGAACACATTACCAGTGAACTCAAGCACGTACACCAGGCTCTCAGGGCTAATGGCTACTCCGACTACACAATCCGCAAAGCCATCACTCCAGTCATGAAGAAGGATCCTCTTGTGGAGCCACTCAAAACCATCACCTTACCCTACATTGCAGGGGTCACTAAAAAGATCTCCAAAATCCTGAATAAACACAAGATCCAGGTCCGATTCAACACAGTACACAAAATCCGTGATTTAGTTCCATCTGTAAAAGATGCTCTTCCAGACATACAGTACCCGGGCGTTTACAAACTAAAGTGCCTCTGTGGTAGTAGCTACATTGGAGAAACCAAAAGACATATCTCGGACCGCATCCGCGAACATAAAGCAGACTTGAAACACGGTAAGACGAACTCCTCTGCCGTGGCAGATCACTGTTACAATTCAGTGGGCTCACATGACATTGACTTCTCCAAGACGGAGGTTCTTTGCAAACCAACTGGCTACCATGAGAGATTCGTTCATGAGGCCATTCACATATACAAGCACAGAGACAATTTCAACCGAGAAGATGAATTCAGGCTTAGTAACCACTGGAAAGATGTGTTAAATCATTTCTGTTCTTAATTAATTGTAATTTTACGATGACCTTCAGACCGCAGCTCTTTCGCCAGCATTGCCTCTTAATACCTCTCACACCACGGTTAATGGTATGGTTTACAACATGGAGTATACTAGGGCTTCGCAGCTGTCTCTCTCCCCCTCCTCTGTTCCGACCATGGACGAACTCGTCCGTCTGAACGGGGCCCGTAGCTATCCGTGGTACGGAAATTTGAGGGTAAGAATCCACCCATTTTTTCGCCATATAGCATTGTGATATATAACGACTTATGGTTGGTAGCTTAGCTGATTGGAGAATATAGAGTTTATTGATAACATGAAGGTAATTTATATTTTAGTTTTTATTGGTTCACTATATAGTACTGTGAATAGCTCAGATGTGTAGTCATTTCTGTGACCAGTCACTAGCAAATCACCCAGTTATTTCAATGCTAAATTCGCCTAGTTATTTCAATGCTAAATTCTCCTGTTTGATTTGTACTAAGTGCCTCGGTGAATGTGTATGCTCTGACTTCAACGTAACTATTTCTGTAGCAGTTACAAGCAAATCACTCAGCCATTTCAATGCTAAATTCTATGCTAATCCCATTATCAAGGGGTGCCTCTGCGGATGTGTATGCCTTAATTTAGCTATTTCAATGCTAAATTCTATGCTAATTCCTTTTAACAATAGGTGCCTCTGCGGATGTGTATGCTTTAACTTTTAACATAGCTATTTCTGTGACCAGTCACAAGCTAATCATTCAGCCATTTCAATGCTAAATTTTATGCTAATTCCTTCGTCAAGGCTCTTTGTTCCTCTCACACAGCTTAAAAAGCCGTGATCTGAACGTGGCTCTCTCACTCGAGCGCTGTCCTACCAGACAGTCTCGCTCCATTCACCTGATGAAGGCCGCTTGTGTTGTGGCCGAAACGTCGTGAGAATATTATTGTGTTATTTTATTTTATCAATTTATTATTTTATTCTCATTCTACGTGACTTTACCCAAAGAACCAAAGAAGATGAATCATTGCAGTCACGAAAGCTTTAAATCGAAATTTATGGGGACATCTGTTAACCTACTGGGACATCTGTGAAACTACTGGGACATCTGTTAAACTACTGGGACATCTGTTGAACTATTGGGACATCTGTGAATCTACTGGGACATCTGTAAAACTACTGGGACATATGTGAAACTATTGGGACATCTGTGAAACTATTGGGACATCTGTGAAAGTATTGAGACATCTGTGAAACAACTGGGACATCTGTTAAACTATTGGCACATCTGTTAAACTCCTGGGACATCTGTGAAACTATTGGGACATCTGTGAAACTATTTGGGACATCTGTTAAACTATTGGGACATCTGTGAAACTACTGGTACATCTGTGAAATTATTGGGACATCTGTGAAACTATGGGGACATCTGTGAAACTAATGGGACATATGTGAAACTATTGGGGCATCTGTGAAACTACTGGGTGATCTGTGAAACTACTGGGACATCTGTGAACCTATTGGGACATCTGTGAAACTATTGGGACATCTGTGAAACTATTGGGACATCTGTGAAACTATGGGGACATCTGTGAAACTAATGGGACATATGTGAAACTATTGGGACATCTGTTAAACTAATGGGACATATGTGAAACTATTGGGACATCTGTAAAACTACTGGGACATATGTGAAACTATTGGGAAATGTGTGAAACTATTGGGACATCTGTGAAACTATTGGGACATCTGTGAAACTACTGGTACATCTGTGAAACTATGGGAACATCTGTTAACCTACTGGGATATCTGTAAAACTACTGGGACATCTGTTAAACTATTGGGACATCTGTGAAACTATGGGGACATCTGTGAAACTAATGGGACATATGTGAAACTATTGGGACATCTGTGAAACTATGGGGACATCTGTTAAACTAATGGGACATATGTGAAACTATTGGGACATCTGTAAAACTACTGGGACATATGTGAAACTATTGGGAAATGTGTGAAACTATTGGGACATCTGTGAAACTATTGGGACATCTGTGAAACTACTGGTACATCTGTGAAACTATGGGGACATCTGTTAACCTACTGGGATATCTGTAAAACTACTGGGACATCTGTTAAACTATTGGGACATCTGTGAAACTATGGGGACATGTTAACCTACTGGGACATCTGTGAAACTACTGGGACATCTGTTAAACTACTGGGACATCTGTTGAACCATTGGGACATCTGTGAATCTACTGGGACATCTGTAAAACTACTGGGACATATGTGAAAATATTGGGAAATGTGTGAAACTATTGGGACATCTGTGAAACTATTGGGACATCTGTGAAACTACTGGTACATCTGTGAAACTATGGGGACATCTGTTAACCTACTGGGATATCTGTAAAACTACTGGGACATCTGTTAAACTATTGGGACATCTGTGAAACTATGGGGACATGTTAACCTACTGGGACATCTGTGAAACTACTGGGACATCTGTTAAACTACTGGGACATCTGTTGAACCATTGGGACATCTGTGAATCTACTGGGACATCTGTAAAACTACTGGGACATATGTGAACCTATTGGGACATCTGTGAAACTATTGGGACATCTGTGAAACTATTGAGACATCTGTGAAACAACTGGGACATCTGTTAAACTATTGGGACATCTGTGAAACTGTTTGGGACATCTGTTAAACTATTGGGACATCTGTGAAACTACTGGTACATCTGTTAAATTATTGGGACATCTGTGAAACTATGGGGACATCTGTGAAACTAATGGGACATATGTGAAACTATTGGGACATCTGTGAAACTATGGGGACATCTGTGAAACTAATGGGACATATGTGAAACTATTGGGGCATCTGTGAAACTACTGGGTGATCTGTGAAACTACTGGGACATCTGTGAACCTATTGGGACATCTGTGAAACTATTGGGACATCTGTGAAACTATTGGGACATCTGTGAAACTATGGGGACATCTGTGAAACTAATGGGACATATGTGAAACTATTGGGACATCTGTGAAACTATGGGGACATCTGTGAAACTAATGGGACATATGTGAAACTATTGGGACATCTGTAAAACTACTGGGACATATGTGAAACTATTGGGAAATGTGTGAAACTATTGGGACATCTATGAAACTATTGGGACATCTGTGAAACTACTGGTACATCTGTGAAACTATGGGGACATCTGTTAACCTACTGGGATATCTGTAAAACTACTGGGACATCTGTGAAACTATTGGGACATCTGTGAAACTATGGGGACATCTGTTAACCTACTGGGACATCTGTGAAACTACTGGGACATCTGTTAAACTACCGGGACATCTGTTGAACCATTGGGACATCTGTGAATCTACTGGGACATCTGTAAAACTACTGAGACATATGTGAACCTATTGGGACATCTGTGAAACTATTGGGACATCTATGAAACTATTGAGACATCTGTGAAACAACTGGGACATCTGTGAAACTATTGGGACATCTGTGAAACTGTTTGGGACATCTGTTAAACTATTGGGACATCTGTGAAACTACTGGTACATCTGTTAAATTATTGGGACATCTGTGAAACTATGGGGACATCTGTGAAACTAATGGGACATATGTGAAACTATTGGGGCATCTTTGAAACAACTGGGTGAACTGTGACATTACTGGGACATATGTGAACTTATTGGGACATCTGTGAAACTATTGGGACATCTGTGAAACTAATGGGACATATGTGAAACTATTGGGGCATCTGTGAAACTACTGGGTGATCTGTGAAACTACTGGGACATCTGTGAACCTATTGGGACATCTGTGAAACTATTGGGACATCTGTGAAACTATTGGGACATCTGTGAAACTATGGGGACATCTGTGAAACTAATGGGACATATGTGAAACTATTGGGACATCTGTGAAACTATGGGGACATCTGTGAAACTAATGGGACATATGTGAAACTATTGGGACATCTGTAAAACTACTGGGACATATGTGAAACTATTGGGAAATGTGTGAAACTATTGGGACATCTGTGAAACTATTGGGACATCTGTGAAACTACTGGTACATCTGTAAAACTATGGGGACATCTGTTAACCTACTGGGATATCTGTAAAACTACTGGGACATCTGTGAAACTATTGGGACATCTGTGAAACTAATGGGACATATGTGAAACTATTGGGACATCTGTAAAACTACTGGGACATATGTGAAACTATTGGGAAATGTGTGAAACTATTGGGACATCTATGAAACTATTGGGACATCTGTGAAACTACTGGTACATCTGTGAAACTATGGGGACATCTGTTAACCTACTGGGATATCTGTAAAACTACTGGGACATCTGTGAAACTATTGGGACATCTGTGAAACTATGGGGACATCTGTTAACCTACTGGGACATCTGTGAAACTACTGGGACATCTGTTAAACTACCGGGACATCTGTTGAACCATTGGGACATCTGTGAATCTACTGGGACATCTGTAAAACTACTGAGACATATGTGAACCTATTGGGACATCTGTGAAACTATTGGGACATCTATGAAACTATTGAGACATCTGTGAAACAACTGGGACATCTATGAAACTATTGGGACATCTGTGAAACTGTTTGGGACATCTGTTAAACTATTGGGACATCTGTGAAACTACTGGTACATCTGTTAAATTATTGGGACATCTGTGAAACTATGGGGACATCTGTGAAACTAATGGGACATATGTGAAACTATTGGGGCATCTTTGAAACAACTGGGTGAACTGTGACATTACTGGGACATATGTGAACTTATTGGGACATCTGTGAAACTATTGGGACATCTGTGAAACTAATGGGACATATGTGAAACTATTGGGGCATCTGTGAAACTACTGGGTGATCTGTGAAACTACTGGGACATCTGTGAACCTATTGGGACATCTGTGAAACTATTGGGACATCTGTGAAACTATTGGGACATCTGTGAAACTATGGGGACATCTGTGAAACTAATGGGACATATGTGAAACTATTGGGACATCTGTGAAACTATGGGGACATCTGTGAAACTAATGGGACATATGTGAAACTATTGGGACATCTGTAAAACTACTGGGACATATGTGAAACTATTGGGAAATGTGTGAAACTATTGGGACATCTGTGAAACTATTGGGACATCTGTGAAACTACTGGTACATCTGTAAAACTATGGGGACATCTGTTAACCTACTGGGATATCTGTAAAACTACTGGGACATCTGTGAAACTATTGGGACATCTGTGAAACTATGGGGACATCTGTTAACCTACTGGGACATCTGTGAAACTACTGGGACATCTGTTAAACTACTGGGACATCTGTTGAACCATTGGGACATCTGTGAATCTACTGGGACATCTGTAAAACTACTGGGACATATGTGAACCTATTGGGACATCTGTGAAACTATTGGGACATCTGTGAAACTATTGAGACATCTGTGAAACAACTGGGACATCTGTGAAACTATTGGGACATCTGTGAAACTGTTTGGGACATCTGTTAAACTATTGGGACATCTGTGAAACTACTGGTACATCTGTTAAATTATTGGGACATCTGTGAAACTATGGGGACATCTGTGAAACTAATGGGACATATGTGAAACTATTGGGGCATCTTTGAAACAACTGGGTGATCTGTGAATTTACTGGGACATATGTGAACTTATTGGGACATCTGTGAAACTATTGGGACATCTGTGAAACTATTGGGACATCTGTGAAACTATTGGAACATCTGTGAAACTAATGGGACATATGTGAAACTATTGGGGCATCTGTGAAACTACTGGGATCATCTGTGAAAGTACCGGGACATCTGTAAAACTACTGGGACATCTTTGAAACTATTGGGACATCTGTGAAACTATGGGGACATCTGTTAACCTACTGGAATATCTGTAAAACTTCTGGGACATCTGGGAAACTATTGGGACATCTGTGAAACTATTGGGAAATCTGTGAAACTATTGGGACATCTGTGAATCTATTGGGACATCTGTGAAACTATTTGGGACATCTGTTAAACTATTGGGACATCTGTGAAACTACTGGTACATCTGTGAAATTATTGGGACATCTGTGAAACTATGGGGACATCTGTGAAACTAATGGGACATATGTGAAACTATTGGGGCATCTGTGAAACTAGTGGGACATATGTGAACCTATTGGGACATCTGTGAAACTATTGGGACATCTGTGAAACTATGGGGACATCTGTTAACCTACTGGGACATCTGTGAAGCTACTGAGACATCTGTTAAACTACTGGGACATCTGTTGAACTATTGGGACATCTGTGAATCTACTGGGACATCTGTAAAACTACTGGGACATATGTGAATCTATTGGGACATCTGTGAAACTATTGAGACATCTGTGAAACAACTGGGACATCTGTTAAACTATTGGCACATCTGTTAAACTCCTGGGACATTTGTGAAACTATTGGGACATCTGTGAAACTATTTGGGACATCTGTTAAACTATTGGGACATCTGTGAAACTACTGGTACATCTGTGAAATTATTGGGACATCTGTGAACCTATGGGGACATCTGTGAAACTAATGGGACATATGTGAACCTATTGGGACATCTGTGAAACTATTGGGACATCTGTGAAACTATTTGGACATCTGTGAAACTAATGGGACATATGTGAAACAATTGGGACATCTGTGAAACTATGGGGACATCTGTGAAACTAATGGGACATATGTGAAACTATTGAGACATCTGTAAAACTACTGGGACATATGTGAAACTATTGGGAAATGTGCGAAACTATTGGGACATCTGTGAAACTATTGGGACATCTGTGAAACTAGTGGTACATCTGTGAAACTATGGGGACATCTGTTAACCTACTGGGATATCTGTAAAACTACTGGGACATCTGTGAAACTATTGGGACATCTGTGAAACTATGGGGACATCTGTTAAGCTACTGGGACATCTGTGATACTACTGGGACATCTGTTAAACTACTGGGACATCTGTTGAACTATTGGGACATCTGTGAATCTACTGGGACATCTGTAAAACTACTGGGACATATGTGAACCTATTGGGACATCTGTGAAACTATTGGGACATCTGTGAAACTATTGAGACATCTGTGAAACAACTGGGACATCTGTTAAACTATTGGGACATCTGTGAAACTATTGGGACATCTGTGAAACTAATGGGACATATGTGAAACTATTGGGGCATCTGTGAAACTACTGGGTGATCTGTGAAACTTCTGGGACATCTGTAAAACTATGGGGACATCTGTGAAACTAATGGGACATATCTGAAACTATTGGGGCATCTGTGAAACTACTGGGTGATCTGTGAAACTACTGGGACATATGTGAACCTATTGGGACATCTGTGAAACTATTGGGACATCTGTGAAACTATTGGGACATCTGGTGGTAAAATGTGATGATAAGAGCAGGGCATACTGTAGTGGTACTTGCTATGATTACAAATGCATACTGAGGTTTTAACTTCTATGAATGGATCAGTGCGTACTGACTGTGGTGGCACCTGCTATGATTACAGCAGTGCATACTGTGGTGGTACCTGCTGTGATACCAGCAGTGCATACTGTGGTGGTAACTTCTTTAACTACAGCAGTGCATATTGACTGTGGTGGTACCTGCTATGATTCCAGCAGTGCATACTGACTGTGGTGGCACCTTCTATGATTACAGAAGTGCATACTGACTGTTGTGGTATCTGCAATGATTTCAGCAGTGTATACTGACTGTGCAGGTTCCTGCTTTCACTCCAGCAGTGAGTACTGATTGTGGTGATACCTGCTATGATTACAGCAGTGGATACTGACTGTGGCGGTACCTGCTATGATTACAGCAGTGCATACTGTTGTGGTTCCTGCTTTAACTACAGCAGTGCATACTGACTTTGGTGGTACCTGCTTTCACTCCAGCAGTGCGTGCTGATAATGGTAGTACCTGCTATGATTAAAGCAGTGCATAATAACTGTGGTGGTACCTGCTATGATTACAGCAGTGCATACTGACTAAGGTGGTTCCCTGCTATGATTACAACAGTGCATAATGTGGTGGCACCTGCTATGATTACAGCAGTTCATACTGACTGTGCTGGTAGCTGCTATGATTACAGCAGTGCATACTGACTGTGGCACTACCTGCTATGATTACATCAGTGCATACTCTGGTGGTACCTGCTTAAACTACAGCAGTGCGTACTGACTGTGGTTGCACCTGCTATTATTACAGCTGTGCATACTGTGGTGGTACCTGCTATGATTCAGCTGTGCATACTGACTGTGGTGGTCCCTGCTATGGTTGCAATAGTGCATACTGTGGTGGCACCTGCTATGATTACTGAAGTGCTTACTGACTGTTGTGGAAACTGCTATGATTACAGCGGTGCATACTGACTATGGTGGCACCTGCTTTCACTCCAGTAGTGCGTACTGATTGAGGTGGTACCTGCTATGATTACAGCAGTGAATAATAACTGTGGTGCTACCTGCTATGATTACAGCAGTGCATACTAACTGAGGTGGTCCCTGCTTTTATTACAGCGGTGCATATTGTGGTGGCACCTATGATTACAGCAGTGCATACCGACTGTGGTGGTACCTGCAATCATTTCAGCAGTGCATAATGACTGTGGTGGTACCTGATATGATTATAGCTGTGTATACTGATTGTGGTGGTACCTGCTATGATTACAGCAGTGCATACTGACATTGGTGGTACCTGCTATGATTACAGCAGTGCATACTGACTGTGGTAGTGCCTGCAATCATTTCAGCAGTACATACTGACTGTGGTGGTACCTGATCTGAAAATAGCTGTGCATACTGACTGTGGTGGTACCTGCTATGATTACAGCAGTGTATACTGACTGTGGCACTACCTGCTATGATTACATCAGTGCATACTCTGGTGGTACCTGCTTTAACTACAGCAGTGCGTACTGACTGTGGTTGCACCTGCTATTATTACAGCTGTGCATACTGTGGTGGTACCTGCTATGATTCAGCTGTGCATACTGACTGTGGTGGTCCCTGCTATGGTTGCAATAGTGCATACTGTGGTGGCACCTGCTATGATTACTGAAGTGCTGACTGTTGTGGTAACTGCTATGATTACAGCAGTGCATACTGACTATGGTGGTACCTGCTTTCACTCCAGTAGTGCGTACTGATTCAGGTGGTACCTGCTATGATTACAGCAGTGAATAATAATTGTGGTGGTACCTGCTATGATTACAGCAGTGCATACTAACTGAGGTGGTCCCTGCTATTACAGCGGTGCATATTGTGGTGGCACCTGCTATGATTACAGCAGTGCATACCGACTGTGGTGGTACCTGCAATCATTTCAGCAGTGTATACTGACTGTGCAGGTTCCTGCTTTCACTCCAGCAGTGAGTACTGATTGTGGTGATACCTGCTATGATTACAGCAGTGGATACTGACTGTGGCGGTACCTGCTATGATTACAGCAGTGCATACTGTTGTGGTTCCTGCTTTAACTACAGCAGTGCATACTGACTTTGGTGGTACCTGCTTTCACTCCAGCAGTGCGTGCTGATAATGGTAGTACCTGCTATGATTAAAGCAGTGCATAATAACTGTGGTGGTACCTGCTATGATTACAGCAGTGCATACTGACTAAGGTGGTTCCCTGCTATGATTACATCAGTGCATAATGTGGTGGCACCTGCTATGATTACAGCAGTTCATACTGACTGTGGTGGTACCTGCAATCATTTTAGCAGTGCATAATGACTGTGGTGGTACCTGATATGATTATAGCTGTGTATACTGATTGTGGTGGTACCTGCTATGATTACAGCAGTGCATACTGACATTGGTGGTACCTGCTATGATTACAGCAGTGCATACTGACTGTGGTAGTGCCTGCAATTATTTCAGCAGTACATACTGACTGTGGTGGTACCTGATATGATAATAGCTGTGTATACTGACTGTGCTGGTAGCTGCTATGATTACAGCAGTGCATACTGACTGTGGCACTACCTGCTATGATTACATCAGTGCATACTCTGGTGGTACCTGCTTAAACTACAGCAGTGCGTACTGACTGTGGTTGCACCTGCTATTATTACAGCTGTGCATACTGTGGTGGTACCTGCTATGATTCAGCTGTGCATACTGACTGTGGTGGTCCCTGCTATGGTTGCAATAGTGCATACTGTGGTGGCACCTGCTATGATTACTGAAGTGCTTACTGACTGTTGTGGTAACTGCTATGATTACAGCGGTGCATACTGACTATGGTGGCACCTGCTTTCACTCCAGTAGTGCGTACTGATTGAGGTGGTACCTGCTATGATTACAGCAGTGAATAATAACTGTGGTGGTACCTGCTATGATTACAGCAGTGCATACTAACTGAGGTGGTCCCTGCTTTTATTACAGCGGTGCATATTGTGGTGGCACCTATGATTACAGCAGTGCATACCGACTGTGGTGGTACCTGCAATCATTTCAGCAGTGCATAATGACTGTGGTGGTACCTGATATGATTATAGCTGTGTATACTGATTGTGGTGGTACCTGCTATGATTACAGCAGTGCATACTGACATTGGTGGTACCTGCTATGATTACAGCAGTGCATACTGACTGTGGAAGTGCCTGCAATCATTTCAGCAGTACATACTGACTGTGGTGGTACCTGATCTGAAAATAGCTGTGTATACTGACTGTGGTGGTACCTGCTATGATTACAGCAGTGCATACTGACTGTGGCACTACCTGCTATGATTACATCAGTGCATACTCTGGTGGTATCTGCTTTAACTACAGCAGTGCGTACTGACTGTGGTTGCACCTGCTATTATTACAGCTGTGCATACTGTGGTGGTACCTGCTATGATTCAGCTGTGCATACTGACTGTGGTGGTCCCTGCTATGGTTGCAATAGTGCATACTGTGGTGGCACCTGCTATGATTACTGAAGTGCTGACTGTTGTGGTAACTGCTATGATTACAGCAGTGCATACTGACTATGGTGGTACCTGCTTTCACTCCAGTAGTGCGTACTGATTCAGGTGGTACCTGCTATGATTACAGCAGTGAATAATAATTGTGGTGGTACCTGCTATGATTACAGCAGTGCATACTAACTGAGGTGGTCCCTGCTATTACAGCGGTGCATATTGTGGTGGCACCTGCTATGATTACAGCAGTGCATACCGACTGTGGTGGTACCTGCAATAATTTCAGCAGTGCATAATGACTGTGGTGGTACCTGATATGATTATAGCTGTGTATACTGATTCTTGTGCTACCTTCTATGATTTCAGCAGCGCATACTGACATTGGTGGTACCTGCTTTCCCTCCAGCAGTGCGTACTAATTGTGGTGGCACCTGCTATGATTACAGCAGTTGAATCTGACTGTTGCGGTACCTGCTATGATTACAGCAGTGCATAATGTTGTTTCCTGCATTAACTACAGCAGCGCATACTGACATTGGTGGTACCTGCTTTCACTCCATCAGTGCGTACTGATTGTGGTGGTACCTGCTATTATTACAGCAGTGCATAACTATGGTGGTACCTGCTATGATTACAGCAGTGCATACTGACTGTCGTGTTCCCTGCTATGGTTACAGCAGTGCATACTGTGGTGTCACCTGCTATGATTACAGAAGTGCATAATGACTGTTGTGGTACCTGTACTGATTTCAGCAGTGCATACTGACTGGGGAGGTACCTGCTTTCACTGCAGCAGTACGTCCTGATTGTGGTGGTACCTGCTATGATTACAGTGGATACTGACTGTGGCGGTACCTGCTATGATTACAGCAGTGCATACTGTTGTGGTTCCTCTTTTAACTACAGCAGTGCATACTGACTTTGGTGGTACCTGCTTTCACTCCAGCAGTGTGTACTGATTGTGGTGGTACCTGCTATGTTTACAGCAGTGCATAATAACTGTGGTGGTACCTGCTATGATTACAGCAGTGCATACTGACTGTGGTGGTCCCTGCTATGATTACAGCAGTGCATATTGCGGTGGCACCTGCTATGATTACAGCAGTGCATACTGACTGTGGTAGTACCTGCAATCATTTCAGCAGTGCAAACTGACTGTGGTTGTACCTGCTATGATTATAGCTGTGTATACTGATTGTGGTGGTACCTGCTATGATTACAGCAGTGCATACCGACCGTGGTGGTACCTGCAATCATTTCAGCAGTGCACAATGACTGTGGTGGTACCTGATATGATTATAGCTGTGTATACTGATTGTGGTGGTACCTGCTATGATTACAGCAGTTGATACTGACTGTTGCGGTACCTGCTATGATTACAGCAATGCATACTGACTATGGTGGATACCTGCTATGATTACAGCAGTACATACTGACTATGGTGGTACCTGCTATGATCACATCACTGCATACTGACTGGTGGTAAAATGCGATAAGAGCAGTGCATACCGTGGTTGTACCTGCTATGATTACAGCAGTGCATACTGTGGTGGTATCTGCTGTGATACAGCAGTGCATACTGACTGTGGTGGTACCTGATTTCACTACAGCTGTGCATACTGACTGGTGGTACCTGCTATGATAACAGCAGTGCATACTGTGGTGGTACCTTCTTGAACTCCAGCAGTGCTTACTGTGGTGGTACCTGCTATGATTACAGCAGTGCATACTGACTGTGGTGGCACCTTATATGATTACAGAAGTGCATACTGACTGTTGTGGTATCTGCAATTTCAGCAGTGCATACTGACTGTGGAGGTACCTGCTTTCACTCCATCAGTGCGTAGTGATTGTGGTGGTACCTGCTATGATCACAGCAGTGAATAATAACTGTGGTGGTACCTGCTGTGATTACAGCAGTGCATACTGACTGTGGTGGTCCCTGCTTTTATTACAGCAGTGCAAATTGTGGTGGCACCTGCTATGATTACAGCAGTGCATACTGAGGTAGTACCTGCAATCATTTCAGCAGTGCATACTGACAGTCGTGTTCCCTGCTATGGTTACAGCAGTGCATACTGTGGTGGCACCTGCTATGATTACAGAAGTGCATAATGACTGTTGTGGTACCTGTACTGATTTCAGCAGTGCATACTGACTGTGGAGGTACCTGCTTTCACTGCAGCAGTGCGTCCTGATTGTGGTGGTACCTGCTATGATTACAGTGGATACTGACTGTGGCGGTACCTGCTATGATTACAGCAGTGCATACTGTTGTGGTTCCTCTTTTAACTACAGCAGTGCATACTGACTTTGGTGGTACCTGCTTTCACTCCAGCAGTGTGTACTGATTGTGGTGGTACCTGCTATGTTTACAGCAGTGCATAATAACTGTGGTGGTACCTGCTATGATTACAGCAGTGCATACTGACTGTGGTGGTCCCTGCTATGATTACAGCAGTGCATATTGCGGTGGCACCTGCTATGATTATAGCAGTGCATACTGACTGTGGTAGTACCTGCAATCATTTCAGCAATGCAAACCGACTGTGGTTGTACCTGATATGATTATAGCTGTGTATACTGATTGTGGTGGTACCTGCTATGATTACAGCAGTGCATACCGACCGTGGTGGTACCTGCAATCATTTCAGCAGTGCACAATGACTGTGGTGGTACCTGATATGATTATAGCTGTGTATACTGATTGTGGTGGTACCTGCTATGATTACATCAGTTGATACTGACTGTTGCGGTACCTGCTATGATTACAGCAGTGCATACTGTTGTAGTTCGTGCTTTAACTACAGCAGTGCATACTGACTTTGGTGGTACCTGCTTTCACTCCATCAGTGCGTACTGATTGTGGTGGTACCTGATATTATTACAGCAGTGCATAATAACTGTGGTGGTACCTGCTATGATTACAGCAGTGCATACTGACTGTGGTGGTCCCTGCTATGATTACAGCAGTACATATTGTGGTGGCACCTGCTATGATAACAGCAGTGCATACTGTGGTGGTACCTGCTTTAACTACAGCAATGCATACTGACTGCGGTGGTACCTGCTATTATTACAGTAGTGCATGCTGACTGTGGTGGTTCCCTGCTATGGTTACAGCAGTGCATACTATGGTGGCACCTGCTATGATTACAGAAGTGCATACTGATTGTTGTGGTAGCTGCAATGATTTCAGCAGTGCATACTGACTGTGGAGGTATCTGCTTTGACTGCAGCAGTGTGTCCTGATTGTGGTGGTACATGCTATGATTACAGTGGATACTGACTGTGGCGGTACCTGCTATGATTACAGCAGTGCATACTGTTGTGGTTCTTTTTTTAACTACAGCAGTGCACACTGACATTGGTGGTATCTGCTTTCACTCCAGCAGTGTGTACTGATTGTGGTGGTACCTGCTATGATTACAGCAGTGCATAATAACTGTGGTGGTACCTGCTATGATTACAGCAGTGAATATTGCGGTGGCACCTGCTATGATTACAGCAGCGCATACTGACAATGGTGGTACCTGCTTTCACTCCAGCAGTGCGTACTGATTGTGGTGGTACCTGCTATGATTACAGCAGTTGATACTGACTGTTGTGGTACCTGCTGTGATTACAGCAGTGCATACTGTTGTCGTTCCTGCTTTAACTACAGCAGTGCATACTGACTGTGGTGGTACCTGCTATGATTACAGTAGTGCGTACTGACTCTGTTGGTAACTGCTATGATAAGACAATTGCATATTGACAGTGGTGGTACCTGCTATGATTAGAGCAGTACATACTGTGGTGGAACCTGTTTTCACAACTGCTGTGCACACTGACTGTGGTGGTACCTGCAATGATTTCAGCAGTGCATACTGACTGTGGAGGTACCTGATATGATTATAGCTGTGGATACTGACTGTGGTGGTACCTGCTATGATTACAGTAGTGTGTACTGACTGTGTTGGTAACTACTTTGTTAACAGAAGTACATACAGACTACGGTGGTACCTACTTTGATTACAACATTGCATACTGACTGGTCGTAGCCGCTTTCACTGCATCAGTGCCTAATGACTGTGGTGGCACCTGCTATGATTACAGCAGTGCGTACTGACTGTGGTGGTTACTGCTATGATTAGAGCAGTGCATATTGGCCCCTGCCACCATCATCCAAAATAAGTTGTGCCGCGCCGTGTATTCACCACAAGTTGGGTGTAGGGGGTCAGAGGGTTGTTACGGCCATGTGGGCGCTCCGGCCGGGTCAGTGGTCGGAGTTGGCCCATAGAGTCGTCGCTGCAACCGCAGGATCCTTCGTGATCATTGGCTCTATCGAAGGGGTTGTGTTTCGCATGCTAGTAGACACAGGGGCATCCGCAACCATCATTTTGGAAGTCATTTTTAACAATCTTGATTTTAAGCTTTTGTGACTGCAGAAACCATGACGTTTCTATCGCAACACAAGCAATCGTCATCAGATGGTGGTAGGAATCCTGTGCCTGGCTGCCTCACCCTAGGGTAAGTGTGCAAAGCTAGAGAAGGAATTTGTACATAAATGTAATTGTGAGAGATTAGCATGTCAATGTGAGAAGGTCCCCAGCCACCAGAGGTGGTGGGAATCCTGTGCCTTGGCTGCCTCACAGATATTTTGCCTGGTGATGTACTCGGAGAGTCAGAAATAACACTGAAACAGGCAGGTAGGATGGAAACATCACAGTAATTTAAGACTTTACTTGTTTAATAACGTCCTTCCAATGATTGCTCAGTTTGTATCCATCTTCTCGGTTGAAGTTATGTCTATATTTCTGGATGGCTTCATGAACAAACCTTTGATAGTAGCCCGAAGGTTTGCAGAGCACCTTGGTCTCGGAAAAATAATATCATGAGAGCCCACAGCGTTATAGCAATGGTCAGCGGAGGTATTAGTTCTGCCGTGGTTCAGATCTGCTTTGTGCTCGCGAACACGGTCCGAGACATGACGTTTCGTTTCCCCAATGTAACAATCATCACAGGTGCAACTTAATTTGTTGACTCCAGGATATTGCATGTCAGGAATGACATCCTTCACAGATGGGATTAGATCACGGATTTTGTGTACTGTACTGAATCGGACCTGGATCTTGTGTTTGTTTAAGATTTTGGAAATCTTTTTGGTAACGCCTGCTATATATGGTAACGTGATGGTTTTGATCGGCATCTCAGGGGGTTGTTTCTCCATGGTTGGAGAAGCAGCTTTGTGGATAATGCGGTCCGAATATCCATCCATCTTAAGGGCCTGGTGTACGTGTTCCAGTTCACTGGCTAGGTGGTGTTGGTCAGAAATGCAGTGGGCCCTATGGTGTAGTGTTATGATGAGGGAATTCTTCTGTGCCAGATGGTGGTAGGAATCAGGTTTCAGATAGGAATCTGTGTGGGTGGCTTTCATGTAGACGGAGTATTGTTGTATATATAGGCCTTTTTCCAAAATATATATTAAGAATATTTCTGCCATTTTTAAAATAATAATTGATAAAATAAATAAATAAACACCCTCAAACCCGCTACCTCCCACAAACACCAAGCATCTGGAGGTCGTAAAAGGCAATTAAATAATCAACTCCAGGGCAAAGGTAGGTTAACGACGATCTGCAAAATCTCCAGATTGCCAAAGGACCACATGCCATGACCTGCTTGGCACTTTGGACAGTTCACAAACAAATATCCAGAATCACAGGCGCGGACACAGAGCACAGGGCAAACGGACATTATAACTGATATATATTTTGTACAGAAAAAGTTGAAGCTTGGCTATGAGAATAAGTCGACGTTATAGACTGCAGTATTCCTTATATAATAATAATAGTAATAATACATTTTATTTGTGAGCGCTTTTCTGAATACTCAAAGACACTTTACATAAAATCATAAAAGCAGCAAAAACAACATCAAATGGTAAAAAAACGAAAAACACATCAAACTTAGCTAAACATTAAAAGCAATTTTTAAAAGGTGAGTTTTAGTCAATGATTTGAACGCTGGAAGGTCGGTGCAGTCACGGATTTGTTTTGGGAGAGAGTTCCAAAGTGAGGGGGCAGCGATAGAGAAGGCTCTGTCGCCCCAGGTTCGATGCTTGGTCCTGAGAGGTGGAGTCAGGAGGTTGGTGTCAGATGAGCGAAGACTACGGGATGGGTTGTGGCGGTGGAGCAGGTCAGTGAGGTAGGATGGGGCCTGGTTATGAAGGGCTTTATGTGTGAGGAGGATTTTTAATTGAATTCGCTGTGGGACCGGGAGCCAATGGAGGTTCTGGAGGACATGGGTAATGTGGTCACCGGTGCGGGTGTGAGTGAGCAGACGAGCAGCACAGTTGTGGATGAACTGGAGTTTATTTAATGTTTTGTTTGAGGTGCTGTATAGGATGCTGTTGCAGTAATCGATTCTGGAGGTGATGAAGGCGTGGATGAGGGTTTCTGCAGCGGAGAAAGAGAGTGATGGGCGAAGTCTGGAGATGTTTTTGAGGTGAAAAAAGACATTTCTGGTGATTTGTTTTACGTGGTGTTCAAAGGAGAGATTATTGTCAAAAATGACTCCAAGGTTGCGACTTTGAAGGGATGGAGACAGGGTGTAGGGGTCGACAGTGACGGAGAAACTGCGAATGGATTTAGTGATAGTTTGGGACCGATGATGCTCATATCTGTTTTGTCGCAGTTAAGTTTAAGGAAACTGGTGTGCATCCACGATTTAATGTCAGCGAGGCAGTTAGACAGAGTGGAGTGGGTGGCGGAGGTGATGGATTTGGTGGAGATGTAGAGCTGGACATCATCAGCATAGCAGTGAAAGTTAAGACCATGGTGGCGAATGACGTTGCCAAGGGGAAGCAGGTATAGTATGAAGAGCAAAGGACCAAGCACCGAGCCCTGGGGGACACCTTGGGACAACGGAGCGGTGGAGGAGGTGCAGTTGTTGATGTGGATGAACTGTTGTCTGTCGGTGAGATAAGATTGGAGCCAGGAGAGGGCGGTACCAGTGATGTTGAGCGTAGATTTGAAGCGAGAGAGAAGAATGGTGTGGTTGATAGTGTCAAAAGCTGAAGTGAGGTCCAGGAGGATGAGGATGCTGAGGTGATCAGAGTCTGCGGAGAGGAGGATGTCGTTGGTAACTCTGAGCAGGGCTGTTTCAGTGCTGTGTTGTGAACGGAAGCCGGATTGAAATGGTTCAAACAGGTCATTTGAGGAGAGGTGGGTTTTGAGTTGTTTGGCGACAGTGCGTTCCAGTATCTTAGACAGAAAGGGGAGATTGGAAATGGGCCGAAAGTTTGACATAATGTTGGGGTCAAGTCCAGGTTTTTTGAGAATGGGGGTTACAGCAGCCAATTTGAGTGAACATGGGATTGAGCCAGAGCTGAGAGAGGAGTTAATGATTTTTGTGATGAGTGTGGAGATAGCTGGTAAACAGTCTTTGATGAGGTGGGATGGGATGGGGTCCAGGACACATGCTGATGTTTTCATCCCTGTCAAGATTTTAAACAGCTCCCCCGGCGACACTGGGGAGAACTGAGACAGTGGCTGAGAGGTGTGGTGGGGGGAACAAATGATGGGATGACAGAGCAGACAGTGGTAGCAGAAGAAGAGTACAGGTTGGTGTAAATGGTGTCAATTTTGGTCTGAAAGAATGATAGAAAGGTGTTGCATTTATCAGTTGTGAATAAGTTGACGATATTGTCACTGGGTTTGAGAAGTTTATTTACTGTGTAGAAAAGAGCCTTTGGGTTGGTAGAACCAGAATGTATGAGGTGTGAGTAGTAGGTGGACCGGGTAGTGTTAAGAGCTTCCTTATACTGCTGAAGGTAATCTGTGTAAGCTTGTAGACGAACAGTTAAACCAGTTTTCTTATGGAGCCTTTCAAGCTGATGCTTACGGGATTTCATTTTGTGCAGAATAGGAGTGTACCAGGGAGCAGAGTGAGTGAATGAGACAGTTTTAGTTTTGATGGGAGCCAGATGATCGAGACTGGTGGAAAGTATTTCATTGTAGTAATTGGTAAGGTCGGAAGGGTTGTCAGTCACGGGTGGGGGGGAAGAGGATATTTTGCTGGCAAGAGAGGCTGAAAGGGCAGGACTAGAGATGGATTTAAGATTTCTGAAAGAAATTGTCCTTTTGTCCTTGGTTGTAGAAATGGGGAGATCAATGTTCATGGCGATTGCCATGTGGTCCGAGATGTTGAGGTTGTGGGGCTCGGGGAGCAGTATGGTGAGACCAGTAGAGCAGACCAGATCCAAAATGTGACCACGGCTGTGGGTCGGAAAGTTGACATGTTGGGTTAAATTGAAGCAGTGTAGCAGTTCCAGGAATTCAGTAGCAAATTTACAGTCACTGTCAATGTGGATGTTCAAATCTCCCAGGAGCAGTACAGAAGGTGAGATGGCAGATAACTGAGTTAAAAAGTCAGAAAAGTCAGAGAGAAAGGAAGGATTTGGTTTGGGGGGTCGGTAGATTATGGCAGTGACCAGAGGAGTGGGACCAGAGAGTTTGAAAGTGATGTGTTCAAAGGACTGAACAGCAGGGATAGAGATGGTGGATGTTTTAATGTCCTTTCTGTACACTGCAGCGACACCACCTCCCCGCCCCTCATATCAGGGTTTGTCCATGTATGTATATCATGTAGGTGTAGTCTGGTTGAGTGCTACTGCATAACGAGGAGAGAACTCCTGGCCATTGTGAATTTTGTCCAGCAATTTGCCCATACTTGTACGGACGAAAATTTGCAATGTGGTCTGACCACACAGCACTACAATACTCGTTACATTTCGACCAACCCTCTGGTCAAATTAACCTTATGGCGGGACCCTGGGGTTCCATAAGCCCTCGGCTCTCGCATAAACTGCGTTGCGACGTCATTTTATGTCTGTTGAAGGCGAACGACATGGCAATCTATTCCTCTCGACGAGCTCTACACGATGCGCTGATCAAAGTTTAAAAATTTTGTTTATGACTACGGCATTCGTCCTCGCTGAGCTTGGATGACATGACAGCAGCATGATCCGCACCAGGTGGGTTGTGGCGTTTATGTGCGCGGTGGGACGGAGTCACCAAAAATAATTTTATTACGATTTTGACCCCGGGGTCTCGCCATAAAGTTCAAATGTCCAGGTGGATTGAGAGGCCGCAATAATTTTTCTATGAGGTGTTCCATAGGAAGGAGTTGCACCACACCAATGCGGATGCTTTATCGCGTCTGCCCGAGGCAAGTACTTTTGCATGTGCTAAGGGCTCGCCTAGGTGTAAACCACTCTCACCTGATGCGGCGTGCCTCACAGCACCTGTGCACATGCGGGAAGGCAAACCAGACCCTCCCCTGGCCGATCGTGATTTAGGACGAGATCAAGAGAAATGGCGTCGATTACAAAGGGAAGATGAGACCCATGATTTCATTCGAGCCATAGCTAAATCCAGCCCAGAACAGGACAGGCCTCCAACAGCTTTGACATTCTTAGATTACAAAGGGCTGTTGATTCTTTGGGAGATCGACACACAGTCCTACTGTGTCGTCGTGCCAACCTCCATACGCAAAAATTGGTGGTGGAGGTGCATGGCCGCTGCCTCCTGCATTTGGGGGAGCTGAAAACACTTTACACCATTAAAACATTATTTCTGGCCGGGCATGATGGCAGATATTCGTACATGGACGGCCTCATGCATAGAATGTGCACGGTGGAAACCACCAGCGTCCCCGGTCAAAGTTCCCCTACGGTCAATCGAGGTTTAGCAGGTCAATGAGTTGGTGGCCCTGGATATATTGAGACCCCTACCTCCTACCGATAGAGATCACAAATATCTGCTAGTAGGAGTTGAGTATTTCACGCGATGGCTGGTAGCATGGCCCCTGGAAGATCAAACTGCTCAGTCAATAGCCAAAGCTTTTGTTCAGGGATATGTTATGGACAAAGGTGACCCTGAAAAACTTCTAACAAACAAGGGTAGACATTTTTCCTCAACTGATACAGGAAGTGTGCGACATCCTAGGCACTAAGAAAGTGCGCACTTCTCCATACCACCCACAAACTGATGGGATGGTGGAACAACTAAATCGCACTATCACTTCCATGCTGTCAGATGCTCAATGAGTCTCAGACAGACTGGGAATTACACAGAGGCAGGGTCCTGGCAGCATACTGGTTAGCCCCACATGCATCGACGGGATACTCCCCATTTTATTCAATGTATAGTAGGGAGCCTGACCCTCCTATCGAGCGCCAGCCTTGACCTCCCAGCTGGGGCTGCAAAATGGCCAATAGCGGTGTGACGTGTCATGCAGCAGTGGGAGACAGTGAGGAAGGCGGCACAAACTGCAGTGGCTTCTGCCCATTACGCGAATGAACGGGTCAGGCAAAAGGGAGTGATGCCCCTGCCTTTAAAAGTGGGAGAGCGTGGCTACACTGTCCACTGGTCCCCTTAGTGACCTCGCCAAAAATACACCATCCGTGGCAGGGCCCTGTAAATGTGGAGATTCTCAGGCACCAATTTGTATGTATGGGTCCAATTGGAACGCCAGTGATGGTGTGTGGACCCCGCCAGTCTAAAGCCGGACCGGTCAAAGCCTTACCACAGACGTGCCACTACACTCGGAAGAATACCCACAACACTCACCAAAACCGGGTTATTGTGAACACCTGCACTTTCACCCCTTCACTCACCTTTAACATCACTGCCGAGGTCAGGGAAGTCACTTGCCGCAATGAACCAACCTCAAGAAGGTTGCCTTCCTTGCCCAGGGCCGCCCGTGACCAAGGAGGTAAAACAGCATCCGACTGAGTTGCAGGCCCGGTGACCCAGACACGGGCCCCTGTGATGCAAGACCACGGGACTGCAGATAGAAACGACATTGTCGTTTTTCACATCGGAGGATGTTCATCAGTTGTTTGCATGTCGTGGTTGGGGGGTCCGATTGACCCCTTGTGTGTACCGTCTTGTCTTACAGTTATTTGTTTGTTGCTATCTTAGATTCTGTTCTGTATACAGGTGTTGTGCGGTGCAGGACGACTCGTAGACTGAACTCTTAGTAAGGGCTTGCGCCGGTTTATTAACAGGGGTAACAAAACACACCAGTGGTAGGTGTTCCTACACTTGGTTCTTCAGGCGGACCTCAGGCTCTATCTATTCCTAGCCTGGGCTATCTTTTGGGATCTCTCACTCGAGTCAGGAAGGGGGCTCATCCAACACCGCCCGACCGAGGAGAGCAGCACCCCACGTAAACTTAGCCGGCTCTTGCAGACTTCTCTGAGCCCTAACCCTGGCTATATCTTCGGCTGGGGATCAGCCAACACTGTCCGGTCATGAGCAGGAGAGACCTTTTCAGATGCTCACCATCCAGGGCTCCCACAATGACCCTGCTTTCATCACGAGGTCCCCCTTAAGTATATCCCGTGACATGATGTCATCGTGCCTCACAGCCCTCATGACGTCATGTCGTCATACTACTCCTGTACATTACCCCCCCCGTGAAAAAAATCAGCCGTCCTGGCTGTCAACTATACGAAAGCAGAGCCCCATCCAACCCGGTGAGCAGGCATCAACCAATAACAACAATAACAACAATGTGAAAGCAAGTGTGAAGGCGGAACCGCCTGCGGGGGAACCAAAGGTGAATGTTAAGGCAGAATGACAAATTAGGAAGGCCGGTCATCTCACGAAGCAATGCGCCGATTACGATGGCGACGGCTGGAACCCGATGACAATGGGCCCAGACGGAGGCGGTCTGTGGAACCGAATGCTCCTTGAGCGCGTCTGAGCCGCCGGTCCGCTCCCACATGCGGTGTCGGTCGTCGGGGCAGGCGGAGCATCAGCCGGCGACAGGCCCGTCGCCGGGGCTCCAACAGGAAGAGGCGGTGCCTCCAGAGCTACTCGGGGAGGTTCTGTGAGTGCACAGACAGAGTGTTTAACTTGTGCATCATCCTGGCCCGCTCAGGAAATGGAGATGAATCAACAGGGCTAGGTGGCACATCTTTTTTCAGCCGAGATGGGTGGACAATCCAGTGCCGGCGACCTCCAAACCTCAACAGGGCCCTGCCAAGGGCGATGTAATTTTTGGGAAGTTCCAACAGGCACTTGGGGACAATGAAGCCATGCTTTTTACCCTTTTTCCCACGGAAGCCCGGAGCCCTGATGCTTCGGAAAGCGCTCGTTAGCCGCTTGCCGGCTGGCCGAATTATCAACGGCCGCCTGCCGTGCCTCCCGCAGTCTTTCAAGTGCGGCTTTCATTGGAGCGGGCACTGTGGATCCCTTCTTCGAGAATCCCAGGTCCATTTGTACCTGAATCGGGGGTTCTGAATCTCGACCGTGCAAACATGATGCCTTGAATAAAGGTGTCAGTTTTTGTGCCAGTTAAAAGGGTAAAACCTATTACTATATCTTGTTACTGGCAAAGGAGGTCTCATAATGTAAATGCTCACCCCGAGCCCTCAATACTCTGATAGTGTGCTGTTTTTGAGTTGTACGCCTTTTGGCGTCTTCTGGTCCAACACCAGTGGAGACTAGGCTCTAAGAAAAGCCGTCTCGGGTGTGGACCAATCAAATTCAAGGACAGTGCATATTATTATCAGAGTTGTCTCTTTTGTTTGCATTTTGACTGCTTGTGTTGTGGTTATTGCAAACATGATGCCTTGAATAAAGGTGTCAGTTTTTGTACCAGTTAAAAGGGTAAAACCTATTACTATTAACTAAAAAGGCGAGAAACCCGTTGAGGCATGAGGGGGCAGCCTGTACGCTGCTTGGACCCCCGGAATGAAGAAGTCCCAGTCCGACTGGGACGTGCTCACATGGTGGCACATGGACGTGAGGGTGTGGTTCAATCGTTCGACCATCCCATCGGACTGAGGGTGATAGGGCGAGGCGTGACTTTTCTTGGTGCCAAGGTCACAGACCTCCTTGAGCAGTCGTGAAGAGATATTACGGCCCTGGTAGGTTAACAGTTCGGGAGCACCCTTGTTGAGAACGTAACCCTGCACAAACACCTCGGTGATGGACGAGCCCGTTTGGTCCACCAAAGGCTACGCCATAGGCCAACGTGTGAGGTATTCAACACCCACCAAGAAGTACTTGTGGCCCTGTTGGGATGTTGAGAATGGGCCCAAAATGTCGAGTTCCACGAGCTTATTAACACGAGAAACCCGGATGGACTGCAGCGGGGCCCAATCACGGCCAACTGGGGCCTTCCGCCGCGCACAATCGTAGCAACCTTTCAACAGGAGTGCCACGTCGCTCTCCACACCTGGCCAGTAGTAATTTTGCTTTAGCATTCAAATAAGTCTAATGGTAACCAAGGTGCATGAGTTTCTCGTGAATGGCTCAGGTCAATTATCCTCGCAGCGCAGTGGGCACGACTACACAATATCGCTCCAGTTCTGTATCCCAATGCATAAGGAGGCCGTTGTGCACAGCGACGACCGGAGTGGCTGACGGAGCTGAACTCCGGGCGCTCAGCCCAACACGGCGTCACCGCCTCAGCAGAGAGGAGTCCTCCATCTGCAATTTAGCCCAATCATCCCGAGGGAGACCCAGGCCAAAATCAGCAGGCAACAACACACCTGGAGGGGGGGCCGTGTCGGCCATTGTGATCAACTTAGCCGTGGTGTCAACTGGGGCCCTGCAGCGACTCGAACCCATGGTACACGCGCACCCGCCCTCCATAGGCAACCTGGACAGCCCATCAGCATTTCCATGCTGTGCCCCCTTCCTGTTGATGATGTCAAAGGTGTACTCCTGCAGCACCTCGAGCCAGTGGGACAGCTGACCCGAGGGCTGATCGATCCGCAATGAATATTGCAGGGCCGCATGGTCAGTCCGCACAGTGAACTGCCTGCCATACAAATAGGGCCTATACAGTTGTACAAATAACACAATGGCAAGCAGCTCCCTCCGAGTCACACAATACCTATGTTCAGCGGGGGACAAAACGCGACTGCCATACAAGACGACTTTTTCCACACCATTGACCACCTGTGCCAGGACAGCCCCAATGCCTGTGTTGCTGGCGTCAGTGTCAAGTACGAAGGGCATGGAAAAGTCGTAGTACCCCAAGGGCGGCGCATCCGCCAAGGATATTTGAAGTGCTACAAAGGCCGCTTCCTCCTCTTTGCCCCAGCAAAAATTTTGACCCTTCGCAAACAGTGCATGCAGCGGCTTCGCCACCATGGCAAAATCGCACACAAAGCTGCGATAATACGAGGCGAAGCCAACGAAGCTGCACACTTCAGCGACAGATGTGGGAGTCGGCGACGCCCGAATGCAAACTGTCTTTTCAGGATCTGTGGTGACCACCTGACGCACTAACAATATGGCCAAAAATACTTCACCGATGGCTGTAACAAATGGCACTTTTGTGGTTTTAATTTTAAGCCCGCAGCACGTACTTTGACAAAGACCGACTCAAGACGACGCAAGTATTCGTCAAACGTATGGCTGAATGCAATGACGTCGTCCAAGTAAATTAAGCAAGATTCCCATTGCAGACCCGCCAAAACCATCTCCATGAGACGTTGGAAGGTGGTCGGGGCTGAATAGAAGCCCGTAGGAAGCCGATTAAATTAGAACAGCCCCTGGGGTGTGCGGAACGCTGTCTGGGGTCTAGAGGCCTCGTCCAACGGCAATTGCCAGAAGCCTGAGAGCAAGTCTAGGGTCTAAAAGAACCACGCACCCTGAGGGCGTCGAGGGAATCATCCATGCGGGGCAGGGGATAGGCATCAGCCACCGAAACCTTGTTTAATTTCCGGAAATCGACGCAGAAACAGAGACTCCCATGCTGTTTCGTGACTAGCACAATGGGGGCGCCCCAAGGGCTAGTAGAAGGTGAGATAATTTCTGCTGCCAACAACGACCAAATGGACATGATCTTTTTCTTTAGGGCTGAAACGATGCAAATTTAGCCAAATAGGGGGCGAATTTCTTGTGTCTATGCGATGTTCCAATAGGGTCGTACGTCCAATATCGAATTTACTCCGACTAAATACATCGGTGAACCGTTCAATGAGCGCACAGAGCCACTGTTTCTCCTCAGGGGACAATAGAGCATTCTCCTGACACAGCGCATCAATCCAAGACGCGTCAATCTTCCCATCCTGCATCACGCTCGCCACAACTCCCCCAGCCGGCACGGCGTCATTGAGTGGAGGAGCTGGGGTTGCGTGCGCCAAAACGGTGCCAGCCGGAATTATCACCTGTGAAGAGCCTGAATTGAGGATCTGTAAAAAGGGGTCCTGGTCCATTGACACGGCCGTCAGGGCACCCACCAAACAGGACGTCCTCGAAAAGTAATTAGAGGGAGAAAGAAGAATGCTCGTCTCTGATACTTATAGATCTTGAACAAGTCAAGATCTATAAGTACAATGGGGTCATCCTGGATTCAAAACTTAATTTTGAAGATCACATTGATTATATTGGTAAAAAGACAAAAATAATCATTGGTTTTCTGTATCGACACAAGCACTGCTTCCCCCCAATGTTCCGTTTGGAATTGATAAAAGCTACCATACTGCCTCTACTTGACTACTGTGACATCGTTTATAAATCAGCCCCAAGTACTGTACTGAAGAAGCTTGATTCCATCTATCACTCGGCCTTAAGATTTGCATTGAACTGCCCATATAGGACTCACCACTGTGATCTCTACATTGGGTCAAACTCAACATCTCTTAATGTTCGACGGCTTGTGCACCAGATCTTATTTATTCACGATGTACTTACAAAAAAATCTGCAGACTACCTACTGGATCTCCTCTCTGTTTCAAAGAACAAATTTGACCTCAGGTCTTCGCTCATTTACCAGCTTCACATTCCCTATTGCCATACAAAAACCGGAGGAAGGGCCTTTGCTATTGATGCCCCCAGGGTCTGGAATGCTATGCCAATAAACTGCAACTTGAATTACTACCTATGAGATCTTCACTCAAAACTGCTCTAGAGGAGTTGTACACCCCTAGCTGCCACTGCTATTCAGTGGCCTAAAATATGGCTCTAGATTTTGGTGTTATAATTTATTTATGTAGTTTATTGTTAAAAATTCGGTCACAGTCCCTATGATCACTGTTACATTGCATTTATGGCTTTTATTTTGGTGATTTCGAAAACGTTTTTTGTTTTGGCCATGTTTTTGTTTATTGTAGTACGGAGTTAGACTGATGGCCTTAATCTTAGTTGTCTTGTGGTTGTTGTTATTTGACTTGCATCCCACTGGGATTTTTGCACACAGCGTTGGTGTACGGTGCTATTTCAGGAATATTTTGATGTTTTTTTCCTGGATTTTCTGTTTGCACAGTCACGTAATCACTTTAAGATGTTTTTCTTGTTCATGTTTTTGTTTGTTGCGGTTGCACCCGATTCAAGAGCCGAATGGCTCACAGGGCTATACCAAATAAATGAACTATGAACTAACTATGATCTGGTGACTGCAAATCCAGGGGATTGCGCAACCTCAGGCGTACTAAAATTTGTGACCCAAGTGGAATGGTCATAGAATCCCTGGACAAAGCCCATACACTGGCGACAAGGGGGGACAACACGGTGGGAAAATGCAGAAAGTGCAACCGACGGCCGTATGGGATCTCCACACAACCTTGGTCAATGAGAATACGAATGGGCATCTTTGCCAAGAAATCCGTCCCCAAAAGGCATGGCACCGCCAACTCTTTTGAGACGAGAATGGGCCCCTCCAATTCGATATCGCCAATCCTGATCGAGGCGGCAATGTGGCCGAAAATGCCCAAACTACCACCATTGGTGGCAACACAAGTCCCTTGAACTGGCCGTAATGGACCAATGCTATGTGGCAACAACCCGAAAATACATTCGGATATAATAGTGGCCAACGCACCCGTGTCCACCAAAACCCGTACTTCCACTCCCTGGACATAACCAGCGACCGCAGGGGAACCCGCCGTGGCTGCTACAACCCGAGGCGTGAGTGCATTGCATTGATGGACCCACCTAGGCCACCCAGCGAATGGTAACGAACGAGCACGGGGCGAAGCAGAGCACTTAGTGATGGCCGGGTGATCATGAACTATAACCCCGCTAGATGAGTGAGGTGAGGGGAGCGGCCGAGTGATCGATGCCTCGCGACTCGCCTGGGGCCCGGATGATGACGCTGACGTGGAGCCGGAGGATGATGAGGGCCTGCTGAAGGCCCCGGGGGCGTTATGGCAGCCTAACGCGATGTGGCTTTGCTGACCACAGCAGAAGCAGGCAGTGGACGCCGACCCCTGCGAGCGAGGAGCCCTCGTCCGCCACCGTTGCTCTGGCCGGCGGCTCCCGGCACCTCTCCCGCGTTGGTCGCCCGCAATGAAGGCAGCGAAGCCATCCTCCCCCTGTGGCGTGGCAGCCCCCGCGGGCACCAGAACCCCCGTGCACGCCGCCACATTGGGCGACTGGCATAGGGCAAGGTGTGCCTGAATGCCCTGCGCCACTCTCAGAGATGAAATGTCGGCCTCCTTGGCGATTGCAAGAACAACTCCCAGCTCCCGCATAGGGAGAGTAACCGCTCAAGAGTCAGCGAGTCCAGCGCCGATCCATCCATGTTGGGGAAAGCTGCCCGTGCCAGCGCCAGCGAGGAGCTGCAGAAGGTGAGCGGTGTCTCGGCTTCCTCTCACCTCCGCATTCAGAACTTGAGGCGCGCACTGGAAGGCGGCTCGAAGATAGCAGCCATCTGAGCATACGCAGCTGGAAGCGTTGCCCTATCCACCGGTGTAATGGATTTAAACGCCACTAAAGCTCTGTCATCCAGTGCTGTGGGGAGCACTTTGAGAGCCTCGTCCATGGGCCACCCTACTGAAAATTACGCTGCATCAAATCGGTCCTGGAAAGCCATCCTATCGCTGCCTGTCGCAATGAACGGGCGTACGGGAGGCAAGCGACGGAGTTTATGGCCGCCAGACGTAATTACGGGTGAGGGCGCACCCACGCCGCTGCAGGAGCCATAGCAACGCCGGGTTGCCGAGTCACATCGGTAATGGCAGCCGGTTGCGGAGTCGTGGAAAAAATGGTGCCCGGTTGCGGAGACACAGAGAAAATGGCACCCGGTTGCGGTGTCGCTGACAAAATGGTGCCTGAATGCTGCGTCGAATCCCGCGGAACAATGGCACCCAACTCCGGAGTCGTGTCCATTATAGAATTGGCACTAAATACGAACGAGGCAGGAGGCGCAATGGCGGGAATCCGCCGTTCCCGCGCTGAAAAAGTGTCGGGTGCACGCGGCTGGGCTCCCACCTCGACCATCATCGCGACGAGCTGCGCGGCGGACTGTAGAAGTTGTCTGAGCTGGCTCGTGAGGATATGCCAGGTGTTCGGCAGCGGTGAGGAGCCACCCACGGCTGCCTCCTTCTCCTGCTCCGGTTGGCCTGGCTCCACGGGGCGCATCTCCGGGGCCCCGGACTCCGGGGACGTTGCGGGAACATCCTCCATGCCGTCTTCATCGTCGAACCTCACCACAGGTAGGTACTTCCTCTTCACCGCCATTTAACATGGCGGCGAAGGCTGGAGACACTTCTGGCACCAGTTGTTGTGTGGTGCAGGACGACTTGTATACTGAACTCTTAGTAAGGGCTTGCGCCAGTTTATTGACACAGGGGTAACAAAACACACCAGAGGTAGGTGTCCCTACACTCGGTTATTCACGCGGACCTCAGGCTCTATTTATTCCTAGCCTGGGCTATCTCTTGGGCTCTCTCACTCGAGTCGGAATGGGGGCTCATCCAACACCCCACGTAATCTTAGCGGGCTCTTGCATACTTCTCTGAGCCCTACCCCTGGCTATATCTTCGGCTCTCCTGCTCGTAGAACCCGGACAGGGGATCAGTCAACACCGTCCGGTCACGAGCAGGAGAAACCTTGATTTGAAGCTTTCGTGACTGCAGGAATCCATACTCTTTGGTTCTTTCGGGAAAGTCACCTAGGTAGAAAAATAGATCACGACGTTTCGATCGCAACACAAGCAATCGTCATCAGGTGGGACAACCACAGCAAGAAAAAAATACTTTTTTTTTGCTATCGAAACGTCGTGATCTATTATTTTTCTACCTACGTGACTTTACCAAACCAAAGAGTAGGAGAGACCTTCTTCAGACGCTCACCATCCCGGGATACCACAACGACCCCTCTTTCGTCATGGGGTACCCCTAAAGTATATCCCGTTACATGACGTCATTGCTTCTCACAGCGCTCATGACGTCACGTCGTCATACTACTCTACACAGGCATTCCACACCTACACACACAAATGTCCAGGACTCCGGTTGAGTCTAAATTGCTTGTTTATTGACCAACAAAAGTGTTTTTTTCTGTCAGGGTTCCCCCAAATCCCTTGTATTTGCACGGGTTGTGTTTAGTCGAGGACGACTTTTTCTTCAGAGGGGGGTAATCTAGTGTTGATACGTGATTCGAGGATAGAAATACTCACGCGATCCAAGGGTAGAGTCTCAGGATGATGTTACGAGGAAAGGGAGAGGTGACATCATGGGGAGAGATGGGGTGATTGGGGCGCTTCTGGAGAAGAGCAGGGTGGACGTGTATGGCGTGCACCGGCACAAAGTAAAGAAAAGTGTTGACTCAAGCTTTATCTGGTAGACTCTATAGATGGATTCTAGATTTGAAGCTTTCGTGACTGCAAGGATTCATACTCTTTGGTTTTATTCGGTAAAGTCATGTAGGTAAAATAAAATAAAAGAAAACAATTAAATCACGACGTTTCGGAGGCAACACAAGCTTCCGTCTTCAGGTGGAAGTCAGCAGTAAATCTGTGTTGAGTACACAGCTCTAGACGATCGGGTTTATATATTGTCGCGGCATCTTTTGAGGAAGATCAACATCTCGATGAGCTGTGACTTCTTATCTCGTTGTCTGTTAAAAGCTCTCACAGATAGGTGAAAATCCTCCCCGTAGAAGTTATTAATTCTAGATTTGAAGCTTTCGTGACTGCAAGGATTCATACTCTTTGGTTTTATTCGGTAAAGTCACGTAGGTAAAATAAAATAAAACAATTAAATCACGACGTTTCGGAGGCAACACAAGCTTCCGTCTTCAGGTGGAATAGTCACAGCAGAAAATCTGTGTTTAGTACACAGCTCTGAGACGATCGGGTTTATATAGTCGTGGGATCTTTTGAGGAAGGTCAGCGTCTCGATGAGCTGTGACTTCTTATCTCGCTGTCTGTTAAAAGCTCTAACAGATAGGTGAAAATCCTCCCCGTAGAGGTTATTAATTCTATATTTTAAGCTTTCGTGACTGCAAGGATTCATACTCTTTGGTTTTATTCGGTAAAGTCATGTAGGTAAAATAAAATAAAAGAAAACAATTAAATCACGACGTTTCGGAGGCAACACAAGCTTCCATCTTCAGGTGGAAGTCAGCAGAAAATCTGTGTTGAGTACACAACTCTGAGACGATCGGGTTTATATATTGTCGCGGCATCTTTTGAGGAAGGTCAGCGTCTCGATGAGCTGTGACCAAAGAGTATGAAACCTTGCAGTCACGAAAGCTTCAAATCTAGAATTAATAACCTCTACGGGGAGGATTTTCACCTATCTGTTAGAGCTTTTAACAGACGAGATAAGAAAAAAATCCAGAAAAACGCATGTCAAAAATGTTATAAATTGATTTGCATTTTAATGAGGGAAATAAATATTTGACCCCCTCTCAATCAGAAAGATTTCTGGCTCACAGGTGTCTTTTATACAGGTAACGAGCTGAGATTAGGAGCACACTCTTAAAGGGAGTGCTCCTAATCTCAGCTTGTTACCTGTATAAAAGACACCTGTCCACAGAAGCAATCAATAAATCAGATTCCAAACTCTCCACCATGGCCAAGACCAAAGAGCTCTCTAAGGATGTCAGGGACAAGATTGTAGACCTACACAAGGCTGGAATGGGCTACAAGACCATTGCCAAGCAGCTTGGTGAGAAGGTGACAATAGTTGGTGCGATTATTCGCAAATGGAACACAAAAGAACTGTCAATCTCCCTCGGCCTGGGGCTCCATGCAAGATTCACCTCATGGAGTTGCAATGATCATGAGAACGGTGAGGAATGAGCCCAGAACTACACGGGAGGATCTTGTCAATGATCTCAAGGCAGCTGGGACCATAGTCACCAAGAAAACAATTGGTAACACACTACGCCGTGAAGGACTGGAATCCTGCAGCGCCCGCAAGGTCACCCTGCTCAAGAAAGCACATATACATGCCCGTCTGAAGTTTGCCAATGATTCAGAGGACAACTGGGTGAAAGTGTTGTGGTCAGATGAGACCAAAATGGAGCTCTTTGGCATCAACTCAACTCGCCGTGTTTGGAGGAGGAATGCTGCCTATGACCCCAAGAACACCATTCCCACCGTCAAACATGGAGGTGGAAACATTATGATTTGGGGGTGTTTTTCTGCTAAGGGGACAGGACAACTTCACCGCATCAAAGGGACGATGGACGGGGCCATGTACCGTCAAATATTGGGTGAGAACCTCCTTCCCTCAGCCAGGGCATTAAAAATGGGTCGTGGATGGGTATTCCAGCATTACAATAACCCAAAACACACGGCCAAGGCAACAAAGGAGTGGCTCAAGAAGAAGCACATTAAGGTCCTGAAGTGGCCTAGCCAGTCTCCAGACCTTAATCCCATAGAAAATCTGTGGAGGGAGTTCTAGTTGCCAAACGTCAGCCTCGAAACCTTAATGACTTGGAGAAGATCTGCAAAGAGAAGTGGGACAAAATCCCTCCTGAGATGTGTTCAAACCTGGTGGCCAACTACAAGAAACGTCTGACCTCTGTGATTGCCAACAAGGGTTTTGCCACCAAGTACTAAGTCATGTTTTGCAGAGGGGTCAAATACATATTTCTCTCATTAAAATGCAAATCAATTTATAAAAATTTTTACATGCGTTTTTCTGGATTTTTGGTGTTGTTATTCTGTCTCTCACTGTTCAAATAAACCTGCCTACCATTACAATTATAGACTGATCATTTCTTTGTCAGTGGGCAAACGTACAAAATCAGCAGGGGATCAAATACTTTTTTCCCTCACTGTATACAAACATTAAAAAAATCTGCAACATTTAACATACGTTTATGCGATGTTAAGTACATTGACTTAGCATCAAGGAAGAAGACAGCAAAGTAATTAACATCACACCGCAGTCAAATGCACAAATGGTGCACACTACCAGTCTCTATAGAGGATAGCACAAATACCCCACGAACCCACCCTGGACCCCTTCCGGACCAACCCCATACCACTGGAGACAGCCTTGACCAACCCAAAAAATAATCAGAACCTACCCAGAATCCGCTTGGAACCAACCCAGACCCCACCAGACCCACCCAGGATACCCCCAGGAAACCCCTCGGACCCACCCCGGACCTCCCCTAACCCACCGCTGACCCACACCAAACCCACCGTGGAACCCCGAGGACCCACCCCAGACCTTGCCCAACCCAACCTAGACTGCCCCGGCCAGATACCAGACCCCCCCAACCCCCTGAACCCCCCTGGACCCCACCCGAACCAACCCCAAACACATGCCGGACCCCCGCAGACCCATCCAAAACCTCCCTGGGACCTGCCCAAACCCACCCCAGACCCCACCTAGACCAAACCCGAACTCCCACTGGAGCACCCTGGACCCACCTTGGAGCCCCACCAGACCCACCCTGAACACCCCCCCCCCCCAGACCTCCACCAGACCCTCCCCCAGACCAGCTCCGAATCCCCGCCCCACCACACTTGCTGTTCTGCCTTCTAAAGACCATTCAACCTATAATTTATAACACACACAGATGTCTTAATGTACCTCCGATTAGCACGGTTGGCAACATATGGTGAAAAATAAGTTCAACATACATACAACCCACAAACCTCGCTCCCATTCTGTTGGATCACAGGTGCGTCTTACCACCGCCACCATGCCCAATGCACAGTGGTGCCTGAAAAGACCACAACCAGAAAGGATTGACACATTTTCTACAGACCAAACCCAGACAGGCATATTTCTCAGTCAGCGTAGGACCTTCGGTGTATCAATACTGTGCACTAAATTGTAATAAACTTAAACAGAATTCCACCAGATATCGGTACATATTAATTCCTGCCACCTCGACTGTCTTGAGTCGAAACCAGACAAGTGGCAGTCCTACTGCCAGTGTCAACATTTTTATTTATTTAGGGGCTTATGCTGGGTGACAGTCACTCAGTAAAACACGTGCTCCATGAGCGAGCGTCCCTCGCTGTTGTCTCGCCCTTTAGGAAGCTGGGCATCCCCTGCAGTCTCGGCCCAGCCCTCATCATGGTCCAGCCTCCTCAGCGGCATGGGGGCCACGGCAGCGATGATGGCGGTCGCCAGGTCAGAGCAGCTGTGGCGCTCGCACTCCTCTGCAAGGCCCCGCCAGCCGGGCGAGGGGCACACGGCGTCGTGCTCGATGGCTTCTCGGAGACAGTCTAAGGAACAACCGTGGAGTGGTGGTGTCAGCAACACAGTAAGTTGAGGTACAGGTGCACCATTGCAATTGCTTGTTTGCAGCACTGCTTGTGGAGGGACCTCCACTCGAGGCAGATCTTGAGAACCTGTCTACAGAGTATTTGGCCTATATTTACCGACGTCATGTAACAATACGGAAATGGCCAATCGACTAACTGTGGTGTACACCTTTTTACGGCAGGGTGACCAAAGGTAAGATCATTTTTAGATAGGAGTGGCCAAAAGTGGGAGAATTTAGATAAAAATTTTCTGCTGCCATGCCAGGGAGAAGGAACAACAGTGTGTTCACCATCACACCATGGTAGCTAATTATCTCAAATTCGACAGTTTCATTTGCAAGACAAAGTCCGTGTTGTAGATGGTGGATCCAGAGCTGCTGGGGAGGACCGTGGTGAAGGAGTGTGCATCATGGCGGCGGATTGACCTTCACTCACACTCGCCGTGCAGGTTGATGAAGGAATAATATTTCGTCTCACTTATTGCCGAGTTGCTGAAATTGGTTTGGGTGGCCCTTTACAGTTTAGCTACGCAGATCTACAAGGCACTCGAGCTTCTTTGCTACAGAAAGGCAATGCTTAATTGAAGATGAATTAAATTTGTTCAAAAAATTTTCATTGAATACTTCAATCATCACTATTGTATAGTTTTATCTGAGTCTGTTACCATGAGGCACACTTGTAATGCTGATTCTTAAACCGAAGAAAACATAAAAGGTGGCATTTGAAACACAAGAAGTAAGCTGATCCCCAAGGCTTGAAAAGGTATTGTTGAAAAAATATAGAACAAATGTACAAAAATATGATAGAGTGGGAGAGCAAGCGAGGGTAAGGAAGCATGAGAAAGCGAGATAGCGCAAGAGTCTGGCGAAGCGCATGGATGTGCGTGGAGTTCATGCATATGGCTTCAGCAAATAACACAGAGAAGTTCATGTGTTTACATCTAGAGAATTGCGTGTGCACATACGCATGTCGTGTCCTATCGCGCAACTTAATTAGCGAACTAACAGTGTTCCTGGTCAGCGTATTCCGGTTTATGTATATTTTTGCAGCTTTTCCAGCTTGCCCCGTAATCGAGTTCGGCTTCGAGAGGTTTTACTAGACTAACATTTGATTTTTCTCCAGTGCAATGAGCCATTCTCTGCCCCTGTTGGTGTATTTCGAATATTTATCTCTGGATCAGCAGAAACGTACATAATCTTCTTAAGTGATATGTGCAGAGTAATAATTTCCTTTGGTGACTCTAAACAAACGGTGTAAATTCCACATTCCTATGGTCGGAGAGAGTCTATCCATGTCATGACCGATGCTCACTCTATACAAAGCAGCACATCAAAACCTTGCCCATCGTGGGGGTTACGTTCCTGACAATAGCCGCAATCATAAAAAACACAATTCGCAAACTCAAAAAATATGGTTTGGTTCCCGGTTCGTAACACGAAACCCCCTCCTTTGTTTTATGTTCGCCTACATGAACCGAAACATGAAACAGGAAGTATTTTTTTTATGTAAATGATCAGTAATATTATAGATTGAAAACGAAAATATGTATATTCTTCTGCGGCAGGATTGCGAGCACAGTGCAGTTAAGAGTACCTACATAGTACTTATTTACGATGCGCAATGTACAGGTGTGGTGCCACAACAGCGAAGCCACTCCGTGGGAGCCGTGCCTGCGGCGGGGGTGCTGCAGCAACAAAGCCACCCGGCTTCCGTCACAGCGCTTCCCCCAACACCCCCCACATGAACACACACACACACACACACATCCCCACATAGAGCCCCGAGGGGAGGTCACCTGGCCGACAGTTTTTCACCCAGAAGCCCTCTTATGGAACAGAACTTCATAGTTTCCTGCGACCAGGGAATTGAGCGACCTCCCCGAGGCTAATGTGCACCGCGGCGCCGTGACCTGGGTTGTAATTACATGGTCACGACGGGGGTTGCTGAGCCCCCGTGGATAGAGCACCTCGACACTCGACACGGGTCAGCAGGCAGGTAAGGGGTGGGGCGGAGTAGCGAGCGGCGGAAAAGCAGGGGGCCCTCCCCTTGCACAGCGTGTGTAGGGGGTGGACGTCGGAGAGAGCACTAATCCGATTAGCAAAGAGCGGGAAATCCGAGGCTCCGGATTGGACGAGAGGCCAGCGGATTAGCGGCACGTTATCTTTGATGTAGGGACGATAAAAAGGGAGGGAAGTCAAGGGCAAAGTCTCTTTTGTTCGGGTTCTTCTGGAGTGAGGGATCGGAGGAGTCATCGTGCCCTGCTACTGGAACGTCCGTGAGATGAGTCGCAGAGCAGCTAAGCCCGGTTCCCAGCAAAAGCTACGTGCAGCCTCGCCTTTCCACGGCTTCCTACACCTCGAAATCGGATTGTAAGTATGGAGGAGAGAGGTAAGACAAAGGGGAATATCCCTTAGGGAGAGTGAGTAGGGAGAGATGGGACATATTGAGTCCTAGACCGCCGGGAGATAGGTTAGACCTGCCCTGCTGGCCCACACTGACACGGGTAGATTAGCTTCGTTAATCGGAGAATAAATCGCCAGTAGACAATAAACCTTGTCGTGTTGTCCCTGCGAGTGCGGAGAGGGGTGCATGGTGTTGTAAGCCTTCTCGTTGTGGTTGCCTGTGTTTGCGCACGAGCGTGTAATTTACCCGCGTGGGTGCAATCGCCACTGTGCGGCTCGTGGTTAGCGTGTGCGAGAGGGGCACGGCGGCGTACTCGCGAGGTGGTTCATACAGCCCTTTAAATCATGCCTCGAGGGGCCGCAGCGAGGGGGGGGGGGAGTCGGAGAGCAGTGGGTCGCAGATGAGCGGGGAGTCGGGGGTCAGCCTCCCCGACACAGGAATCTCACGGTCAAAGCCGCGAATGGTCGAGCCATGGCAGCACAAACGGTGAACTGTACCTCAATAAACGTGGTGGAAATAGCCAAATCCACGATGGGAAAACCCGCGATGGCCAAGATTTTGGTGTACTTAATTTAATGAAATCAGACAAGTCAACAGCTGAGTCTGCCCTCAACTAAATTTTAACCTCCAACCTTCCAAATGCAAGTTGAGCACTCTGCTAACAGTGCCAAGCAGCTGGCTATTCATTGCCATGTGGCTGTGTAATTACGTGTTCTCTGTCGGAGAGATGCATTTGTCCTTCAGGGGCTCTATAGGTCCCAATTGCAAATGTAGTTAATTAAGTGCATGCTGTGCTGATCATGCAGCGGTGATGTACAGCTCACCTGGCCCGCAGCTGTAGATGGCACGCAGGAGCTGCATGGCGTAGCAAGTCCGCTGGGCAGACACCAGGACTGAGGCTACCAGTCCCAGGGATAGCATGGGGAGCCGTCCCCGCCAGCCCTGAGTGAGACCCCGGACTAGTTCCACGCTGGCACAGCGGAGAACCAGGTATATGCAGTCCTCTGCGAAAGCCACGGGGGCATTGATTAATTAATTTGCTTTGACCGCCAAACAGTCCAAATATCAGTGGTCACTACGCTCGAAAAAGCACAAGCACTTACTCATCTTTATTGGTGGCCCTGAACCACAGAAGGACATTCTGTAACTCCTCTGATGGGGGAAGGAATTTAAACAGGAAGGACTACCTTGATTTGGTGCTTTAGAGACTGCAGGAATTACTCTTTGGTTTTTTCGGTAAAGTCACGTGGAAATAAGAAATAATCATAAAATTACATAATAACATACGACGTTTCGATTGCAACGCAAGCAATCATCATCAGGTATAGAAGAGCTAAATTGAAGAGAGAGAGGAAACACAGAACCGCAGATATATATACAGACAACTAAGTAGAGGGAGTTAACACAGAGACACAAAGAGACACAACGTACGGAGCACAGAGAGATAGGGTCTATGTGCCGAGGCCTTAGCATGTAGGGGAGACAAAGAGAGATGGAGAAGCACATCAAATCGAACAAGATTTAGTAAAATTTGGAAGCAATATAATGCAGCACAGAGGGTCTATCAAAACACAATCAACGGATGGTCTGGCTGATTACGTTATTTCAAAGATTGCTAAATTATAGGTTAAGAGTGATAGAGTACAGATCGCAAACACATATATAGACATCTAAGCAGAGAGAGTTAGCACAGAGACACAGAGAGAGACACACACATGGGACACAGTGAAACAATGCTTCTGTGTCGAAGCCTTAAATAGAGGGATAGGGGGGGGGCGGAGACAGAGAAAAGGAATACAAATTAGCATGGACTGGACTGAGCAAGTAGAGGAGCCACGCACATGCCGCTGCAGCGTGATGAGGGGGGGGGGCACAAAAATCAGATTAGCATGACCACAGGGACTGTGGAGAGAGACAAGACACATACACGTAGACACAAAGGCAGAAACACAGGTAGAGACAACACTGAGACACAAACTTAAGTTAAGTGTGACATTTGAGAGAGACAAGACACATACACGGAGACACAAACAGAGACAACGCAAAGACACATACTTGATACCTCCCCGTAGAGGTGGTTCAAACTTGATTTGGTGCTTTCGTGACTGCAGAAATTGCTCTTTGGTTTTTTTCGGTAAAGTCAGGTAGAAATAAGAAATAATAATAAAATTACATAATAGCATACGACGTTTCGATTGCAACACAAGCAATCATCAGACCGCAGCCCCTTCGCCAGCATTGACTCTTAATACCTCTCACACCACGGTTAATGGTATGGTTTTACAACATGGAGTATGAGTAGCGCCTCGCAGCTGTCTCTCTCCCCCTCCTCTGTTCCGACCATGGACGAACTCGTCCGTCTGAACGGGGCCCGTAGCTATCCGTGGTGCTAAAGTTGAGGCTTAAAGGCCGTGATCTGAACGTGGCTCTTTCACTCCAGCGCTGTCCTACCAGACAGTCTCGTCCCTTCACCTGATGAAGGCCGCTTGTGTTGTGGCCGAAACGTCGTGAGAATATTATTGTGTTATTTTATTTTATCAATTTATTATTTTATTCTCATTCTACGTGACTTTACCGAAAGAACCAAAGAAGATGAATCATTGCAGTCACGAAAGCTTTAAATCGAAAAATAGAAGAGCTAAATTTAAGAGAGAGAGAGGAAACACAGAACCGCAGATATATATACAGACACCTAAGTAAAGGGAGTTAACACAGAGACACAAAGACACACAACGTACGGAGCACAGAGAGATAGGGTCTCTGTGCCGAGGCCTTAGCATGCAGGGGAGACAAAGAGAGATGGAGAAGCACATTAAATCGAACAAGATTTAGTAATATTTGGAAACAATATAATGCAGCACACAGGGTCGGTCAAAACACAATTAACGCATGGTCTGGCTGATTACGTTATTATTATTTCTTATTTCTACGTGACTTTACCGAAAAAAAACAAAGAGTAATTCCTGCAGTCACGAAAGCACCAAATCAAGTTTGAACCACCTCTATGGGGAGGTATCAAGTATGTGTCTTTGCGTTGCCTCTGTGTCTCCGTGTATGTGTCTTGTCTCTCTCTCAAATGTCACAATTAACTTAAGTTTGTGTCTCAGTGTTGTCTCTACCTGTGTTTCTGCCTTTGTGTCTACGTGTATGTGTCTTGTCTCTCTCCACAGTCCCTGTGGTCATGCTAATCTGATTTTTGTGCCCCCCCCCCTCATCACGCTGCAGCGGCATGTGCGTGGATCCCTTTTCTCTGTCTCCGCCCCCCCCCTCTCCCTCTATTTAAAGCTTCGACACAGAAGCATTGTTTCACTGTGTCCCATGTGTGTGTCTCTCTCTGTGTCTCTGTGCTAACTCTCTCTGCTTAGATATCTATATATGTGTCTGCGATCTGTACTCTATCACTCTTAACCTATAATTTAGCAATCTTTGAAATAACGTAATCAGCCACACCATGCGTTAATTGTGTTTTGACCGACCCTCTGTGCTGCATTATATTGTTTCCAAATGTTACTAAATCTTGTTTGATTTGATGTGCTTCTCCATCTCTCTTTGTCTCCCCTACATGCTAAGGCCTCGGCACAGAGACCCTATCTCTCTGTGCTCCGTACGTTGTGTCTCTTTGTGTCTCTGTGTTAACTCCCTCTACTTAGGTGTCTATATATATCTGCGGTTCTGTGTTTCCTCTCTCTCTTAAATTTAGCTCTTCTATAACTGATGATTACTGCTTGCGTTGCAATCGAAACGTCGTATGCTATTATGTAAATTTATTATTTCTTATTTCTACGTGACTTTACCGAAAAAACCAAAGAGTAGGAAGGACTACCATTCACTTCCTGCAAATTTAAAGTAATTTTACCAACCCCCGTGAATTTTTGTGTACGTTGAACTTCCTTCAAGGAGTATGTAGCCAACCGTGCTAATCAGAGGTGCGGCAGAAGGACAACAAACTAAAAACAAAAAGCAGTTCTAAAGAAATGAGTTTTCAATCCAGATTTAAGAGTGCATAGCTCTAGTGGCTTCCTAATATCAGAAGGAAGAGCGTTCCAGGAAGTTAAGTTGATCTCAACCGGGAGTTGAACTCATGGGTTCTAAATTGCGAGTCATCTTTATCAAATCATAAAATATATCCATGCAACAGCTCTTCACTTAATTCACTTACACTGCTGGATTATATTTGTTCCGCCTGAGGACGACCGCTTGTGTTGCGATCGAAACGTCGTGATTTATTTTATTTTATACCTATATGACTTTACCGAAAGAACCAAAGAGTATGGATTCCTGCAATCACGAAAGCTTCAAATCAAGACTTAATTAACTTGTTTATATAACTGTAGACGTTTTAAAACCATGCTTCTGCACAAGTGCACCACAAATAGCAGGTAAATTGCCACCTACTGAAATAAAATCCATGTGGCTGAACAGTGTAGCGTGCGCACAAAGCACGCATCATAACCTCACCCATGCTGAAAGAGTCACAGGTGTGGACATAGGCAAGAGCTCCCTGCACTCGGCCTTGGCAGCACAGGGCCTCAGCTGCCTTCCCGTGGGCACCAGTCGTTGGCTCCGTCTCACCATGCCGGCAAATCACATCTCCTAGTGCTTCGGAGAATGTTAGCCTGGATGCAGACACACCATCACACCACAGACAAGCATCACCTCTGTACATAATGCCTGTATAGCAATCCCTTGCCAACCGCGGACTTGCCTACCACGAAATTCATGTATACACCTTCTTTGGTTCTTTTGGTAAAGTCACGTAGAATGAGAATAAAATAATAAAATAACACAATAAAATTCTCACGACGTTTCGGCCACAACGCAAGCGGCTGTCTTCAGGTGAAGGGAACAGACGTGTCGGGACGACAGAGCTTCAATGAACGATGTTAGGATTCGTAGCGACTTTTAAGCTGGTTGGGAGAAGTGAGGCACCTTGACAAAAGGATTTACATATCAATTAGCTGAGGGATTAGCTTGTGACTGGTCACAGAAATGGCTATGTTAAAGTCAAAACCTACACATCCACAGAGGCAACTAGTAATTTAGCATTGAAATAGCTAAGGGATTAGCTTGTGCAAATAGCTGAGGGATTAGCTTGTGACTGGTCACAGAAATGGCGATGTTAAAGTCAAAACCTACACATCCACAGAGGCAACTAGTAATTTAGCATTGAAATAGCAAAGGGATTAGCTTGTGACTGGTCACAGAAATAGATGTTAAAGTAAAGGCCTACACATCCACAGAGCTTCAATGAACGCTGTTAAGATTCGTAGCGACTTTAAGCTGGTTGGGAGAAGTGAGGCACCTTGACAGAGGGGGTCTACATATCAAATAGCTGAGGGATTAGCTTGTGACTGGTCACGGAAATGGCTATGTTATACACGTTTTATTATCTGTATACCAATTTACTAAACGCAGCCTGTAAGCACGGGTCTGCAACACGCAATTTACAAATGTTGTGGGGATGCGGTTCTACTCTGCACCTCCGCGCCACCCATGGGGCTGCGTCGTAGCCTATCAGCTGTCTGTCTGCTTTGTTGTGATTTTCGAAGGCCAAAGACCGTGTCGTATCGCAACCATAGAGGGAGGTGTACCGGAACTTACACTAAAAAAACACAGCATCCATGCATCCTAACTTTTTAAATGAAAAGTACCAACACCACCGATCCAGCCAGCAGCACAACTGATCCAGCCACCAGCACCACTGTGACTGCCTCCTCGCCTGCCTCCTCGCCTGCCCACTCATCTATCATTGATGACTCGGAGGAAGAGGGGAAGGGTGAGCTGAGCTCCTCCTTCTAACCACCCCTTCCCCCATCATCTTATTTTAGTATCTTGCCCTTCCCCCGCACATCCGAATAGGACGGTTGGCTATGTACGGTACAAAAGAAGTTCAATATAATACATACATTTTCATCATCACCGTTAATATTAAAGGTATGTAAAGTTAATGTAATGTTCATGTTTATTACGTTATTGTGTAATGTACTGTATTTTATTGTGTTTAGTTAATAAACAGGCAAGTTAATTAAGCTACGACGAGTCTGACCATGGCCCCTATACTTGACCAACCACGGATTTGCCTGCCGTGGCTTTTTCCAGGAACCTAACCCTCTCGATTAGCAAGCGATTTCTGTACTTCGTGTATTGTGTTAATATCAGCATTTGGGGTGACATAAGTGGCCAAATATGTGAAGGAAGTGGTGTGAGTGTGATTCTCATGTACATATCGGTGCTGTGTCTGTGTGTGTATCTGTATGTATGTCCATGTGTCTGGTAATGTATCTGTGTGTCTGTATTGGCTGTGTGATGCTGTGTGGAAGCTACCTGGCTTCTTTTAAAAGCTCTGGGTCTTTTGGCCACAATTGTGTCCTCTCTACTCTATGCTTACAAAATTTGGACCCCTTTAAACATACATCTGTGTTAGCTTGAAACATTCAGGCTGGCCTGCCTGCAATCCATGCTGGGTTTAAGCAGGCTGGATCGTGTGGGGAGCTCAAACATCTTGAAAGAACTGGAAAGAGTGCCATTCGTGAGCTTCTCCTGCAGGCAAGGTGACATTGGTTGGGTCATGTAGCCTGCATGCCAAGCCTCCTTGTGGCGAAGTAGGTTCTGTTTGACCACATGGAGAATGAGCAGGCAGAGAAGACTGGTGATGATTCACTGCTGAAGGGATCCGAGGAGGAATCAAGCAGCGAGGATTCGTCAACTGTCTTCTACAGCGTATAAATCTACTCTGACTTTTAAAGGAGGCTGCTATCCTAACTCTGTTTGCACGTGGACAAGGACATTGCTGTCGAGGACTATCTGTATATATATATTAATAAATAGTTAATGATTTAACATGTCTCAATCATCTCATGTCTTTTCATACGAATCACGATGTGAATGAGGAAAACTAGAAATTATTGTTATTTTGTATATATTTTTAATTGTGGTTTAGCACGTAGGCTTTCGGGCCCAATATCATTTATAGAGGTGTTTTTTGGGTTAGATCGTGTACATATTTAAACGTGTCGTTAAAACCCGCCACCACTCGACACAGCCAACTAGTAAGGGTTGTCACGGAAACAGAACAAGCCAATTCGTCACTGGTACTTTGGAGAGCCAAGCCACAACATTTACAATCGGAGTACGACGTTTTGCCAGTAATTACAACTAGCTTCATCAGGCGACAGCCAGATTTGTGACACTCTCGCGCAAAGTGGGGGGGGGGGGAGATTACCGAGTCAACGTACATTATGCATGTGCATTATGAGAGCCCTTTGATCTTGTCCTTCCTGTCTATTGTGTATTAAAATAGCCGTACCAATGGTAATCCCTATTGAAGTATGCTGCCCTTTATAGGCATGCATTTAAATAATGTATTATTTGTTGGCACCCGTGTTCAACAGTAACAGAGCACACGTGCCAACAAGGACACTCAGTTGATTTTAATGTTGAAGTTCTGTGCAAAACTAGCTACTGCTGGCCAAGAATAATTCGAGAATCTTTCGAAATTGAAAGAAAAATTTACAGTTCGGATAGCTACCGCCTTTGTGCTGTGTGGAAGCGACTCATCAAATAGTACATTAGATGAAACTCCGAGTACCCACTCAGGAGGTATAGTGGTAAAGCAGTGGAGGAAAAAAAAGCAAATTTTTAAATTTGCCCTTGTTGAATGATAGAGTCGATACACACAGCAAGCGAGATTAAGAAAGCGCATCAGAAGAAATAACGGAGGTGAGAGAGAGAAGACAATTGCCTGCTGGAGAAGAAAAGGCATTCCTACCGAGGGAGACAAGTTGAGAAAGATTTTGATCATGGGAACCGGTGGCGTGGCTCGATCTTCCCTATGTGCGCAACACGCTACCGAAAGAAAACAGAAAATCCTATTCAAAGGCTAAAATAAGCTCCATTTTTTGTATAATAGCCCGATAAACAATAACCCCATACATAGACTGAGGAAGAAAGGGAAGAGCCTGAACAAAGGGGAGGAGATTACGACGGAGATGGGTTGGAGGTGGAGAGAAGGGGAGAGGGGAGGTCGTAAAGGCGGCTGCACATTCAAGGAAAGCGGCATAGAAAGAGTTGAACGGGGACATGGAGACAACAGACAAAGGGTGGAGAAAGAGGAAGAGAGGATCTTTCAGTGCTCCCTACAGGAAACCCACAAAACTGAATTTCCTAAACTCGTGTCGCCTCCGTGACAGCAGCACCACCAACGCCACAGACTCACGCTCCCCTAATCGACAATACTATCTCCATTGCCGACCAGCCACGAGATGGCTGCTCTCAACACCTCGGTCGTGGTGTATGCAACAAAAGACTTCCGGCTGGTGAGCAACCGGCCATTGCGAGGGTTGGAAATAAACTGAAGCACGGGGCGACTCCCACAACCTTCGGGTATTTCCCAACTGGATGACGTCTTGGGATGAAGCCAGAAGTAAGCCAAATCCGCACTCAATAAATGGGACAAAAATCCCAGAGAAGCCTCCAGAAATGTCACAGGTGGCTCGGGTGTGAGAAACCAGACTCCATGTGGGGTCCTCCAGACCTTTGCCCTCCAGTTCATCAACATTTGTAAAAGCAGGACGTCTCATAGGTACATAGCATGGGTGAGGGACGATGTTGAGAACCACGTTCAAAGATTAGGCGCTTTGACAGGTTGGGGTCCGAGTAAACTTTTAATGGAGCTCACCCTACGACATTACGGATAGAAGGATAGTGTGCCGGCACAATCCGGACACCCTGCTACACCGAAACACTCTGCTGCATAAAACTCCCTGGTACAGCTAAACACTGGCACGATTACGCTCAAATACACACAAACTCTCGCTCGGCCAGTTGGTACACAGGTTGTCAGTTGTGGGGGACGATGGCCCCCGGCTCCCCCCCTGGGGGAGGGCTGATCTCGAGAGGGCTGCGGGCTCCGGACTCCTCGGTCGAGTGAGAGCAGCCGCTACTCGAATCCTCGCTCGCGGGGAGAGGGCTGCCGCTCTCCGGCTCCTCTCCTCATGCCGCAGCCCCTCGGGTCCGCAGGTCCTGTTTGTGGGGCATAGCTCGGGGCTGGCACGTGGCTGCCTGGAATCAATCCGTCGCTTCTCAGCCACTCAAACGCGACGTCTCTGCTCACACAACTCCGCGCACCACTCACACGAGCTGAACGGGGGGTCAGGGGTCAGAGCGAATGACGTCCTTCGCACACGCATTGCCGCCGAGGGCGGGCAATGGAGATTGTTTAAAGGGCTGCGGGGCGGGGATTTTTTTAGAGCGACACACCAATCGCACGCGCGGGACGGGGGGGTCGGGGGTCAGAGGGCAGGGACGTCACTCGTACACGCGTAGCCGATTGGGGGGTTGTATTGGAGTTTATTTAAAGGGCTGGAGGGGCGGATATTTGGGATTGGTGATAGCCCACACGCAGCAGGGCTGGAGTCCGGGGTCACAGGACGAAGCGCTCACTCGCCGAGTCCTTCGGGCGCGGCGTTTCTTCTACCGTGACACCGCGCGCCGACCACACGCGTTCCGGCGAGCGCAAACACACCACCATGCACTTTCCCCACACTCGTAGAAACCACACGAGGCTGTTATCGATCACTAACGATTTATTCCCGGCGTGTCTGCGAGCCACTATTACCCGAATCAGTCTGAGTCAGCAGGGTGTGGTGCCGCCGCAGCGGAGCCGCTCCAGCGGAGCCGTGCCCACCGCCGCGACGCCGTCACCGATGCCTCGGATTTCCCGCCACTCTCCCGGGGCCGGTGCCTTCTCAGACGTCCGCGTTTTGCCCACTGCACAGTCGTGAGGCCGCCGCAGCAGAGCCGCTCTGCCGAGGCCGTGCCCACCACCGTGAAGCCGCCACCGGGGGATTCCGACGCCGACGCGGTGCACCCTCGCCACCACCCCCCACCCCCCCCCCGCACGAAAGCACACACGCCCCACGTAGAGCCGGGAGGGGAGGTCACCCGGCCGATAGGTTTTTTTCCAGAAGTCCCTAATGGGATCGAACTTCATGGTTTCCTGCGGCCAGGAAATTGGGCGATCTTCCCCCTGTAGCTGACATGCACTGCGGCGCCATGACCTAATATTAAAGTTGCATGGTCACGGCAAGGGCCATCGTGCCACCGCGAGTGGAACCACACACGCACAAGCACGGGTCAGTGGACTGGTAGCGGGAGAACAGAGAGCGGACGTCGGAGAGATCACTGCGGCGACATCACCCGAGCTGGGATCCCGGTATCGAAAGGGCGGGAAAATCCGAGCCCCTGATTGGACGGGAGGCCAAGAGAGCAAAACGGCGAAATTCCTTTGTTGTAGGTGGGATAAAGGGAGGGGGATTCAGGTAGCAAGACAGTCTTCTTCAAAAATCATCGCGGTCCACGCAGGAGGGGAGTCAGCCGTTCGAGACGTCCGCGTGACGAACTTCAGACGGACACCTCAAAAAGTTTTGAGAATGGACACTTTTTTACAAAAAACTACGTAAAATAGTCTTCATTAAAAGTACAGTATAGTACTATTAATGGCACTTATAAGTGAACGTCATTATCTCTCATGCTAATATTACAATGTCAACTAGTTACCCAGGAAAGCTTCATTGAGTCTAAGTACTGCATTTTCAGAAAGGTCCCATTGCATTGAGATGTTTGTGTGAGTGGAACCCAGAGAGACCCCACCTTGCATATGGAGAAATAACACAACTCCACACAGATGGATTCAACCCACAAGCTCAAAGCATTCCCTGTTCAATAAAGTACTCAGTGTAATGTTTAATATTATTTATTTGGTATTATATAGTATCGTAATTGTATAGTCAATATACAGCAGTGTGGTATAGTAGGGTTGGTAAAATAATACATAGTGTAATATTACAAGTCTAATATTATTATAATCTAAGGTAGTGTATAGTAACGCAGTATATAATTCAATGTTGGTGTCTGTCTATGGCAGTTTATAATACAAATATTATTTGGAGGCATATTATAATAATTTTTGCGACATAGAAGTGTAATGTATAATAACTTATTGTTAGTAGCTCAGCTTAGTGGAGAATATATTGAGTACATTGATTATATTGATGTAGTTTATATTTAGTTATTTCACATCGGTTTATTGTATGATAGTTGGGTAGTTGCAGTTCTTTAGCGTCAATATACTAAATGCCTCTGTTGATATATAAACTCTGACTTTAACATAGCTACTTCCGTGACAAGTTACATGCTAATTCCTCACATTAACATCATGCTAATATCCCAGTTACATGCTAATTTATGACTTTACCATCCTGCTAATCTATCACATTAACACAGCTACTTCAATGTTAAATTCTTCTGTTGATATGTAAACTCTTTTGGCAAGGCGCTCTGCTCCTCCCACCCAGCTTAAAATATGCTGCCAAGCTTAGCAGTGTTCATTGGAGCACTGTCTTTCCGACAGTTCTGTTTCTTCACCTGAGGACGGCTGCTTGTGTTGTGGCCGACACGTCGTGAGAATTTTATTATGTTTTATTTTATTATTTTATTATTTCCCTTCTACGTGACTTTACCGAAAGAACCAAGAAGATGAATCCCTGCAGTCACGAAAGCTGTAAATCGAAATTTATTCAAATCAAGTTGTTTTCTTTTTACCACAGTACTTTATGGAATCCTCAAGAATAAATGCATTTTTAGAAGTATTAAACTACACTTGAAGATGTGTGAGAATGTAATTCTGCAGATGCAAGCACAGGCAAACTCGTATCTGCATATACAAGTTTCTGGGCCTCCTCACTTCACCAAACCCGCATTGACCGGCATGGTGAAGTATGGTTAAACAACTCCCACGAACGACATGGTGTGGGGGAGGCCTCTATCAAAACGCTGGATCGACAAAGGGCTGATACATGTCACGACATTGTACGTTAAGATCGTTCTCTCGTCAGCACAAGCCGTCTATGTGGACAATAGAGGACACGACACACGTGTACACGATGTTTGTGTGCGTATATTCAGCGTGTATATCACGTAATAATTATATAAGGTCGCGATTATGCTCAAAACGAACCAAATGTATAACATCACGAATAACTTTGGAAGTCTCCTGAGCCTGAACAATATTTGAAGTAGACACTGACCCAGTTACTATTAATAGCTCAGATGTGTAGGCTTTGACTTTAACATAGCCATTTCTGTGACCAGTCACAAGCTAATCACTCAGTTATTTCAATGCTAAATTTTCCTGTTTGATTTTTACTAGGTGCCTCTGTGAATGTGTATGCTTTGACTTTAACATAGCCATTTCTGTGACCAGTCACAAGCTAATCACTCAGTTATTTCAATGCTAAATTTTCCGGTTTGATTTTTACTAGGTGCCTCTGTGAATGTGTATGCTTTGACTTTAACATAGCCATTTCTGTGACCAGTCACAAGCTAATCACTCAGCTATTTCAATACTAAATTCTATGCTAATTCCTTTGTAAAGGGGTGCCTCTGTGGATGTGTATGCTTTGACTTTAACATAGCCATATCTGTGACCAGTCACAAGCTAATCACTCAGCCATTTCAATGCTAAATTCAATGCTAATTCCTTTGTCAAGGCGCTTTGTTCTTCTCACACAGCTTAAAGGTCTCGAATTGAGCTTGGCTTTGTTTGCTCCAGCGCTGTCCTCCAGACAGTCTCGTCCCTTCACCTGATGAAGGCCGCTTGTGTTGTGGCCGAAACGTTGTGAGAATTTTATTGTGTTATTTTATTTTTTAAATGTATTATTTTATTCTCATGCTACGTGACTTTACTGAAAGAACCAAAGAAGATGAACAAAGATTATGGCGTGTAGATGCTGCCATCTGCTGGCCACCAACGTGGCGTGTAGATTCTGCAAATTGAAAAATTTAAATAAAAAATTGAAATTAATAAGCAAAAATCCAGATTCATATTCTTGCTTCTTTCGGTAAAGTCACGTAGATTTAAAAATAATGAAATAAATTAAAGAAAAAATAAATCGTAAATAATAAAATTACTTTTATTTGTAATTTTTTAAATTGGCATAATCTACACGCCATATGCTTGGTTCTTTCGGTAAAGTCACGTAGATTTGACAATAAAAAGAAAATAATTAAATGAAAATCATGAATTGTTATTATTATATTTTGATTTAAAGCTTTCGTGACTGCAGGGATTCATATTATTGGTTCTTTGAGTAAAGTCACGTAGAAAGGAAACAATAAAATAAAATAAATATTTTTTAAAATATTATTACAATTTTTACTTTTCTTTTATTATTTATATTTTGTATCTACGTGACTTTACCCAAAGAACTAAGATTATAGCGTGTAGATTCTGCCAATTTAAAAATACAAAAAAATGGAAAATAATAAAAGCTTTTATTATTATTTTCAATTTATTCTTTTAAAATCAAAATTTTGTTTCATTTTTTTTTTTATCTCTGTGACTTTACCGAAAGAACCAAGAATATGAATGTGGGTTTTTTTTGCTTTTATTATTTTCCATTTCACACTTTTTATTTGATTTTAATTGATTATTTTTTTTATTTTCTATCGACGTGACTTTACCGATAGAACCAAGAATATGGCGTGTAGATGCTGCCAATTTAAAAATTAAAATAGATTGAAAATAGTAATCAAAATCCAGATTCATATTCTAGTTTTTTTCGGTAAAGCCATGTAGGTTGAAAATAAAAATAATAAAATTAAATAAAAAAAATACAAAAGATAAATGGAAAATAATGAAAGCTTTTATTATTTCAATTTATTATTTTAATTTGCAATTTTTTTTTAATTGGCAGAATCTACACGCCATATTCTTGGTTCTTTCGGTAAAGTAGCGTAGATTTGAAAATGAAAATAATAGAATTAAATGAAAAAATACTAAATCATGATTTTTTTAAACTTTTCTTTATTATTTATATTTTACCCAAAGAACCAAGAATCTGGCGTGTAGATGCTGCCACCTGCCAACGTTGGTGGCCACCAGATGGCAGCTTCTACACGCCAGATTCTTGGTTCTTTCGGTAAAGTCACGTAGATAGAAAATAATAATACAATTTTAAAAATGAAAATTATGAAAGCTTTTATTATTTTCAATTTATTATTTGTATTTTTAAATTAAGTTATATTATTTTTATTTTAAAATCTACGTGACTTTAACGAAAAAAACAAGAATTCGGCGTGTAGATGTTGCCACCTGCCGGCAACCAACGTGGCGTGTAGATTCTGGCAATTAAAAATTTAAAATGATAAATTGAATATAATAAAAGCTGAAATAATATTAAAAGCTTTTATTCAACTGATAATTTAAAATTGGATTTTTTTTTTATCTCCGTGACTTTACCGAAAGAACCAAGAATATGAATGTGGGTTTTTTGCTTTTATTATTTAAAATGTCACATTTTTATTTGATTTGATATTTTTTTTTTATTTTCTATGGACGTGACTTTACCGAAAGAACCAAGAATATGAATTCCTGAAGTCACGAAAGTTTTAAGTCACAATCTACACTCAACAATGGTGGCCAGCAGATGGCAGCATCTACACGCCAGATTATTGCTTCCTTCGGTAAAGTCATAATACTGGTAGGAACGAAGTTGTAAACTGAGTGTACCAGCCTGCAATAGATTAATGTGTCCGTCCGTCCGTCCCCTTTCAATACTTTAACGAAGTGAAATACTGGTAGGAACGAAGTTGTAAACTGAGTGTACCAGCCTGCAATAGATTAATGTGTCCGTCCGTCCGTCCCCTTTCAATACTTTAACGAAGTGAAATCTCGTGCTGTTGGGTGTAAAATCAGCAATAGACAGCGCAGAGACTTGTCCTACCAGCCCACCCTGCAGGGACCTGTTAATAAAATTAAAATAATAAATTGAAAATAATAAATTGAAAATAATAAAAGCTTTTATTAGTTTAAATATTATAATTTATATTTTTAAATTAAATTTAATTATTTTTATTTTCAAATCTACGTGACGTTACCTGAAGAACCACGAATATGGCGTGTAGATTCTGCCAATTGAAAAAAATAAATAATAAAATTTTAATAATTAAAGCTTTCATTAATTTTTTTTATTTAAAGAGCTTTTAGTATAGCTTTTATTATAATATCATAATATTATAATCAAAGCTTTTATTATAATAAAAGCTTTTATTATTTTAGGATTCTCCTCCACGGCGGCCTTTGTCTCCCCCAGTAACGATGTTTACGACACACCGCACCAGGTACTCATCTGAGGCTGAGTCGACCTCACACTCTCTTACTGTCTCAAAACAACAACCACCATTCGCCACTAAGTGGCGGTGACGTCACCACGACACTTGTGCCAGGCTATGTGCACCTTGAGGCTACGTGAAGTGTCGATCGCCGGCTGGCAGGAGGTTACGGGGCAGACCCAGGTGCCACTGGTCGACTGACTGAGATGACTGAGATTACTGGCTGATGCACCACCTGTGCCCCCTACTGTGCCAACTTGCTGAGCTTTAGCCACCCGACGCTCCGCTCGTTTATCTGAGCGTCGCTCCTCCGCCCTCCGTTGTTGTTGGAGGGCGACTGCCTCCAACTGCCCAGTAGAGTCCTTCACGAGCCTCCTCCACAGAGGCCGATCTTGACACCGCTGGTACCAGTCATTGGCAAGTCCACTCAGCTCCACATCCTCCTGTACCACATCACTCCATCTCTTCTCTAGTCCGTGCCACGCCCGTTTAGATCCCTCGATCCGGCCGAACAAAAGCTGTTTGGGCATGCAGTGATTGGGCATGCGGGCTACATGGGCCAGCCAACGCAGCCTTGCCTGCTGGAGGAGCTCACCGATGGGACTTTGTCCAGATCTTTTGAGGATTTGTGAGCTCCTCACACAATCCAGCCTGGTTAAACCCAGGATTGATCGTAGGCAGGCCAGCCTAAATGTTTCTAACCAGTGAAGATGCTGCATTAGGGGGGTCCACGTTTTGCAAGCGTAGAGAAGGGAGGGAATGACTGTGGCCGAGAAGAACCGAAGCTTCATGCGGAGCGACAGACCAGGTAGCTTCCACACAACGTTACACAACCGATGAAAAGATAATGCCGCTCGACTAATTCGGAGTGAGACCTCTGCTGTTAAACCGGAGCCGATCATGAGCACACTGCCCAGGTATGGAAAACTCTCCACTCTCCCCAACTGCCCCATCACCGATTGGGAGTTGTGGGGGTAGAGTGCCCGATGGCACAAAATACCCAGGCAGGTGCTTCGTTTTGGTGGGGCTGATGGTAAGGCCCCACCTCTTAGTGGCACACTCCAGTTTCAGCAGCAGCGCCTCCAACTCCTCCTCTGAATGAGCAGCAATTACCAGGTCGTCGGCAAACATAATGTGGTTGACCAATAGGGAGACATCCCTTGACCGCCCCTGGGCATCGATCAGCCTCCCATTGTATCTGTACCAGACGTAAATTCCTCTGGTACAGCTACTGAAGGCTTCACGAACTATGTGGTCGAAATAAATGTTAAATAATGTTGGAGCCAGAGGACATCCCTGTCGCAGGGAATGGCTCTGACTCCCGGCTATGTAGTTTTACTCGGGTCTGCTCACCATCATGAAGGTCCTTAATGAGTGTGAGCAGAGGGTCAGGGACTCTGAAAGCACGAAGAACAACCCAGAGCCCAGGCCTACTGATGGTATCATAGGCCTTAACCAGGTCAATAAAGCAGAGATGTGGGTCTAGTTGGAATTCCCTCCACCTCTGCTGTAGCAGACGGACAGAAAATATGACATTTTTGCAGGACCGCCCTTTCTTGAAACCGCATTGGGGCTCCGCAAGCCTCTCCTTAGCGTACCTAGCAAGGCGATGTTGAATAATCCTTGCCAGGACCTTTCCCGGCACACTGAGGAGTGAGATGCCCTGTAGTTGTTACAGTCTGTGCGGTCCCCCTTCTTAAAGAGGGGGACCACCAGGGCATCCTTCCAATCCTGCAGAACCCGTCCAGTGGCCCAGACTGTTGTTATGATGTCATGTAGGGCAGTCTACGCACAAACGCCACCCTCCCTCAGCATTTCGCTTTGGAGATCATCTCTGCTCGGTGCCTTTCCTGTTCCCGGACTCTGGATCGCCCTCAGTACTTCCTCAACGGATGGCACCTCAGCCAGCCACTCACAGAGGGTGACTTCCTCCTCCAATATTTGAGGCACCGCATGATGTTTTCCAGGCTGAGCGATTCCCCCTCCCCCAGGACCTCACAGAAATGCTCAGCAAATCTGCAAACCTGTCGCTGGGGGTCGGAGATTGGATCACCCTTCGTTCCCCTAATGATGGTGTAGTGGGTATAAATTGACGAATAAACTTCTGATGAGGCAAAACGATATTTATTGTCTTGGCCCCTTTTTGGGCCATGGACATTAGCCCTGGCGTGATAGCGCTTCCGCCCCCTATTGACGATAAGGGGAAGCTACCAGCCCACAGAGTGGTGAGTGACGATTACCCCTACAATGGTAATAGGTGTGGCGCTGTAGGTTACTTTTTTAATGGAGTTAAATAGGGATTTGTGATCGCGGGCCACTGAGGCAGACTCCATCTCCTCAGCAACCCGCGACCACCACCCATCCTTGCAGCGCCTCACGGCTCTCCGAACCTCCGAGCGAAGGCTGCGGTAAGCCTCCTCATTCTCTGACGTGGAATGCTGTAGACGATTAGAGTGGGCCTGTCGCTTTTTCTCAACCATCCTGAACACCTCCTCTGTCAGCCAGGGTCTCTGGGGAGATCTGGACCGCGTACACAAAGCAGCCATTGCAGCTGCATGAGTCACAGGCCTAAACCTCACCCATTTACCCTCGACATCAGGAGGAGTGGGGGACGATGCTGTCTCACTCACACTCACTCACAGCGCGAGGCCGACTCATTACATCTCGCGGAGGATCGCGCTGCTGAACAAAAAAAGTTCCGCGGTTTCAGTTTGCAAGCGCGAGTTCGCGTTTTAAGGCGATGGGGGCCGTCCATAAATGACGTCACGCACCTGGGGAGGGGGGGTCAGACATTTGTGACGGGGGGGGGGGGGTTTGGGAAATGTGACGTCACATCAAATGCGCAACTTTAAATAAATATAGACAACACGTTCTACTTAGGTAAATAGACTTTTTAATGTTTTCTCCGACAACAACTGAGTGCAGCACCACATTAAATACGCGCTACAATGACAATAGTTTACAGCGATTTGAAGCATGTTTAATTTTCAAAATGTAAATATGGTTTGGGGGGAGGGGCAGAGCTTTGTGACGTCATATTTGAGGGGGGGGTCTGACTTTTTGTGACGCCGTGTGACGAGGGGGGGGGGGTCAAAAATTGTCCAAAATCGCGTGACGTCATTTATGGACGACCTCATATAAAATAATTAATATTTCATGGCAGTTGGTTCTGAAGTCCGACTGTTTGTAATTTGGGCGTTCGTAAGTCGAGGACTGCCTGTAAATAAAAATTCCAATTGTGGATGTGGGACTTGCTGGTAACAGCTTCTCTTCACAAGGCAGCAGACATCGTGCTGCTCGCAGCAGACATCGCGGCTGTCGCGATTTTCACCTGAAGACGATGGCTTGTGTTGCTATCGAAACATCGTGATTTATTTTATTTTATTTTTCTTCCACAGTGACTTTACCGAAAGAACCAAAGAGTATGGATTCCTGCAGTGACAAAAGCTTCAAATCAAGATCGGTTTTAATTATTTATCGAGTGTGGGTAGAATCTGTGCAGAGTTGTGCTGTTTCCCCATGTGCAAGATGGGGGTCTCTCTGGGTTCTACTCACACAGAGCCAAACGCTCATTAATGTAATTGCCAAATATCTCATTGCAATGGGAAACTTCTGATAAAAAATCAGTCTTTAGACTCAATGAGGCTTTCCTGGGTAAATAGTTAATATTGTAATAATTAGCATGAGCAATAATGAAGTTCACTTATGAGTGCCACGAATAGTACTATACTGGACTTTTAATTAAGACTATTTTACGTAGTTTTTTGAAAAAAGTGTCCATTCTCAACACTTTTTGACGGGCCCTCATGCAGAAATTATATTGCAATCTTACATGGGGATTGGGAGTCAAGTGTGTCATGAATAGGAACTGAACGTATGGTGCTATAATTAACTTTCTGTTGTGTATATGCAGATAGGATCTCTGGTGGGTAACATTGGGAAAATAGAGATAATTAGTAATTGTTGTTCATATACAAAATCTTATTTTGGTGGTGATTTGAAGCTTTCGTGACTGCAGAAATCCATACCCTTTTGTTCTTTCGGTAAAGTCACGTAGGTAGAAAAATAAAATAAAAAATTATATATTACGTTTCGATCGCAACACAAGCGGTCGTCCTCAGGCGGAAAAAATAATCCGCTGCATCTCTGACCAGCGCCACCTAGCCAGTGAACTGGAGCACATATGTTGTGGGTAAATCATCGGTGGAGAACTTCTTGTGAGGCAACACGATATTTATTAACACTCTATTTTACAGGGTCCCTAACACAAAGGGGTAGCGGCCCCTTCACCCGATACCTGGGGAGGTATGGCCTCCGGACTACACGGGCCCTAACACTGGGAACCCGTTAATTCCCCGTCCTCCGGCTGGGGGCCCTAGGGGAGGCTCTGCTGACCCGACCGTGCCAGGGTCTTCGGGTCCTGACCACTGGCCTCACTGAGCTCCGGCCCTTGGAAGGACGACGGAGTTTGGGGTCCAGGGTCCTATCCCCCAGGACCTATCTTCCCTTGACCACTGGCCTCACTGAGCTCTGGCCCTTTGAAGGACGACGGAGCTTGGGGTCCAGGGTCCTAACTTCAGCCCAGGGGCCAGTGACGTGTGAGCCGGTCCCAATGTGCACCGGCAAACATTTACCGCCAGGTGGCCCCAGTGTTCATTGCCGTCCACACGTGGATACCTGAAGCCCATGTCAATCCACTGCTGGATGAGTCCCGCAATGAAGATACAATCAGTACATCCACTTTGCTTTTGGACTCCACCTGTTCCATTGGCGGCCGAATGCGAATCTAAATATGCATACGTTAGAGACTGGTTAATGCGCATAGAAATCAAACCAATAGACCTACGACCTTTGCCCCATCAACTTTTGTAGAATTTTAGATGTGCATTACAGCTACTTTAGCCGGATGGTTGTGGTGGCTATGTATGCCTGTAATCAACGACTACGTGGAGGTGAGGGTTGGTGGATCACAAAAATGTTGCGACAACTCCCACCCCTTGGTCGTCTAGGAGGTAGAGAAGGCAGTGTGGAATAATGTGGACTCCGCCTGTTCCATGTGTAGATTTGTGATAGAGCGTTGGCCCCTCATTTGCTTGGATTTCTCCAGGTGCTCCGATTTCCTCCCACATGTAAACACTCATTAATCTTGATTTGAAGCTGTCGTGACTGCAGGAATCTATACTCTTTGGTTCTTTCGGTAAAGTCACGTAGGTATAAAAAACAAATAAAAAAAATCGTCAATTGCTTGTGTGGCGATCGAAACGTCGTGATCCATTATTATTTGTTCTACCTACGCGACTTTACATAAACAACCAAAGAGTACAAACCCTCATTAATTTGCCGATAACATCTTTATATAAAGAGGACAACAGAGCATGGGCAGGAGTGGTGGGGGGGGATGTTGCCAGCTGCTCACCATTTGACTGCCGCCTTCCCTCGTCTGTAGTTCCTCGCGCCAAAGTGAAGGAATACTGTGTGCCAGTTACAATTATCACTTGAACGTAACTTGATGTTTCAATGAAAACAGCCACAGATTTAATCCTGAAAATCTTTATTTTTCACATGCAGTGAAACAATGTTGTTAGTAGGCTTGTTTCCCTGGGAAAGCCTCACTGAGTCTCAAGACTCTTTTTCAGGAGGGGCCTGCCAACTTTTCGCAGGAGTAATTTGGATGTTTGGCTAGTACCAGTTACATTGTATGTTGTTGTTGTTTTGCTATGGGAGTAAACCCATGCAGAGAAAGGGACCAGAATGAGGAAAGCGAAGCCAGGCAGTCCTTCAGAAGATGTCATGCACGGGCGTGACCACTGCACCACCCTGCCGCCCAAACAAAAGTAATTTAAATAATGTACAATACTGGCAAATAAACCCTATTAGTATCAACTGAATTTCTGGCCAATATGGCACGTGTATAGCTGCATCGGTGTTTCTAAAAGTTGTGTTCACATTGCCTGAAATTAATAATATAAATAACAGATTTCCCACCTCTGGTTTCATTTGGATTACCGGTTGTCCTCATTATGTGTGTCACAGGTAATATGGAAAGGAAAATATTACGCAGCACGAGTTGTAGGATTAGGGCAATTATGGTGACACACGTGACCCCCTCTACACAAGAAACAGCTAAGATTCATATTCTTGGTTCTTTCGGGAAAATCACGTCGAAGGGAAACAATAAAATAATACAAATATAAAACAATTAAATTCTCGCGACCTTTTGACTGCAACACAAGCAATCATCATCAGGTGTGAAAACCACAACAAGAAAATTTGAAAGAACCAAGAATATGAATCTCTGCAGACACTAAAGCTTTAAATCAAAATTTAACAGCTGAGAGTCAATGCTGTGGTGTTGTGCGATTGGTGCAAGCGACCCATCATTGTGTTTTGATGTTGAGCTGTTAAAATTGCACTGTTGTGGGGTGAGGTCAAGGCCGATGACTGCTTCCAGCGGTGTCAAGATCAGTATTTTGAAGAGGCTCGCGGAGGATGATACTGGGCACTAGGGTGCAGTCTCCCTCCATGAACAACAGAGGGCAGAGGAGCGACGCTCACAACAACAATTGGCGGAGCACCGCGCGTATAAAACACAAAGTTGGAAGAAAGTTTATCTCGGGGAGTTAACCCACAACACCTGGGTCTGTCCCGCGTGTTCACACGATAACGCGTTTTCACTACAACGCGTTTTCTTTACTTTAGGGAACGCTTCTCGCACAACGCGGAACGCGCTCCGTCACAACGCGCTTTCTGAGCGGACTACTTTCTTGAGCAGTGAAATTTATTAAAATCTTTTGCTCTGCCATTTGATTTTAAATTACGACTCTTCAAAGAGCTTTGGTTGTAGTAAGCAATATTTGAATTTGTTTAAACGACCTGTATTTTCTTACAACATGTTTTATATTCCTAGGCATTAAATGTGTACTAAAGATTCAGACTAATTGTAAATCTAATGGGACCACTTTAATCGATGTCCGTTAATATATGTAGGCGTGGTAAGGTTTCGAGACGCACTCGGCGATGCGTGAAACGCAGTCCGTGTCCTTCCTCGTCCATTTGTCTTCATTCCAACGTCAACTTTGTTCTGCCGGTCTCTCTCATTAAGGCCACATGGCCACACTGTGTCTCTTAGTTCTTGCAAGCTAAGCTGGAGTCAGTCTCTCTCATTAAGGCCACATGGCCACACTGTGTCTCTTAGTTCTTGCAAGCTAAGCTGGAGTAAGTCTCTCTCATTAAGGCCACATGGCCACACTGTCTCTTAGTTCTTGCAAGCTAAGCTGGAGTGAGTCTCATTAAGGCCACATGGCTACACTGTGTCTCTTAGTTCTTGCAAGCTAAGCTGGAGTCAGTCTCTCTCATTAAGGCCACATTGCCACACAGTGTCTCTTAGTTCTTGCAAGCTAAGCTGGAGTCAGTCTCTCTCATTAAGGCCACATGGCTACACTGTGTCTCTTAGTTCTTGCAAGCTAGCTGGAGTGAGTCTCTCTCATTAAGGCCACATGGCCACAGTGTGTCTCTTAGTTCTTGCAAGCTAAGCTGGAGTCAGTCTCTCTCATTAAGGCCACATGACCACACTGTGTCTCTTAGTTCTTGCAAGCTAAGCTGGAGTGAGTCTCTCTCATTAAGGCCACATGACCACAGTGTCTCTTAGTTCTTACAAGATAAGCTGGAGTCAGTCTCTCTCATTAAGCCACATGGCCACACTGTGTCTCTTAGTTCTTGCAAGCTAAGCTGGAGTGAGTCTCATTAAGGCCACATGGCCACACTGTGTCTCTTAGTGCTTGCAAGCCAAGCTGGAGTCAGTCTCTCTCATTAAGGCCACATGGCCACACAGTGTCTCTTAGTTCTTGCAAGCTAAGCTGGAGTCAGTCTCTTTTCGACATATGTCCCACCAAATTCTGTAATAATAATGTTCCAGTTTCTCTATATGTTTTTAAATTTAGATTTAAATAAATCTACATTTTAAAATCCACAAATCTGGCTGCCTCCTGATGATGCTGGTTGTAATTACTGGCGAAACGTCATACTCAGATTGTTAATGTTGCGGCTTTGCTCTCTAACACACAACCGGTGTGCTGTACTAGTAACGAATTGGCATGTTCTGTTTAAGTGACAAACCTTACTAATTGGCTGTGTCGGGTGGTGGTGGGTTTACCGACATATTTTTATATTTACGCGATCTTACCCAAAAAAACTGTATTATGTAAAAATACATTTATTTTCCCCCTTTCTTTTTGGACAGTTTCAAATCTCTAACGTCTTTCAAATTGTTCTGATGTACAGTGCTACATTTTAAATTACTGTCATGTTTGCAATGGGTTGTTTAAAATATATTCAAATGGTGTAGATTCATGTTTAAACTCGATTCGAATCTGCATTCATCATTTTCTTCTTAAGCAGTCCGTAACCACAATTGGTACATCGATGCATGACCCATTTGATTATGGTTTGTTGGTCTTAATTTATCAATTAAAATGTTATTGAGTGTGCCAAATCCTAAAGAGTGGCGTTTGAGTCGACCTTATTTTATATTCACATGTGAAACGCCTGTGCACATGAATGTAATCCCGTTACACACTCTCCTACTTGTTCATCAACTCTCTTCGTGGTGTAGATTTGATGGCTTGTATAGCAACCATAAACAAACGCAACAAATCCGGGTGACTCATGATCCATGATTCACGATGCCAGTGGGCCAGGTTTCACTTTCAACCTGTGTGGCATGAATTAAACGCACCTGTAAATTTGACCTGAAATGATTGCACAACAATTGCCCCGCCTTCATGGGATGTTTATCCTCCACTGTTTATCTGGCTTTGACCTGAATTATATAAAAGTGCGGCTCTGCAACTGCTGTAGAGTCACATTGGTATAAACGCATTTTACAATATGAACAGCGCATTGAAAACGCGTACTATTTTATGTATTGTTTAACAAGTGTGTTTACAAATCCACACTGTGAAACACGATGATTGACACAGGGGAGTAGATTATGTTTTCGATAGTGTATTTAAATAGAGCTACTGTAGGTAAGTAGTTTTCAGTTTTAAAGGCATAGTTTAACAAGACAACACTTGCCACCATCCTTCAAACCCATTGGTGAAAAAAACCACAGTTTATGTTTACATTATAATATGTTTACATTATATATAATATAATGTTTATATTATAATATAATGTTTACATTTTATATAATATAATGTTTATATATAATATAATGTTTACATTGTTTACATTATATTATATATATGCAAGAGCCGGGGACTTATGGGACCCCGGGGTCCCACCATAAGGTTCATATGAATGGTTACCTAATAACTTTTGAAACACGGTAATCGCTGTGAAGTGCAGTTTCCAATTCTTATTGTTGACTCAATCTCTATGGCCTTTCTATGCAATATGAAGAAGGGGCATTGCCCGAAACGTCGCTTATCGGATGTTTTCCCTTTTTCAAGGCCCCAGTGCTACTGATGCATGAATTTGTTTGGTATTTGAAATGATACGAAGGCTCAGCAAGTGATTCCGTGCAGACATAAACAGAAGCGATACGCGCCACCCCAGCCACCCATGTCGCGAATCAATCGATTATAGCGATTGAGGGCTCGTGAATAAATTCTAGATTCAACGCCTTGTTTTAAAACGTGAACACAGCCGGCTCTAGTGACTGGAGTGGGTGCGTGTTGGACAATGTGAAACAATGACACGCAACGTATACAAATCTAAAACATAAATTCTTACGCACGCGATCCGGTGTGCATATCGCGATCTTCAGGATGAATGATCACATCCGAATCAATGCGTCGTCGTTGCTCCCCTAGCATGCGCTCTGCGTAACCCGCTCGTGTTGTTGTTGTTTGCGGCAGAGTTTAGGACCTTCGTGGCCAAGAGCCGCAGCTCCCGAGGCAAAGGAGTGATGGCACGCTTCAAGGTGCCGGACTTGCTGAAGCATCTCATGGAACGATACGGGGCTCCGGATATTCACGATCTGGGCATCCGCATCACCAGCATACCTCTGGGCATTTCCGTACGTGCCGTGCCTGCGTGTATGAGCGTGTGTGTACGTGTGTATGCATTGCGTCGCTTGTTGACTGCGAATTGTATTATTATTATTGGATGCCTCAAGTAGACTCTTTGGTTCTTTCGGTAGAGTCACGTAGGTATAAAATAAAATAAATCACGACGTTTCGGGCGCAACACAAGCGTCCGTCATCAGGTGGGAAAGCCTTGGTGTGCTGCTGAGGCAGACTGTTTTAAATGGTTTGAAATGTGTGTAGCCCATGGGTCATAAAGAAGTGGCCAGGGCTAGTGATGTTAACGTGAGAAATTAGCGTGTAACTGTAAGGTAGGAAAGCGGCCTCCTCCTCGATTTTACGTGACTTTACCGAAAGAACCAAAGAGTATGGATTCCTGCAGTCGCGAAAGCTTCAAATCAAGATTGCCTCAAGTATGTATTGTTGTTGCCCTTGAGGGGGGTTTACTTTCTGAATTAAATGCGTTCTGGAATTGCTGACACACAGCCACAACGTACGTGTCGCTGTGTTCACACCTGAGAGTGACACTGCATCAGCCTTTTACCAATATTCCCCCGCCCCTGCGTTTGCCTTACACGGCCACAATGCTGAGCTATCCTCAGTTGCTCAGGCACGCAAGTTTCACACCTGTCTCCCTGTCAAGTGAATGTGGTGTATCCTTTTGTCATGCAGTCTGAGACAGACTTCCAACACGACTTCAGTTTTGTGGGTGCAGTGCTGTGACAAGAGCACTGAAGTAACTGCTCGTGTAAGTACATCATGTTAATATATATCGTATAGAAGGCTGAGGCCTATTTTACTGTACCACTCCTTACAGAAATCTTCTTTCCCGAGTGGTTGTGCATTTGTCGCTTGTTTCAGAGGTTCGCGATTCGATCCCAGGAGTCGCCCTAGTTAATATTGCGGGTGTATTATCCAAAACTGCATTTCTATATGCTTCACAAATAATGTAAAAAAATAAATCCCGTGTTGTTATTAATGAATGAGGAGGACGTGTGTGCCGGCGTCAGAATCAAAATTTGCAAATCTAAACAGGTACTCAGAAATGACTGGATTGGGTAAAACCACAAGTATATATGTTGAACTTCTTTCGCACTGTACGTAGCCAACTGTGCTAATCGGAGGTGTGGAGGACAACAAACTGAACACAAAAAGCAGTTCTAAAGAAATTGTTTTCAATCTAGATTTAAAAGTGCATAGCTCCAATGGCTTACTAATATCGGAAGGAAGAGCATTCCAGTTGGCCGCAGAAGCGCATCTGAAAGCGAGTGATGCGGTGACTGTCTTTGTTCGATGGCTTGCCAAAAGCCACTGCTGCTAGGATGATCCACCAATCCCATCTCTCGATTGCAATCGTGCATTAGCAGCACACCTTGCATTCGCTGTTGAACCACTCGTCCATCACGTGTTCCATCATCGCAACTACAGCACTGCCCTGCACCTGTGGCCACCACAGTTGCTAACATTGTGTTGTTTGTTTAGGTGATCGGCAAGGCCCAGAAAGGCGAGCGGGAGGTGATGGACCGTGGGCTGGCTCGCATTGAGTGTGACATCAAGCAGGAGGTGGAGGGCCGGCCACACAAGATCAAGAAATACCTGTTGGAGTCGTTCCCCTTGCCAGGGACGTGCGCCGATCTTCGCCAACAGTTCACGACACAGCCGGCGGCCGAGATGGTGCTGCAGGTCTTCCAGAACGCCGATGACATCTTTGTGAATAAGCTGAAGAAGGTGGGGCCATGGCGTCTGGACTTAATGCAACAAAATTACCGTGCGAGAAAGTTCATGCATTTGCTTAGATTTGTCAAAGATTTTCCAAAATACATTTGTTCTCAGAATTATTTAATGAGTGATAATTGCCATACGTTTCAAGTCTGTCGATACTTCCACCAATATCAATGGCTTGTTCTACCGCTGAATTAACTCTCCTCTATAATATTTAGGGCCATCGCTTTCACAAAATTCAGTCACACGTTGAGACAAAAGTAAGGGGGGCATTGAAATCGGTAGGACATCTATGCATGTGTCACCCTCTATTTGTCCCAACAGAGTGATATGGCTGCACGTGGTTTGGGTCCTTTGTTGTTTCCACCAACAGTGTGTGCAGGACTTCTTGGGGCAGGTGAAAGGGGACACGCTGGCCCAGAAGCTGTTTCAGTTGGCCCTGTGCTGTGGCTCCCTCGAGACTCCTCGCGACCTCGTGGTCAAGGAGAAACCGGCCGCGTTTCTCGGCAACATCAGCACTCCCGACACCAGACCGCCGCCTCCTCCGGGGAGTAAGGAGACAAATTTGCATATACAGTAGACTCTCGATTGTCCGCGCTAATTACGGGGAAGATGGCTGCGGATGATAAAAAAATCTCGGATTATCCAAAGATATCTATTTTCTGCGGATCTCTATGCCACAAACTAACGATCGACCGATCGATGCACATGGTCGGTGATAAAACTTTCCTGCTCCTGAGCAGAGGACTCGGCCCTCTAAGTGGATAGCAGAGCCACGCCAATCACCATCAATCAAACTCCACCCACTGTTGTAAAGATATGCAACTACTGTACTGTCGAGGTGATCACGTAGATTTCGGATTCATGGGCGCACATATTTGCTCGATATAAGCACGTGACTTGTAACAAACATTTCCAAGAATTACAATGTATAACTATTTTTAGATTATTAATTTGGGCCTAAGGGAAAATCCATGAGTTATTAATAAGTTAAAATCTCATGTGCGTGGTTAATCCGCAAATCAGATAAACCGCACACGGATAATCAAGAGTCTACTGGATTGCACGTGCGCTGAATTGTCGTAGCTTCTCTAAACACCTTATTTCACATCTCGTCTCGATTATTACTAATGCATTAGTAAGAGTTTGGCATATCACGACGCATCAGTTTGTTAAATTTACATCGAGATGACCCGGGTGGATGAGAGAGATTATTTGCATTGAGCTGGAAACGCTGAGATCCTGGGTTCGAATCTGGGTAACCACCTGTGATTAAACTTGCTTTTGTCAAGTGCAGCCAGTTGATGGTCTCAGCTCGGTCATTAATGACTGTCAAAAAAACCCAAAACATACTCAGTAAATGGCTATGCACTTAATTTGACCAAGTCCAATATCGGCTCAACAGAGTGGGTGGGAATGTGCTTCCCTTTACTCTGTGGACCAGAGGTCACTAGAAACAATGTCAGAGGTAGCTTTGTGATGTTCTCTTCTGCGGGCCATTCTCCAATAGGACGGGTTCCGCTGCTCCGTGAGAGATCTCCGTCTCATGACACGATATCGAAAGCACAATTTGAATAAAATGTAGTTTCTTATATTGTACATAAGGGGTCAGACCACGGAGGACCTTCAGAATGCTCAGTGTGAACTTGAAATTGATTCTGGACTGGTTCAGGGGATAGTTGAACAATTCGAATATTGGGGCGATATCGTCTTGCATACGGGTGTGAGTGAGAAGTCTGCCAGTGGTTTTTTTAGGCCATCATCTAGATTTTTGGGTTAGATCACGTAAACATGCACTCAATAATACGCGTTAATATGCACTTTTTACGTGACCTAACCCAAAAATCTCAATTATGGATAATATGGGTCGCGAAGGCCTTCGTGTTAAACTTGTTTTTTGAGTCATCTGGAGAGTGATGATGAAACTTATCGGGAGGCCGTCAATGAGACGTGGGGGGGGGGGGGGGCAGAGAGAGAGTTGCAGTTGTTGAGCCTATTGGAGCGAGTTACAGAATCGTTGTCCTCTCCTACAATGGCATTGCTTCTCTCCTTCGCAGAGGTGGTAGCCGAGCATCTCGTCCGTCTGCTGAGCCACGCAAGTAAGATGGCAGAGCCCCTGGGCCTACCCGCGCTGTCACGCCTGGAGAAGCAGCTTGCCGAGCACTTTGACTCGCGCGACCTCCCCAGCCTGGGCCTCGGCTCCTTCTTGGACATCCTCCATCGCAACGCCCAGGTGCGTACGTGGCGTGCGTGAGCCCACCCGCCTCCAGCTGGTAAGAGGCAGTACAGCAAGTAGGTGTACGACACTGCCCGTGCAAAGTTTGAGTGTACTTACCGCCTCCGAGTGGCGCTCAATGTTAAGTTTGTTTCCAAAATTGTGTGCGGTAATATTAGTTTATTATTACGAACTTAAAACTCATTTGTCGATAACTCAAATACGTTTAAGCGTTATGTAATAACTGCCAATTCAGAGCGCAACAAAGTGTCACGTAAGATGCATGGGTTTTCTCTTGTCACTCTTAAAAAAATATCTGTGAATTTGGCAAACATCCCAAAGGTAGATATTGAAAATCACCGTTAAAATTGAGTGTACAGCGGTGACATTCAGATAAAATATATGATAACACTATATATGCAAAGTGGCCAGGTGGCTCAGAGATCAAAGCGGTGCATTGGCAATAATGAGATTCTGGGCTTGAATCTGGATTTTGACCGCTTGGGTTGAAACCGAGGTCTCAAGTCTTATCAAGTCGATCGTCCGAGCCCCGTCACCAGCGACTGCACAAAATTACAGTCTCATTAAACTTGAGTTTTGCACTTCATTTTCCTAATTTCATCTTTGAGAATAACAATTTCAGCTTGACTCTCGTGCGTCGCACAATCTCATAACACAGCTAATGTGAAAGTGTTGGCTCCTATTGTGTACAAGATAAAAGGCCACCCCTCACATTTTATGACACGGCCTGCACGGCTATGCGAGATTTACGAATGGATGATTTATTTGTCTCTTGACATTACGTCGATAGTGCATTTGGAAAACTAAAATTGAGAACGAATTTTGTGTTAATTTGCAAACTTAAATCTGTAATATTTAATCAGTTTTCGTGCACTGCATTGTGAGATGCAGCTCCATGCGTATCGTTTAGCTTTAAGCCGGTGTTTGCCTTGCGGTCGCCTCGGTGTCAACCAACTGATGTTGACGGATTTGTTGTGTCTGTGGTAGCTGTTGGACGAGACTGGGGTTGTGATCTCTGCCCTGGGTGGATCTGGAGCCACAGCGGGAAGCTTCTGTCCAAAGCGTGACGAGCTGCATGGAGTTCATCCACCAGTGCGGCAGCCTCGACACCGCAGCGGTGAGACACGGGCCCCAGTAGGGGCCACAGGGGCGGCTCAAAGATGGGGATAAGGATTTGGAGATTTAGGGCGCTCGCGGAAATAAACTCTTCAACTCAAAGCGCCTTACAGCAACGTCTCATCTCAACCATTCCATTGCTCTGCGGCAGTCTACCCGAGGAGACCCCCCCCCAATGGCAGCTGTTCCTATTTGGCACGTGGTGCACGCACTACCGGCCTGTGAATGGACATGTCTGCCAATTGGGAGCGATGTTTGAGTTTCCTACATGGTTTTTTCCCCGATAAAGTAATTTGCAAGTATTTGATCTGATTTGGAAAATTTGGAACATGATGCGGTTACACGTGGCCAATTCTATTTTTTTAATACAGTGTAACATGATTATTATCATACATTGTGAAACAGATCTCTTTGTTTATGGTGAATAAACCGGCAACATTAACCAGGGCGGATGCTGGGCTTGAACCGAGAACCACCACTCAACCATGTTTCCATAAATTTGTGCAGTCATATTAACGCTGTTCACGTCGTACGCAATGAACACTTTATTATTAGCACCACCTCTGGACCTGTTTGGCCCCTGGTCCATTTTGAGAGGTCTTGTAAGGGCGGCGTATACAGTTTGATTTTATATCGGCAGAGCAAATAGCCAATGGAAAACCACCCGTTCCGTGGGGGTGCTACGCGCTGGCACGGATCTGATGCGCCAGTGGAAAAGGGCTGCTAGCAACCCGGCCGCCTCCAAACGAAAGAGAGAGGGTTCCAGGTCTCTGTTGTTGGCTGTGTGCTCTGCAGCTGCCGGCCGTGGACTGCGCTGTGGGGCAGCACTACGGCGTGCATTCCTGCCGCAACCTTGGGCACGGCCCCATGGCCAACCTGGTAAAACTGGCGCAGAAGGCCAAGCCCGGTGGCAGCAGCGGCGGTGCCCATCGGTGCGCCGTCTTGTACGAGGAGACGGCGCTGTGTGCTCGCGACTCGAGGTTTGGCAGCCCCCTCCAAAGTGTCCTCCTCACCCCTCTGCACACCTCGTGATTTGCCTGACCGCCACGGGTCGCTCCTCAAAATTGTTGAGTCGGCGACAGACACTTTGGGTTCTTTAATCTTTCACATCAAAGGGTCAGTGAGCCACACCAATATGCCATTGGTAATGTAACTTAAGGATTCAATGTTCAAGGCAAGTGATTGTCGAGACAAACTGATGATTGTGTGTGTTACACCCCTCTGGCAGTCCACTGCCTGATGAAGGCCTCGCCACGTTGCTTTGGTCATGGGGGTTGTTGCACCAAACTTTACCACGCTTGGTGAAGGGGGCGCGGATTAGGTTCAGGACTTGTTCAGATATCAGTCACCACTGACGTTAGCCATGGCTAGGAATCCAACTCGGATCGCCGCGTTAGTATCGCAGTGCACCAAACATTGCAGCAGTGCTTCAGAAATCATTCCGAAGTTGCTTGATATTGCACACAGTTTGAATAAACCATCATTACTTCAGGACATATATATTTGTAGTTAAAAGTTTACTTTATACATGCTGTGATCGTTATAAAGAGTTGTGCTAGTTAGTAGTAACAGCGTGATACATCGGTTAAATCGATTAATATGTATTATTCAGCTGACAATTCATGTATTGAATTGCACGTGTAAGAATCAACTTCTAAAAAATTGTATCGCTTTTTATTTTAATAGTTTCACATTGCCACTGCAGAGAGTCGACATGATCAGTGTAAGTTCAAAAGAACTGACACACCTTGTGAAAAACCCAACGCAGAAGATCCCTGGGCTTGATATTCCACGAAGATCATGGTCCCCCTAAACCGCATCTGCACAAAACATGGCAGATGCGGATACCTGATGCACAAATGGAAAATTTTAAACTCTCCAGTGTTTGACTGTGGTCATCCAGAACAGATCGTACAACGTGAAACGACGCAATAGAAAATTAAAGTCAAGCCACAGTGCGATTGTGACCATCCAACCCAAGCTATTCACGATATTGTGAACCACAGTCGTTTGTGCTCCTTCAACGGAGTAGTTTAGTTTAGTTTTCATTTATTTGGTATAGCCCTGTGAGCCATTCGGCTCTTGAATCGGGTGCAACCGCAACAAAAAAAAGCATGAACAAGAAAACATCTTAAAGTGACTTTGTGCATGTGCAAACAGAGAATCCAGGAAAAAAACATCAAAATATTCCTGAAATAGCACCTTATACACCAACGCTGTGTGAAAAATCCCAGTGGGATGCAAGTCAAACAACAACAACAAGAAAACTTAGATTAAGGCCAAACCTAAAAACTTTTAGAACTCACCAAAATAAAGCTATAAATGCAATGTAACAGTGATCATAGGAACTGTGACCGAATTTTTAACCATAAACTACATAAATAACATGTATCACCAAACCCTAGAGCCACAGCTGGCTGCATGAGTCACTCCACAAACAACAGGAGGAGCAGGAATAGTAACCCTACATGAAGCCCTCTCGTCGTGACCAGCAGACCTCGGACATTGGCTTATGGCTCCTGAACATGTTGCCCTCATGCGCAGGAATAGAATAGCTCAGGGGTTGGCAATCTGAGTCTCCCGGTGCCGCATGCTGCTCTTTAAAGACTGTTTGGTGATGTTATTTACGAAGGACCACTGTCTCATATTCACCACAGTGCATTGCGCCTCTTGAAATATTGAGTTGAGTAATCCCGGTAGTTGAGAAACTAAGGTAGTTGAGTACCCCGGGAACACGCTGTGGTTCGTGTCGCGTTAATAGCTCCGTACCGTGCCGTGTAACTCACTAAGCAGCCGATTGCTCGCGTGCAGTGGTAGTGCCGTGTTCATTGATAACACTGCACACTCCGTGCAGTGGTAGTGCCGTGTTCATTGATAACACTGCACACTCCGTGCAGTGGTAGTGCCGTGTTCATTGATAACGCTGCACACTCCGTGCAGCGTTGTGTGAGGATGGCTCACTAATTGAAAGGGGAGTCGTAGCTATCGCACTGTGGGGTGGTCATCGCCCTCCTCCCCCTGGGCATGTGCCGTGTGTGTTGTGTCGTCGTGAGTCGTGGCGATGTAAACCCGGGGTAGCTCCTCTCTCCGTCTCTTCGTTTGTTGCTGTCCCGGCGAAGCTCGAGTTGGTGAGCGCAACGCGTGGCAGATCCGGCTTCACCCGTTCCCACTCCTCCCAGTCAGCGACTCCCAAACCCCCACTCAATAATCGCAGATCACTACCCAGGTCCTTATCAACCAAATGATTTTTAACTAAACTATTTTTTGTATTCTTAATGTATCAACAGTTCAGTTTTAAAGTATAATTTTACCGAGGCACTGTATGTTTTCCTGGTGTGGACTGTGGCTGTTTTTGCTATTGTTTTACTGCCTTTCTCAAGCTTGGAAATGTATATATGAATGAAATTGGAACTTATATACTTCATTTATTTACTAATTGACAAACTATTTTTATTTTACCAGGTAAGGCCCACTGAGCATATATAGCAGTTTTTCAGAAGCGACCTGGCCATCGCAAATGATAGCTCAACGAAGTGGCTTATCGTCACGTGGACATTTATAGCAGACAAATATACAGCATGCGTCAGGGTTGGGATGGAACCCACGACCTCCTGCGTACCAGGGGAGGTAGTTAACATCTCCCAGCCACCGTGGTGCCCTGTGGTCACGTGAGGCCTTCCACTTCTGAATGGCTTGCGATGCATATTTGAACATTACTGCAAGCGTCTTAGCCTCGTTCATTCGGTATTCGAGGGGAATATTGCCATTTAGTAACTTTGTTTCAAATATCGCGCATTGAACTTTCGATTTTAATTTGCAATGTAATTGAGGGACTGTGCGTTGTCTTGTCGTGGTCTGGTGCTGTTGTGTTGCTGAATTGCCCAAACTAGCATTTGTTGACAAATCGGCAGGAATCTATGTACTTTGTATTTTTAGCAACATGCTTACATTTTCTCCGTCTTGCCTCTATTATCGTTTTTGAACATACCTCGCTGACCCGCCCCTACTGGACATATGTGAAAAGAGCTTCATAGCTCATTGGATTCCTCCAGGGTGAAAAAAAGATTCTAATTAATCAGTGGCACTGCCAACAACCTGCATCCACACACGACTAAGCACCCCTTGTAATGCCATACACATGGTTTCTTTCCCATAGACATGTAATTCTGCAAATTTTCAGAAATATCTGCCGTATGCGAATTACTCCAGACAAGTTTAGAGTATTAAACGTGACCTGTTGTGACTCGTCTAATGTGTATCGCGTGGTCGTTAGCACAGAAAGATGCGTCTGGTAACGTCCTAATGGACCAAACATCGTAAAAAGGAGGCTGGGTCTGCGTTGTTCAGAGTGACCACCATATACAGGGACTCTTCTACTTACGGACGAGTTAGGTTCCAGAAGTCTGTTCGTAAGTCCAACTTTACTCCTGTCGATTCCAAACATGTTGTACGGCGTGTACACTAAACACAGGGAATGGCTTTAAGAGTTGTATAATCTCCTGTAGACGTAGACGCCACTGGTTCTTCACGTTGTGTAGATGTAGATGCCACCACCACCATCTATTGCGTGGCGGTTGAACTTATGAATCTCGGTACAAACAGGCAACTGGACATATGGACAGGTTTCTTCGTATCTCTGAGACTTTCTAAGTTGAATGGTTGTAAGTGAAGGAGTCCCCGTAAATATTTTTGAGGACCACTGGGATCTTCAGTTTAAACCGTGAGTCTTTGAGTCATTGGACCAGAAAGAAGTGAGATTAAAACAACAGTAACATTGAAAAATATGTACACAGGGCAGGGAGGGCCCAGCCGCATGACAGGATTTATTCAGCGGTATCGTCACGGTAACAGAAACAGTGCTCCCGAATGAATCGCAGAATCCCCCGAATATTCCGCCTCAGGCGGGAGAATCTCCGTCCAGGCCCGCGTGACGCCTTTGGCCCAATCTTGTCGACGGCATCATCATCATCATCCTCCTCGTTGTTGTTGTTGCCTGGTTGGAGAGCAGGGCCCCGCCTGGCAAATGGACGCACGCGCCATCGTTAGCACGGTCGGCTACAGTTAGCACGGTCGGCTATGGTTAGCACGATCGGCTACGTACGCGTTCAAAATTATTTCAATGTACAGACATGCGCGTGTTCATTATGCCACCGTCTGCCCCATCATGCATTCTCGGCTGTGCTTACACTGGTTGCTGCAGTGCACCTCATATGTGTCCGGCCGCTCAAATGCGAGGTAGGAGGATGCCACACATCTCTCACTATGGCCAGTAGCGGAATGCTACATTCCTATAACAGGAGCCAATGGTGGTGTATAATAGGATCACCGCTGTTGACTTCCCACAAAATGGGATTCATTATTTGACTATAGCTCAGGTTGATAAATAAGCTGTTAACCTTCTTGACCTGGATTTTGAACTCACAAGCGTACAGTGATCATGGAGTGCTCTAACCGCAGCACCTCCAAGTGGGATGCAGTGCAATTCATATATTTATAATTAAGATATATATATATTTTACTAGGAATGCATTTAGCTGCAGATTGGTGGAGATGAGGTTAGGGATAAGATATTACATCCTTTGGAGCCCTGGGATATTTACATCTTCAAGTGAGATGAACTAAAGAGGTGAATGCCATTACAGAATCCTCATTTCACAACTCCTCATGAAACAGATTCCCCGTTCTTACAATACAGAACTTGTCTCATCTGATACAGAACCCAAATCTCATGTGTCCTCAATATTTTTTACTTCCTCTCAATCGTGAATACCACATTGTGGGAATCAACAGTGGTTGTAATATGAATAGACTTGCCCTTGCTATAGGAATGTGTAATTTACTCAAGTGACTAATTTATGATGATCGATGGTGTTTGCTATATGCTAATTTATATCAGGAGACACATTGTCTGAATGACCTCCCCAATACACATTTTTCTCAAGGTGCACTTCTGCGTGGAGGCTCACTCTTGTCTCGTAGCCGACTCCATCTCCTCCTCCTCCGTGATGACGTAATTGGTGCCACCACTTTGATTGGGGAATTTTTCAGACAGGCGTGTTACCGCACAGTCACCTGCTGACTCCACTCCCCACTCCGACTCCATTCCCCAATCCGAGTTTGAAGCCCACTCGCTCCCAGAAACTGAGCCTGCAGTATTCTGATTTGTCCAAGTGGACTCCGAAGTCTGCTCGCTTGCAGCAGTGACTTGGAAATCTCCCTCACAGAGACATGGGATTGCCGAGAGGCTGCAGGCCACCATCGGTTCCATTTCCTCTTCAACGATGACGTCATTGGTGCTGTCACGTTGATCGAAGAGTTTTTCAGACAGGCGTGTTACTGCACAGTCACCTGCCAACTCCACTCCCCACTCCGACTCCATTCCCAAATCCGAGTTCGAAGCCCACTCGCTCACAGAAACTGAGCCTGCAGTATTCTGATTTGACCAAGTGGACTCCGAAGTCTGCCTCCTTGCAGCAGGGACTTGGCAATCTCCCTGGCTGAGACGGGGGACTGCCAAGAGGCTGCAGGCCGCCACCGGCTCCGTGTCCATGGCTGGGCAAGGCGGGAAGTTCGCTTGCGGTGGCAGGGCCCTGCCGCCCCACAATAATGGGTGGTTGAGGGCCTCCGTGGGTGTGAGGCGACGTTGGGGATCCCACCTGCCAAGGAGGCAAACGGAGGGAGTCAGGTGCCTGTTGCATTCTAAAATGGCTTCATTGAATCGTGGTCTGGGGTGAAATGCGCAATTCTATCCTCAACACTTTTGTCAGAAACGATATTTATTTTAAAAAGCGACGAGATGAAGAAACGATGCCCCGGTGTGACACGAAACTTTGCAGTCCTAGCCCAAACGACACGTGAGGTCTAAGATCGTTTCCAGTAATGTTGATGGCAGACGCAAAGTGATTTATATTTAATTATTTGTACGAGGTGAAATGTAGACAATAGTAACAAGTCTCTTACTGAAGGCACTCGCGGAGAAAATTGATGAACTTTTGATTGCGGGTTCCCAGAACCGCCTTCAAAGACACGGAGCACGGGACGATCCGTTTCCCGTTGACGACGGGGCGATTCTTTTTGTCTGTTTATCGGAGAGAGAAAAAGAGAGAAACACTGAATTAGTTGTGGCGATCAGTACAATGCGGGGGCGGTCCTTAACCCTCCAATTGCGATGTTTGCAAATATGATTCCATGTTGGCGGTCGACTACAGCCTGTCATCCCTCCAGGGTCGATAAAATTTGTAACCGTTTGTGAGACGTTTGCAGTAGTCGTGTGGAAAGGATGGCTCCTAAGCGTGAAAGTGAAATTCCCACTCTCAACTCTGGGCCACCGGAGGAGACGAGAACCTCCTGATACTTGTTTGAGCAAGGAGACACTTTGATGTTTATTTTAGTATTATATTATTATTTGCATCACTTGGAGAGGATGGTAATTTGTTGTACAAGCGTGCTTTTAAGCATAATATATTTCTCAATCAAGGACCCACAGTTTGTGTGGAGGGTTGTTCTCTGTGGTTGTTTTGTACTATGGTAGAACTGCTCTATGCTGATTTAGGATACCGTCGCATCTGCCACACAATTTTTAAAAATTGTGCTAAGTCATGCTGAAATAAAAAAACGGCCACTCATCTTTATTAAAAATGTGATGGCCAGAATTCCATGTAATTAATACACACGTCCTCTGTTGGATTGCAAATCCCTATAAGGTTTTCCAAATATACTCTGCTACCTAAACATAACCGTTCCTTTTAAAGTATTTTTTCATAAGACTCCTTACTGTCACGATAATTCAACACGTACTGACGAGTACGTTGCCAAGACCGTTGTGACTTTTAAACCCAAATAAAGCACAGTTCATTTTTAAATTACGCGAAGCAGTTTCCATGCCTTTCTATTCAAGCACAGAGCACGAGACACGCGGCTGCACGGCCACGACTCTCCGGGCAGTGACAGCAGCAGCAGCAACAGCTACGAACTCCAACACCACCACCTCACCACCCCCCCTGTCCACTCACCAAAGGAGATGATGTTGTGGGTCGAGGCGTCAATCATGGCTTTGGGTGGGAGCCCCAACATCTGAAACCAAGATCACAAGAGGGATGAGTTGGATGAGGTCCGACGCTCGAGTGAACAGAGCGTACATACTCTGCACTTTGTCTCATTGGAACGTCGATGAACAATGAACTTTGCCTGCTCTTGTACATACTGTTTGCAGATATTTATCTCTATCATCAGGCGAAGCATACATATTTGGTCTTTAATTGATGACGTGGTTACTACGTGCGGCTTCGTTGCTCTCCAACACAGGCTCTGAAAGCCTCGGGGCTTAACAACAAACCACAATAATCATAACAATAGTAATCATTCCGAAGGACATCAGCCTGACGCACTGATTATCTGGTATTACCGATGATCCCGAAATCTCTCTTTACTTCTTTACTCATGCAAATGGTGCGTGATCACGCAGTGAACACGTCCACTCCTCTCCCGTGTACCGGCAGCTGAGCGACATTTTTTGACCAGTGAAGGGCCCAGAGGATGACGACAGCCCTGCACGTAACCAGCTTTGTCGCATGAGCCATCGCACAGCGGGTCTGTACGCTGGTGGATCGTCGTGCGCCATCAGTCATAACCAACCCCCTGCTGCTGCTGCTGTTGTTTATCGTGGACTCCATCGTTGGTTCAAATTCGAATTAAACCCTCCCTCCTCCTTTATATGGCGCAGTTGGAACGGTCCCATGGGAAATATGACGCCCGGTTTGGTGGTGCCGTATCGGGCTCGAGGTTTGTTACAATAAAAATTATAGAATTCATCAGTATGTATATATTATAATAATTAATATTTGTAAGGCGCATTTAATCCGATGATCCCAATGCGCCCCGTGTATGGAAAGCAGGGAAATGAGACGACCAAAACGAGGAAATGAGACGACCAAAACTATGGGGAATAGGCCATTTTACCGAGGTGAGTTTTCATGGCGAGATTTAAATAGCTTTAAAAATGCTGTCTTGTTATCAGAGGCCAACGCGTTCCATAGTCTTGGAGCTGCACTGGCAAAAAGCCCGATCGCCCCCAGGAATTGAGACATGACCTCAGAAAACTGAGTAGGAGATCAGAAGATCTCAAGGACCTCATTGGTGTACATGAGTGGATCAGCTCCTGTAAGTATTGTGGGGCTAACCCACTAACAGCCTTGTAGCTCAACAGCAGGACCTTATAACCAACTGGATATATATGCGATGGTGTTTTCCTACGCGTCAGATACCTGGATGAGATAGCCGATGTGGTCTTCCGAGCTTGTCTTGAAGAGCGGGTTCCCGAGGAGCATCTCGGCCACCACACATCCGAGTGACCACATGTCCGCGCTGCATGTGACCGGGAGCCCAAAGTACATTTCGGGGGCCATGTACCACATCGAGCCAAGACACCAAGCTCCTAGCAGCACACGGACAGACAGGTGACCAAACAAGGTGGCACTTGCACATTATTCACCTGTACTTGTGAAGTGCAGAATAGATGAGGGTATGCACACGCAGTCACGTATGGCACTCAAAATGCGCACAATGACAAAGATCGCCCACATAAATGCGTGTATCAGCTGGGTAGCACTTAAAAATGTAAATTATTTTCATTACACTGGTGCCAGCTATCATAGAGTGCAGCTGTCGTGTCGCGAGAGTGCTCTGCGGTGAGTAACAACTTCTTTAAAAGCAACGGCGCTGCGACGCCTCTCTGAATAAAATTAACACCGAGCCGCTTTGCGCGTTTCAAGATTCAGTGATGAACCGGGGACGCCTACCACCACCCTGTAATGTGCAGACGTCTCGGAACGGGAAAAGGTTAAGTGAGGAATGAGGACAAAGGTACTTAGGGCTGCCATGCGATCTGTACATTTGCAATCGTAAATCACATGTAAATCACACGTAAATCAGCCATCCGCGACAAAAATTCCAATGGGATTGTCTACTGGCTCCAGACTTTCAATACCAGCAATCGATTATGAAAATTGCTACCGGTTTACTGGTTACTGTTTGACAACTACCCTCCTCAAACCTGGGAGGTTGAGAGTTGAAATCCTGGCCAAATGATTGACGAAATGTAACGTTTGAAGGGTATCAGTGTCACTACCACACTTTGTTTAAGCGGTGCTAACCACCACGCCACCACAGCACGAAGACAAAAACCCCCCCATATAGCTTAAACAGGCTTGTAGCGCAGCGTTCTAACCATTAACACCACCGCTCCCCACAAACACTGTGACACGCACACACACACATGCTGCTACACACGTACACACATTCACAGGGCAGCTAGATCACTCATTTGGGCAGGTCTCGCTGATGCTCAGGCCAAAATCCGTGAGCCTGATATTGCCACTGATGTGGTTTTTGACCAAGATGTTTGCCTGCAAAAAAGACAGTGGTTGTCAGTGAAACTCGTGGTGTGTCGGTGAGATTTGCGTCTTGTTGAATTGGTTCATGGCGGTTTACTCAAATATTTCATGTACTCATTTTTGTTGAACACTTAATGCCCTTTGTAAATGTAATCATGCTTGAAGATCTCCTTACCCCATGCCGTGTTAATCAAGGGGGTTGTATGGGCCATACCTCACCATGCTGCTCAGGGGGCTGTTGAAGGCAATGGGATCCAGGACCGGTTCAGATATCGCCCAAACCCTGGTTTTAGCCGTGGCCAGAAATCGAATTCGGGTCATTAACCTCTGAGTGCAGTTTGCGAACTACCCCACCACTGCTACGCCCATCATTTAGCTTTGGCATTCGGAATTGTTGCTTAGGGCAGTTGTCGTTGTTGTTTAACGCTAATTAGAAAATATTAAATGTTCCGCGGAGCGTTGGTTGTTGAGAGCAAACAGAGATCGACGTGAAAAGTTGTATTTCTATGCAAGTTTTGGCTATCTGTGTTTATGAAATAGCAAGTCGTGGCATGAGTGTTGTTGTGGTGTAGAATAAGATATCTCGAAATCCTGTTACTAAGGTTTACAAGAGTGTTCTCATATTCTTAGTTCTTTCGGTAAGAAATAACTAAGAATATGATTTACTGGAGTCACGAAAGCTTTAAATCAAAATTTAAGAGTGTTCTCATTTTCTACAACTGCACGAACTGAGGCACTAACTCCATACTGACGGACAAAAGACGCAGCGGGCTGCTTAGTTTACTAACCGGCTTCAGATCCGCGTGAATGATGTGCATCGCCTTCAGCTTTGCCAGGGCCCGCAGCATGGAGCCCACGTACGGCTTCAATTCCGTCATGTATAAGCCATAGGTCTCGTCCAGCTTCTGGAGGAGGTCTCCGCTGTGTGACGGCACAAAACGTGAACGGTTACAGTTTCTTCCTGCTTGTGACCCATTCCCTGATTGGCCCCTTGAACGGGAGCACACGTGCTTGACTGAGGTGAAGCCGCACGGAGTAACCATACAGGGTTGCCGCTCAACTCAAAACATAGTCAATGAGGCAGAAGGCATTATTAACAGTTATGTCTGACCATGGAGCCGCGTACAAAGACAATAATTCTAGGGCATTCTGAAAGCCTACGGACATTTATTCTACATCCAAATGATTCATGTGTGTGAACACACGGACGCATCGGTGTTTGGGGGAGCGGTGATGCGGCGTTTAGCGCGTTGCTCTACAATTCCCGCTCACGGCCAAGACCAGTGACGATTATCTGAACCAATCCTGGGCCTCCTCTAGGTCGACTCAGCCTCAAATGAGTACCTGGTGCGGTGTGTAAACATCGCCACGGGGGAGACAAAGGCTAAGGGCGTGGTGCTGCCCACCCACCCCCTCGTGTGCCTTGCCCGTCTTCATAGGCGCTACTTGCTAACAGCACTTGCCCCAACAATCTTCTCAGGCTATACTGGTTAATTTTTGTCTTTGGATCGGTGTTCACCGGACGCCATGACACTCACCTGATGAGCTCCAGGACGACGCAGTTGTGTCCCCGGAAGGTGAAATTGTCCAGGAGGGTGACGATGTTGTTGTCAGGGTCCCCCTTGCTCTGCAGGATCTTCATGATCTCCAACTCCAGCTGCTGTCTCTTGTTGTTGATGCTGTGGGGTGGGGGGGAGAACGCACGGAATGAGAGTTGTCACCTCGCTCTGAGCATCGCAACACGCAGGGGCGGAGGCAATGCTCATTCATCCTCCATGAGTGGTCCTAAGCCAAGAGTGTGAATCCCACTGGCTGAGGGAACCATTAAACACACCGTGAACACGCTGTTTGTGTTTAGTTTGTTGCCCTTCCTCTGCACCTCCGATTAGCATGGTCGGTTACATACGGTGCGAAAGAAGTTCAACATTACATACTTACAATGAATGTCAGAATCGGCATGTGTATTTATACTGGAGGAATTTGATGAGCTGCAAATAACTTTTTCACAGATATAATTATATAATTTTATATTTTTTTCTCTTTAAACCAAAGTCGCAAATATGCACACATTTTAGATTTTGGACTAAAATTGGGGGTGGGTGGGGGGGGCAGCTGCATACATTTGTATTCATTTGTGATCTCTGTGTGTGGCTAAATGTGATCTATGACACGAGTTACAAGGCGATATAAGTTATTTGGGCTAAGGACAGGCATAGGGAGATTAATTTAGTGTCTGACGAATGTACAGCAATGGGGAAGCTGGCTTAAAATAATGTTAAAGTGGACACCACTACAGATTATCGTTCTGTATGTTTACTGTATAGATGTGTGCTGTCTGCTCGTATTTAAAAAAACGAAGTAGTTGACTATCGTTTAAAATATTACATCAATAAAAATATTTATTTTGGGTGAATATTGTTGCTGAGGAGCAGTTATGTTAACGTGTTAAGATGGTGATTTTATCTCAAAGTGATTCCCATCCGATATTTTGAGGGGGTAATTGACGAAAGTAACAGGCCTCATATCATCGTGGGAGAGGAATATTGGCGGGCCTATTGCGTCTCTGTACAAGGATTGTTGTTGTTGTTGTCACGGTAAACTCTCAGTGACAGTGGTGTGCTACGTGGAGCAAAATCCCAACGTGAGGCTGAAGAGGAGGTGGACGAGGTGGTGACACCGCCGAGAGGAGGAGGAGAGCCATCAGGGGTGGCCAGGCCTTGCCGAGAGGATCTCAAGGAGCGCTCCCCCCCCCCCCCCCCATTGACACCACAAGGGAGGAGGAGGAGGGAGCAGACATCGCGGAGTTGCCGCTCATCTCCCGTAGCAGCAGCAGCAGCAGCCAGAGAGCCCCACCACGACTGCCGTGCCACGCGACTGTCACTGCGACTCTGGGAGTCGGGGCCCTCACCACCACCACCGCCGCCCTTCTGCGTCGACTCACAGCGGAGCTCCACAGCAGCAGCAGCGTGACCCCTGCCGACCCGCGCGGTCTTCTACGCCGTCTTCTTGCGCGGCGGGGACATTGAGTTTGCGGCTCCTTACGGCGTACGGACGTTTCAATAGGGGTTAAAAAACACAATGTCTCTGTGTGGTGTTTCTCCCTTGTCATGGGGACTTTGTAGGATGAACGGTGGAGATTGTTAAGGGGTGACCAATAATGTCTGAATTGGTCTGTAATAAGGTAGGGCACTGATAAGGTAATGACGACACGTGTGCACTAGCGATGAGAACATTGACGAACTTTTGTCGAAGCGTTACTGAGTTTCAAGTCTCTGTTCCCAACAGTTTTGTTTGGTGGAGGGGATATTTGGGGCCTCCTGACAAAGGCTTTTCTAGCTAAGCTCTACTAGCATGGTAGAGTAACAACAACAACAGCAGCAGCACTGTCCTCATAATAGAAACACTCCTCCTCCTCCTCCACACGTGCGTGCATTCACTTACTGCCACCTAGACACCGCTGGAAGTTGTGCAGAGACATTTCGTGAGGTTCAAATGTCAAAGTTTGTGCTCAGAGAGCCAGCCGGAGCCGTCGAGAGTTTGCGGATTGGCGATGCCTTTGTCGAGGCAAGACGCAGCCACACTCGGGCACAATTAGAACCTTTAGATAACTGCAATTGTCTGAGAACTTTGAGTGCACGAGTTATGTGAAACAGTTCTCGGTGGCAATTGTTATTTTGTTAGTTTTAGATGTTTGTTTGGCCTCCTCCATACAATTGTCCTACTGGTGGTGTATTTAATGGGCTGTGAGGTGCTGTTGGTCATTGCTGGTCGATGATGATGATGATGTGTGGATGTTCAGAGTTGGGACGTGGCGGTGGTGGGGAGGTGAGGACAGAGAACTTTGGGCATAACCCCCCTGACTCTACTCCACATTATCATCATCACATTCAACCTCCTCATTATCTCGCTGCTGCTGCTCATCATCATCATCATAGACTTCACAAGGCAGCAGCAACAGCAGCAACAGTATGATGTGTGTGGTGGTGGGTGCCTTGTGTTTCGGCTCTTAGCAATGTGATCACAAGTTCCACATCGATACCCACACACGCCTCAATTACATTCATTGGCGGGAACGTTTATTTAAAATATTTATTTAAAGCAGTCCTGGGCACAATGTGAGGAGATATGTGTTGCTGGATGTTGCTGTGCTCGTGGATATGAAAGAAAAGCGAGACCACTGTGTGTTGTAAGGACAACATTGTGGTGCTCACTCTGTGAGGAGTTTGTGTGCACCTTCCCAGGCAGGGTCGCCATCCGAGCCCCGTGGTCTCATCGCGGCCTACCTAAATATTGCTTCCTGCGTGTCTACCGCATTATTACAGCTGATTTAAGTTGTTGTCGCTGTCCAGCTCATTATATGACCGCTCCATCTTCGTGAACCAGCGTGTTGGGACGCTAATTCACTACTTTGAAGGAACAAACGGGTGTGGTAGGATGTGGCAGTGCATTTGTCTGCGTGGTTGTTGATACTGCGAAGGGGCAGTGGTGGCTGCTGAAGTGCGACTTCTGGAGCTTCTTCCTCCTCCTCCACACATTATTTTAAGTACACCACAGTACTTACAATAATTATTAGTCCATCTGTGGGTTGTATGAATGTCTCCTAACGCCGTGTTGGTCACAGGAAGTATTTGACTATACTTCACCATTCCTGGTGGGTGAGGGCTGGGGAAAGCCCTCCGATTCTATCCACCACACGGGGAATGTTAACAACACGCACTGCGCTTCTGGTCAAATAACTCGCACGGCATGGCAAGGCCCTCATCCAGCAGTGGATGGACCAGGGCTGCCCACGCTGCCTGCGTTGTGTTTGTGAGCGAGGGTGTGGGGAGCGGTGGCACAGCGGTTAGCGCTACGCTGCGCTACGAACCCGGCGACCCGAGTTCGATTCCCGCTCACGGCCACCAACACCGGTGACGATTATCTGAACAGGTCTTGGGCCTCCCCTAGGTCGACTCGGCCTCAAATGAGTACCTGGTTGCGGTGTGTAAACATCGCCAATGGGGGAGACAAAGGCGGCCGGGCGTGGTGCTGGCCACCCACCCCCTCGTGTGCCGTGCCGGCCTTCGTAGGTGCTCGCTAACAGCACTTGCCCCTACAGTCTGTTAAGGGTTCACTGGGGATCTTTGTTTTTGTTTGTTAGTCTGTGAGTCTGTGTGAGTGAGTTACTTTGTGAGTTCATGTGAGTTACTCCGAGTCTGTGAGTGTGTTACCCGGTGAGACTGAGTTGAGTGGGAGTGACTGTGAGTTACTGTGTAAGTCTGTGAGTGTGTGAGTTACTCTGAGTCTGTGTGAGTCTGAGTGAGTCTCCGAGTGTCTGAGTGAGTGAGTGACTCTGTGAGTCTCTGAGTGAGTGACTCCGTGCGTCTCTGAATGTGGCTCTGTGAGTCTGTGGCTCTGAGTCTCTGAGTGAGTGACTTTGTGAGTCTCTGAGTGAGTGACTGTGAGTCTCTGAGTGAGTGACTGAGCGTGAGTCTCTGAGTGTGGCTCTGAGTCTCTGAGTGAGTGTCTGAATCTCTGAGTGTGGCTTTGTGAGTGCGTGCGAGTTTCTGAGTGAGTGACTGTGAGTCCCTGAGTGAGTGACTGAGCGTGACTCTGTGAGTCTCTGAGTGCGTGTTACTCTGCGAGTCTGTGTGTGTGTCAGAACTAGTATGTGGGTGTGAGTCTGTGTGTGAGTTACTCTGTGAGTCTGTGTGAGTGAGTCTGTGGGTCTGCTTGAGTGAGTGTGAGTCTGTGTGAGTGACTGTGATTCTCGGAGTGACTCTGTAAGTCTCTTGAGTGTGGCTCTGTGAGTCTGAGTGAGTGACTCTGTGAGTCTCTGAGTGTGGCTCTGTGAGTCTGAGTGAGTGACTCTGTGAGTCTCTGAGTGTGGCTCTGTGAGTCTGAGTGAGTGACTGTGAGTCTCTGAGTGTGGCTGTGAGTCTCTTGAGTGTGGCTCTGTGATTCTAAGTGAGTGACTGTGAGTCTCTGAGTGTGGCTCTGTGAGTCTAAGTGAGTGACTGTGAGTCTCTGAGTGTGGCTCTGTGAATCTGAGTGAGTGACTCGTCATCACCATCGTCATCAACATCATCATCACCGTCGTCACCATCTTCATCACCACCTCCATTACCCAGGTGCCATGGGGTGACACGCTGAGATGGGATGGGTAGCCAGCACCACGCCTGACCGCCTTGGTCTCCTCTCATTCACCGAACCTGGATACTCATTTTAAGGCAGAATAGACCTGGGATGGGACCGAGATTGGTTCAGATACTCGTCACCGATGTTGGCCGTGAGTGGGAATAGAACTCGGGTCGCCGGATCCCGTCGCTCGGTGCGCTAACCACTTCGGCACCGCTCCCCATGTAATCCTCACTTCAAGCACACACCTCATCACCGACACAGCTTCCACATCGTCATATCCACCACTCCTCCCCCAGCCCCATCGCTTACAACACTCTCACCCCTTCCCTCTCCACAATGCCGATGCACCTCACACTCCCCACACCTCCCATGCTCCCACCAGCAGCTTCCACTCCCGATGACGCCTCCTCACAATACCCCTTCACTCCCTCCCATCGGACCGCCATTCTCAAACTATAACTTTTAAACTAAACTATATTTTGATTTAAAGCTTTCGTGAATGCAGGGATTCATATTCTTGGTTCTTTCGGTAAAGTCGCATAGAAGGGAAACAATAAAATAATAAAAATATAAAACAATAAAATTCTCACGACGTTTCGACTGCAACACAAGCAATCATCATCACCTGATGATCATCATCATCATGATGATGATCATCATCATCATGATGATGATGATCATCATCAGGTGATGATGATTGCTTTGTGTTGCAGTCGAAACGTTTCGACTGCAACACAAGCAATCATCATCACCTGATGATCATCATCATCATGATGATGATGATCATCATCAGGTGATGATGATTGCTTTGTGTTGCAGTCGAAACGTCGTGAGAATTTTATTGTTTTATAGTTTTATTATTTTATTGTTTCCCTTCTACGTGACTTTACCGAAAGAACCAAGAATACAAACTATATTTTTTATTTTACCAGTTTGAGGCCCCACTGAGCTATGGAGCAATTTTTCAGAAGCAACCTGGCTATCACAAATGTTATCTTCAACGAAGTGGCTTATCCCGTGGAAATTTATAGAGGCCAAATACTCTAACCGCGTGATGTTTATTCTAAATGTAGTGAGAGAGACATGCAACCTTAAAATATACAGCAGGCGACAGGGTCGGGATTGAATCCACGGCCTCCTGCGTACCAGGCGAGGTAGTTAACATATTGCCACTGTGGTGCCCTGTGGTCACGTGAGGCCTACCACTTCTAAATGGCTTGTGATGCATATTCGAACATTACTGCAAGCGTCTTAGCCTCATTCATTAGTCAGGTATTCGAAGGGAATATTGTTATTTGGTAACGCTATTTCAAATATCGCTCATTAAACGTTCAATTTTAATGCAATGCAATTGAGGGACTTTGTGGAGTCTTGTCGTGGTCTGGAGCTGTGGTTGTTGTGTTGCTACCTTGCCCAAGCTTGCATTGGTTGACAAATTGGCAGGAATGTATGTACTTTGTATTTTTAGCAATTTGCTTACATTTTCTCCATCTTGCCTCTCATCGGTTTTGGAAATAGCTCGCTGACCCGCCCCTACTGGACATATGTGAAAAAGATCTTCATAGCTCATCGGATTCCTCTAGGATATAAAATAGATTGTGATTCTGATTAATCAGTGGCGCTGCGAACAACCTATTCCCTCTTGCTGCGGGAATCTGCATCCACACATGATAAAGCACCCCTGTCTAATGCAATACACATGGTTCCTTTGTCATAGGCATGTAATTCTGCAAATGTGCAGAAATGTCTACCGTATGCGACTTACTCCAGACAAGGTTAGACTATTAAACGTGACCTGTTGTGACACGTCTAATGTGTATTGTGTGGTCGTTAGCACAGAAAGATGCATCTGGTAATGTCCTAATGGACCAAAAATAGTAAAAAGGAGGCTGGGTCTGTGTTGTTCAGTGACCACCATATACAGACTCTTGTACGTACAAACGAGTTCGGTTCCATAGGTCTGTTCGTAAGTCGATTTGTTCGTGAGTCCAACTTTACTCCCGTCGATTTCAAACACGTTTTACGACTTGTACACTAAACACGGGGAATGGCTTTAACAGTTGCCTCTGGTTCTTCACGTTCTGCAGATGTAGATGCCACCATCACCACCTATTGTGCGGTGGTTGAACTTGCGACTCTCGGTCCGAACAGGAAACTGGACATACGGACAGGTTTGATCATATCTCTGAAAGTTCGTAAGTCGAATGTTCGTAAGTAGAGGAGTCCCTGTGTAGTGGCATAGAATCGTAATGTAACAGCATAGCGCCGTCTGCTGGCAGGGAAAGGGATCTGAGGCTTACGGCCCTGACGTCAGCAGGCCAGGTTATACACAAGAGGGGGATCTAGGGAAAGGTCGCAGAAGGGGCACTGAATTCATAATGATACAATAATTCAGTAACACTGTACAAGTGTACAGCACGTCAGATCATTACATGGCCTAACCCTGGTTGGAAACACCGTGGGAGTGAAGAAGAAGATTGATTAATAATCATTATTTACATTTGTAAGGTGCATTTTATCCGTATGCCACCAGACTTAACTTGGAGTGTCTAAATTCTCTTTGCCCACCAGAATGAATAGACCTCATCTTTCCCACCCCTGCAGACTTGGTATTAAAGTAGATACATGCTAATGTTTACAAAGTAACGGGCTCTTGACCAATTTCATTTCCACATAAATCAATCATTTGGAAATAGGCCCCACTATACCCCACCGACTACAGCACTCTAATCTTGCCTCCTCGTTTTTCCTCTTCCACCTGCCTCATGCTCGTCAGCACCGCCTTTCGTGCAGCCATGCGGGTGTGAGGTCATCATCACGAGAGGCCGTGCACTTCATCGTTCGCACGCGGCGGAGGAACCACTGAAGTCAAACGTTTAAATACGTGCGGTTTAGTGGGGTCATTTCCGAGCGAACTCGGTTTTAGAAGTGTTTATCGTTGAATGTGGAAGGGTTTGGGTTAGTTTTCGGGTTACCACCTTTTCCACTATGGAGATCAAACCCAGACCTATGTTTCAGTCTGTCTAGGTCTGTCAACAACCATTCAGTAGTAAAGTTCAGCACAGTACTGGTACCAGATCTCGGTACAAATTAATTCATGCCACCCAAACACAGATGCCAATTCACAGACTGTCTCGGCTGGACCGGGACAGGAGGTAACCCAAGGGTAGTGGGAGGATAACCGCTTTGTGAGCTATTTGTAAGTAATGCGTTTAGAGTATTTGGCTACTATAAATTTCCACGTGATAAGCCACTTCGTTAAGCTATAATTTGTGGCCAGGTCGCTTCTGAAAAAGAGCTATATAGCTCTCAATGGGCCTTACCTGGTAAATAAAAAATAGTTTACTTTAATGGTATACATACTTGAATTTTACTGCGGATGTTTTAAAACATGTCCTGTTTAACTGTCAACTTTGTTTGAATTTCAGTGGGAGAAGATGCTTCTCACAGACGTTAAAGCAGGTACCAGAGTCCACCTGAAGCTACTGCAGTGTGCGCCTCATATAGGATTCCATCCATTACTGTTGGTGCGATGGTTTGGATTTTCAAGTTGAAATCTCCTAGTTCATTTTATTTTTACCCAGGCGACAACTCAATTGTCAAGGGTAGTCCTGTTTGGAAGAGGCATCCATGTCTCTTGAGTTCCACATCTTGGAGAGGATGTGATTAGTCAGCATCGATGCCATTTTAGTTGGTGTCACGCATCATGCGTGCATTCTTAAATTACTGACGCTGACTGAAGACTGAAGATGCAAGTGTGCCATCTGACAATGATAGTTATGAAGCCATTTTTTTGCCATTGCCAATCTTCCTTTGTGCTCTGTCAGATTCTGGGATAACACGGCCTTGGTGAAGTCCCCTGGACTTGTGTAATTTCTGTATCAATTTTTTTGTTTCATTTTGAAATCTCTGCTCCACTTCCTTCAATTGCATCCATCTGCACCTCCGATTAGCACGGCTGGCTTACGTACGGCGCGAAAGAGGTTCAATGCACATACCTACAAGGAGTGTAAATTCATACGGTGCCAGAAACTCTGCACGAGTTCGTGCCGCGTTCTCCCGATGTTGCCGTCGATGTTTGTCCAGCGACAAGCCATTCGTTGCCACGCGCGAACCTGTCTCACCTCCACAATCACAGGGCCGAGTGCGTGACGTGTCCGGCAAGCCGTGTGATGTGTCTGCGGATGATAATCTTCAGCAGAGGCCTTTGCCTTCTCCCACAGACGCCGCGCAACTGACGCCGCTCCCAGCGCCGCCGACCTCTGCTTCACCGGCCACGGCCACGGGGAGTTCCTCTCCTCTGCTGGACACCCCGTGTGCTGGACCTGCTGCTCCACCACACTTGCCTGCCCACTACACAGGCACAAAGAGGTGCGGGCAGAACTAATGCATAAATGCTTTCAACATAAGTTGGAGAGAACTGAGCCTTTCTAGGAATTCGGCAATGCTTTCCCACATGTGACTGCTCCCGATATATGACTCGAGAGCATGTAGGTTTTGCTTGCAGGCCACACACACACACATGAATGATGTGTTTGGTATTATCTCATGGAAAATAATAAGTTGCACAAGGGCCAGGGTCATGCCCCATTCATTCTGAACGATTAAACCAAACTGACCCACGTTCACACACGAGAGCAGAGAGGTTGGCTGCAGGGTGACGCACGCGAAGAACGCGTCACTGTGAAAGAGTTAGAAGGTTCCCCTTCGTACCTTCTTACTCTCCCTCCCACCCCCCTCCTTCCGGTCAGGTGATTTTGAAGTGTCGTCGTCACGCGAGGACGTGGACCGAGACAGCGCGTGGAACCAGTCGCTGCGCTCCGAGATCCCGGGGCTCTTCCTGCTGGCCCTGCACACGTTTACCGTGAGTCGGCGCAGATGTGGCCTCGCGACTGGGGCTGCCACCTGTCCGCGTTTGACCCCAGGACAGTGTTCGGGTGGCAGCAGGAATTGATTTGGGCCAAGATCTGGTACCCCGGGTATGGCTATGGTTGAATTTTATCACCGAGCACTGCACAGTTTTAACAATAGACCTGGGCTCGCTGAGAAATGTGCCTGGGTTTGCTCTGTCGTGGAAATGGTGGCAACTGTACTTGGGGCATCGGCACGTTTATTCGCGCTCCGGCTCCATTTACACCGAGAGTCACGTGCTTGTCTCGTGTGGGGAGTGGTGGTGTAGCTATTAGGGGGCATCCATTTAGTATGTATGCATGGAGGCGGGAGGAGGGGTTAACCCAAATGTGTACGCTTGCGTATGGGGGGTCTACTGACAATGTGTAAGCCGACTGCAACGGCATGAATCTGCCCATCGCAGTGACATGGGGAAGTAATTGCTTCCGACAAAGGCGTTCTATGACCTTTTAAATCGTACTCAGGTTTGAGAACGGGGACAGTTTGCATTCATGATCCTGAATCATAACAATTCCTTGACTCTCCGGCAGTGGTGAATCGTTTCAACTGTGCTTTTTTATTTCGTGGAATATCACTTGCTGTACTCCACGCGGTGAGTGCTTTGTGTAGAGAATATGAATCTAATTCAGTACCTCTATATGTCTCCCACAGACGAGCGGGGAGACAGCAGCCAGGCGGTGAGCCGGCACTCCCAACAATCGCCCAAGATCTGCGGTTCTCTTTACATTCCGATATTTGCAGCCACTTACTGAGTGTTTACATGTGGGGGGAAACCAGTACACTCGCAGAAAACGAATGAATGTGAGCAAGGGGGCAACGTTCTATCCCGTGCAGATGGAAAGGATTCCACAGTTGTGATCCACTGCCTCCTGGCAAGCCAGGGTATGACTCATCCTCGATGCCCACCGGAAGGGAGATTGCACACTTGCAATTGAATTCCCTGAGATTATTTATATCATGGGGTAGGCAGTGACAAAGCCCCTGACTCACTTAACACGAACATGCGGTCCAGTGCATTGTACGTGCAAGGATACTTGCTTTCCAAAATGTATGAATGTGTGTTGAACTTGAATCTTGACTTAAAGCTTTCGTGACTGCAGGAATTCATATTCTTTGGGTCTTTCGGTAAAGTCACGTAGATAGAACAATCAAATGATATAAATAAAGTGAATACGAAATAATAATTAAAATATCACGACGTTTCGATCGCAACACAATCAATCATCATCATTTTTCTCCTGATGACGATTGCTTGTGTTGCGATCGAAACTTCGTGATATATTTTACTTTATTATTCACTTTTTTTTCATAATTTTATTGTTCTATCTACGTGACTTTACGGAAAGACCCAAATAATATGTGTTGAACTTCTTTCGCAGTGTACGTAGCCAACCGTGCTAATCTGTGGTACATTAACACCTTGCCACAAATGCCCTGTTGCTCATGAGCACAGCGACTCAAATGAATCAGGCGCAAGGTTTGCGTGATTAATGCTTACAAAGTGGGGTCTATAATGAACAATATGGCTGAAGCTCGAGTTCTATTCATTTAAAACCAAACGTGTTTCTTACCAACCATACCTGGTGTTTGCACACATACAGATTATGGGCGATGCGTTCTACACCATTCGGAATGTGCTGTTGCAATGTGCAGCCACAGCTGCTGCAAAAATATTTGTCTCGGTTTGATCCACTGAACAATATCCACCGACCACACCGCACGCGCAACAATGATATAACTATGAACAAAAATATGAATAAATTAGGATGGTTTATTAAATATATTGCACGTAAGAAAATACAGCAATAGACGTAAAAATACATGGCAGTTTAACACGTAGGCTTTCGCGACAAATATCCATAATACAGGTTTTATGGGTTGGATCAAGTAAATATATAAATGTGTCGTTAAAGCCGCCACCACCCGACAGCCAACTAGTAAGGGTTGTCACGTAAACAGAACATGCCAATTCATCACTAGTACAGCACACCGGTGTGTGGTGTGTTGGAGAGCCAAGCTACAACATTTACTATCGGAGTACGACGTTTCAGTAATTACAACTAGCTTCATCAGACAACAGCAAGATTTGGGAGAAGTCCACCTGTTTAATTCCTTGTATAGAGGCGTAGATGTGGTGACAACACTTGTGCGCTCTTTGAGCGCAAAGTGGGGGGGGGGGGGGGATTAATGAATCAGCGTACATTATACATGCACATTATGCTAGCCCATTGAGCTTGTACTTAGTGTCCATTGTGTGTACTAAAATAGCCGTACAAACGGTAATTTGATGATTCGCTTCCATGCAGCACTAAGTCGGTAGCTATCCAAACGATTACAATTATTTTTATTTCTTTAAATTTCGATAGATTCTGTAATTTGTTTTGGCCAGTAGTAACTAGTTTTGCACAGAACTTCAACATTATCAAAATCAATTGAGTGTCTTTGTGGGCACGCGTGTTCTGCTACTGCTGACAGTTGTATTTGTGAGCATTTCATATTTCTGTGGTGTTATTTTAGTCTCGTGCTGATCATTCATCCTGTTTGCCCAACATAGCATTTGCCACAAGTGCTATTAATCCGGTACACACCTTCTGTTGATAGCTTCAGTAATAGAACAGCAAATAAATATCCAATAGGCCTTTTCGTAGGTTTCCATATGCCTTCTGAATTTGCCTGGCTGATCAAAGTTTCGACCGCAGATGCCATTGGTCAGGGGTCTCTTTGTCCGTTCTCATGTGGGACTCTAGGCATGATGGCAGTTGGAATGCTTTCCCACAGACTTGGCAAGACATTTGTTTTCTCACTCTAGTGACTATGGGAGTGAGGTGGAGTCGAGACGGGCGCTGGTCAGGCGTGGCGTTTGCCAGCAGGCGCCTTTGTTCCATGCGCGGTCGCTGTGATAGCAATAACTTCGTTGCACGCAGGTGCGCCCTTTGCAGAAGGTGGCATTGTCTGCAGCTCTGCCTCCTCACCACCAGGACTCGACAAGCTGCTGCTGCTGGAGCTGCTGGTGCCATCCATGGCAAAGGCAATTCTTCCAGCACCATGACTCGCAGACGAGTAGCTCTGACACACCTTCAACACCGCATTGGCAAAATTGCCGTCATTCACCATGCCACGTGCGCCCCTTGAGTTCTTTCCGTGGGTTACTCCATATGCCTTCTGAGTTTGTAGGGCTGATCAAAGCTTTGATCGCAGATGTTGCAGCTTTGACCACCGGTCTTGTGCATTCTCATGTGGGACTCTAGGCACCATGCCAGTTGGAATGTTTTCCTGCAGACGTCGCAAGAGATTCGTTTTCTCACTCTAGTGACTCTATCAGATTCTAGTGACTCTATCGGATTCAACACAGCATTGGCAAAACTGCCGTTATTCACCAAGCCTGGTGCACCCTTTATCATGTAATACTTTTCGTGGGTCTTCATATGCCTTTTGAATTTCCCTGGCTGATCAAAACTTCGTCCGCATATGCCGCACTATTGATCACGGGTCTCCTTGTGCGTTCTTACGTGGGATTCTAGGCACCATGCCAGTTGGAATTTTTTCCCACAGACGTCACAAGAGATGAGTTTTTTCGCTCTTGTAACTCTACCGGATTGAGGTGGGGTCGAGACGGGTGCTGGTGAAGTGCCATCGATGGTAAAGGCAATTCTCCCAGCACCACCATGACTCGCAGCGGAGTTGCTCTCGCACATCTGATACAAAAGACAAAGGTCACGCGCATGACACCCGTGTCACGAGTGTACTCACAAAGGCATACTTAAGGTGACGTAAGATTCATTACAACAGATTCATTATAACAGAACTCCTCAATAGTGCAGATCCTATCATCTACTATTTTACTCCTTATCCACCAAAATAAGTCCTCTTTGGTTCTTTCGGTAAAGTCACGTAGGTAGGAAAAATAAAATAAAAAATAATATATCACGACCATAAATGACGTCACGCGATTTTGGAGGATTTTTAACCCCCCCCCCCCCTCGTCACACGGCGTCACAAAAAGTCAGACCCCCCCCCTCAAGTATGACGTCACAAAGCTCTGCCCCCCCCCCCCAAAACCATATTTTCATTTTGAAAATAAAACATGCTTCAAATCGCTTTAAACTATTGTCATTGTATTTAATGTGGCGCTGCACTCTGATGTTGTAGGAGAAAACATTTATTAAAAAGTCTATTTAACTAAATAGAACGTGTCATCTATATTTATTTAAAGTTGCGCATTTTGACGTGACGTCACATTTCTCAAACCCCCCCCCCGTCACAAATGTCTGACCCCCCCCTCCCCAGGTGCGTGACGTCATTTATGGATGGCCCCCATCGCCTTAAAACGCGAACTCGCGCTTGCAAACTGAAACCGCGGAACTTTTTTTGTTCCGCAGCGCGATCCTCCGCGAGATGTAATGAGTCGGCCTCGCGCTGTGAGTGAGTGTGAGTGAGACAGCATCGTCCCCCACTCCTCCTGATGTCGAGGGTAAATGGGCGAGGTTTAGGTCTGTGACTCATGCAGCTGCAATGGCTGCTTTGTGTACGTGGTCCAGACCTCCCCAGAGACCCTGGCTGACAGAGGAGGTGTTCAGGATGGTTGAGAAAAAGCGACAGGCTCACTCTAATCGTCTACAGCATCCCACGTCAGAGAATGAGGAGGCTTACCGCAGCCTTCGCTCGGAGGTTCGGAGAGCCGTGAGGCGCTGCAAGGATGGGTGGTGGTCGCGGGTTGCTGAGGGGATGGAGTCTGCCTCAATGGCCCGCGATCACAAATCCCTATTTAACTCCATCAAAAAAGTAACCTACAGCGCCACACCTATTACCATTGTAGGGGTAATCGTCACTCACCACTCTGTGGGCTGGTAGCTTCCCCTTATCGTCAATAGGGGGTGGAAGCGCTATCACGCCAGGGCTAATGTCCATGGCCCAAAAAGGGGCCAACGATAAACCCTAGCAAACGGATCCTGGGACACATTCCCCGGGGCCCCGGGAGGGGGGAACCGGGGGATGATGTCACCTTCCAGAACGTTCTAGAAGGGAAGCGTGGCTAGGGCGGAGCAAGCCACGAACCAAAAGCCGGACCTCTCAGAGGTCTGGCTCAGTCATCTGCAAGCTGAAGAACGAAGACCTGGGCTGAAGATAGGACTCTGGACCCCAAGCTCCGTTGTCCTTCTAAGGGCCAGAGCTCAGTGAGCCCAGTGGTCAGGACCCACGGACCGGGTACGGTCAGGTCAAATAGCCTCTCCTATGGTCCCAGCCGGAGGAAGGGTAACGTGGTACCCAGTGATAGGGCCCTATAATCCGGAGGCCATACCTCCCCAGGGATCGGATAAAGGGACCGATATACCCTTTGTGTTAGGGACTTGTAAGGAAGACAATAAATATCGTGTTGTCTCATCAGAATTTTATTCGTCAATTTATACCCACTACATCATTAGGGGAACGAAGGGTGATCCAATCTCCGACCCCCAGCGACAGGTTTGCAGATTTGCTGAGCATTTCTGTGAGGTCCTGGGGGAGGGGGAATCCCTCAGCCTAGAAAACATCATGGGACAAAGTGGGGATGACCCTGCTGAGGATGCGGTGCCTCAAATATTGGAGGAGGAAGTCACCCTCTGTGAGTGGCTGGCTGAGGTACCATACGTTGAGGAAGTACTGAGGGCGCTTCAGAGTCTGAGACCAGGAAAGCACCGAGCAGAGATGATCTCCCAAGCAAAATGCTGAGGGAGGGTGGCGTTTGTGCGTAGACTGCCCTACATGACATCATAACAGCAGTCTGGGCCACTGGACGGGTTCCGCAGGATTGGAAGGATGCCCTGGCGGTCCCCCTCTTTAAGAAGGGGGACCGCACAGACTGTAACAACTACAGGGGCATCTAACTCCTCAGTGTGCCGGGAAAGGTCCTGGCAAGGATTATTCAACATCGCCTTGGTAGGTACGCTAAGGAGAGGCTTGCGGAGCCCCAATGCGGTTTCAGGAAAAGGCGGTCCTGCAAAAATGTCATATTTTCTGTCCGTCTGCTACAGCAGAGGTGGAGGGAATTCCAACTAGACCTACATCTCTGCTTTATTGACCTGGTTAAGGCCTATGATACCATCAGTAGGCCTGGACTCTGGGTTGTTCTTCGTGCTTTCAGAGTCCCTGACCCTCTGCTCACACTCATTAAGGACCTTCATGATGGTGAGCAGACCCGAGTAAAACTACATAGCCGGGAGTCAGAGCCATTCCCTGCGACAGGGATGTCCTCTGGCTCCAACATTATTTAACATCTATTTCGACCACATAGTTCGTGAAGCCGTCAGTAGCTGTACCAGAGGAATTTACGTCTGGTACAGATACAATGGGAGGCTGATCGATTCCCAGGTGCGGTCAAGGGATGTCTCCCTATTGGTCAACCACATTATGTATGCCGACGACCTGGTAATTGCTGCTCATTCAGAGGAGGAGTTGGAGGCGCTGCTGCTGAAACTGGAGTGTGCCACTAAGAGGTGGGGCCTTACCATCAGCCCCACCAAAACGAAGCACCTGCCTGGGTATGTTGTGCCATCGGGCGCTCTACCCCCACAACTCCCAATCGGTGATGGGGCAGTTGGGGAGAGAGTGGAGAGTTTTCCATACCTGGGCAGTGTGCTCATGATCGGCTCCGGTTTAACAGCAGAGGTCTCACTCCGAATTAGTCGAGCAGCATTATCTTTTCATCGGTTGTGTAACATTGTGTGGAAGCTACCTGGTCTGTCGCTCCGCATGAAGCTTCGGTTCTTCTCGGCCACAGTCATTCCCTCCCTTCTCTACGCTTGCAAAACGTGGAACCCCCTAATGCAGCATCTTGACCGGTTAGAAACATTTAGGCTGGCCTGCCTACGATCAATCCTGGGTTTAACCAGGCTGGATTGTGTGAGGAACTCACAAATCCTCGAAAGATCTGGACAAAGTCCCATCGGTGAGCTCCTCCAGCAGGCAAGGCTGCGTTGGCTGGGCCATGTAGCCCGCATGCCCAATCACCGCATGCCCAAACAGCTTTTGTTCGGCCGGATCGAGGGAGCTAAACGGGCGTGGCACGGACTAGAGAAGAGATGGAGTGATGTGGTACAGGAGGATGTGGAGCTGAGTGGACTTGCCAATGACTGGTACCAGCGGTGTCAAGATCGGCCTCTGTGGAGGAGGCTCGTGAAGGACGCTACTGGGCAGTTGGAGGCAGTCGCCCTCCAACAACAACGGAGGGCGGAGGATCGACGCTCAGAAAAACGAGCAGAGCGTCGGGTGGCTAAAGCTCAGCAAGTTGGCACAGTAGGGGGCACAGGTGGTGCATCAGCCAGTAATCTCAGTCATCTCAGTCAGTCGACCAGTGGCACCTGGGTCTGCCCCGTGACCTCCTGCCAGCCGGCGATCGACACTTCACGTAGCCTCAAGGTGCACATAGCCTGGCACAAGCGTCGTGGTGACGTCACCGCCACTTAGTGGCGAATGGCGGTTGTTGTTTTGAGACAGTAAGAGAGTGTGAGGTCGACTCAGCCTCACGCTACTGGGGGAGACAAAGGCCGCCATGGAGGAGAATCCTAAAATAATAATTATTATAATAAAAGCTTTGATTATAATATTATGATATTATAATAAAAGCTATACTAAAAGCTTTTTAAATTAAAAATACAAAATTTTTTGAAATAATGAAAGCTTGTATTATTAAAAATGTATTATTTAATTTTTAAATTGGCAGAATCTACACGCCATATTCTTGGTTCTTCAGGTAAAGTCACGTCGATTTGAAAATAAAAATAATTAAATTAAATTGAAAAATATAAATTATAATATTTAAACTAATAAAAGCTTTTATTATTTTCAATTTATTATTTTCAATTTATTATTTTCAATTTATTATTTTAATTTTATTAACAGGTCCCTGCAGGGTGGGCTGGTAGGACAAGTCTCTGCGCTGTCTATTGCTGATTTTACACCCAACAGCACGAGATTTCACTTCGTTAAAGTATTGAAAGGGGACGGACGGACGGACACATTAATCTATTGCAGGCTGGTACACTCAGTTTACAACTTCGTTCCTACCAGTATTACACTTCATTAAAGTATTGAAAGGGGACGGACGGACGGACACATTCATCTATTGTAGGCTGGTACACTCAGTTTACAACTTTGTTCCTACCAGTATTACACTTCGTTAAAGTATTGAAAGGGGACGGACGGACGGACACATTAATCTATTGTAGGCTGGTACACTCAGTTTACAACTTCGTTCCTACCAGTATTATGACTTTACCGAAGGAAGCAATAATCTGGCGTGTAGATGCTGCCATCTGCTGGCCACCATTGTTGGGTGTAGATTGTGACAAAACTTTCGTGACTTCAGGAATTCATATTCTTGGTTCTTTCGGTAAAGTCACGTCCATAGAAAATAAAAAAATATCAAATCAAATAAAAATGTGAAATTTTAAATAATAAAAGCAAAAAACCCACATTCATATTCTTGGTTCTTTCGGTAAAGTCGCGGAGATAAAAAAAATACAATTTTAAAATAATCAATTGAATAAAAGCTTTTAATATTATTTAAGCTTTTGTTATATTCAATTTATTATTTTAATTTTTAAATTGGCAGAATCTACACGCCACGTTGGTGGCCGGCAGGTGGCAACATCTACACGCCGAATTCTTGTTTTTTTCGTTAAAGTCACGTAGATTTTAAAATAAAAAATAATATAATTTAATTAAAAATACAAATAATAAATTGAAAATAATAAAAGCTTTCATAATTTTCATTTTTTAAATTTTTTAATTATTTTCTATCTACGTGACTTTACCGAAAGAACCCAGAATCTGGCGTGTAGATGCTGCCATCTGATGGCCACCAACGTTGGCAGGTGGCAGCATCTACACGCCAGATTCTTGGTTCTTTGGGTAAAATATAAATAATAAAGAAAAGAAAAAATAATAATTCATGATTTAGTATTTTTTAATTTAATTCTATTTTTTTCATTTTCAAATCTACGTTACTTTACCGAAAGAACCAAGAATATGGCGTGTAGACTCTGCCAATTTAAAAAAAAATTAAAATAATAAATTGAAAATAATAAAAGCTTTCATTATTTTCCATTTATCTTTTGTATTTTTTTTTTTTTTTATTTTCAACCTACATGGCTTTACCGAAAGAACCGAGAATATGAATCTGGATTTTTGATGATTATTTTCAATCTATTTTAATTTTTAAATTGGCAGCATCTACACGCCATATTCTTGGTTCTATCGGTAAAGTCACGTCGATAGAAAAAATCAAATCAAATAAAAAGTGTGAAATTGAAAATAATAAAAGCAAAAAACCACATTCATATTCTTGGTTCTTTCGGTAAAGTAACAGAGATTAAAAAAAAATGAAACAAAATTTTGATTTTAAAAGAATAAATTGAAAATAATAAAAGCTTTTATTATTTTCCATTCATTTTTTTGTATTTTTAAATTGGCAGAATCTACACGCTATATCCTTAGTTCTTTGGGTGAAGTCACGTAGATAGAAAATATAAATAATAAAAGAAAAGTAAACATCTAAATAATATTTTTTTAAAAATATATTTTATTGTTTCCCTTCTACGTGACTTTACTGAAAGAACCAATAATATGAATCACTGCAGTCACGAAAGCTTTAAATCAAAATATAATAATAACAATTCATGATTTTCATTTAATTATTTTCTTTTTATTTTCAAATCTACGTGAGTTTACCCAAAGAACCAAGAATATGGCGTGTAGATTATGCCAATTGAAAAATTACAAATAAAAGTAATTTTATTATTTCCGATTGTTTTTATTTAATTTATTTCATTATTTTTAAATCTACGTGACTTTACCGAAAGAACCAAGAATATGAATCTGGATTTTTGCTTATTATTTTCAATTTATTATTTTAATTTTTCAATTAGCAGAATCTACACGCCACGTTGGTGGCCGGCAGATGGCAGCATCTACACGCCATATTCTTGGTTCTTTCGGTAAAGTCACGTAGAATGAGAATACAGTAATAAATTGATAAAATAAAATAACACAATAAAATTCTCACGACGTTTCGGCCACAACACAAGCGGCCTTCATCAGGTGAAGGGACGAGACTGTCTGGAGGACAGCGCTGGAGCGAACAAAGCCAAGCTCAGATCGAGACCTTTAAGCTGTGTGAGAAAAAACAAAGCGCCTTGACAAAGGAATTAGCATTGAATTTAGCATTGAAATGGCTGAGTGATTAGCTTGTGACTGGTCACAGAAATGGCTATGTTAAAGTCAAAGCATACACATTCACAGAGGCACTGTGAAAATATTACGCAGCACGAGTTGTAGGACTAGGGCAATTATGGTGACACACGTGACCCCCTCTACACAAGAAACAGCTAAGATTCATATTCTTGGTTCTTTCGGGAAAGTCACCTCGAAGGGAAACAATAAAATAATACAAATATAAAACAATAAAATTCTCACGACCTTTTGACTGCAACACAAGCAATCATCATGAGGTGTGAAAACCACAACAAGAAAATTTGAAAGAACCAAGAATATGAATCTCTGCAGTCACTAAAGCTTTAAATCAAAATTTAACAGCTGAGAGTCAATGCTGGGATGTTGTGCGATTGGTGCAAGCGACCCATCATTGTGTTTTGATGTTGAGCTGTTAAAATTGCACTGTTGTGAGGTGAGGTCAAGGCCGATGACTGCTTCCAGCGGTGTCAAGATCAGCATTTTGAAGAGGCTCGCGGAAGATGATACTGGGCACTGGGGTGCAGTCTCCCTCCATGAACAACAGAGGGCAGAGGAGCGACGCTCACAACAATTATTGGCGGAGCGCCGGGCGTATAAGAGACAAAGTTGGAAGAAAGTTTATCTCGGGGAGTTAACCCACAACACCTGGGTCTGTCCCGCGTGTTCACACGATAACGCGTTTTCACTACGTTGATATTTATAAGGGCACGGGGTGACCAATAAAGTCTGAATTGGTCTGTAATAAGCTCGGCCCTGATAAGGGGTTGACAGATATGAAATAATAGAGCAGACAGACACGGGCCTGACTTCATCCACAGATGCCTTGTTGAGTCTCTAATTTTTAGGATTCTGCTTGGGACGTCTTGCCAATTCCTCACCAAATAATGTGTACGTGTGAGTAACCAGACCTACCTGAGATCTCACGCCTCGTAGAGAGCCAAAATAAATATCGTACGTTTATAGATTGCTCGGTAACCTCCGTTCCATGCTGCCATCGACTGGCCAAGAATGTGGCCTGTAGATGCTGCCATCTGCTGGCCACTGATGTAGATGGCAGCATGGAAGGTGGTGAATTGCGGTCGTTGAGATGAGTTTTGATTGGTGAGATGAGTGAGGTTGGTGCTGTGGATGAGATGGGTGCAGTCAGTCTGGTGACTGTGTGGTTGGTGTGGTGAATGTAGTGGGTGGTGTGGTGAATGTAGTGGTTGGTGTGGTGAATGTAGTGGTTGGTTTGGTGAATGTAGTGGTTGGTGTGGTGAATGTAGTGGGTGAGATGAGTGTAGTAGGTGTGATGAGTGCCATTTGTGCGGTTAGTGGAGTTGGTGTTTGGTGAGTGAGGTGAGTGTGGTGTGATTGGTGAGGTGTAATTGGTGAGGTTAGGTTGGTGAGGTGTAATTGGGGTGGTGAGGTGGGTGAGGTGTAATTGGTGAGGTAAAGTTGGTGAGTGTATCAGTGAGCACCTGGAGGATTCTCCTCCACGGTCGCCTTTGTCTCCCCCAGTAGCGATGTTCACTCCACACCGCACCAGGAACTCATCTGAGGCTGTCGACCTCACACTCTCTCACTGTCTCACAACAACAACAACAACCGCCATTCGCCACTAAGTGGTGGTGACGTCACCACGACGCTTGTGCCAGGCCATGTGCACCTTGAGGCCACGTGAAGTGTCGAACGCCCGCTGGCAGGTCACGGGGCAGACCCAGGTGGTGCCACGGGTCGACTGACTGAGATGACTGAGATGACTGGCTGATGCACCACCTGTGCCCCTGCTCACACTCACGCACGCGCACTCACTCACAAGCGCGAGTTCGCGTTTTCAGGCGATATAAAATAATTTATATTTCATGCCAGTTGGTTCTGAAGGACGGCTGTTTGTAATTTGGGCGTTCGTAAGTCGAGGACTGTCTGTAAATAAAGATTCCGATTGTGGGGCTTTCACCGTGGGATGAGCTTGGTCCGATCCGCGGGGGCGTGGCTTGCACGACAGTGGGCGGGGCATAGCCGCGACGGGCGTGGCTTATCCAGGAAGTGGAGACCGCGATCGCCGGACTGCAAGCCAGACAGAAGCGCGCTCCTTTTAAAGTTAACAACAACATTGTTAAATGTAAGTAGCGCCTCTCTACTTTATTATTGTTTTATTTGTTTAATACATTACTTGTGGTGCCGTGAGTCGAGTGAAATGAGTCAATAACCTTGCTAGACATGGCTAAGCTTTTAATAAGGGGCGCCGCGGTGTCGAGATGTTAACTACCTCGCTAGGCCTACAGCAGCGTGGAGGTTCCATCCAGACCCTTACGCCTGCTCTGTATTTGTTTATTTTTTTCCCCTGTGGTCGCGTAGATTCTTCTCCTGGTCCTTCGGTTTTCCCCTCCACATTTAGAAACGTGAGTTTAGAGTACTTGACTGCTATAAATGTCCACATGATAAGCCACTTTCGTTGAGCTATCATTTGTGTCCAGGGCGCTTCTGGTAAGAGTTATATAGCTCAGTGGGCCTTACCTGGTTAAATAGAAATAGTTTATGGTTTAGTTTATAGTTCATAAGAACTCGTGACAAGGGTCAGTGTCTACTTCAAATATTGTTCAGGCTCTGGAGACCTCCAAAGTTATTCGTGATGTTATACATTTGGTTCGTTTTGAGCATAATCGCGACCTTATATAATTATTACGTGATACACACGCTGAATATACGCACACAAACATCGTGTACACGTGTGTCGTGCCCTCTATTGTCCACATAGACGGCTTGTGCTGACGAGAGAACGATCTTAACGTACAATGTCGTGACATGTATCAGCCCTTTGTCGATCCAGCGTTTTGATAGAGGCCTCCCCCACACCATGTCGTTCGTGGGAGTTGTTTAACCATACTTCACCATGCCGGTCAATGCGGGTTTTGTGAAGTGAGGAGGCCCAGAAACTTGTATATGCAGATACGAGTTTGCCTGTGCTTGCATCTGCAGAATTACATTCTCACACATCTTCAAGTGTAGTTTAATACTTCTAAAAATGAATTTATTCTTCAGGATTCCATAAAGTACTGTGGTAAAAAGAAAACAACTTGATTTGAATAAATTTCGATTGAAAGCTTTCGTGACTGCAGGGATTCATCTTCTTGGTTCTTTCGGTAAAGTCACGTCGAAGGGAAATAATAAAATAATTAAAATTAAACAATAAAATTCTCACGACGTTTCGGCCACAACACAAGTAGCCTTCCTCAGGTGAAGAAACAGAACTGTCGGAAAGACAGCGCTCCAATGAACACTGCTAAGCTTGGCAGCGTATTTTAAGCTGGGTGGGAGGAGCAGAGCGCCTTGACAAAGGAGTTTACATATCAACAGAATAATTTAGCATTGAAGTAGATGTGTTAATGTGAGATATTAGCAGGATGTTAACGTCAGAAATTAGCATGTAACTGGGAGATTAGCATGATGTTAATGCGAGGAATTAGCATGTAACTTGTCACGGAAGTAGCTATGTTAAAGTCAGAGTTTATATATCAACAGAGGCATTTAGTATATTGACGCTAAAGAACTGCAACTACCCAACTATCATACAACAAACCGATGTGAAAGAACTAAATATAAACTACATCAATATAATCAATGTACTCAATATATTCTCCACTAAGCTGAGCTACTAACAATACGTCATTATACATTACACTTCTATGTCGCAAAAATTATTATAATATGCCTCCAAATAATGTTTTATTATAAACTGCCATAGACAGACCCCAACATTGAATTATAAGCAGAGTTACTATACACTACCCTATACCTTAGATTATAATAATATTACACTGTATTATTTTACCAACCCTACTGTATACCACACTGCTATATATTGACTATACAATTACGATACTATATATTACCAAATAAATTATATTAAACATTACACTGAATACTTTGTTAAACAAGGAATGCTTTGAGCTTGTGGGTTGAATCCATCTGTGTGAAGTTGTGTTATTTCCCCATATGCAAGGTGGGGTCTCTCTGGGTTCCACTCACACAAACATCTCAATGCAATGGGACCTTTCTGAAAATGCAGTACTTAGACTCAATGAAGCTTTCCTGCGTAACTAGTTAACATTGTAATAATTAGCATGAGAGATAATGACGTTCAGTTATAAGTGCCATTAATAGTACTATACTGTACTTTTTTTGAAGACTATTTTACGTAGTTGTTTGTAAAAATAAAGTGTCCATTCTCAAAACTTTTTGACGGGCCCTCGTACAGAAATGATATTACAATCTTATATGGAGATTGCGAGTCAGAGTGTTGTGAATAGTGGAGTGAACGTGTGGTGCCATCATTATATTGTTGGTGTGTATATACAGAAAGGCCTATTTGGTGGGTAACATTAGGAAAATGGAGGTAGTTCGTCATTGTTGTTAAACAAAATCTTATTTGGGTGGATAAGAGGAGTAAAATCGTACATGATAGGAACTGCAATATTGTGGAGTTCTGGTATAATGAGTTGTAGTATATATGAATCTTATGTCACCTTAAGTATGCCTGTGTGAGTACACTCGTGACACGGGTGTCATGCGCGTGACCTTTGTCTTTTGTTTCAGATGTGCGAGAGCAACTCCGCTGTGAGTCAAGGTGGTGCTGGGAGAATTGCCTTCACCATTGATGGCACTTCACCAGCACCCATCTCAACCCCACCTCAATCCGGTAGAATTACAAGAACGAAAAAACTTATCTCTTGTGACGTCTGTGGGAAAAAATTCCAGCTGGCATGGTGCCTAGAAGCCCACGTAAGAACACACAAGGAGACCCGTGATCAATGGTGCGGCATATGCGGAAAAAGGTTTGATCAGCTAGGAAAATTAAAAAGGCATTTTAAGACCCATGAGAAGGATTATATGATAAAGGGTGCACCAGGCTTGGTGAATAACGGCAGTTTTGCCAATGCGGTGTTGAATCCACCGTCGCCCTATGAGATGTGCTCAGTCTGCGGATTTTTAAGTCCTATTGAAATCCTGAAAACTCATGAAAGTCTTCACGCACAGTTCTTGTACAGACCGAAGCCTGAACATGATTACACTTCGACAAAAGATAGCGGCGTTAAGATGAAATCCAATTTTCTTGAATGCTTTGGCCTAGTTCCACGTCAACAAACTGCTTCACCAGTCAGTGAGAATAAACCATACGCTGCTCTCGATCCTATGACGAGCATGAAAGTGTTGATGGCCTTGCAGCAGAAGAAGAAGGAAAAGCGAAGTAGACCTAAGCCCATTAAAAGAAAGAAGACCACCACCAGCGTCACCAATTGCAGCAGTAGCAACAGCCAGAATTCGGACATCAAGAGGATGGACTGCACGGAAGCAGGAGGCTGCATGGAGCAGAGCATCCCCAAGGTGGATGAACCCAACCTGGCACCTTTAGGTACGTCCGAGTAATGCACACACTACATTTCATTTGGATGTAATTGATAATTTCATAAATTAGTTAATGTACGCATATGTTGACCATATCTGTATGCCTGCACTGAGGAGTCTAGAGATCTGATGTGGTGCTGCTCGGATGTTGGGTTAAACCGTGAAACTCTGGGTTTCAGTCACCGAGCCATGATTAAACTGGCTTCTCATTGATGTTCTTATCCAGTTACCAAACACTTCTTCCAGCAAACACTTCTGATGTCGCGTGATGTGTAGGAAATTGCAATAACCTCCTAGTGGATAAAAAACGGTCACGAAGGGATGTCATGAGTAGTGCAATGATATCTCCTTCCACGAGCTGTTCTCTTACATGAGGTGGTTCACTGCTGTGTGAGAGTTGCACAGGGATACTTCATCTCATGACATGGAGCCAATAGCACCATTGGAAGGAAACTGAGTAAAATACATTGCTTGACAAATTCCAAAAAGTATCTATTTCTTAACCGGGGTAAATTTTGCTTAAACAAGTGGGTAAATTTAGGGAACATTTTTGAATGTATAGACCGAGTCATTTCCACAATGGGAATTTCCTCTTCATTGTACTAACACCTAACTTCCATGTGTATTTACTCGTTCTATTGCAGGTAATTATTGTGTAATTAGTGAGCTGTAATAGAATAATCTGGCTGAACCACCTCAATGTTAAATTATAGTTGTTGCTCTGCATCAACATCAACCACACGAAGAAGTGCAAAATGTTGGGGCTTCAAAATAAGCCCCAAAAATGTGTTCTTCTGATATTTTTCAGGAAATCAGTATCTTGCTTTTCTACTATTTGCACGCATGTTGAACTTCTTTCGTACCATACGTAGCCAACCGTGCTAATCGGAGGTATTTGTTGCTGGCCATTTGGCATTTTAGGCCTTTGGGCCTTTGGGCCTGTGGTCAGCAACCGTGATTGATAAAACGTCCCATATACATAGTAATGCTATGGCATCCACTGCATGGTGATAAATAAATTATGTATTAGCGCGTGCGTGTGCTCAACGGTGGATGTCTTGTGTTCCAGATGAAAAGCCCTTCCCGTGCAGTGACTGCTCGTACGGAGCGACGCAGAAGTCGAAGCTCAAGAGACACGTCCTGAGCGTTCACCACGTGCCCTTCGATAGCGCGCTGGACTCCGACTGCCCCAAGAAGAGAAGGCGGCTGGCTGGGTGCCGAGACCACGGCTCAACTCTGGATTTGGAGCGCGCACGATGCTCACGGAGAACTCCCTGATGATTTATTTCATCCTGAGGCTGAGGTACCACGTGTAGGGCGATGAACTCAAGGTTTTGTGCAGCGGACATTTCCATGATGAAATTTCGTCACGTTCACTGCTGCGAGGTTACATCTATTGCCGTATATTTCTAGTCAATTGCTGTATTTTCTTGTATTCAATATATTTAATAAATTGTCCTAATTTCATAACAAAGGTTTTTGGGTTAGATCGTGTAAGCATAAATGTGTCATAACTCTCCACCACCTGACACAGCCAATTAGTAAGGAATTTGTCACGTAAACAAAACTCCACTTAGTTACTACTTCAGCCCACCGGTGTTTTGGAGAGTAAATCCACAAGATGAGTACGACGTTTTACTTGTAATTACATCCAGCATCATCGGGCGATTTGCCAGAATAGTGAAGCCATCCCCCTGCTTCCGGTCTTAAATAGAGAAAGGCGATGTCATCACTGAACCCATCAGGTGCAGAAATCAGAGGCGGGGAGGGGGATTATTGAAATTATATAATTGATTAGTAATAATTAAATTAGTATGTTTCCTCTATAAGTAATGATAAATGTGAGATGTCTTCTTCCTCCACGCGTTTGTTCCAATCACGTGGGGTCCGCCGTCCTTGCCACCTTCTCCACACCGCCCCGTCCCGCGCCATCTCTCCCTCCGCTCCTCGGGCCACCACGTTCGACCGCATCACCACATCGCCCCACGTCTTCTTCTTCTGCCTTCATCTCCTCATCTTACAATCACAATTACTTAATAATACGCTTCCAGGCCGCACTAAGCCTGTAGCTGTCAGAGAGGTTAAAATAATACAAATTTTCTCAGTTTCAATGGATTCTCGAATTAGTCTTGGCCAGTAATAATGAGTTTTACACAACACTTCATCGTTATCAAAATACATTAAGTGTTCTTGTTGGCAAGCATGTACTGCAACTTCCGACAGTTATGTTTGAGAGTGTTTAATATTTATTTGGTGTTCCTTTAGTCTTACGCTAATGTTACATCCCATCTGTCCAATATAACATCTGCCACATAAGCCATTAATCCGATACACACCATCCGTTGACAACTTAGGCAATTCATCTTAAGTACAAGATACTATTTTTTGACTTTTGTGTACCGTGCCAAATCTTACTTAGATGTTTAGCTTTTTGCTTTTCCAAAACTCGAGCTAATTTCTCAATTACTCCCACGATATATGGTATTTTAATTGTTTAATAACCTGATTCAGCAGTATTGCTGTTCGATCTTGGTTTAGCATTCATTGCTGTTAATTATTTGAGCATTATTGTAGACATTCAATCGTAGCGTTTCTTTGACATGTTAAATCTCTCTCCCCAGACGTTCACCATCTGACACTGTTTTAGCCAGATGTATGAGCATCTTGATGAGAGAGGTTTTCTGTACGGGGTGATGATGCGAATCTGCATTCAGATAGGCATCAGTATGCGTTCCCTTTTGGTAAACGCTGTGTGTGTTATTTTACCATTTAGGCCTCATCCGATAAATCACCTCTCCCAAGGAAATAAGTATTTAGAGGCCACACGGGACCGGGGGGGGGGGGGGGGGGAGTTTATCGTTGTGTCTGTTGCTGCGAGCAGATAGCGCGCAATGGAGAGCTTGCTCAGAGCGGATCTGGGCACGGACTCGGCGAGGCTGCTGGGCGCTTCGGCCGGTGGAGGCTGCATCAGCACCGGGCAGAGCTACAAGACGGGGCGCGGACACGTGTTCACCAAGATCAACGCCAAGAGCGGGGCACCCTCCTCTACGCCTCCTCTACGCCTCCTCACCACCTCACCTCCTCTACCCTTCTCCTCGCCTCCTCTACGCCTCCTCACCACGCCACCTCACCACGCCACCTCACCTCCTCACCACGCCACCTCACCTCCTCACCACGCCACCTCACCTCCTCACCACGCCACCTCAACACCTCACCACCTCACCTCCTCTACCCTCCTCTTCGCCTCCTCTACACCACCCCGCATCCTTGCCTCAACCTTCATTCATTCAGCCCTGTCATTAATGTATCACTTTTTTTTTAGCTGCGACTACTAGCTAATTTGTCAGTTACTCCCACGATATATGGTATTTTAATTGTTTAATAACCTGATTCAGCAGTATTGCTGTTTGATCTTGGTTTAGAATTCACTGCTCTGTTAATTTGAGCATTATTGTAGACATTCAATCATAGCGTTTCTTTGACATGTTTAATCTCTCTCCTCAGACTTTGACCATCTGACACTGTTTTAGCCAGATGTATGAGCATCTTGTTGAGAAAGGATTTCTGTGCGGGGTGATGATGCCAATCTGCATTCAGATAGGCATCAGTATGTGTTCCCTTTCGGTAAACGCTGTGTGTGTTACTTTACCATTTAGGCCTCGTCCGAGCAAAATATCCAGGAAAGGGAGTGTGTTATTCACCTCCATTTCCATGGTGAACTGGATGGCCGGTTTTTGTGAATTGAGATGATTTAGACATTCATTCATTAAGTGTATTCTTCCCATGTCGCCAGACAACCAAAGTGTCATCTACATATCTACACCAAAAAGTGGGTTTTAATGTACTTGAAGCAAGTGCTCTTGCAACCCGGGGGTTGAGGACCCCTGTGTTAGAGGCCACACGGGACGGGGGGGGGGGGAGTTTAACGTTGTGTTTGTCGCTGCGAGCAGACAGCGTGCAATGGAGAGCTTGCTCAGAGCGGAGCTGGGCACGGACTCGGCGAGGACGCTGGGCGCTGCAGCCGGTGGAGGCTGCATCAGCACCGGGCAGAGCTACGAGACGGGGCGCGGACACGTGTTCACCAAGATCAACGCCAAGAGCGGGGCACCCTCCTCTACGCCTCCTCACCACCTCACCTCCTCTACCCTCCTCTTCGCCTCCTCTACACCACCTTGCATCCTCGCCTCAACCTTCATTCAGTCAGCCCTGTATCACTCTTTTTTCGCTGCGACTACTAGCACCACCGTGGTGAATGTTGCAGTGAACTTCCCCTCGTTGATTCCCCCCTCCACCCACGTTAAGGGACTCGGTCTACCAGACACTTTGACCGCTTCGTCTCATCCACTCCGCGTTCAACCACCGCGCCTCACTGCAGTTCACAACAACGCACTCAACTAAACAACTCGGTCACCCACTCATCTAGTCACTAACTCAATCACCCTATCACACATTCATCCAGTCACTAACTCATCCAGTCACTAACTCAATCACCCTATCACACACTTATCTCGTCACTAATTCAATCACCCTATCACCCACTCATCCAGTCACCCACTCATTCAGTCACCCACTCAATCACCCTATCACCCACTCATCAAATCAGCCACGCATCCAGTCACCCACTCATCCAGTCATCCACGCAATCACCCTATAACCCGCTCATCCAGTCACCCACTCAATCACCCTATCACATACTCATCTAGTCACTAATTAAATCACCCTATCACCCACTCATCCAGTCACCCACTCATCTAGTCACCCACTCATTTAGTCACCCACTCAATCACCCACTCATCTAATCACCCACACATTCAGTCACCCACGCATCCAGTCACCCACTCATCCGGTCACTGACTCAATCACCCTATCACACACTCCTCCACTCGTTTACTCAAACACTCACCCATTTACTCACCCACCCGCTCACCACCATGCAGGTCACCTCACTCTTCTTTTCAGATTTATCAGTTTGCACTGCTCCACTCTGGAATCCACACCCGGTCTTCCTGTTTTCCCAAACTCTTGCAACAATAAACTTGATCAATTTAAGGAACGTGTTTCTTTGATCTTAATTATCTAATTACTCATTGGACAGTTATGTATTATTATTTGTTATTGTTACTGGCCGTTTGGCGTTTTGTATTGTGTGGGGTTTACATCGCTGTCAACCCCTCATCAGTGCCTACCTTATTACAGACCAATTCAGACCTTGTTGGTCACCCCGTGCCCCTTATAAATCCCAACGTCCATCCTACAAAGTCCCATGACAAAGGAGAAACACACAAATAAACTTAACAAAAATGTTGCCCGTATTGAAACGGCCGTCTGCCGTATGGACCTGAAAACTCACTTTCCCCCAACAGAATACGAGTAAACCGTGTGGGTTGGCGGCTATGGGTTTTGTTGTGTTTGCGAGTCCAAGTTCTAGGACTGCACCCTGGGTTGTGCGTGGTCCTCATTGGTGGGAGATTCCCTTCGCTGTGTTGCACGCCAGTGGCTGGGGGCTGCCTGGGGCCAGTGACGTGTGAGCCGGTCCCAATGTTCACCGGCAAACATTTACCGCCAGGTGGCCCCAGTGTTTATTGCCCATCCACATGTGGATACCTGAAACCCATGTCAATCCACTGCTGGATGAGTCCCGCAATGAAGATACAATCAGTACATCCACTTTGCTTTTGGACACCACCTGTTCCATTGGCGGCCGAATGCGAATCTAAATGTGCATACGTTAGAGACTGGTTAATGCGCATAGAAATCAAACCAATTGACCTACGACCCCATCAACTTTTGTAGAATTTTAGACGTGCATTACAGCTACTTTAGCCGGATGGTTGTGGTGGCTATATATCCCTGTAATCAACGACTACGTGGAGGTGAGGGTTGGTGGATCACAAAAATGTTGCGACAACTCCCACCTTTTGGTCGTCAAGGAGGTAGAGAAGGCGGTGTCGAATAATGTGGACTCTGCCTGTTCCATCTGTAGATTTGTGATAGAGCATTTGCTTGGATTTCTCCAGGTGCTCCGATTTCCTCCCACATGTAAACACTCATTAATCTTGATTTGAAGCTGTCGTGACTGCAGGAATCCTTACTCTTTGGTTCTTTCGGTAAAGTCACGTAAGTAGAAAAAACTAATTTAAAAAAAATCGTGGATTGCTTGTGTGGCAATCGAAACGTCGTGATCCATTATTATTTGTTCTACCTACGCGACTTTACCTAAACAACCAAAGGGTACAAAGTCTCATTAATTGGCCGATAACATCTTTATATAAAGAGGACAACAGAGCATGGGCAGGAGTGGTGGGGGGGGATTTGTTGCCAGCTGCTCACCATTTGACTGCCGCCTTCCCTCATCTGTAGTTCCTCGCGCCAAAGTGAAGGAATACTGTGTGCCAGTTACAATTATCACTTGAACGTAACTTGATGTTTCAATGAAAACAGCCACTGAGATTTAATACTGAAAATCTTTATTTTTCACATGCAGTGAAACAATGTTGTTAGTAGGCTTGTTTCCCTGGGAAAGCCTCACTGAGTCTCAAGACTCTTTTTCAGGAGGGGCCTGCCAACTTTTCGCAGGAGTAATTTGGATGTTTGGCTAGTACCAGTTACATTGTATGTTGTTGTTGTTTTGCTATGGGAGTAAACCCATACAGAGAAAGGGACCAGAATGAGGAAAGCGAAGCCAGGCAGTCCTTCAGAAGATGTCATGCACGGGCGTGACCACTGCACCACCCTGCCACCCAAACAAATCTAATTTAAATAATGTACAATACTGGCAAATAAACCCTATTAGTATCAACCGAATTTCTGGACATTCTGGCACGTGTATAGCTGCATCGGTGTTTCTAAAAGTCGTGTTCAAATTGCTTATTAATAATATTATAAAGAACAGGTTTCCCACATCTGGTTTCATTTGACTTACCGGTTGTCCTCATTATGTGTGTCACAGGTAATATGGCAAGGAAAATATTACCCAGCACGAGTTGTAGGATTAGGGCAATTATGGTGACACACGTGACCCCCTCTACACAAGTAACAGCTGAGAGTCAATGCTGGGATGTTGTGCGATTGGTGCAAGCGACCCATCATTGTGTTTTGATGTTGAGCTGTTAAAATTGCACTGTTGTGAGGTGAGGTCAAGGCCGATGACTGCTTCCAGCGGTGTCAAGATCAGCAATTTGAAGAGGCTCGCGGAGGATGATACTGGGCACTAGGGTGCAGTCTCTCTCCATGAACAACAGAGGGCAGAGGAGCGACGCTCACAACAATTATTGGCGGAGCACCGGGCGTATAAAACACAAAGTTGGAAGAAAGTTTATCTCGGGGAGTTAACCCACAACACCTGGGTCTGTCCCGCGTGTTCACACGATAAAGCGTTTTCACTACAACGCGTTTTCTTTACTTTAGGGAACGCTTCTCGCACAACGCGGAACACGCTCCATCACAACGCGCTTTCAGAGCGGACTACTTTCTTGAGCAGTGAAATTTATTAAAATCTTTTGCTCTGCCATTTGATTTTAAATTACGACTCTTCAAAGAGCTTTGGTTGTAGTAAGTAATATTTGAATTTGTTTAAGCGACCTGTATTCTCTTACAACATGTTTTATTTTCCTAGGCATTAAATGTGTACTAAAGATTCAGACTAATTGTAAATCTAATGGGACCACTTTAATCGATGTCCGTTAATATATGTAGGCGTGGTAAGGTTTCGAGACGCACTCGGCGATGCGTGAAACGCAGTCCGTGTCCTTCCTCGTCCATTTGTCTTCATTCCAACGTCAACTTTGTTCTGCCGGTCTCTCTCATTAAGGCCACATGGCCACACTGTGTCTCTTAGTTCTTGCAAGCTAAGCTGGAGTCAGTCTCTCTCATTAAGGCCACATGGCCACACTGTGTCTCTTAGTTCTTGCAAGCTAAGCTGGAGTCAGTCTCTCTCATTAAGGCCGCATGGCCACACTATGTCTCTTAGTTCTTGCAAGCTAAGCTGGAGTCAGTCTCTCTCATTAAGGCCGCATGGCCACACTATGTCTCTTAGTTCTTGCAAGCTAAGCTGGAGTCAGTCTATCTCATTAAGGCCGCATGGCCACACTATGTCTATTAGTTCTTGCAAGCTAAGCTGGAGTCATTCTCTTTTCGACATATGTCCCACCAAATTCTGTAATAATAATGTTCCAGTTTCTCTATATGTTTTTAAATGTAGATTTAAATAAATCTACATTTAAAAATCCACAAATCTGGCTGCCTCCTGATGACGCTGGTTGTAATTACTGGCGAAACGACGTACTCAGATTGTTAATGTTGTGGCTTTGCTCTCTAACACACAACCGGTGTGCTGTACTAGTAACGAATTGGCATGTTCTGTTTAAGTGACAAACCTTACTAATTGGCTGTTTCGGGTGGTGGTGGGTTTACCGACATTTTTATATTTACGTGATCTTACCTAAAAAACCTGTATTATGTAAAAATACATTTATTTTCCTCCTTTCTTTTTGGACAGTTTCAAATCTCTAACGTCTTTCAAATTGTTCTGATGTACAGTGCTACATTTCAAATTACTGTCATGTTTGCAACGGGTTGTTTAAAATATATTTAAATGGTGTAGATTCATGTTTAAACTCGCTTCGAATCTGCATTCATCATTTTCTTCTTAAGCAGTCCGTAACCACAATTGGTGCATCGATGCATGACCCATTTGATTATTGTTTGTTGGTCTTAATTTATCAATTAAAATGTTGAGTGTGCCAAATCCTAAAGAGTGGCGTTTGAGTCGACCTTATTTATTTTATATTCACATCTGAAACGCCTGTGCACATGAATGTAATCCAATTACACACTCTCCTACTTGTTCATCAACTCTCTTCGTGGTGTAGATTTGATGGCTTGTATAGCAACCATAAACAAACACAACAAGTCCGGGTGACTCATGATCCATGACTCACGATGCCAGTGGGCCAGGTTTCACTCTCAACTCTCTACCTGTGTGGCATGAATAAAACGCACCTGTAAATTTGACCTGAAATGATTGCACAACAATTGCCCCGCCTTCATGCGATGTTTATCCTCCACTGTTTATCTGGCTTTGACCTGAATTATATAAAAGTGCGGCTCTGCAACTGCTGTAGAGTCACATTGGTATAAACGCATTTTACATTATAACATAATGTTTATATATAATATAATGTTTACATTATATATAATATAATGTTTATATTATATAATATAATGTTTATGCAAGAGCCGGGGACTTATGGGACCCCGGGGTCCCACCATAAGGTTCATATGAATGGTTACCTAATAACGTTGAAACACGGTAATCGCTATGAAGTGCAGTTTCCAATTCTTATTGTTCACTCAATCTCCCTGGCCTTTCTATGCAATATGAAGAAGGGTCATTGCCCGAAACGTCGCTTATCGGATTTTTTTTTTCCTTTTTCAAGGCCCCAGTGCTACTGATGCATGAATTTGTTTGGTATTTGAAATGATACGAAGGCTCAGCAAGTGATTCCTTGCAGACATAAACAGAAGCGATACGCGCCACCCCAGCCACCCATGTCGCGAATCAATCGATTATCGCGATTGAGGGCTCGTGAATAAATTCTAGATTCAACGCCTTGTTTTAAAACGTGAAGACAGCCGGCTCTAGTGACTGGAGTGGGTGGGTGTTGGACAATGTGAAACAATGACACGCAACGTATACAAATCTAAAACATAAATTCTTACGCACGCGATCCGGTGTGCATATCGCGATCTTCAGGATGAATGATCACGTCCGAATCAATGCGTCGTCGTTGCTCCCCTAGCATGCGCTCTGCGTAACCCGCTCGTGTTGTTGTTGTTGTTTGCGGCAGAGTTTAGGACCTTCGTGGCCAAGAGCCGCAGCTCCCGAGGCAAAGGAGTGATGGCACGCTTCAAGGTGCCGGACTTGCTGAAGCATCTCATGGAACGATACGGGGCTCCGGATATTCACGATCTGGGCATCCGTATCACCAGCATACCTCTGGGCATTTCCCTACGTGCCGTGCCTGCGTGTACGAGCGTGTGTGTGTGTACGTGTGTATGCATTGCGTCGCTTGTTGACTGCGAATTGTATTATTATTGGATGCCTCAAGTTATACTCTTTGGTTCTTTCGGTAAAGTCACGTAGGTATAAAATAAAATAAATCACGACATTTCGGGCGCGACACAAGCGTCCGTCATCAGGTGATAAAGCCTTGGTGTGCTACTGAGGCAGACTGTTTCAAATGGTTTGAAATGTGTGTAGCCCATGGGTCATAAAGAAGTGTCCAGGGCTAGTGATGTTAACGTGAGAAATTAGCGTGTTACTGTAAGGTAGGAAAGCGGCCTCCTCCTCGATTGTTAATGTTGTGGCTTTGCTCTCTAACACACAACCGGTGTGCTGTACTAGTAACGAATTGGCATGTTCTGTTTAAGTGACAAACCTTACTAATTGGCTGTTTCGGGTGGTGGTGGGTTTACCGACATTTTTATATTTACGTGATCTTACCTAAAAAACCTGTATTATGTAAAAATACATTTATTTTCCTCCTTTCTTTTTGGACAGTTTCAAATCTCTAACGTCTTTCAAATTGTTCTGATGTACAGTGCTACATTTCAAATTACTGTCATGTTTGCAACGGGTTGTTTAAAATATATTTAAATGGTGTAGATTCATGTTTAAACTCGCTTCGAATCTGCATTCATCATTTTCTTCTTAAGCAGTCCGTAACCACAATTGGTGCATCGATGCATGACCCATTTGATTATTGTTTGTTGGTCTTAATTTATCAATTAAAATGTTGAGTGTGCCAAATCCTAAAGAGTGGCGTTTGAGTCGACCTTATTTATTTTATATTCACATCTGAAACGCCTGTGCACATGAATGTAATCCAGTTACACACTCTCCTACTTGTTCATCAACTCTCTTCGTGGTGTAGATTTGATGGCTTGTATAGCAACCATAAACAAACACAACAAGTCCGGGTGACTCATGATCCATGACTCACGATGCCAGTGGGCCAGGTTTCACTCTCAACTCTCTACCTGTGTGGCATGAATAAAACGCACCTGTAAATTTGACCTGAAATGATTGCACAACAATTGCCCCGCCTTCATGCGATGTTTATCCTCCACTGTTTATCTGGCTTTGACCTGAATTATATAAAAGTGCGGCTCTGCAACTGCTGTAGAGTCACATTGGTATAAACACATTTTACAATATGAACAGCGCATTGAAAACGCGTACTATTTTATGTATAGTTTAACAAGTGTGTTCACAAATCCACACTGAGAAACACGATGATTGGCAGAGGGGAGTAAATTATGTTTTCGATAGTGTATTTAAATAGAGCTTATGTAGGTAAGTAGTTTTCAGTTTTAAAGGCGTAGTTTAACAAGACACCACCTGCCACCATCCTTCAAACCCATTGGTGAAAAAGACCACAGTTTATGTTTACATTATAATATGTTTACATTATATATAATATATAATATAATGTTTACATTATATATAATATAATGTTTATATATATAATATAATGTTTACATTATAATACATTGTTTACATTATATATAATATAATGTTTATGCAAGAGCCGGAGACTTATGGCACCCCGGGGTCCCACCATAAGGTTCATATGAATGGTTACCTAATAACTTTTGAAACACGGTAATCGCTGTGAAGTGCAGTTTCCAATTCTTATTGTTGACTCAATCTCTCTGGCCTTTCTATGCAATATGAAGAAGGGTGATTGCCCGAAACGTCGCTTATCGGATTTTTTTCCCTTTTTCAAGGCACCAGTGCTACTGATGCATGAATTTGTTTGGTATTTGAAATGATACGAAGGCTCAGCAAGTGATTCCTTGCAGACATAAACAGAAGCGATACGCGCCACCCCAGCCACCCATGTCGCGAATCAATCGATTATCGCGATTGAGGGCTCGTGAATAAATTCTAGATTCAACGCCTTGTTTTAAAACGTGAACACAGCCGGCTCTAGTGACTGGAGTGGGTGGGTGTTGGACAATGTGAAACAATGACACGCAACGTATACAAATCTAAAACATAAATTCTTACGCACGCGATGCGGTGTGCATATCGCGATCTTCAGGATGAATGATCACGTCCGAATCAATGCGTCGTTGTTGCTCCCCTAGCATGTGCTCTGCGTAACCCACTCGTGTTGTTGTTGTTGTTTGCGGCAGAGTTTAGGACCTTGGTGGCCAAGAGCCGCAGCTCCCGAGACAAAGGAGTGATGGCACGCTTCAAGGTGCCGGACTTGCTGAAGCATCTCATGGAACGATACGGGGCTCCAGATATTCACGATCTGGGCATCCGTATCACCAGCATACCTCTGGGCATTTCCGTACGTGCCGTGCCTGCGTGTACGAGCGTGTGTGTGTGTGTACGTGTGTATGCATTGCGTCGCTTGTTGACTGCGAATTGTATTATTATTGGATGCCTCAAGTTATACTCTTTGGTTCTTTCGGTAAAGTCACGTAGGTATAAAATGAAATAAATCACGACGTTTCGGGCGCGACACAAGCGTCCGTCATCAGGTGGGAAAGCCTTGATGTGCTGCTGAGGCAGACTGTTTTAAATGGTTTGAAATGTGTGTAGCCCATGGGTCATAAAGAAGTGGCCAGGGCTAGTGATGTTAACGTGAGAAATTAGCGTGTAACTGTAAGGTAGGAAAGCGGCCTCCTCCTCGATTTTACGTGACTTTACCGAAAGCACCAAAGAGTGTGGATTCCTGCAGTCGCGAAAGCTTCAAATCAAGATTGGCTCAAGTATGTATTGTTGTTGCCCTTGAGGGGGTTTACTTTCGGAATTAAATGCGTTCTGGAATTGCTGACACACAGCCACAACGTACGTGTCGCTGTGTTCACACCTGAGAGTGACACTGCATCAGCCTTTTACCAATATTCCCCCGCCCCTGCGTTTGCCTTACACGGCCACAATGCTGAGTTATCCTCAGTTTCTCAGGCACACAAGTTTCACACCTGTCTCCCTGTCAAGTGAATGTGGTGTATCCTTTTGTCATGCAGTCTGAGACAGACTTCCAACACGACTTCAGTTTTGTGGGTGCAGTGCTGTGACAAGAGCACTGAAGTAACTGCTCGTGTAAGTACATCATGTTAATATATATCGTATTGAAGGCTGAGGCCTATTTTACTGTACCGCTCCTTACAGAAATCTTCTTTCCCGAGTGGTTGTGCATTTGTCGCTTGTTTCAGAGGTTCGCGATTCGATCCCAGGAGTCGCCCTAGTTAATATTACGGGTGTATTATCCAAAACTGCATTTCTATATGCTTCACAAATAATGTAAAAAAATAAATCCCGTGTTGTTATTAATGAATGAGGAGGACATGTGTGCCGGCGTCAGAATCAAAATTTGCAAATCTAAACAAGTACTCAGAAATGACTGGATTGGGTAAAACCACATGTATATATGTTGAACTTCTTTCGCACTGTACATAGCCAACTGTGCTAATCGGAGGTGTGGAGGACAACAAACTGAACACAAAAAGCAGTTCTAAAGAAATTGTTTTCAATCTAGATTTAAAAGTGCATAGCTCCAATGGCTTCCTAATATCGGAAGGAAGAGCATTCCAGTTGGCCGCAGAAGCCCATCTGAAAGCGAGTGATGCGGTGACTGTCTTTGTTCGATGGCTTGCCAAAAGCCACTGCTGCTAGGATGATCCACCAATCCCATCTCTCGATTGCAATCGTGCATTAGCTGCACACCTTGCATTCGCTGTTGAACCACTCGTCCATCACGTGTTCCATCATCGCAACTACAGCACTGCCCTGCATCTGTGGCCGCCACAGTTGCTAACATTGTGTTGTTTGTTGAGGTGATCGGCAAGGCCCAGAAAGGCGAGCGGGAGGCGATGGACCGTGGGCTGGCTCGCATCGAGTGTGACATCAAGCAGGAGGTGGAGGGCCGGCCACACAAGATCAAGAAATACCTGTTGGAGTCGTTCCCCTTGCCAGGGACGAGCGCCGATCTTCGCCGACAGTTCACGACACAGCCGGCGGCCGAGATGGTGCTGCAGGTCTTCCAGAATGCCGAGGACATCTTTGTGAATAAGCTGAAGAAGGTGGGGGTCATGGCGTCTGGACTTAATGCAACAAAATTACCGTGCAAGAAAGTTCATGCATTTGCTTAGATTTGTCAAAGATTTTCCATAATACATTTGTTCTCGGAATTATTTAATGAGTGATAATCGCCATACGTTTCAAGTCTGTTGATACTTCCACCATTATCAAAAAACTTTCTCTACCACTGAATTAACTCTCCTCTATAATATTTAGGGCCATCGCTTTCACAAAATTCAGTCACACGTTGAGACAAAAGTAAGGGGGGGCATTGAAATTGGTCGGACATCTATGCATGTATCACCCTCTATTTGTCCCAACAGAGTGATATGGCTGCACGTGGTTTGAGTCCTTTGTTGTCTCCACCAACAGTGTGTGCAGAACTTCCTGTGGCAGGTGAAAGGGGACACGCTGGCCCGGAAGCTGTTTCAGTTGGCCCTGTGCTGTGGCTCCCTCGAGACTCCTCGCGACCTCGTGGTCAAGGAGAAACCGGCCGCGTTTCTCGGCAACATCAGCACTCCCGACACCAGACCGCCGCCTCCTCCGGGGAGTAAGGAGACAAATTTGCATATACAGTAGACTCTCGATTATCTGCGCTAATGACGTGGAGGATAGCTGCGGATAATTAAGAATGTCGGATGATCCAAAGATATCTATTTTTGCGGCTCTCTATGCCACAAACTAACGATCAACCGATCGATGCACGTGCTCGGTGATAAAACTTTCCTGCTAATTTGACCAAGTCCAATATCGGCTCAACTTTCATGTGACGGACGTTACTCTCACGTTCAGAGTGGGTTGGAATGTGCTTCCCTTTACTCTGTGGACCAGAGGTCACTAGAAGCAATGTCAGAGGTAGCTTTGTGATGTTCTCTTCTGTGGGCCATTCTCCAATACGACGGGTTCCACTGCTCCGTGAGAGATCCGAGTGGATACTCCGTCTCATGACACGATATCGAAAGCACAATCTGAATAAAATGTAGTTTCTTGTATTGTACATACGGGGTCAGACCACGGAGGACCTTCAGAATGCTGATTGTGATCTTGAAATTAATCCTGGACTGGTTCGGGGGATAGTTGAACAATTCGAATATTGGGGCGATATCGTCTTGCATACGGGTGTGAGTGAGAAGTCTGCCAGTGTTGTTTTTAGTCCATCTAAATTTTTGGGTTAGATCATGTAAACATGCACTCAATAATACGCGTTAATATGCACTTTTTATGTGACCTAACCCAAAAATCTCTATTATGGATAATATTGATCGCGAAGGCCTTCGTGTTAAACTTGTTTTTTGAGTCATCTGGAGAGTGATGATGAAACTTATCGGGAGGCCGTAGATGAGACGTGGGGGTGGGAGGGCAGAGAGAGAGTTGCAGTTGTTGACCCTATTGGAGCGAGTTACAGCATCGTTGTGTCTCCTACAATGGCATTGCTTCTCTCCTTCGCAGAGGCGGTAGCTGAGCATCTGGTCCGTCTGCTGAGCCACGCAAGTAAGATGGCAGAGCCCCTGGGCCTACCCGCGCTGTCACGCGTGGAGAAGCAGCTTGCCGAGCACTTTGACTCGCGCGACCTCCCCAGCCTGGGCCTCGGCTCCTTCTTGGACATCCTCCATCGCAACGCCCAGGTGCGTACGTGGCGTGCGTGAGCCCACCCGCCTCCAGCTGGTAAGAGGCAGTACAGCAAGTAGGTGTACGACACTGCCCGTGCAAAGTTTGAGTGTACTTACCGCCTCCGAGTGGCGCTCAATGTTAAGTTTGTTTCCAAAATTGTGCGGGGTAATATTAGTTTGTTATTACGAACTTAAAACTCATTTGTCGATAACTCGAATACGTTTAAGCGTTATGTAATCACTACCAATGCAGAGCACAACAAAGTGTCACGTAAGATGCATGGGTTTTCTCTTGTAACTCTTAAAAAATATCTGTGAATTTGGCAAACATCCCAAAGGTAGATATTGAAAATCACCGTTAAAATTGAGTGTACAGCGGTGACATTCAGATAAAATATATGATAACACTATATATGCAAAGTGGCCAGGTGGCTCAGAGATCAAAGCGGTGCATTGGCAATAACGAGATTCTGGGCTTGAATCTGGATTTTGACCGCTTGGGTTGAAACCGAGGTCTCAAGTCTTATCAAGTCGATCGTCCGAGCCCATTCACCAGCGACTGCACAAAATTACAGTCTCATTAAACTTGGGTTTTGCACTTCATTTTCCTAATTCCATCTCTGAGAATAACAATTTCAGCTTGACTCTCGTGCGCCGCACAATCTCATAACACGGCTATGCGAGATTTACGAATGGATGATTTATTTGTCTCTTGACATTACGCCGATAGCGCATTTGGAAAACTAAAATTGAGAACGAATTTTGTGTTAATTTGCAAACTTAAATCTGTAATATTTAATCAGTTTTCGTGCACTGCATTGTGAGACGCAGCTCCATGCGTATCGTTTAGCTTTAAGCCGGTGTTTGCCTTGCGGTCGCCTCGGTGTCAACCAACTGATGTTGACGGATTTGTTGTATCTGTGGTAGCTGTTGGAGGAGACTGGGGTTGTGATCTCTGCCCTGGGTGGATCTGGAGCCACAGCGGGAAGCTTCTGCCCAAAGCGCGACGAGCTGCATGGAGTTCATCCACCAGTGCGGCAGCCTCGACACCGCAGCGGTGAGACACGGGCCCCAGTAGGGGCCACAGGGGCGGCTCAGAGATGGGGATAAGGATTTGGAGATTTAGGGCGCTCGCGGAAATAAACTCTTCAACTCAAAGCGCCTTACAACAGCGTCTCATCTCAACCATTCCATTGCTCTGCGGCAGTCTACCCGAGGGGACCCCCCCCCCCCCCAATGGCAGCTGTTCCTATTTGGCACGTGGTGCACGCACTACCGGCCTGTGAATGGACATGTCTGCCATTTGGGAGCGATGTTTGAGTTTCCTACGTGGTTTTTTCCCCGATAACGTAATTTGCAAGTACTTGATCTGATTTGGCAAATTTGCAACATGATGCGGTTACACGTGGCCAATTCTTTTTTTTATACAGCGTCACAGGATTATTATCATACATTGTGAAACAGATCTCTTTGTTTGTGGTGAATAAACTGGCAACATTAACCAGGGCGGATGCTGGGCTTGAACCGAGAACCACCACTCGGCCATGTTTCCATAAATTTGTGTAGTCACATTAACGCTGTTCACGTCGTACGCAATGGACACTTTATTATTAGCACCACCTCTGGACCTGTTTGGCCCCTGGTCCATTTTGAGAGGTCTTGTAAGGGCGGCGTATTACAGTTTGATTTTATATCGGCACAGCAAATAGCCAATGGAAAACCACCCGTTCCGTGGGGGTGCTACGCGCTGGCACGGATCGGATGCACCAGTGGAAAAGGGCTGCTAGCAACTCGGCCGCCTCCAAACGAAAGAGAGAGGGTTCCAGGTCTCTGTTGTTGGCTGTGTGCTCTGCAGCTGCCGGCCGTGGACTGCGCTGTGGGGCAGCACTACGGCGTGCATTCCTGCCGCAACCTTGGGCACGGCCCTGTGGCCAACCTGGTAAAACTGGCGCAGAAGGCCAAGCCCAGTGGCAGCAGCGGCGGTGCCCATCGATGCGCCGTCTTGTACGAGACGGCGCTGTGTGCTCGCGACTCGAGGTTTGGCAGTCCCCTCCAAAGTGCCCTCCTCCTCACCCCTCTGCTCACCTCGTGATCTGCCTGACTGCCACGGGTCGCTCCTCAAAATTGTTGAGTCGGCGACAGACACTTGGGGTTCTTTAATTTTTCACATCAAAGGGTCAGTGAGCCACACCAATATGCCATTGGTAATGTAACTTAAGGATTCAATGTTCAAGGCAAGTGATTGTCGAGACAAACTGATGATTGTGTGTGTAACACCCCTCTGGCAGTCCACTGCCTGATGAAGGCCTCGCCACGTTGCTTTGGTCATGGGGGTTGTTGCACCAAACTTTACCACGCTTGGTGAAGGGGGCGGGGATTAGGTTCAGGACTTGTTCAGATATCAGTCACCACTGACGTTAGCCATGGCTAGGAATCCAACTCGGATCGCCGCGTTAGTATCGCAGTGCACCAAACATTGCAGCAGTGCTTCAGAAATAATTCCGAAGTTGCTTGATATTGCACACAGTTTGAATAAACCATCATTACTTCAGGAAATATATTTTTAATTAAAATTTTACTTTGTACATGCTGTGATCGTAATAAAGAGTTGTGCTAGTTAGTAGTAACAGCGCGATACATCGGTTAACTCGATTGATATTTATTATTAAGCTGACAATTCATGTATTGAATTGCACGTGTAAGAATCAACTTCTAAAAAAATGTATCCCTTTTTATTTTAATAGTTTCACATTGCCACTGCAGAGAGTCGACATGATCAGTGTAAGTTCAAAAGAACTGACACACCTTGTGAAAAACCCAACGCAGAAGATCCCTGGGCTTGATATTCCACGAAGATCATGGTCCCCCTAAACCGCATCTGCACAAAACATGGCAGATGCGGATACCTGATGCACAAATCGAAAATTTTAAACTCTCCAGTGTTTGACTGTGGTCATCCAGAACAGATCGTACAACGTGAAACGACGCAATAGAAAATTAAAGTCAAGCCACAGTGTGATTGTGACCATGCAACCCAAATTATGCACGATATTGTGAACCACAGTCGTCTGTGCTCCTTCGACGGAGTAGGAATAGTAACCCTACACGAAGTTTCTCCTGAAGCCCTCTCGTCGTGACCAGCAGACCTCGGACATTGGCTTATGGCTCCTGAACATGTTGCCCTCATGCGCAGGAATAGAATAGCTCAGGGGTTGGCAATCTGTGTCTCCCGGTGCCGCATGCTGCTCTTTAAAGACTGTTTGGTGATGTTGTTTATGAAGGACCACTGTCTCGTATTCACCACAGTGCATTGCGCCTCTTGATATATTGAGTTGAGTAATCCCGGTAGTTGAGAAACTAAGGTAGTTGAGTACCCCGGGAACACGCTGTGGTTCGTGTCGCGTTAATAGCTCCGTACCGTGCTGTGTAACTCACTAAGCTGCCGATTGCTCGCGTGCAGTGTTAGTGCCGTGTTCATTGATAACACTGCACACTCAGTGCAGTGGTAGTGCCGTGTTCATTGATAGCACTGCATACTCCGTGCAGCGTTGTGTGAGGATGGCTCACTAAATGAAAGGGGAGTCGTAGCTTTCGCACTGTGGGGTGGTCATCGCCCTCCTCCCCCTGGGCATGTGCCGTGTGTGTTGTGTGCGTCGTGAGTCGTGGCGATGTAAACCCGGGGTAGCTCCTCTCTCCGTCTCTTCGTTTGTTGCTGTCCCGGCGAAGCTCGAGTTGGTGAGCGCAACGCGTGGCAGATCCGGCTTCACCCGTTCCCACTCCTCCCAGTCAGCGACTCCCAAACCCCCACTCAATAATCGCAGATCACTACCCAGGTCCTTATCAACCAAATGATTTTTAACTGAACTATTTTTTGTATTCTTAATGTATCAACAGTTCAGTTTTAAAGTATAATTTTACCGAGGCACTGTATGTTTTCCTGGTGTGGACTGTGGCTGTTTTTGCTATTGTTTTACTGCCTTTCTCAAGCTTGGAAATGTATGTATGAATGAAATTGGAACTTATATACTTCATTTATTTACTAATTGACAAACTATTTTTATTTTACCAGGTAAGGCCCACTGAGCATATATAGCAGTTTTTCAGAAGCGACCTGGCCATCGCAAATGATAGCTCAACGAAGTGGCTTATCGTCACGTGAACATTTATAGCAGACAAATATACAGCATGCGTCAGGGTTGGGATGGAACCCACGACCTCCTGCGTACCAGGGGAGGTAGTTAACATCTCCCAGCCACCGTGGTGCCCTGTGGTCACGTGAGGCCTTCCACTTCTGAATGGCTTGCGATGCATATTTGAACATTACTGCAAACGTCTTAGCCTCGTTCATTCGGTATTCGAGGGGAATATTGCCATTTAGTAACTTTGTTTCAAATATCGTGCATTGAACTTTCGATTTTAATTTGCAATGTAATTGAGGGACTGTGCGTTGTCTTGTCGTGGTCTGGTGCTGTTGTTGTGTTGCTGAATTGCCCAAACTTGCATTTGTTGACAAATCGGCAGGAATCTATGTACTTTGTATTTTTAGCAACATACTTACATTTTCTCCGTCTTGCCTCTCATATCGTTTTTGAACATACCTCGCTGACCCGCCCCTACTGGACATATGTGAAAAGAGCTTCATAGCTCATTGGATTCCTCCAGGATGAAAAAAAGATTCTAATTAATCAGTGGCACTGCCAACAACCTGCATCCACACACGACTAAGCACCCCTTGTAATGCCATACACATGGTTTCTTTCCCATAGACATGTAATTCAGCAAATTTCCAGAAATATCTGCTGTATGCGAATTACTCCAGACAAGTTTAGAGTATTAAACGTGACCTGCTGTGACTCGTCTAATGTGTATCGCGTGGTCGTTAGCACAGAAAGATGCGTCTGGTAACGTCCTAATGGACCAAACATCGTAAAAAGGAGGCTGGGTCTGCGTTGTTCAGAGTGACCACCATATACAGGGACTCTTCTACTTACGGACGAGTTAGGTTCCAGAAGTCTGTTCGTAAGTCCAACTTTACTCCTGTCGATTCCAAACATGTTGTACGGCGTGTACACTAAACACAGGGAATGGCTTTAAGAGTTGTATAATCTCCTGTAGACGTAGACGCCACTGGCCCTGATTGGCCCCTTGAACGGGAGCACACGTGCTTGACTGAGGCGAAGCCGTACGGAGTAACCATACAGGGTTGCCGCTCAACTCAAAAGATAGTCAATGAGGCAGGAAGGCATTATAAACGGTTATCTCTGACCATGGAGCCGCGTACAAAGACAATAATTCTAGGGAATTCTGAAAGCCTACGGACATTTATTCTACATCCAAATGATTCATGTGTGTGAACACACGGACGCATCGGTGTTTGGGGGAGCGGTGGTGCAGCATTTAGCGCGTTGCTCTACAATTCCCGCTCACGGCCAAGACCAGTGACGATTATCTGAACCAATCCTGGGCCTCCCCTAGGTCGACTCAGCCTCAAATGAGTACCTGGTGCGGTGTGTAAACATCGCCACTGGGGAGACAAAGGCTGCCGGGCGTGGTGCTGCCCACCCACCCCCTCGTGTGCCTTGCCCGTCTTCATAGGCGCTACTTGCTAACAGCACTTGCCCCAACAATCTTCTCAGGCTATACTGGTTAATCTTTGTCTTTGGATCGGTGTTCACCGGACGCCATGACACTCACCTGATGAGCTCCAGGACGACGCAGTTCGTGTCCCCGGAAGGTGAAGTTGTCCAGGAGGGTGACGATGTTGTTGTTGTCAGGGTCCCCCTTGCTCTGCAGGATCTTCATGATCTCCAACTCCAGCTGCTGTCTCTTGTTGTTGATGCTGTGGGGTGGGGGGGAACGCACGGAATGAGAGTTGTCACCTCGCTCTGAGCATCGCAACACGCAGGGGCGGAGGCAATGCTCATTCATCCTCCATGAGTGGTCCTAAGCCAAGAGTGTGAATCCCACTGGCTGAGGGAACCATTAAACACACCGTAAGCACGCTGTTTGTGTTTAGTTTGTTGCCCTTCCTCTGCACCTCCGATTAGCATGGTCGGTTACATACGGTGCGAAAGAAGTTCAACATTACATACTTACAATGAATGTCAGAATCGGCATATGTATTTATACTGGAGGAATTTGATGAGCTGCAAATAACTTTTTCACAGACGTCCAGTAGGGGCGGGTGAGAACGTTACAACAACAAACAATACAAAAATACGATAGCAGTGCAAAGTACAAGAAAGGTAAACAAATTACCCAAACGCATGTAAATAAAACAAAAACAATCCTCATCCTACTGTGCAAAAGCCCACCGTGGAAATGTAAGGTGTATATTGTGTTAATATTCGTGTCAAAACTCGCACAGGAAATCCCCGCTTTTGATTTTTTTTCCCCCCCACGAGTAGGCGGAGCGTCGCCTCTGCTACCCGTCGCCCGACTGACAAAGCGTTCCCCTTCACGAGGACAACGCGGTGGCCGTAGTCGTCATGCCGTCTCACCACGACTCGTGCCGCAGCATCTTGATGGCCACCTCTTCCTTGCTCTTGTGGTCGATGCAGCGGAAGACCTGGCCGTAGCTTCCGGCCCCGAGTCGGGCGAGCACCTCGTACCTATAGGCGAGGTGCTCGCCTGTGACCTGGAGGAAGATCAGGGAGGAGGTCACCACTCGCCGCGCGCTATTTCGGGCCGGTGCTCGCGTACAAGAAAGCTGGTTTGATCGCACGTGACTTACTGGGATTCGCATCCAAGACCCTACAGAGGGTCCGGCTCAGTGCTTGTGACACGGACAACATATCTTTCCTGAGCCATCTAACATCCTCATCCAATCGGTAAGTAAGCACATTTACTCTGCGTAGAGATCAATAATTACGCACGATTACCGTGTGCGGTAGTGGTAATGTCGTTAAGTAAGCACGATTGCCGTGTGCGGTAGGGGTATTGCCATCAAGTAAGCACGTTGGCTTTGTGTCGTGGTGCTGTCCTTTGCAGTGGCACGTGGCCCGGTTGGAATGTGCAGGGGGGGGGGGGGGCACCGTATCGGAGGGACGCACCGTGACGTAGTGGTTTTCTTCGTTGTCATAGCCTTCATTGTTGGGGCCACGTGCAGTGGAAGTCGTCTTGTAGTAGTAGACGCGCTCGAACGTCGATGCTTCATTCCACTCGTATGTCCCCATCACCAGCCCAAATTTATCACGAATATCTGCTCGCACGTACGGACACTCGTGTACGTCCCAAGCACGCGCACACACGCGCACCGTTAGAATTACGGAGCAAGCAAGAGCGGTATTACATCATTTAAGTCTGTCCTCTTGCAGTGTAGAACTATTATGATACAATGTGATGTGCATTCTGGTTGTGGGTGTGTGTGTTCGGCAGTATTATTGTGGGGAGCGGTGGTGCAGTGGTTAGCGCACTGCGCTATGAACCCAGGCGATCCGGGTTCCATTCTCGCTAACGTTCTACACCAGTGACGATTGTCTCAACCGGTCCTGGGCCTCCCCTAGGTCGACTCAGCCTCAAATGAGTACCGAGTGCGATGTATAAACATCGCCACTTGGGAGATAAATTTGACCGGGCGTGATGCTGGCCACCCAGCACCACCCAACCTTCATAGGTGCTCACTACAGAACTCCCCCTACCAATGTGTTAAGGCTTTACGGGCGATCTTTGTTTTGTTTTAGGCACGATTATGGCTGGAGTTCAGGAGCGCCGCTGATACTGATTTGCGTGGAGTCGAACCTTTGTTGGAGCAGAACATCCCCGCCTCTGGGAAGACCACCGCTTCATCCCACTGTGTAGCCTGCTCATTACACAGACGCACACACACACACAAGATGAACCGTTAGTCGTGTGGACGTGATCACGTTTAGGTGTGCACTGTGGGCAAGTCGATGGGTGAGTGCGGTACGAAGAGGGAGTAGAAAATGAATGCCAAATCTCGTGATCCAATAGACCAGTCGCCAGTTCTATGCGGCACATTGTGGCGTTTTCCCATGGTGTGCAATCTCAATCAGTACTGACTCAGAGCTAATGTGAGATCACGTAAGGTTTTGATTTAAAGCTTTCGTGACTGCAGTAATTCATATTCTTAGTTTTTTCGGTAAAGTCACGTTGAACAACGTGACTTTACCGAAAAAACTAAGAATATCACGTAAGGTGTTTATGGGGGGCCGTCCACCAGCCTGAACCTCGTTCATCACGTCTCACAGCAGATATTTGTGTTGCAGTCAGTGCGCTGCACTACGAACCCATGGGGCAGGGGTTCGATTCCCCCTCACGGCCACCAACACCAGTGACGATTATCCGAACCGGTCCTGGGCCTCCCCTAGGTTGACTCAGCTTCAAATTATATCCCGGTGCAGTGCGTAAACATCGCCACTAGAGAGACAAAGGTGGCCGGGCGTGGTGCTGGCCACCAACCCCTTCGTGTGCCGTGCTGGTCTTCGTAGGTGCTCGCTAACAGCACTCGCTCCTACAGTCTGTTAAGGCTACACGGGGGGTGAGCTCATGTCCTCTGTACTGCGAGGCAGAGCCTGCCACGTGAGCTCGTCTTCTTGTTTCTCTCGGGGCAAACATTTACCTTCACAAGGTCATCGGTGTCCACTTCGGTGTCCACGTCGGTGTCGATGTCCTCGTTGGTGTCCACGTCGGTGTCGATGTCCTCCTTGGTGTCCACGTCGGTGGCGATGTCCTCGTTGGTGTCTACGTCGGTGTCGATGTCCTCCTTGGTGTCCTCGTCGGTGTCCACGTCGGTGTCAATGTCCTCGTCGATGTCCTCGTCAGTGCCCACATCCATGTCTACATCGGTGTCCATGTCGGTGTCCACGTGCGTAGCCATCACCACGGGCTCCTCTGCCACACCGCACACACAAATTACATCAAAAAATATCCGCACATCTTTCCAAACGCCATCCTGCTTCAGTAGCCCTTCATATAACTGGGTGAAGGCCCGGTGAGATTCACCGTCTCTCTTGTGCAAGACAGAGCTAGCCAGGGGGCGCTGTATCATCACATCACCATCATTAATATATTACTATCATCATCTCTATCACCATCGACCATTTCACCTATCCCCATCAATAACACAATCTTCACAATCATCACTATCACCACCATCACTTTCACCATCATCACGACCAACATCGCCCACTATCATCATTTTAATTTCTATCACCCCGGAAACTATCCTCACTATCAAAATCACTTCTTTGACACATCAATATTATTTCTTTGGACCTTTTTGCCAGTATCAAAAGTATGAAAAACCAGAATAGATTTGACCCTTTCTGGCAAAAAAAACAGGTGTTAAGATGTTCAAACACCAAATAGAAACATTTTTTATTCCTTGCAAATATGATTCAGACATGATTCCTTGCAAAAGGATTATATTTGGTCTTTGAACATCTTAACACCTGTTTCATTGCCAGAAAGGGCAAGACCTATTCTTAATATTATTTCTACCTGCACTTCTGCTCATCAAGCCACACTCATCATCACGACTATCTCCTTTACCCCCCATCACTACTCCCACCACAGTTACAACCATCACCACTACCGCCACGAAACTATATAATCACCACTACAGTGACCATTATAATCTCTACGATCACTTCAACATGCATCACCTTCTTGGAAGGCAGAGATATTTTTTGTAGAAATATCAAATAGAGAAGTTATGGTAAAAGTATCGGAGATCGCCTGCTGGGGGAGCTGCAACTCAAGACGCGCATCCACTCAGCACGAGAGGACTCGCGAATGAGCCCTGATGACGCAACCGTGACGTCAGGGCAATTGGTCTGACGTCAGAGGCTTGTCACAAACGTCTCGTCGTGAGACCACGTGACCAGTCCACGACCCACTGTGACATCCCAAATAAACGCTGCTGCCTCACGTCGCCTTTTGTAATGTTATTAAAACACTATCTGCACAGCGTTATGCAATATTGTACACAATAGGCCGTACATGTTATAGATATGTTTGCGTGTAAAACTATACATGTACACTACATTGTACACTATGCATGCAACACAGGTACATTGAGCCAATCATGTGGGATGTGAAAGAGCTGCATAAAATATTATTTCCCTGACTTCCGAAATTAGGGAGGCTATCATTCGCACTTTTTATTGTTATCACTATACAGTAACCATCACGACTACCATCTTCACCATCATCACCACGACCAATATCACTATCATCACATCATTTTTTATCACCCCCAAAACTATCACCACTATCAAAATCACTCCTTCGTCACAAGGAATACCATCCCCACCACCATCACGATCAAAATCACCAGCATCACCATCACTTAAATACCCATGAACATAATGGAATAGCATCCTCCACTTCCATCAGAACCATCAAAATCGCAACCACTCTACTCAACACAGCCATCATTCTACCATCAACCAGCATCACTCACCTGGGAAGCAGGAATAATTGTTCGTCGAAATCTCAAATAGTGAAATAGTTGTAAATGGTGTCGACAATCGCCTGCAGGGGTGGGTAGCTGCGACTCAAGACGCGCATCCACTCGGCACGAGACTTGCGACTGAGCCCCGATCACGTGGTCGGACGTCACGGAAGTTGGTCTGACGTCAGAGGCTCATCACGTGGTCCCAGAATCAGAATATTTATTTATTTACACTGCAGCAATCCGATGAGCTGTGAAGCTCTTTTTCCATACACGTCCAGTCTCGTCGTAAATTAGGGCATAACATTTTATAACATAGAAGATCTGCGCGTGTGCGTTAAAGTATACCGGTCCATTGAGCCAATCATGCGTGATGTGAAAACAATCTTTAATTTAAACGAAATCTCCCTGCTCCCTTCATATATTCTGGGGGATATAATTTTATATTTTTTCCTCTTTAAACCAAAGTCACAAATATGCACACATTTTAGATTTTGGACTAACATTGGGGGTGGGGCAGCTACATACATTTATATTCATTTGTGATCTCTGTGTGTGGCTAAATGTGATCTATGACACGAGTTACAAGGCGATATAAGTTATTTGGGCTAAGAACAGGCATAGGGAGATTAATTTAGTGTCTGACGAATGCACAGCAATGGGGAAGCTGGCTTAAAATAATGTTAAAGTGGACACCACTACAGATTATCGTTCTGTATGTTTACTGTATAGATGTGTGCTATCTGCTCGTATTAAAAAAACGAAGTAGTTGACTCATTTAAAATATTACATCAATAAAAATATTTATTTTGGGTGAATATTGTTGCTGAGGACCAGTTATGCTAACGTGTTAAGATGGTGATTTTATCTCAAAGTGATTCCCATCCGATATTTTGAGGGGGTAATTGACGAAAGTAACAGGCCTCATATCATCGTGGGAGAGGAATATTGGCGGGCGTATTGCGTCTCTGTACAAGGATTGTTGTTGTTGTTGTCACGGTAAACTCTCAGTGACAGTGGTGTGCTACGTGGAGCAAAATCCCAACGTGAGGCTGAAGAGGAGGTGGACGAGGTGGCGACACCGCCGAGAGGAGGAGGAGGAGAGCCATCAGGGGTGGCCAGGCCTTGCCGAGAGGATCTCAAGGAGCGCTCCCCCCCCCCCCCCCCCCCCCCCATTGACACCACAAGGGAGGAGGAGGGAGCAGACATCGCGGAGTTGCCGCTCATCTCCCGTAGCAGCAGCAGCCAGAGAGCCCCACCACGACTGCCGTGCCACGCGACTGTCACTGCGACTCCGGGAGTCGGGGCCCTCACCACCACCACCACCGCCGCCGCCCTTCTGCGTCGACTCACAGCGGAGCTCCACAGCAGCAGCAGCGTGACCCCTGCCGACCCGCGCAGTCTTCTACGCCGTCTTCTTGCGTGGCGGGGACATTGAGTTTGCGGCTCCTTACGGCGTACGGACGTTTCAATAGGGGTTAAAAACACAATGTCTCTGTGTGGTGTTTCTCCCTTGTCATGGGGACTTTGTAGGATGAACGGTGGAGATTGTTAAGGAGTGACCGATAATGTCTGAATTGGTCTGTAATAAGGTAGGGCACTGATAAGGTAATGACGACACGTGTGCACTAGCGATGAGAACATTGACGCACTTTTGTCGAAGCGTTACTGAGTTTCAAGTCTCTGTTCCCGACAGTTTGTTTGGTGGAGGGGATATTTGGGGCCTCCTGACAAAGACTTTTCTAGCTAAGCTCTACTAACATCGTAGAGTAACAACAGCAGCAGCACTGTCCTCATAATAGAAACACTCCTCCTCCTCTACACGTGCGTGCATTCACTTACTGCCACCTAGACACCGCTGGAACTTGTGCAGAGACATTTCGTGAGGTTCAAATGTCAAAGTTTGTGCTCAGAGAGCCAGCCGGAGCCATCGAGAGTTTGCGGATTGGCGATGCCTTTGTCGAGGCAAGACGCAGCCACACTCGGGCACAATTAGAACCTTTAGATAACTGCAATTGTCTGAGGACTTTGAGTGCACGAGTTATGTGAAACAGTTCTCGGTGGCAATTGTTATTTTGTTAGTTTTAGATGTTTGATTGGCCTCCTCCATACAATTGTCCTACTGGTGGTGTATTTAATGGGCTGTGAGCTGCTGTTGGTCATTACTGGTCGATGATGATGATGATGTGTGGATGTTCAGAGTTGGGACGTGGCGGTGGTGGGGAGGTGAGGACAGAGAACTTTGGGCATAACCCCCCTGACTCTACTCCACATTATCATCATCACATTCAACCTCCTCATTATCTCGCTGCTGCTGCTCATCATCATCATCATAGACTTCACAAGGCAGCAGTAGTAGGATGTGTGGGGTGGTGGGTGCCTTGTGTTTCGGCTCTTAGCAATGTGATCACAAGTTCCACATCGATACCCACACACGCCTCAATTACATTTTTTGGCGGGAAAGTTTATTTAAAATCTTTATTTAAAGCAGTCCTGGGCACAATGTGAGGAGATATGTGTTGCTGGATGTTGCTGTGCTCGTGGATATGAAAGAAAAGCGAGACCACTGTGTGTTGTAAGGACAACATTGTGGTGCTCACTCTGTGAGGAGTTTGTGTGCACCTTCCCAGGCAGGGTCGCCATCCGAGCCCCGTGGTCTCATCGCGGCCTACCTAAGTATTGCTTCCTGCGTGTCTGCCGCATTATTACCGCTGATTTAAGTTGTTGTCGCTGTCCAGCTCATTATATGACCGCTCCATCTTCGTGAACCAGCGTGTTGGGACGCTAATTCACTGCTTTGAAGGAACAAACGCGTGTTGTAGGATGTGGCAGTGCATTTGTCTGCGTGGTTGTTGATACTGCGAAGGGGCAGTGGTGGCTGCTGAAGTGCGACTTCTGGAGCTTCTTCCTCCTCCTCCACACATTATTTTAAGTGCACCACAGTACTTACAATAATTATTAGTCCATCTGTGGGTTGTATGAATGTCTCCTAACGCCGTGTTAGTCACAGGAAGTATTTGACTATACTTCACCATTCCTGGTGGGTGAGGGCTGGGGAAAGCCCTCCGATTCTATCCACCACACGGGGAATGTTAACAACACGCACTGCGCTTCTGGTCAAATAATTCGCACGGCATGGCAAGGCCCTCATCCAGCAGTGGATGGACCAGGGCTGCCCACGCTGCCTGCGTTGTGTTTGTGAGCGAGGGTGTGGGGAGCGGTGGTGCAGCGGTTAGCGCTACGCTGCGCTACGAACCCGGCGACCCGAGTTCGATTCCCGCTCACGGCCACCAACACCGGTGACGATTATCTGAACAGGTCTTGGGCCTCCCCTAGGTCGACTCGGCCTCAAATGAGTACCTGGTTGCGGTGTATAAACATCGCCAATGGGGGAGACAAAGGCGGCCGGGCGTGGTGCTGGCCACCCACCCCCTCGTGTGCCGTGCCGGCCTTCGTAGGTGCTCGCTAACAGCACTTGCCCCTACAGTCTATTAAGGGTTCACTGGGGATCTTTGTTTTTGTTTGTTAGTCTGTGTGAGTGAGTTACTTTGTGAGTTCATGTGAGTTACTCCGAGTCTGTGTGTGTTACCCGGTGAGACTGAGTTGAGTGGGAGTGACTGTGAGTTACTGTGTAAGTCTGTGAGTGTGTGAGTTACTCTGAGTCTGTGTGAGTCTGAGTGAGTCTCCGAGTGTCTGAGTGAGTGAGTGACTCTGTGAGTCTCTGAGTGAGTGACTGTGAGTCTCTGAGTGAGTGACTCCGTGCGTCTCTGAATGTGGCTCTGTGAGTCTGTGGCTCTGAGTCTCTGAGTGAGTGACTTTGTGAGTCTCTGAGTGAGTGACTGTGAGTCTCTGAGTGAGTGACTGAGCGTGAGTCTCTGAGTGTGGCTCTGAGCCTCTGAGTGAGTGTCTGAATCTCTGAGTGTGGCTTTGTGAGTGCGTGCAAGTTTCTGAGTGAGTGACTGTGAGTCCCTGAGTGAGTGACTGAGCGTGACTCTGTGAGTCTCTGAGTGCGTGTTACTCTGCGAGTCTGTGTGTGTATCAGAACTAGTATGTAAGTGTGAGTCTGTGTGTGAGTTACTCTGTGAGTCTGTGTGAGTGAGTCTGTGAGTGAGTCTGTGGGTCTCCTTGAGTGAGTGTGAGTCTGTGTGAGTGACTGTGATTCTCGGAGTGACTCTGTCAGTCTCTTGAGTGTGGCTCTGTGAGTCTGAGTAAGTGACTCTGTGAGTCTCTGAGTGTGACTCTGTGAGTCTGAGTGAGTGACTGTGAGTCTCTGAGTGTGGCTCTGTGAGTCTGAGTGAGTGACTGTGAGTCTCTGAGTGTGGCTGTGAGTCTGTGGCTCTGTGAGTCTGAGTGAGTGACTGTGAGTCTCTTGAGTGTGGCTGTGAGTCTCTTGAGTGTGGTTCTGTGATTCTAAGTGAGTGACTGTGAGTCTCTGAGTGTGGCTCTGTGAGTCTAAGTGAGTGACTGTGAGTCTCTGAGTGTGGCTCTGCGAATCTGAGTGAGTGACTCGTCATCACCATCGTCATCAACATCATCATCACCGTCGTCACCATCTTCACCACCTCCATTATCCAGGTGCCATGGGGTGACACGCTGAGATGGGATGGGTAGCCAGCACCACGCCTGGCCGCCTTTGTCTCCTCTCATTCACCGAACCTGGATACTCATTTTAAGGCAGAATAGACCTGGGATGGGACCGAGATTGGTTCAGATACTCGTCACCGATGTTGGCCGTGAGTGGGAATAGAACTCGGGTCGCCGGATCCCGTCGCACGGTGCGCTAACCACTTCGGCACCGCTCCCCATGTAATCCTCACTTCAAGCACACACCTCATCACCGACACAGCTTCCACATCGTCATATCCACCACTCCTCCCCCAGCCCCATCGCTTACAACACTCTCACCCCTTCCCTCTCCACAATGCCGATGCACCTCACACTCCCCACACCTCCCATGCTCCCACCAGCAGCTTCCACTCCCGATGACGCCTCCTCACAATACCCCTTCACTCCCTCCCATCGGACCGCCGTTCTCCAACTATAACTTTTAAACTAAACTATATTTTGATTTAAAGCTTTCGTGAATGCAGGGATTCATATTCTTGGTTCTTTCGGTAAAATCACGTAGAAGGGAAACAATAAAATAATAAAAATATAAAACAATAAAATTCTCACGACGTTTCGACTGCAACACAAGGAATCATCATCACCTGATGATGATCATCATCACCTGATGATTGCTTGTGTTGCAGTCGAAACGTCGTGAGAATTTTATTGTTTTATATTTTTATTATTTTATTGTTTCCCGTCTATGCGACTTTACCGAAAGAACCAAGAATATAAACTATATTTTTTTATTTTACCAGTTTGAGGCCCCACTGAGCTATGGAGCTATTTTTCAGAAGCAACCTGGCTATCACAAATGTTATCTTCAACGAAGTGGCTTATCCCGTGGAAATGTATAGATGCCAAATACTCTAAACGCGTGATGTTTATTCTAAATATAGTGAGAGAGACATGCAACCTCAAAATATACAGCAGGCGACAGGGTCCGGATTGAATCCACGGCCTCCTGCGTACCAGGCGAGGTAGTTAACATATTGCCACTGTGGTGCCCTGTGGTCACGTGAGGCCTACCACTTCTGAATGGCTTGTGATGTATATTTGAACATTACTGCAAGCGTCTTAGCCTCATTCATTAGTCAGGTATTCGAAGGGAATATTGTCATTTGGTAACGCTATTTCAAATATCGCTCATTAAACGTTCAATTTTAATGCAATGCAATTGAGGGACTTTGTGGAGTCTTGTCGTGGTCTGGAGCTGTGGTTGTTGTGTTGCTACCTTGCCCAAGCTTGCATTTGTTGACAAATTGGTAGGAATGTATGTACTTTGTATTTTTAGCAATTTGCTTACATTTTCTCCATCTTGCCTCTCATCGGTGTTGGAAATAGCTCGCTGACCCTCCCATACTGGACATATGTGAAAAAGATCTTCATAGCTCATCGGATTCCTCCAGGATATAAAATAGATTCTGATTCTGATTAATCAGTGGCGCTGCGAACAACCTATTCCCTCTATTGCTGCGGGAATCTGCATCCACACATGATCAAGCACCCCTGTCTAATGCAATACACATGGTTTCTTTGTCATAGTCATGTAATTCTGCAAATGTGCGGAAATGTCTACCGTATGCGACTTACTCCAGACAAGGTTAGACTATTAAACGTGACCTGTTGTGACTCGTCTAATGTGTATTGTGTGGTCGTTATCACAGAAAGATGCATCTGGTAATGTCCTAATGGACCAAAAATAGTAAAAAGGAGGCTGGGTCTGTGTTATTCAGAGTGACCACCATATACAGACACTTGTACGTACAAACGAGTTCGGTTCCATAGGTCTGTTCGTAAGTCGATTTGTTCGTGAGTCCAACTTTACTCCCGTCGATTTCAAACACGTTTTACGACTTGTACACTAAACACGGGGAATGGCTTTGACAGTTGCCTCTGGTTCTTCACGTTCTGCAGATGTAGATGCCACCATCACCACCTATTGTGCGGTGGTTGAACTTGCGACTCTCGGTCCGAACAGGAAACTGGACATACGGACAGGTTTGATCATATCTCTGAAAGTTCGTAAGTCGAATGTTCGTAAGTAGAGGAGTCCCTGTGTAGTGGCATAGAATCGTAATGTAACAGCATAGCGCCTGCTGCTGGCAGGGAAAGGGATCTGAGGCTTACGGCCCTGACGTCAACAGGCCAGGTTATACACAAGAGGGGGATCTAGGGAAAGGTCGCAGAAGGGGCACTGAATTCATAATAATACAATAATTCAGTAACACTGTACAAGTGTACAGCACGTCAGATTATTGCATGGCCTAACCCTGGTTGGAAACACCGTGGGAGTGAAGAAGAAGATGGATTAATAATCATTATTTACATTTGTAAGGTGCATTTATCCGCATGCCACCAGACTTAACTTGGAGTGTCTAAATTCTCTTTGCCCACCAGAATGAATAGACCTCATCTTTCCCACCCCTGCAGACTTGGTATTAAAGTAGATACATGGTAATGTTTACAAAGTAACGGGCTCTTAATCAATTTCATTTCCACATAAATCAATCATTCGGAAATAGGCCCCACTATACCCCACCGACTACAGCACTCTAATCTTGCCTCCTCGTTTTGCCTCTTCCACCTGCCTCATGCTCGTCAGCACCGCCTTTCGTGCAGCCATGCGGGTGTGAGGTCATCATCACGAGAGGTCGTGCACTTCATCGTTCGCACGCGGCGGAGGAACCACTGAAGTCAAACGTTTACATACGTTCGGTTTAGTGGGGTCATTTCCGAGCGAACTCGGTTTTAGAAGTGTTTATCGTTGAATGTGGAAGGGTTTGGGTTAGTTTTCGGGTTAGCCACCTTTTCCACTATGGAGATCAAACCCAGACCTATGTTTCAGTCTGTCTAGGTCTGTCAACAACCATGCAGTAGTAAAGTTCAGCACAGTACCGGTACCAGATCTCGGTACAAATTAATTCATGCCACCCAAACACAGATGCCAATTCACAGACTGTCTCGGCTGGACCGGGACAGGAGGTAACCCAAGGGTAGTGGGAGGATAACCGCTTTGTGAGCTATTTGTAAGTAATGCGTTTAGAGTATTTGGCTACTATAAATTTCCACGTGATAAGCCACTTCGTTAAGTTATAATTTGTGGCCAGGTCGCTTCTGAAAAATAGCTATATAGCTCTCAATGGGCCTTACCTGGTAAATAAAAAATAGTTTACTTTAATGGTATACATACTTGAATTTTACTGCGGATGTTTTAAAACATGTCCTGTCTAACTGTCAACTTTGTTTGAATTTCAGTGGGAGAAGATGCTTCTCACAGACGTTAAAGCAGGTACCAGAGTCCACCTGAAGCTACTGCATTATGCGCCTCATAGGATTCTGTCCATTACTGTTGGTGTGATGGTTTGGATTTTCAAGTTGAAATCTAGTTCATTTTATTTTTACCCAGGCGACAACTCAATTGTCAAGGGTAGTCCTGTTTGGAAGAGGCTATCCTCGTCTCTTGAGTTCCACATCTTGGAGAGGATGTGATTAGTCAGCATCGATGCCATTTTAGTTGGTGTCACGCATCATGCGTGCATTCTTAAATTACTGACGCCGACTGAAGACTGAAGATGCAAGTGTGCCATCTGACAATGAAAGTTATGAAGCCATTTTTTGTCATTGCCAATCTTCCTTTGTGCTCTGTCACAGTCTGGGATAACACGGCCTTGGTGAAGTCCCCTGGACTTGTGTAATTTCTGTATCAATTTTTTTTTTTCATTTTGAAACCTCTGCTCCACGTCCTTCAATTGCATCCATCTGCACCTCCAATTAGCACGGCTGACTGACGTACGGCGCGAAAGAGGTTCAACGCACATACCTACAAGGAGTGTAAATTCATACGGTGCCAGAAACTCTGCACGAGTTCGTGCCGTGTTCTCCCGATGTTGCCGTCGATGTTTGTCCAGCGACAAGCCATTCGTTGCCACGCGCGAACCTGTCTCACCTCCACAATCACAGGGCCGAGTGCGTGACGTGTCCGGCAAGCCGTGTGATGTGTCTGCGGATGATATTCTTCAGCAGAGGCCTGTGCCTTCTCCCACAGACGCCGCGCAACTGACGCCGCTCCCAGCGCCGCCGACCTCTGCTTCCCCGGCCACGGCCACGGGGAGTTCATCTCCTCTGCTGGACACCCCGTGTGCTGGACCTGCTGCTCCACCACACTTGCCTGCCCACTACACAGGCACAAAGAGGTACGGGCAGAACAAATGCATAAACGCTTTCAACATAAGTTGGAGAGAGCTGAGCCTTTCTAGGAATTCGGCAATGCTTTCCCACCTGTGACTGCTCCCGATATATGACTTGAGAGCATGTAGGTTTTGCTTGCAGGCCACACACACACACACATGAATGATGTGTTTGGTATTATCTCATGGAAAATAATAAGATGCACAAGGGCCAGGGTCATGCCCCATTCATTCTGAACGATTAAACCAAACTGACCCACGTTCAAACACAAGGGCCGAGATGTTGGCTGCAGGGTGACGCACGCGAAGAACGCGTCACTGTGAAAGAGTTTGAAGGTCCCCCTTCGTACCTTCTTACTCTCCCTCCCACCCCCCTCCTTCCGGTCAGGTGATTTTGAAGTGTCGTCGTCACACGAGGACGTGGACCAAGACAGCGCGTGGAACCAGTGGCTGCACTCCGAGATCCCGGGGCTCTTCCTGCTGGCCCTGCACACGTTTACCGTGAGTCGGCGCAGATGTGGCCTCGCGACTGGGGCTGCCACCTGTCTGTGTTTGACCCCCGGACAGTGTTCGGGTGGCAGCAGGAATTGATTTGTGTCGAGATCTGGTACCCCGGGTATGGCTATGGTTGAATTTTATCACCGTGAACTGCACAGTTTTAACAATAGACCTGGGCTCGCTGAGAAATGTGCCTGGGTTTGCTCTGTCGTGGAAATGGTGGCAACTGTACTTGGGGCATCGGCACGTTTATTCGCGCTCCGGCTCCATTTACACTGAGAGTCACGTGCTTGTCTCGTGTGGGGAGTGGTGGTGTAGCTGTTAGGGGGCATCCATTTAGTATGTATGCATGGAGGGGGGAGGAGGGGTTAACCCACATGCGTACGCTTGCGTATGGGGGGTCTACTGACAATGTGTAAGCCGACTGCAATGGCATGAATCTGCCCATCGCAGTGACATGGGGAAGTAATTACTTCCGACAAAGGCGTTCTATGACCTTTTAAATCGTACTCAGATTTGAGAACGGGGACAGTTTGCATTCATGATCCTGAATCATGACAATTCCTTGACTCTCCGGCAGTGGTGAATCGTTCCAACCATCAGTAGGAATCGTGTATATGTGTGTACGTGTATGCACAGCTGTACCCATTGGCTTCTGTTTTGGTCATGTACGTTTCTTTTTTATTTCGTGGAATATCACTTGCTGTACTCCACGCGGTGAGTGCTTTGTGTATATAGGAATCATGTTATGTAGAGAATATAAATCTAATTCAGTACCTCTATATGTCTCCCACAGACGAGCAGGGAGACAGCAGCCAGGCAGTGAGCCGGCACTCCCAACAATCGCCCAAGCTCTGCGGTTCTCTTTACATTCCGATATTTGCAGCCACTTACTGAGTGTTTACATGTGGGGGGAAACCAGTACACTCGCAGAAAACGAACGAATGTGAGCAAGGGGGCAACGTTCTATCCCGTGCAGATGGAAAGGATTCCACAGTTGTGATCCACTGCCTCCTGGCAAGCCAGGGTATGACTCATCCTCGATGCCCACCGGAAGGGAGATTGCACACTTGCAATTTAATTCCCTGAGATTATTTATATCATGGGGTAGGCAGTGACAAAGCCCCTGACTCACTTAACACGAACATGCGGTCCAGTGCATTGTACGTGCAAGGATACTTGCTTTCCAAAATGTATAAATGTGTGTTGAACTTGAATCTTGACTTAAAGCTTTCGTGACTGCAGGAATTAATATTCTTTGGGTCTTTTGGTAAAGTCACGTAGATAGAACAATAAAATTATAAAAATAAAGTGAATACAAAATAATAATAAAAATATCACGACGTTTCGATCGCAACACAAGCAATCATCATTTTTCTCCTGATGACGATTGCTTGTGTTGCGATCGAAACGTCGTGATTTATTTTAATGTTCATTCACTTTATTTTTATTATTTTATTGTTCTATCTACGTGACTTTACGGAAAGACCCAAACATTATGTGTTGAACTTCTTTCGCAGTGTACGTAGCCAACCGTGCTAATCTGTGGTACATTAACACCTTGCCACAAATGCCCTGTTGCTCATGAGCACAGCGACTCAAATGAATCATGCGCAAGGTTTGCGTGATTAATTCTTACAAAGTGGGGTCTATAATGAACAATATGGCTGAAGCTCGAGTTCTATTCATTTAAAACCAAACGTGTTTCTTACCAACCATACCTGGTGTTTGCACACAGATACAGATTATGGGCGATGCGTTCTACATCATTCGGAATGCGCTGTTGCAATGTGCAGCCACAGCTGCTGCAAAAATATTTGTCTCGGTTTGACCCACTGAACAATATCCACTGACCACACCGCACGCGCAACAATGATATAACTACGAACAAAAATATGAATAAATTAGGATGGTTTATTAAATATATTGCACGTAAGAAAATACAGCAATAGACGTAAAAATACATGGCAGTTTCACACGTACGCTTTCGCGATAAATATCCATAATACAGGTTTTATGGGTTGGATCGCGTAAATATATAAATGTGTCGTTAAATCCGCCACCACCCGACAGCCAACTAGTAAGGGTTGTCACGTAAACAGAACATGCCAATTCATCACTAGTACAGCACACTGGTGTGTGGTGTGTTGGAGAGCCAAGCCACAACATTAACCATCGGAGTACGACGTTTCAGTAATTACAACTAGCTTCATCAGGCAACAGCAAGATTTGGGAGAAGTCCACCTGTTTCATTCCTTATATAGAGGCGTAGATGTGATGACAACACTTGTGCGCTCTTTGAGCGCAAAGTGGGGGGGGATTAATGAATCAACGTACATTATACATGCACATTATGCTAACCCATTAATCTTGTACTTAGTGTCCATTGTGTGTACTAAAATAGCCGTACAAACGGTAATTTGATTATTCTCTTCCATGCAGCACTAAGTCGGTAGCTATCCAAACGATTGCAGTTATTTTTATTTCTTTAAATTTCGATAGATTCTGTAATTAGTCTTGGCCAGTAGTAACAAGTTTTGCACAAAACTTCAACATTATCAAAATCAATTGAGTGTCTTTGTGGGCACGCGTGTTCTGCTACTGCTGACAGTTGTATTTGTGAGCATTTCATATTTCTGTGGTATTCTTTTAGTCTCGTGCTGATCATTTGTCCTGTTTGCCCAACATCGCATTTGCCACAAGTGCAATTAATCCGGTACACACCTTCTGTTGATAGCTTCAGTAATAGAACAGCAAAGAAATATTCAATAGTCCTTTTCGTAGGTTTCCATATGCCTTCTGAATTTGCCTGGCTGATCAAAGTTTCGACCGCAGACGCCATTGGTCAGGGGTCTCTTTGTCCGTTCTCATGTGGGACTCTAGGAATGGTGGCAGTTGGAATGCTTTCCCACAGACTTGGCAAGACATTTGTTTTCTCACTCTAGTGACTATGGGAGTGAGGTGGAGTCGAGACGGGCGCTGGTCAGGCGTGGCGTTTCCCAGCAGGCGCCTTCGTTCCATGCGCGGTTGCTGTGATAGCAATAACTTCGTTGCATGCAGGTGCGCCCTTTGCAGAAGGTGACATTGTCTGCAACTCTGCCTCCTCACCACCAGGACTCGACAAGCTGCTGCTGCTGTTGCTGGTGCCATCCATGGCAAAGGCAATTCTTCCAGCACCATGAGTCGCAGCAGAATAGCTCTGACACACCTTCAACACCGCAGTGGCAAAATTGCCGTCATTCACCATGCCACGTGCGCCCCTTGAGTTCTTTCCGTGGGTCTCCATATGCCTTCTGAGTTTGTAGGGCTGATCAAAGCTTTGATCGCAGATGTGGCAGCTTTGACCACCGGTCTTGTGCATTCTCATGTGGGACTCTAGGCACCATGCCAGTTGGAATGTTTTCCTGCAGACGTCGCAAGAGATTCGTTTTCTCACTCTAGTGACTCTATCGGATTCCAGTGGCTCTATCAGATTCAACACCGCATTGGCAAAACTGCCGTTATTCACCAAGCCTGGTGCACCCTTTATCATGTAATACTTTTCGTGGGTCTTCATATGCCTTTTGAATTTCCCTGGCTGATCAAAACTTCGTCCGCATATGCCGCACCATTGATCACGGGTCTCCTTGTGCGTTCTTACGTGGGATTCTAGGCACCATGCCAGTTGGAATTTTTTCCCACAGACGTCACAAGAGATGAGTTTTTTCACTCTTGTAACTCTACCGGATTGAGGTGGGGTCGAGACGGGTGCTGGTGAAGTGCCATCGATGGTAAAGGCAATTCTCCCAGCACCACCATGACTCGCAGCGGAGTTGCTCTCGCACATCTGATACAAAAGACAAAGGTCACGCGCATGACACCCGTGTCACGAGTGTACTCACAAAGGCATACTTAAGGTGACGTAAGATTCATTACAACAGATTCATTATAACAGAACTCCTCAATAGTGCAGATCCTATCATCTACTATTTTACTCCTTATCCACCCAACTAAGTACTCTTTGGTTCTTTCAGTAAAGTCACGTAGGTAGGAAAAATAAAATAAAAAATAATATATCACGACCATAAATGACGTCACGCGATTTTGGACGATTTTTGACCCCCCCCCCTCGTCACACGGCGTCACAAAATGTCAGACCCCCCCCTCAAGTATGACGTCACAAAGCTCTGCCCCCCCCCCAAAACCATATTTTCATTTTGAAAATAAAACATGCTTCAAATCGCTTTAAACTGTTGTCATTGTATTTAATGTGGCGCTGCACTCTGATGTTGTAGGAGAAAACATTTATTAAAAAGTCTATTTAACTAAATAGAACGTGTCGTCTATATTTATTTAAAGTTGCGCATTTTGACGTGACGTCACATTTCTCAACCCCCCCCCCTCGTCACAAATGTCTGACCCCCCCTCCCCAGGTGTGTGACGTCATTTATGGACGGCCCCCATCGCCTTAAAACGCGAACTCGCGCTTGCAAACTGAAACCGCGGAACTTTTTTTGTTCAGCAGCGCGATCCTCCGCGAGATGTAATGAGTCGGCCTCGCGCTGTGAGTGAGTGTGAGTGAGACAGCATCGTCCCCCACTCCTGATGTCGAGGGTAAATGGGCGAGGTTTAAGCCTGTGACTCATGCAGCTGCAATGACTGCTTTGTGTACGCGGTCCAGACCTCCCCAGAGACCCTGGCTGACAGAGGAGGTGTTCAGGATTGTTGAGAAAAAGCGACAGGCTCACTCTAATCGTCTACAGCATCCCACGTCAGAGAATGAGGAGGCTTACCGCAGCCTTCGCTCGGAGGTTCGGAGAGCCGTGAGGCGCTGCAAGGATGGGTGGTGATCGCGGGTTGCTGAGGAGATGGAGTCTGCCTCAATGGCCCGCGATCACAAATCCCTATTTAACTCCATCAAAAAAGTAACCTACAGCGCCACACCTATTACCATTGTAGGGGTAATCGTCACTCACCACTCTGTGGGCTGGTAGCTTCCCCTTATCGTCAATAGGGGGCGGAAGCGCTATCACGCCAGGACTAATGTCCATGGCCCAAAAAGGGGCCAACGACAAACCCTAGCAAACGGATCCTGGGACACATTCCCCGGGGCCCCGGGAGGGGGGAACCGGGGGATGATGTCACCTTCCAGAACGTTCTAGAAGGGAAGCGTGGCTAGGGCGGAGCAAGCCACGAACCATAAGCCGGACCTCTCAGAGGTCTGGCTCAGTCATCTGCAAGCTGAAGAACGAAGACCTGGGCTGAAGATAGGACTCTGGACCCCAAGCACCATTGTCCTTCTAAGGCAGGGGTCGGGAACCTTTTTGACTAAGAGAGCCATGAAAGCAAAAAATTTGGAAATTTATTTCAGTGAGAGCCATATAATATATTTTAAAAGTGAATTCAACTAAATGTCAGTATAATAAGCCTCTGAATTTATTCTTTTAAATAATGTTGTTATAACACTCACCATTAATGCGACTTCTGGTGCTGCATGGATTTGCTGATGTCTTTGTAGTCGGGTTGGTACTTGGTGAGGTTAAGCTTCATGCAAGCGTTGAGGCTTTCATCCGTTAAACGTGATCGTAGGTTGGACTTGATGTTTTTAAGATGTGAGAATGACTGCTCACATGCATACGTAGATCCAAACATGGTCAATACAGCAATACTCACACGCTGCAGTGTGTGGTATGTGACAGGAAGCGCGTTCCAAGTTTTGAGAATCAGCTGGTCTTCGGGTTGGAGTTTTTTCATTTCTGTCCACATGTGCTTGCTCGCCAACTCCACTTTTTGTCGTGTGATTCTTTCCAAATCTTCATTCAGTGACTTGAACTTATTCACCCACATGTCTGAGGCCTTCAGGTCAGCCACTTCTGCTTCAAAATCTCTGACGGAGACACCAGGGATGTAATTCAGGTCGGCTGTGTTCAGTGAACACTCGTTTGGATGGGTGATGAACTTAAAAAGACGAGTGTGCTCACGAAATTCTCCAAAGCGTGCTTTGAAGGACTGTAGGAGACTGGATGTGCAGCCAGCTAGCTGGTGGAGATCAAGGTTTTGAATGGGCTCACTTGCTGTGCATGCATCTTTAAATTGGCTCAGTTTTTCAAAATGTAGTAAACGACCTGTTTCAAGATCCGTGATGAAAAGCTCCAGCTTGTTTTCAAAAGCAAATACAGCTTGTTGAAGGGATAACACTGTATTTCCAATGCCTTGCATTTTCACGTTGAGCTGGTTCAGATGTTCAGTCAGATCTACGAGATAGTAAAACTTGAGGAGCCACTCGGTGTCGGCTAGCTCAGGATGCCCGACGCCTTTCATTTCAAGGAAAGTCCGGATTTCGTTCAGGCAAGCCGCAAAACGGCTAAGCACCTTCCCTCTTGACAACCAACGCACATTGCTGTGCAAAAGCAGACCAGGATAGTTATTTACAACTTCATCCAGCAGTGGTTTAAACTGGCGATCATTTAAGGCTCGGGCAACAATAAAGTTGATCACACGAATGACCAGCGACATCACTTCGCCAAACTGCCTGTCACACATCTGAGCACAAAGTGCCTCCTGGTGTATAATGCAATGGAAACTTAGGATGGGTCTATTTTCATGTTCACGGAGAAGCGCCACAAATCCTTTGTTTTTCCCCACCATACACGGAGCACCATCAGTACACACTGAGAGAAGTTTATCCATAGGTAGACTTTTTTCTTGAGCAAACTCCATGAAAGACTTGAATAAATCCTCACCTCTTGTGGACCCTTTTAATGGCAGAACAGCAAGACTTTCTTCGCGCAGTGTGTCACCAACAGCATATCTTGCAATCACGCTGAACTGCGACAAATGGCTCACGTCTGTTGACTCATCCAAAGCCAGAGAAAAGAACGGCGCTGCATTTATGTCCTTCACTTGCGTTTCCTCCACTTTGTTTGCCATCACGATGGTACGATCATGAACAGTTCTTGCCGACAGAGGCATGTCTTGTATCCGTTTGATTATCTTGTCTTTGTTCGGAAGATCATCAAAAAGTTCATTGGCTACATCCAGCATGAACGTTTTAGCATACTCGCCATCTGTGAATGGTTTTCCGTTCCTCACTATTGCTAAAGAACCAGCAAAGCTAGCCGAATTATAGTCACCTTGCCGGGTCCATACGCGGAGTTGCTGCTGGCTAGCTTGCACCCTGCTCAGAAGCTCTTGGCACGCTTTCTTTCTGCTGTCTCCCGCAGGGTATTTTGATGCAAAGGTAGCGTGGCGCGTGTCGAAGTGCCGCTTTACATTCGACCGTTTCAACGATGTAATTTTGTCATTGCAAATTAGACACACCGCAGAACCCGCTCTCTCCACCAAGGCGAATTCTTCGGTCCATTCGTCCTGAAATGTATGATACTCGTCGTCTTTTTTTCTTTTCGCCATCTTCTTCGTCGAAGGGTTAGCTTTGAGCTAATGACCGAGCAGACGCAGTCTCAGACTGATTCAAAAGGGGGCGTTTACCTGTTTTACCCAGCAACGGCAAACGTAGGCCAGTATCATCCAATTAAAATAATGGACAATTGCTCCTGCAGCCCTGAACAGGACATGCGCAGTGAAACATCGATGGATGGATTCAAACAAGTGAGAATATTTTGTTTTATCTGCGAGCCATATGCAATCATCAAAAGAGCCACATCTGGCTCGCGAGCCATAGGTTCCCGACCCCTGTTCTAAGGGCCGGAGCTCAGTGAGGCCAGTGGTCAGGACCCACGGACCGGGTACAGTCAGGCCAAATAGCCTCTCCTAGGGTCCCAGCCGGAGGACGAAGGGTAACGGGGTACCCAGTGATAGGGCCCGCATAATCCCGAGGCCATACCTCCCCAGGTATCGGGTAAAGGGACCGATATACCCTTTGTGTGAGAGACTTGTAAGGAAGACAATAAATATCGTGTTACCTCATCAGAACTTTATTCGTCAATTTATACCCACTACACCACCATTAGGGAAACGAAGGGTGATCCAATCTCCGACCCCCAGGGACAGGTTTGCAGATTTGCTGAGCATTTCTGTGAGGTCCTGGGGGAGGGGGAATCCCTCAGCCTGGAAAACATCATGGGACAAAGTGGGGATGACCCTGCTGAGGATGCGGTACCTCAAATATTAGAGGAGGAAGTCACCCCCTGTGAGTGGCTGGCTGAGGTACCATCCATTGAGGAAGTACTGAGGGCGATCCAGAGTCCGAGAACAGGAAAGGCACCGAGCAGAGATGATCTCCAAAGCGAAATGCTGAGGGAGGGTGGCGTTTGTGCGTAGACTGCCCTACATGACATCATAACAACAGTCTGGGCCACTGGACGGGTTCCGCAGGATTGGAAGGATGCCCTGGCGGTCCCCCTCTTTAAGAAGGGGGACCGCACAGACTGTAACAACTACAGGGGCATCTAACTCCTCAGTGTGCCGGGAAAGGTCCTGGCAAGGATTATTCAACATCGCCTTGCTAGGTACGCTAAGGAGAGGCTTGCGGAGCCCCAATGCGGTTTCAAGAAAGGGCGGTCCTGCAAAAATGTCATATTTTCTGTCCGTCTGCTACAGCAGAGGTGGAGGGAATTCCAACTAGACCTACATCTCTGCTTTATTGACCTGGTTAAGGCCTATGATACCATCAGTAGGCCTGGGCTCTGGGTTGTTCTTCGTGCTTTCAGAGTCCCTGACCCTCTGCTCCCACTCATTAAGGACCTTCATGACGGTGAGCAGACCCGAGTAAAACTACATAGCCGGGAGACAGAGCCATTCCCTGCGACAGGGATGTCCTCTGGCTCCAACATTATTTAACATCTATTTCGACCACATAGTTCGTGAAGCCTTCAGTAGCTGTACCAGAGGAATTTACGTCTGGTACAGATACAATGGGAGGCTGATCGATGCCCAGGTGCGGTCAAGGGATGTCTCCCTATTGGTCAACCACATTATGTATGCCGACGACCTGGTAATTGCTGCTCATTCAGAGGAGGAGTTGGAGGCGCTGCTGCTGAAACTGGAGTGTGCCACTAAGAGGTGGGGCCTTACCATCAGCCCCACCAAAACGAAGCACCTGCCTGGGTATTTTGTGCCATCGGGCACTCTACCCCCACAACTCCCAATCGGTGATGGGGCAGTTGGGGAGAGAGTGGAGAGTTTTCCATACCTGGGCAGTGTGCTCATGATCGGCTCCGGTTTAACAGCAGAGGTCTCACTCCGAATTAGTCGAGCGGCATTATCTTTTCATCGGTTGTGTAACGTTGCGTGGAAGCTACCTGGTCTGTCGCTCCGCATGAAGCTTCGGTTCTTCTCGGCCACAGTCATTCCCTCCCTTCTCTACGCTTGCAAAACGTGGACCCCCCCTAATGCAGCATCTTCACCGGTTAGAAACATTTAGGCTGGCCTGCCTACGATCAATCCTGGGTTTAACCAGGTTGGATTGTGTGAGGAGCTCACAAATCCTCGAAAGATCTGGACAAAGTCCCATCGGTGAGCTCCTCCAGCAGGCAAGGCTGCGTTGGCTGGGCCATGTAGCCCGCATGCCCAATCACCGCATGCCCAAACAGATCGAGGGAGCTAAACGGGCGTGGTACGGACTAGAGAAGAGATGGAGTGATGTGGTACAGGAGGATGTGGAGCTGAGTGGACTTGCCAATGACTGGTACCAGCGGTGTCTCTACTGGGCAGTTGGAGGCAGTCGCCCTCCAACAACAACGGAGGGCGGAGGAGCGACGCTCAGAAAAACGAGCGGAGCGTCGGGTGGCTAAAGCTCAGCAAGTTGGCACAGTAGGGGGCACAGGTGGTGCATCAGCCAGTAATCTCAGTCATCTCAGTCAGTCGACCAGTGGCACCTGGGTCTGCCCCGTGACCTCCTGCCAGCCGGCGATCGACACTTCACGTAGCCTCAAGGTGCACATAGCCTGGCATAAGCGTCGTGGTGACGTCACCGCCACTTAGTGGCGCATGGCGGTTGTTGTTTTGAGACAGTAAGAGAGTGTGAGGTCGACTCAGCCTCAGATGAGTACCTGGTGCGGTGTGTCGTAAACATCGCTACTGGGGGAGACAAAGGCCGCCGTGGAGGAGAATCCTAAAATATTAAAAGCTTTCATTATAATAAAAGCTTTCATTATAATATTATGATATTATAATAAAAGCTATACTAAAAGCTTTTAAATTAAAAATACAAAACATTTTGAAATAATGAAAGCTTTAATTATTAAAAATTTATTATTTAATTTTTAAATTGGCAGAATCTACACGCCATATTCTTGGTTCTTCAGGTAAAGTCACGTAGATTTGAAAATAAAAAGAATTAAATTTAATTTAAAAATATAAATTATAATATTTAAACTAATAAAAGCTTTATTATTTTCAATTTCTTATTTGAAATTTTAAAATACAAAAAAATAAAATACAAATAATAAATTGAAAATAATAAAGGTTTTATTATTTTATAATAAATTTAAAATAAAAGCTTTTATTATTTTCAATTTATTATTTTAATTTTATTAACAGGTCCCTGCAGGGTGGGCTGGTAGGGCAAGTCTCTGCGCTGCCTATTGCTGATTTTACACCCAACAGCACGAGATTTCACTTCGTTAAAGTATTGAAAGGGGACGGACGGACACATTCATCTATTGCAGGCTGGTACACTCAGTTTACAACTTCGTTCCTACCAGTATTATGACTTTACCGAAGGAAGCAATAATCTGGCGTGTAGATGCTGCCATCTGCTGGCCACCATTGTTGGGTGTAGATTGTGACTTAAAACTTTCGTGACTTCAGGAATTCATATTCTTGGTTCTTTCGGTAAAGTCACGTCCAAAGAAAATAAAAAAATATCAAATCAAATAAAAATGTGAAATTTTAAATAATAAAAGCAAAAAAACCACATTCATATTCTTGGTTCTTTCGGTAAAGTCACGGAGATAAAAAAAAAACAATTTTAAAATAATCAATTGAATAAAAGCTTTTAATATTATTTAAGCTTTTGTTATATTCAATTTATTATTTTAATTTTTAAATTGGCAGAATCTACACGCCACGTTGGTGGCCGGCAGGTGGCAACATCTACACGCCGAATTCTTGTTTTTTTCGTTAAAGTCACGTAGATTTTAAAATAAAAATAATATAATATAATTTAAAAATACAAATAATAAATTGAAAATAATAAAAGCTTTCATAATTTTCATTTTTTTATTTTATTATTATTTTCTATCTACGCGACTTTACCGAAGGAAGCAATATGGCGTGTAGATGCTGCCATCTGGTGGCCAACAACGTTGGCAGGTGGCAGCATCTATACGCCAGATTCTTGGTTCTTTGGGTAAAATATAAATAATAAAGAAAAGTTGAAAAAAATAATTCATTATTTAGTATTTTTTCATTTAATTATATTATTTTCATTTTCAAATCTACGTTACTTTACCGAAAGAACCAAGAATATGGCGTGTAGATTCTGCCAATTTTAAAAAAAATTACAAATTAAAATAATAAATTTAAAATAATAAAGCTTTCATTATTTTCCATTTATCTCTTGTATTTTTTATTTAATTTTATTATTTTTTATTTTCAACCTACATGGCTTTACCGAAAGAACCAAGAATATGAATCTGGATTTTGATTATTATTTTCAATCTATTTTAATTTTTAAATTGGCAGCATCTACACGCCATATTCCTGGTTCTATCGGTAAAGTCACGTCGATAGAAAATAACAAAAAATAATCAAATCAAATAAAAAGTGTGAAATGGAAAATAATAAAAGCAAAAAACCCACATTCATATTCTTGGTTCTTTCGGTAAAGTCACAGAGATAAAAAAATGAAACAAAATTTTGATTTTAAAATAATAAATTGAAAATAATAAAAGCTTTTATTATTTTCCATTAATTTTTTGTATTTTTAAATTGGTAGAATCTACACGCTACATGCTTAGTTCTTTGGGTAAAGTCACGAAGATAGAAAATATAAATAATAAAAGAAAAGTAAAAATTTTAATAATATTTTAAAAAATATTTATTTTATTTTATTGTTTCCCTTCTACGTGACTTTACTGAAAGAACCAATAATATGAATCACTGCAGTCACGAAAGCTTTAAATCAAAATATAATAATAACAATTCATGATTTTCATTTAATTATTTTCTTTTATTTTCAAATCTACGTGACTTTACCGAAAGAACCAAGAATATGGCGTGTAGATTATGCCAATTGAAAAATTACAAATAAAAGTAATTTTATTATTTCCGTTTTTTTCCATTCAATTTATTTAATTATTTTTAAATCTACGTGACTTTACCGAAAGAACCAAGAATATGAATCTGGATTTTGCTTATTATTTTCAATTTATTATTTTAATTTTTCAATTTGCAGAATCTACACGCCACGTTGGTGGCCGGCAGATGGCAGCATCTACACGCCATATTCTTGGTTCATCCTCTGGTTCTTTCGGTAAAGTCACGTAGCATGAGAATAAAATAATAAATTGATAAAATAAAATAACACAATAAAATTCTCACGACGTTTCGGCCACAACACAAGCGGCCTTCATCAGGTGAAGGGACGAGACTGTCTGGAGGACAGCACTGGAGCGAACAAAGCCAAGCTCAGATCGAGACCTTTAAGCTGTGTGAGAAGAAACAAAGCGCCTTGACAAAGGAATTAGCATTGAATTTAGCATTGAAATGGCTGAGTGATTAGCTTGTGACTGGTCACAGATATGGCTATGTTAAAGTCAAAGCATCCACATCCACAGAGGCACCCCTTGACAAAGGAATTAGCATAGAATTTAGCATTGAAATAGCTGAGTGATTAGCTTGTGACTGGTCACAGAAATGGCTATGTTAAAGTCAAAGCATACACATTCACAGAGGCACCTAGTAAAAATCAAACAGGAAAATTTAGCATTGAAATAACTAGGAGAATTTAGCATTGAAATAACTGAGTGATTAGCTTGTGACTGGTCACAGATATGGCTATGTTAAAGTCAAAGCATACACATCCACAGAGGCACCCCTTGACAAAGGAATTAGCATAGAATTTAGCATTGAAATAGCTGAGTGATTAGCTTGTGACTGGTCACAGAAATGGCTATGTTAAAGTCAAAGCATACACATTCACAGAGGCACCTAGTAAAAATCAAACAGGAAAATTTAGCATTGAAATAACTAGGAGAATTTAGCATTGAAATAACTGAGTGATTAGCTTGTGACTGGTCACAGAAATGGATACATTTGGTTCGTTTGAGCATAATCGCGACCTTATATAATTATGACGTGATACACACGCTGAATATACGCACACAAACATCGTGTACACGTGTGTCGTGCCCTCTATTGTCCACATAGACGGCTTGTGCTGACGAGAGAACGATCTTAACGTACAATGTCGTGACATGTATCAGCCCTTTGTCGATCCAGCGTTTTGATAGAGGCCTCCCCCACACCATGTCGTTCGTGGGAGTTGTTTAACCATACTTCACCATGCCGGTCAATGCGGGTTTGGTGAAGTGAGGAGGCCCAGAAACTTGTATATGCAGATACGAGTTTGCCTGTGCTTGCATCTGCAGAATTACATTCTCACACATCTTCAAGTGTAGTTTAATACTTCTAAAAATGCATTTATTCTTGAGGATTCCATAAAGTACTGTGGTAAAAAGAAAACAACTTGATTTGAATAAATTTCGATTTAAAGCTTTCGTGACTGCAGAGATTAATCTTCTTGGTTCTTTCGGTAAAGTCACGTAGAAGGGAAATAATAAACTAATAAAAATAAAACATAATAAAATAAAATTCTCACGACGTTTCGGCCACAACACAAGCAGCCGTCCTCAGGTGAAGCAACAGAACTGTCGGAAAGACAGCGCTCCAATGAACACTGCTAAGCTTGGCAGCGTATTTTAAGCTGGGTGGGAGGAGCAGAGTGCCTTGCCAAAAGAGTTTACATATCAACAGAATAATTTAGCAGTGTTAATGTGAGATATTAGCAGGATGTTAAAGTCAGAAATTAGCATGTAACTGGGAGATTAGCATGATGTTAATGTGAGGAATTAGCATGTAACTGGTCACGGAAGTAGCTATGTTAAAGTCAGAGTTTACATATCAACAGAGGCATTTAGTATATTGACGCTAAAGAACTGCAACTACCCAACTATCATACAATAAACCGATGTGAAAGAACTAAATATAAACTACATCAATATAATCAATGTACTCAATATATTCTCCACTAAGCTGAGCTACTAACAATACGTTATTATACATTACACTTCTATGTCGCAAAAAATATTATAATATGCCTCCAAATAATATTTTTATTATAAACTGGCATAGACAGACCACAACACTGAATTATACACTGAGTTACTATACACTACCCTATACGTTAGATTATAATAATATTAGACTTGTAATATTACACTATGTATTATTTTACCAACCCTACTGTATACCACACTGCTGTAGATTCACTATACAATTACGATACTATATATTACCAAATAAATTATATTAAACATTACACTGAGTACTTTGTTGAACAGGGAATGCTTTGAGCTTGTGGGTTGAATCCATCTGTGTGGAGTTGTGTTATTTCCCAATATGCAAGGTGGGGTCTCTCTGGGTTCCACTCACACAAACATCTCAATGCAATGGGACCTTTCTGAAAATGCAATACTTAGACTCAATGAAACTTTCCTGGGTAACTAGTTAACATTGTAATATTAGCATGAGAGATAATGACGTTCACTTATAAGTGCCATTAATAGTACTATACTGTACTTTTAATGAAGACTATTTTACGTAGTTTTTTGTAAAAAAGTGTCCATTCTCAAAACTTTTTGATCGGCCCTCGTACAGAAATTATATTACAATCTTATATGGAGATTGCGAGTCAGAGTGTTGTGAATAGTGGAGTGAACGTGTGGTGCCATCATTATATTGTTGGTGTGTATATACAGAAAGGCCTATTGGGTGGGTAACATTAGGAAATTGTAGGTAGTTAGTCATTGTTGTTTAGAAACAAAATATTACTTGGGTGGATAAGAGGGTAAAATCGTACATGATAGGAACTGTAATATTGTGGAGTTCTGGTATAATGAGTTGTGGTATATATGAATCTTATGTCACCTTAAGTATGCCTTTGTGAGTACACTCGTGACACGGGTGTCATGCGCGTGACCTTTGTCTTTTGTATCAGATGTGCGAGAGCAACTCCGCTGCGAGTCAAGGTGGTGCTGGCAGAATTGCCTTTACCATTGATGGCACTTCACCAGCACCCGTCTCAACCCCACCTCAATCCGGTAGAGTTACAAGAGCTAAAAAACTCATCTCTTGTGACGTCTGTGGGAAAAAATTCCAGCTGGCATGGTGCCTAGAAGCCCACGTAAGAAGGCATAAGGAGCTCCGTGAGCAATGGTGCGGCATATGTGGACAAAGGTTTGATCAGCCAGGAAAATTCAAAAGGCATTTGAAGAGCCACAAAAAGGATTATATGATAAAGGGTGCACCAGGCTTGGTGAATAACAGCAGTTTTGCCAATGCGGTGTTGAATCCACCGTCGCCCTATGAGATGTGCTCAGTCTGCGGATTTTTAAGTCCTATTGAAATCCTGAAAACTCATGAAAGTCTTCAAGCACAGTTCTTGTACAGACCGAAGCCTGAACATGATTACACTTCGACAAAAGATAGCGGCGTTAAGATAAATGACATGAAATCCAATTTTCTTGAATGCTTTGGCCTAGTTCCACATCAACAAACTGCTTCACCAGTCAGTGAGAATAAACCATACGCTGCTCTTGATCCTATTACGAGCATGAAAGTGTTGATGGCCTTGCAGCAGAAAAAGAAGGAAAAGCGAAGTAGACCTAAGCCCATTAAAATAAAGAAGACCACCACCAGCGTCACCAATTGCAGCAGTAGCAACAGCCAGAATTCGGACATCAAGAGGATGGACTGCACGGAAGCAGGAGGCTGCGTGGAGCAGAGCATCCCCAAGGTGGACGAACCCAACCTGGCACCATTAGGTACGTCCGAGTAATGCACACACTACATTTCATTTGGATGTAATTCATAATTTCACAAATTAGTTAATGTACGCATATGTTGACCATATTTGTATGCCTGCGCTGAGGAGTCTAGAGATCTGATGTGGTGCTGCTCGGATGTTGGGTTAAACCGTGAACCGGGAAAATGTTCCCGGTTAAACCGGGAACAAAATGTTCCCGGTTAAACCGGGAACATTTTTGAATGTATAGACTGAGTCATTTCCACAATGGGAATTTCCTCTTCATTGTACTAACACCTAACTTCCATGTGTATTTACTCGTTCTTTTGCAGGTTATTATTGTGTAATAAATGAGCTGTAATAGAATAATCTGGCTCAACCACCTCAATGTTAAATTATAGTTGTTGCTCTGCATCAACATCAACCACACGAAGAAGTGCAAAATGTTGGGGCTTCAAAATAAGCCCCAAAAATGTGTTCTGATATTTTGCAGGAAATCAGTATCTTGCTTTTCTACTATTTGTACGTATGTTGAACTTCTTTCGTACCATACATAGCCACCCGTGCTAATCGGAGGTATTTGTTGCTGGCCATTTGGCATTTTGGGCCTTTGGGCCTGTGGTTAGCAACCATGATTGATAAAACGTCCCATATACATAGTGATGCAATGGCATCCACTGCATGGTGATGAATAAAATATGTATTAGCACGTGCGTGTGCTCAACGGTGGATGTCTTGTGTTCCAGAGGAAAAGCCCTTCCCGTGCAGTGACTGCTCGTACGGAGCGACGCAGAAGTCAAAGCTCAAGAGACACGTCCTGGGCGTTCACCACGTGCCCTTCGATAGCGCGCTGGACTCCGACTGCCCCAAGAAGAGAAGGCGGCTGGCTGGGTGCCTAGACCACGGCTCAACTCTGGATTTAGAGCGCGCACGATGCTCACGGAGAACTCCCTGATGATTTATTTCATCCTGAGGCTGAGGTACCACGTGTGGGGCGATGAACTCAAGGTTTTGTGCAGCGGACATTTCCTTGATTAAATTTCTTCACGTTCACTGCTGCGAGGTTACATCTATTGCCGTATATTTCTAGTCAATTGCTGTATTTTCTTGTATTCAATATATTTAATAAATTGTCCTAATTTCATAACAAAGGTTTTTGGGTTAGATCGTGTAAGCATAAATGTGTCATAACTCTCCACCACCTGACACAGCCAATTAGTAAGGAATTTGTCACGTAAACAAAACTCCACTTAGTTACTACTTCAGCCCACCGGTGTTTTGGAGAGTAAATCCACAAGATGAGTACGACGTTTCACTGGTAATTACATCCAGCATCATCGGGCGATTTGCCAGAATAGTGAAGCCATCCCCCTGCTTCCGGTCTTAAATAGAGAAAGGCGATGTCATCACTGAACCCATCAGGTGCAGAAATCAGAGGCGGGGAGGGGGATTATTGAAATTATATAATTGATTAGTAATCATTTAATTAGTATGTTTCCTCTATAAGTAATGATAAATGAGAGATGTCTTCTTCCTCCACGCGTTTGTTCCACTCACGTGGGGTCCACCGTCCTTGCCACCTTCTCCACACCGCCCCGTCCCGCGCCATCTCTCCCTCCGCTCCTCGGGCCACCACGTTCGACCGCATCACCACATCGCCCCACGTCTTCTTCTTCTGCCTTCATCTCCTCATCTTACAATCACAATTACTTAATAATACGCTTCCAGGCCGCACTAAGCCTGTAGCTGTCAGAGAGGTTAAAATAATACAAATTTTCTCAGTTTCAATGGATTCTCGAATTAGTCTTGGCCAGTAATAATGAGTTTTACACAACACTTCATCGTTATCAAAATACATTAAGTGTTCTTGTTGGCAAGCATGCACTGCAACTTCCGACAGTTATGTTTGAGAGTGTTTAATATTTATTTGGTGTTCCTTTAGTCTTGCGCTGTTACATCCCGTCTGTGCAATGTAACATCTGCCACGTAAGCAATTAATCCGATACATACCATCTGTTGATGACTTAAGCAATCAATCTTTAGTACAAGATACAATTTTTTGAATTTTGTGTACCGTGCCAAATCGTACTTAGATTTTTAGCTTTTGGCTTTTCCAAAACTCGCGCTAATTTGTCAGTTACTCCCATGATATGTGGTATTTTAATTGTTTAATAACCTGATCACTTTCAGCAGTATTGCTGCTCGATCTTGGTTTGGCATTCACTGCTCTGTTAATTTGAGCATTATTGTAGACATTCAATCGTCGCATTTCTTTGACATGTTTAATCTCTCTCCTCAGACTTTCACCATCTGACACTGTTTTAGCCAGATGTATGAGCATCTTGATGAGAGGTTTTCTGTGCGGGGTGATGATGCGAATCTGCATTCAGATAGGCATCAGTGTGTGTTATACCATTTAGGCCTCGTCCGAGAAATCACCTCTCCAAAGGAAATAAGTATTTAGAGGCCACACAGGACCCGGGGAGGGGGGGGAGTTTATTGTTGTGTCTGTTGCTGAGAGCAGATAGCGCGCAATGGAGAGCTTGCTCAGAGCGGAGCTGGGCACGGACTCGGTGAGGACGCTGGGCGCTTCGGCCGGTGGAGGCTGCATCAGCACCGGGCAGAGCTACGAGACGGGGCAAGAAGACGTGTTCACCTAGATCAACGCCAAGAGCGGGGCACCCTCCTCTACGCCTCCTCACCACGCCACCTCAACACCTCACCTCCTGTACCCTCCTCTTTGCCTCCTCTACACCATCTTGCATCCACGCCTCAACCTTCATTCATTCAGCCCTGTATCACTTTTTTTTTCACTGCGACTACTAGCACCACCGTGGTGAATGTTGCAGTGAACTTCACCTCGTTGATTCCCCCCTGCACCCACGTTAAGGGACTCGGTCTACCAGACACTTTGACCGCTTCGTCTCATTCACTCCGCGTTCAACCACCGCGCCTCACTGCAGGTCACAACAATGCACTCAACTAAACAACTCGGTCACCCACTCATCCAGTCACTAACTCATCCAGTCACTAACTCAATCACCCTATCACACACTCATCCAGTCACCCACGCATCCATTCACCCACGCATCCAGTCACCCACGCAATCACCCTATCATCCAGTCACCCACTAACTCAATCACCCGATCACACATTCATCTCGTCACGAATTCAATCACACACTCAGCTAGTCACTCAGTCAATCATCCTATCACACACTCATCCAATCACCCACTCATCCAGTCACCCATTCATCCAGTCACCCATTCAATCACGCACTCATCCACTCACCCACTCATTCAGTCACCCACTCATTCAGTCACCCACGCAATCATCCTATCACCTACGCATCCAGTCACCCACGCATCCAGTCACTCACGCATCCGGTCACTGACTCAATCACCCTATCACTCACTCCTCCACTCGTTTACTCAAACACTCACCCATTTACTCACCCACCCGCTCACCACCATGCAGGTCACCTCACTCTTCTTTTCAGATTCATCAGTTTGCACTGCTCCACTCTGGAATCCCCACCCGGTCTTCCTGTTTTTCCAAACTCTTGCAACAATAAACTTGATCAATTTAAGGAACACGTTTCTTTGATCTTAATTATCTAATTTCTCATTGGACAGTTATGTATTATTACTATTTTTGTTGTTGCTGGCCGCTTGGCGTTTTGTATTGTGTGGGGTTTGCATCGCTGTCAACCCCTTATCAGTGCCTTCCTTATTACAGGACAATTCAGACCTTGTTGGTCACCCCGTGCCCCTTATAAGTCCCATGACAAGGGAGAAACACACAAATAAACTTAACAAAAATGTTGCCCGTATTGAAACGGCCGTCTGCCGTATGGACCTGACAACTCACTTTCCCCCAACAGAATACGGGTAAACCGTGTGGGTTGGCGGCTATGGGTTTTGTTGTGTTTGCAAGTCCAAGTTATAGGACTGCACCATGGGTTGTGCGTGGTTCTCATTGGTGGGAGATTCCCTTCGCTGTGTTGCACGCCAGTGGCTGGGGGCTGCCTGGGGCCAGTGACGTGTGAGCCGGTCCCAATGTGCACCGGCAAACATTTACCGCCAGGTGGCCCCAGTGTTTATTGCCCGTCCACACGTGGATACATGAAGCCCATGTCAATCCACTGCTGGATGAGTCCCGCAATGAAGATACAATCAGTACATCCACTTTCCTTTTGGACTCCACCTGTTCCATTGGCGGCCGAATGCGAATCTAAATGTGCATACGTTAGAGACTGGTTAATGCGCATTGATATCAAACCAATTGACCTACGACCTTTATCCCATCAACTTTTGTAGAATTGTAGATGTGCATTACAGCTACTTTAGCCGTGTGGTTGTGGTGGCTATGTATGCCTGTAATCCACGACTACGTGGAGGTGAGGGTTGGTGGATCACAAAAATGTTGCGACAACTCCCACCCCTTGGTCGTCAAAGAGGTAGAGAAGGTGGTGTGGAATAATGTGGACTCCGCCTGTTCCATCTGTAGATTTGTGATAGAGCGTTGGCCCCCCATTTGCTTTGGTTTCTCCAGGTGCTCCGATTTCCTCCCACATGTAAACACTCATTAATCTTGATTTGAAGCTGTCGTGACTGCAGGAATCCTTACTCTTTGGTTCTTTCGGTAAAGTCACGTAGGTAGAAAAAATAATAATGGATCACGACGTTTCGATCGCCACACAAGCAATCTCACTGAGTCTCAAGACTCTTGTTCAGGAGGGCCTGCCAACTTTTCGCAGGAGTAATTTGGATGTTTGGCTAGTACCAGTTACATTGTATGTTGTTGTTTTCCCATGGGAGTAAACCCATACAGAGAAAGGGACCAGAATGAGGAAAGCGAAGCCAGGCAGTCCTTCAGAAGATGTCATGCACGGGCGTGACCACTGCACCACCCTGCCGCCCAAACAAATGTAATTTAAATAATGTACAATACTGGCAAATAAACCCTATTAGTATCAACTGAATTTCTGGACAATGTGGCACGTGTATAGCTGCATCGGTGTTTCTAAAAGTCGTGTTCACATTGCCTGAAATTAATAATATTATAAAGTACAGGTTTCCCACCTCTGGTTTCGTTTTACTTACTGGTTGTCCTCATTATGTGTGTCACAGGTAATATGGCAAGGAACATATTACGCAGCACGAGTTGTAGGATTAGGGCAATTATGGTGACACACGTGACCCCCTCTACACAAGAAACAGCTGAGAGTCAATGCTGTGGTGTTGTGCGATTGGTGCAAGCGACCCATCATTGTGTTTTGATGTTGAGCTGTTAAAATTGCACTGTTGTGGGGTGAGGTCAAGGCCGATGACTTCTTCCAGCGGTGTCAAGATCAGCATTTTGAAGAGGCTCGCGGAGGATGATACTGGGCACTAGGGTGCAGTCTCCCTCCATGAACAACAGAGGGCAGAGGAGCGACGGTCACAACAATTATTGGCGGAGCACTGTGTGATTGGTGTGGTGAATGTAGTGGTTGGTGTGGTGAATGTAGTGGTTGGTGTGGTGAATGTAGTGGTTGGTGTGGTGAATGTAGTGGTTGGTGTGGTGAATGTAGTGGTTGGTGTGGTGAATGTAGTGGTTGGTGTGGTGAATATAGTGGTTGGTGTGGTGAATGTAGTGGTTGGTGTGGTGACTGGGTGGTTGGTGTGGTGAATGTAGTGGTTGGTGTGGTGAATGTAGTGGTTGGTGTGGTGAATGTAGTGGTTGGTGTGGTGAATGTAGTGGTTGGTGTGGTGAATGTAGTGGGTGGTGTGGTGACTGTGTGGTTGTTGTGGTGAATGTAGTGGGTGGTGTGGTGAATGTAGTGGGTGGTGTGGTGAATGTAGTGGTTGGTGTGGTGAATGTAGTGGTTGGTTTGGTGAATGTAGTGGGTGGTGTGGTGAATGTAGTGGGTGAGATGAGTGTAGTAGGTGTGATGAGTGCCATTTGTGCGGTTAGTGGAGTTGGTGTTTGGTGAGTGAGGTGAGTGTGGTGTGATTGGTGAGGTGTAATTGGTGAAGTTAGGTTTGTGAGGTGTAATTGGGGTGGTGAGGTGGGTGAGGTGTAATTGGTGAGGTAAAGTTGGTGAGTGTATCAGTGAGCACCTGGAGGATTCTCCTCCACGGTCGCCTTTGTCTCCCCCAGTAGCGATGTTCACTCCACACCGCACCAGGAACTCATCTGAGGCTGAGTCGACCTCACACTCTCTCACTGTCTCACAACAACAACAACAACCGCCATTCGCCACTAAGTGGCAGTGACGTCACCACGACGCTTGTGCCAGGCCATGTGCACCTTGAGGCCACGTGAAGTGTCGAACGCCCGCTGGCAGGAGGTCACGGGGCAGACCCAGGTGGTGCCACGGGTCGACTGAGATGACTGAGATGACTGGCTGATGCACCACCTGTGCCCCCTGCTCACACTCACGCACGCGCACTCACTCACAAGCGCGAGTTCGCGTTTTAAGGCGATATAAAATAATTTATATTTCATGCCAGTTGGTTCTGAAGGGCGGCTGTTTGTAATTTGGGCGTTCGTAAGTCGAGGACTGTCTGTAAATAAAGATTCCGATTGTGGGGCTTTCACCGTGGGATGAGCTTGGCCCGATCCGCGGGGGCGTGGCTTGCACGACAGTGGGCGGGGCATAGCCGCGACGGGCGTGGCTTATCCAGGAAGTGGAGACCGCGATCGCCGGACTGCAAGCCAGACAGAAGCGCGCTCCTTTTAAAGTTAACAACAACATTGTTAAATGTAAGTAGCGCCTCTCTACTTTATTATTGTTTTATTTGTTTAATACATTACTTGTGGTGCCGTGAGTCGAGTGAAATGAGTCAATAACCTTGCTAGACATGGCTAAGCTTTTATTAAGGGGCGCCGCGGTGTCGAGATGTTAACTACCTCGCTAGGCCTACAGCAGCGTGGAGGTTCCATCGAGACCCTGACGCCTGCTCTGTATTTGTTTATTTTTTTCCCCTGTGGTCGCGTAGATTCTTCTCCTGGTCCTTCGGTGTACCCCTCCACATTTAGAAACGTGAGTTTAGAGTACTTGGCTGCTATAAATGTCCACATGATAAGCCACTTTCGTTGAGCTATCATTTGTGTCCAGGTCGCTTCTGATAAGAGTTATATAGCTCAGTGGGCCTTACCTGGTAAAATAAAAATAGTTTATAGTTTAGTTTATAGTTCATAAGAACTCGTGACAAGGGTCAGTGTCTACTTCAAATATTGTTCAGGCTCTGGAGACCTCCAAAGTTGTTCGTGATGTTATAAATTTGGTTCGTTTTGAGCATAATCGCGTGATACACACGCTGAATATACGCACACAAACATCGTGTACACGTGTGTCGTGCCCTCTATTGTCCACGTAAACGGCTTGTGCTGACGAGAGAACGATCTTAACGTACAATGTCGTGACATGTATCAGCCCTTTGTCGATCCAGCGTTTTGATAGAGGCCTCCCCCACACCATGTCGTTCGTGGGAGTTGTTTAACCATACTTCACCATGCCGGTCAATGCGGGTTTGGTGAAGTGAGGAGGCCCAGAAACTTGTATATGCAGATACGAGTTTGCCTGTGCTTGCATCTGCAGAATTACATTCTCACACATCTTCAAGTATAGTTTAATACTTCTAAAATGCATTAATTATTGAGGATTCCATAAAGTACTGTGGTAAAAAGAAAATAACTTGATTTGAATACTTTGTTGAACAGGGAATGCTTTGAGTTTGTGGGTTGAATCCATTAGTGCGGAGTTGTGTTATTTCCCCATATGCAAGGTGGGGTCTCTCTGGGTTCCACTCACACAAACATCTCAATGCAATGGGACCTTTCTGAAAATGCAGTACTTAGACTCAATGAAGCTTTCCTGGGTAACTATTTAACATTGTAATAATTAGCATGAGAGATAATGACGTTCACGTATAAGTGCCATTAATAGTACTATACTGTACTTTTATTGAAGACTATTTTACGTAGTTGTTTGTAAAAAAAGTGTCCATTCTCAAAACTTTTTAATTGGCCCTCGTACATAAATGATATTACAATCTTTATGGAGATTGCAAGTCAGAGTGTTGTGAATAGTGGAGTGAACGTGTGGTGCAATCATTATATTGTTGGTGTGTATATACAGAAAGGCCTATTTGGTGGGTAACATTAGGAAAATGGAGGTAGTTGGTCATTGTTGTTTAGAAACAAAATATTATTTGGGTGGATAAGAGGAGTAAAATCGTACATGATAGGAACTGCAATATTGTGGAGTTCTGGTATAATGAGTTGTAGTATATATGAATCTTATGTCACCTTAAGTATGCCTTTGTGAGTACACTCGTGACACTGGTGTCATGCGCGTGACCTTTGTCTTTGTTTCAGATGTGCGAGAGCAACTCCGCTGTGAGTCATGGTGGTGCTGGGAGAATTGCCTTTACCATCGATGGCACTTCATCAGCACCCGTCTCAACCCCACCTCAATTCGGTAGAGTTACAAGACCGAAAAAACTTATCTCTTGTGACGTCTGTGGGAAAAAATTCCAACTGGCATGGTGCCTAGAAGCCCACGTAACAACGCACAAAGAGACCCATGACCAATGGTGCCGCATATGTGGACAAAGGTTTGATCAGCTAGGAAAATTTAAAAGGCATGTGAAGACCCACGAGAAGGATTATGTGATAAAGGGTGCACCAGGCTTGGTGAATAACGGCAGTTTTGCCAATGCGGTGTTGAATCCACCATCGCCCTATGAGATGTGCTCAGTCTGCGGAGTTTTATGTCCTATTGAAATCCTGAAAACTCATGAAAGTCTTCACGCACAGTTCTTGTACAGACCGAAGCCTGAACATGATTACGCTTCGACAAAAGATAGCGGCGTTAAGATAAATGACATGAAATCCAATTTTCTTGAATGCTTTGGCCTAGTTCCACATCAACAAACTGCTTCACCAGTCAGTGAGAATAAACCATACGCTGCTCTCGATCCTATTACGAGCATGAAAGTGTTGATGGCCTTGCAGCAGAAGAAGAAGGAAAAGCGACGTAGACCTAAGTCCATTAAAAGAAAGAAGACCACCACCAGCGTCACCAATTGCAGCAGTAGCAACAGCCAGAATTCGGACATCAAGAGGATGGACTGCACGGAAGCAGGAGGCTGCATGGAGCAGAGCATCCCCAAGGTGGATGAACCCAACCTGGCACCTTTAGGTACGTCCTAGTAATGCACACACTACATTTCATTTGGATGTAATTCATAATTTCACAAATTAGTTAATGTACGCATATGTTGACCATATCTGTATGCCTGCGCTGAGGAGTCTAGAGATCTGATGTGGTGCTGCTCGGATGTTGGGTTAAACCATGAAACTCTGGGTTTCAGTCACCGAGCCATGATTAAACTGGCTTCTCATTGATGGTCTTATCCAGTTACCAAACACTTCTTCCAGCAAACACTTCTGATGTCGCGTGATGTGTAGGAAATTGCAATAACCTCCTAGTGGATAAAAAACGGTCACGAAGGGATGTCATGAGCAGTGCAATGATATCTCCTTCCACGAGCTGTTCCCTTACATGAGGTGGTTCACTGCTGTGTGAGAGTTGCACAGGGATACTTCATCTCATGACATGGAGCCAATAGCACCATTGGAAGGAAACTGAGAAAAATACATTGCTTGACAAATTCCAAAAAGTATCTATTTCTTAACCGGGGTAAATTTTACTTAAACAAGTGGGTAAATTTAGGGAACATTTTTGAATGTATAGACCGAGTCATTTCCACGATGGGAATTTCCTCTTCATTGTACTCACACCTAACTTCCATGTGTATTTACTCGTTCTATTGCAGGTAATTATTGTGTAATTAATGAGCTGTAATAGAATAATCTGACTCAACCACCTCAATGTTAATTATAGTTGTTGCTCTGCATCAACATCAACCACACAAAGAAGTGCAAAATGTTGGGGCTTCAAAATAAGCCCCAAAAATGTATTATGATATTTTTCAGGAAATCAGTATCTTGCTTTTCTACTATTTGTACGTATGTTGAACTTCTTTCGTACCATACGTAGCCAACCGTGCTAATCGGAGGTATTTGTTGCTGGCCATTTGGCATTTTGGGCCTTTGGGCCTGTGGTCAGCAACCGTGATTGATAAAACGTCCCATATACATAGTAATGCTATGGCATCCACTGCATGGTGATAAATAAATTATGTATTAGCGCGTGCGTGTGCTCAACGGTGGATGTCTTGTGTTCCAGAGGAAAAGCCCTTCCCGTGCAGTGACTGCTCGTACGGAGCGACGCAGAAGTCGAAGCTCAAGAGACACGTCCTGAGCGTTCACCACGTGCCCTTCGATAGCGCGCTGGACTCCGACTGCCCCAAGAAGAGAAGGCAGCTGGCTGGGTGCCGAGACCACGGCTCAACTCTGGATTTGGAGCGCGCACGATGCTCACGGAGAACTCCCTGATGATTTATTTCATCCTGAGGCTGAGGTACCACGTGTGGGGCGATGAACTCAAGGTTTTGTGCAGCGGACATTTCCATGATGAAATTTCGTCACGTTCACTGCTGCGAGGTTACATCTATTGCCGTATATTTTTAGTCAATTGCTGTATTTTATGGTATACAATATATTTATAAATTGTCCTAATTTCATAACCCATCAGGTGCAGAAATCAGAGGCGGGGAGGGGGATTATTGAAATTATATAATTGATTAGTATGTTTCCTCTATGAGTAATGATAAATGTCAGATGTCTTCTTCTTCCACGCTTTTGTTCCACTCACGTGGGGTCCGCCGTCCTTGCCACCTTCTCCACACCGCCCCGTCCAGCGCCATCTCTCCCTCCGCTCCTCGGGCCACCACGTTCGACCGCATCACCACATCGCCCCACGTCTTCTTCTTCTGCCTTCATCTCCTCATCTTACAATTACAATTACTTAATAATACGCTTCCAGGCCGCACTAAGCCTGTAGCTGTCAGAGAGGTTAAAATAATACAAATTTTCTCAGTTTCAATGGATTCTCGAATTAGTCTTGGCCAGTAATAATGAGTTTTACACAACACTTCATCGTTATCAAAATACATTAAGTGTTCTTGTTGGCAAGCATGTACTGCAACTTCCGACAGTTATGTTTGAGAGTGTTTAATATTTATTTGGTGTTCCTTTAGTCTTACGCTAATGTTACGTCCCATCTGTCCAATATAACATCTGCCACATAAGCCATTAATCCGATACACACCATCCGTTGACAACTTAGGCAATTCATCTTAAGTACAAGATACTATTTTTTGAATTTTGTGTACCGTGCCAAATCTTACTTAGATGTTTAGATTTTTGCTTTTCCAAAACTCGAGCTAATTTCTCAATTACTCCCACGATATATGGTATTTTAATTGTTTAATAACCTGATTCAGCAGTATTGCTGTTCGATCTTGGTTTAGCATTCATTGCTGTTAATTATTTGAGCATTTTCTTTGGTTCTTTCGGTAAAGTCACGTAGAATGAGAATAAAATAATAAATTGATAAAATATCAATTTATTATTTGATAAAATATCAATTTATTATTTCATTCTCATTCTACGTGACTTTACCGAAAGAACCAAAGAAGATGAATCATTGCAGTCACGAAAGCTTTAAATCGATATTTGAGCATTAATGTAGACATTCAATCGTAGCGTTTCTTTGACATGTTCAATCTCTCTCCCCAGACATTCACCATCTGACACTGTTTTTGCCAGATGTATGAGCATCTTGATGAGAGAGGTTTTCTGTACGGGGTGATGATGCGAATCTGCATTCAGATAGGCATCAGTATGCGTTCCCTTTTGGTAAACGCTGTGTGTGTTATTTTACCATTTAGGCCTCGTCCGATAAATCACCTCTCCCAAGGAAATAAGTATTTAGAGGCCACACGGGACCGGGGGGGGGGGGGGAGTTTATCGTTGTGTCTGTTGCTGAGAGCAGATAGCGCGCAATGGAGAGCTTGCTCAGAGCGGAGCTGGGCACGGACTCGGCGAGGACGCTGGGCGCTTCGGCCAGTGGAGGCTGCATCAGCACCGGGCAGAGCTACGAGACGGGACGTGGACACGTGCTCACCAAGATCAACGCCAAGAGCGGGGCACCCTCCTCTACGCCTCCTCTACGCCTCCTCACCACCTCACCTCCTCTACCCTTCTCCTCGCCTCCTCTACGCCTCCTCACTACGCCACCTCACCACGCCACCTCACCTCCTCACCACGCCACCTCACCTCCTCACGCCACCTCACCTCCTCACCACGCCACCTCACCTCCTCACCACGCCACCTCAACACCTCACCACCTCACCTCCTCTACCCTCCTCTTCGCCTCCTCTACACCACCCTGCATCCTTGCCTCAACCTTCATTCATTCAGCCCTGTCATTAATGTATCACTTTTTTTTAGCTACGACTACTAGCTAATTTGTCAGTTACTCCCACGATATATGGTATTTTAATTATTTAATAACCTGATTCAGCAGTATTACTGTTTGATCTTGGTTTAGCATTCACTGCTCTGTTAATTTGAGCATTATTGTAGACATTCAATCGTAGCGTTTCTTTGACATGTTTAATCTCTCTCCTCAGACTTTGACCATCTGACACTGTTTTAGCCAGATGTATGAGCATCTTGTTGAGAAAGGATTTCTGTTCGGGGTGATGATGCCAATCTGCATTCAGATAGGCATCAGTATGTGTTCCCTTTCGGTAAATGCTGTGTGTGTTACTTTACCATTTAGGCCTCGTCCGAGCAAAATATCCAGGAAAGGGAGTGTGTTATTCACCTCCATTTCCATGGTGAACTGGATGGCCGGTTTTTGTGAATTGAGATGATTTAGACATTCATTCATTAAGTGTATCCTTCCCATGTCGCCAGACAACCAAAGTGTCATCTACATATCTACACCAAAAAGTGGGTTTTAATGTACTTGAAGCAAGTGCTCTTGCAACCCGGGGGTTGAGGACCCCTGTGTTAGAGGCCACACCGGACGGGGGGGGGGGGGGAGTTTAACGTTGTGTTTGTCGCTGCGAGCAGACAGCGTGCAATGGAGAGCTTGCTCAGAGCGGAGCTGTGCACGGACTCGGCGAGGCCGCTGGGCGCTGCGGCCGGTGGAGGCTGCATCAGCACCGGGCAGAGCTACGAGACGGGGCGCGGACACGTGTTCACCAAGATCAACGCCAAGAGCGGGGCACCCTCCTCTACGCCTCCTCACCACCTCACCTCCTCTACCCTCCTCTTCGCCTCCTCTACACCACCTTGCATCCTGGCCTCAACCTTCATTCAGTCAGCCCTGTATCACTTTTTTTCGCTGCGACTACTAGCACCACCGTGGTGAATGTTGCAGTGAACTTCCCCTCGTTGATTTCCCCCTCCACCCACGTTAAGGGACTCGGTCTACCAGACACTTTGACCGCTTCGTCTCATCCACTCCACGTTCAACCACCGCGCCTCACTGCAGTTCACAAGAACGCACTCAACTAAACAACTCGGTCACCCACTCATCCAGTCACTAACTCAATCACCCTATCACACATTCATCCAGTCACTAACTCATCCAGTCACTAACTCAATCACCCTATCACACACTTATCTCGTCACTAATTCAATCACCCTATCACCCACTCATTCAGTTAACCACTCATCCAGTCACCCACTCATTCAGTCACCCACTCATCCAGTCACCCACTCATTCAGTCACCCATTCAATCACCCTATCACCCACTCATCAAATCAGCCACGCATCCAGTCACCCACTCATCCAGTCATCCACGCAATCACCCTATAACCCACTCACCCACTCATCTAGTCACCCACTCATTTAGTCACCCACTCAATCACCCACTCATCTAATCACCCACGCATTCAGTCAACCACGCATCCAGTCACCCACTCATCCGGTCACTGACTCAATCACCCTATCACACACTCCTCCACTCGTTTACTCAAACACTCACCCATTTACTCACCCACCCGCTCACCACCATGCAGGTCACCTCACTCTTCTTTTCAGATTTATCAGTTTGCACTGCTCCACTCTGGAATCCACACCCGGTCTTCCTGTTTTCCCAAACTCTTGCAACAATAAACTTGATCAATTTAAGGAACGCGTTTCTTTGATCTTAATTATCTTATTACTCATTGGACAGTTATGTATTATTATTTTTTATTGTTACTGGCCGTTTGGCGTTTTGTATTGTGTGGGGTTTGCATCGCTGTTAACCCCTCATCAGTGCCTACCTTATTACAGAACAATTCAGACCTTGTTGGTCACCCCGTGCCCCTTATAAGTCCCATGACAAGGGAGAAACACACAAATAAACTTAACAAAATGTTGCCCGTATTGAAACGGCCGTCTGCCGTATGGACCTGACAACTCACTTTCCCCCAACAGAATACGGGTAAACCGTGTGGGTTGGCGGCTATGGGTTTTGTTGTGTTTGCGAGTCCAAGTTATAGGACTGCACCCTGGGTTGTGCATGGTTCTCATTGGTGGGAGATTCCCTTCGCTGTGTTGCACGCCAGTGGCTGGGGGCTGCCTGGGGCCAGTGACGTGTGAGCCGGTCCCAATGTGCACCGGCAAACATTTACCGCCAGGTGGCCCCAGTGTTTATTGCCCGTCTCCACGTGGATACCTGAAACCCATGTCAATCCACTGCTGGATGAGTCCCGCAATGAAGATACAATCAGTACATCCACTTTGCTTTTGGACACCACCTGTTCCATTGGCGGCCGAATGCGAATCTAAATGTGCATACGTTAGAGACTGGTTAATGTGCATAGAAATCAAACCAATTGACCTACGACATTTGCCCAGTCAACTTTTGTAGAATTTTAGATGTGCATTACAGCTACTTTAGCCGGATGGTTGTGGTGGCTATGTATGCCTGTAATCCACGACTACGTGGAGGTGAGGGTTGGTGGATTACAAAAATGTTGCGACAACTCCCACCCCTTGGTCGTCAAGGAGGTAGAGAAGGCGGTGTCGAATAATGTGGACTCTGTCTGTTCCATCTGTAGATTTGTGATAGAGCATTTGATTGGATTTCTCCAGGTGCTCCGATTTCCTCCCACATGTAAACACTCATTAATCTTGATTTGAAGCTGTCGTGACTGCAGGAATCCTTACTCTTTGGTTCTTTCGGTAAAGTCACGTAAGTAGAAAAAATAATAATGGATCACGATGTTTTGATCGCCACACAAGCAATCTCACTGAGTCTCAAGACTCTTGTTCAGGAGGGGCCTGCCAACTTTTCGCAGGAGTAATTTGGATGTTTGGCTAGTACCAGTTACATTGTATGTTGTTGTTTTGCTATGGGAGTAAACCCATACAGAGAAAGGGACCAGAATGAGGAAAGCGAAGCCAGGCAGTCCTTCAGAAGATGTCATGCACGGGCGTGACCACTGCACCACCCTGCCGCCCAAACAAATGTAATTTAAATAATGTACAATACTGGCAAATAAACCCTATTAGTATCAACTGAATTTCTGGACAATGTGGCACGTGTATAGCTGCATCGGTGTTTCTAAAAGTCGTGTTCAAATTGCTTATTAAAAATATTATAAAGAACAGGTTTCCCACCTCTGGTTTCATTTGACTTACCGGTTGTCCTCATTATGTGTGTCACAGGTAATATGGAAAGGAAAATATTACGCAGCACGAGTTGTAGGATAAGGGCAATTATGGTGACACACGTGACCCCCTCTACACAAGAAACAGCTAAGATTCATATTCTTGGTTCTTTCGGGAAAGTCACGTCGAAGGGAAACAATAAAATAATACAAATATAAAACAATAAAATTCTCGCGACCTTTTGATTGCAACACAAGCAATCATCATCAGGTGTGAAAACCACAACAAGAAAATTTGAAAGAACCAAGAATATGAATCTCTGCAGTCACTAAAGCTTTAAATCAAAATTTAACAGCTGAGAGTCAATGCTGGGATGTTGTGCGATTGGTGCAAGCGACCCATCATTGTGTTTTGATGTTGAGCTGTTAAAATTGCACTGTTGTGGGGTGACGTCAAGGCCGATGACTGCTTCCAGCGGTGTCAAGATCAGCATTTTGAAGAGGCTCGCGGAGGATGATACTGGGCACTGGGGTGCAGTCTCCCTCCATGAACAACAGAGGGCAGAGGAGCGACGCTCACAACAATTAATTGCGGAGCGCCGGGCGTAGAAAAGACAAAGTTGGAAGAAAGTTTATCTCGGGGAGGTAACCCACAACACCTGGGTCTGTCCCGCGTGTTCACACGATAACGCGTTTTCACTACAACGCGTTTTCTCCGTCACAACGCGCTTTCTGAGCGGACTACTTTCTTGAGCTGCGCGGTTGAGCGAGATGAGACGGTAACGCGGCGGCGTCCCCTCAAGTTATTTGGACCCCCATCTTACCGTGCGTGGACATTATTATTTACGGGAGGAAAATAGTTTCCGCTTAACGCGGCACTTTTCAGGAACGCATCTACCGCGTTAAACGAGGACTCGCCGCGTACAGGTGCCGCGCACGCTGTATCGACCCTGGAGAAATCCGAAGCGCTATGAAGCTCTTGTTCACAGACGTCCAGTAAGGGGCGGGTGGTGTTGGTGGTGTGGGCGTCACCACGTGACACACAGCTTGTCCGTGGAGTCGATCGTGAGGGTGCCGACGTCGCCTAGGCAACGCCGCCCCCCCTCTGGCTCTGCTGCTGCTGCTGCCTCGCTCTGTGCACGCGAGGCGCCAATCCGTGACGCGAGCACTGTACGCGTTGCGTCACCGTTCACCGTGGGGGGGGCGGGGCCTCAGCTACGTCACGTCGTGTACAGTGGCACATTAATATTGACACTTTTACTCGTGTTTATGTGCCTCGTTATTAAAGGTGAGTTTAATAATAATCATGATGCTGCTACACAATGTGTGCATTGATATATACGTACAGTTTATGTGTTTAAACGCGATTGTAGTTCATGGGCCCTTGAGGGATTTTTCGCCTCGTGTGAGGTTTTTATGCGCAACCTTAATTATTGCGCTTTTGTTAATCGTTAACATTTGGTCAGGAATAATGCACTTAAGATAAATGTTCTGGCGACGATATTTTGCAAAACAGACGATGGCAAAATTTCGATTTAAAGCTTTCGTGACTGCAAGGATTCATCTTCTTTGGTTCTTTCGGTAAAGTCACGTAGAATGAGAATAAAATAATACATTGATAAAATAAAATAACACAATAATATTCTCACGACGTTTCGGCCACAACACAAGCGGCCTTCATCAGGTGAAGGGGACGAGACTGTCTGATGAAGGCCACTTGTGTTGTGGCCGAAACGTCGTGAGAATATTATTTTATTTTATCAATTTATTATTTTATCTTATTCTACGTGACATTACCGAAATAACCAAAGAAGATGGCAAAATTGTCTATATATAGTGCGATATGTGCCACTGAAACGGCAAGAAGTCAATAACAATGACTCGTGTTGAGTGTTTAATATGCAAGCAATGAGCCCGCCACAGGTTCGTTAATGTTATAATGGAAGCAGTGAAATTAATTAAAATCTTTTGCTCTGCCAATTTCATTTTAAATTACGACTCTTCAATGAGCTTTGGTTGTAGTAAGCAATATTTGAATTTGTTTAAACGACCTGTATTCTCTTACAACATGTTTTATATTCCTAAGCATTAAATGTGTACTAAAGATTCAGACTAATTGTAAATCTAATGTGACCACTTTAATCGATGTCCGTTAATATATGTAGGCGTGGTAAGGTTTCGAGACGCACTCTGCGATGCGTGAAACGCAGTCCGTGTCCTTCCTCATCCATTTGTCTTCATTCCAACGTCAACTTTGTTCTGCCGGTCTCTCTCATTAAGGCCACATGGCCACACTGTGTCTCTTAGTTCTTGCAAGCTAAGCTGGAGTCAGTCTCTCTCATTAAGGCCACATGGCCACACTGTGTCTCTTAGTTCTTGCAAGCTAAGCTGGAGTCAGTCGCTCTCATTAAGGCCACATGGCCACACTGTGTCTCTTAGTTCTTGCAAGCTAAGCTGGAGTCAGTCTCTCTCATTAAGGCCACATGGCCACACTTTGTCTCTTAGTTCTGGCAAGCTAAGCTGGAGTCAGTCTCTCTCATTAAGGCCACATGGCCACACTGTGTCTCTTAGTTCTTGCAAGCTAAGCTGGAGTCAGTCTCTCTCATTAAGGCGACATGGCCACACTGTGTCTCTTAGTTCTTGCAAGCTAAGCTGGAGTCAGTCTCTCTCATTAAGGCCACATGGCCACACTGTGTCTCTTAGTTCTTGCAAGCTAAGCTGGAGTCATTTTCTCTCATTAAGGCCACATGGCCACACTGTGTCTCTTAGTTCTTGCAAGCTGAGCTGGAGTTAGTCTCTCTCATTAAGGCCACATGGCCACACTGTGTCTCTTAGTTCTTGCAAGATAAGCTGGAGTCAGTCTCTCTCATTAAGGCCACATGGCCACACTGTGTCTCTTAGTTCTTCCAAGCTAAGCTGGAGTCAGTCTCTCTCATTAAGGCCACATGGCCACACTGTGTCTCTTAGTTCTTGCAAGCTAAGCTGGAGTCAGTCTCTCATTAAGGCCACATGGCCAAACTGTGTCTCTTAGTTCTTGCAAGCTAAGCTGGAGTCAGTCTCTCTCATTAAGGCCACATGGCCACACTGTGTCTCTTAGTTCTTGCAAGCTGAGCTGGAGTTAGTCTCTCTCATTAAGGCCACATGGCCACACTGTGTCTCTTAGTTCTTGCAAGCTAAGCTGGAGTCAGTCTCTCTCATTAAGGCCACATGGCCACACTGTGTCTCTTAGTTCTTGCAAGCTAAGCTGGAGTCAGTCTCTCTCATTAAGGCCACATGGCCACACTGTGTCTCTTAGTTCTTGCAAGCTAAGCTGGAGTCATTTTCTCTCATTAAGGCCACATGGCCACACTGTGTCTCTTAGTTCTTGCAAGCTGAGCTGGAGTTAGTCTCTCTCATTAAGGCCACATGGCCACACTGTGTCTCTTAGTTCTTGCAAGATAAGCTGGAGTCAGTCTCTCTCATTAAGGCCACATGGCCACACTGTGTCTCTTAGTTCTTGCAAGCTGAGCTGGAGTTAGTCTCTCTCATTAAGGCCACATGGCCACACTGTGTCTCTTAGTTCTTGCAAGCTAAGCTGGAGTCAGTCTCTCTCATTAAGGCCACATGGCCACACTGTGTCTCTTAGTTCTTGCAAGCTAAGCTGGAGTCAGTCCCTCTCATTAAGGCCACATGGCCACACTGTGTCTCTTAGTTCTTGCAAGCTAAGCTGGAGTGAGTCTCTCTCATTAAGGCCACATGGCTACACTGTCTCTTAGTTCTTGCAAGCTAAGCTGGAGTGAGTCTCTCTCATTAAGGCCACATGGCCACACGGTGTCTCTTAGTTCTTGCAAGCTAAGTTGGAGTGAGTCTCTCTCATTAATGCCACATGGCTACACTGTGTCTCTTAGTTCTTGCAAGCTAAGCTGGAGTCAGTCTCTCTTATTAAGGCCACATGGCCACACCGTGTCTCTTAGTTCTTGCAAGCTAAGCTGGAGTCAGTCTCTCTCATTAAGGCCACATGGCCACACTGTCTCTTAATTCTTACAAGCTAAGCTGGAGTCAGTCTCTCTCATTAAGGCCACATGGCCACTGTCTCTTAGTTCTTGCAAGCTAAACTGGAGTCAGTCTCTCTCATTAAGGCCACATGGCCACACTGTGTCTCTTAGTTATTACAAGCTAAGCTGGAGTCAGTCTCTCTCATTAAGGCCACATGGCCACACAGTGTCTCTTAGTTCTTGCAAGCTAAGCTGGGGTCATTCTCTTTTCGACATATGTCCAACCAAATTCTGTAATAATAATGCTCCAGTTTTTCTATATGTTTTTAAATATAGATTTAAATAAATCTACATTTAAAAATCCACAAATCTGGCTGCCTCCTGATGATGCTGGTTGTAATTACTGGCAAAACGACGTACTCAGATTGTTAATGTTGTGGATTTGCTCTCTAACACACAACCGGTGTGCTGTACTAGTAACGAATTGGCATGTTCTGTTTAAGTGACAAATCTTACTAATTGGCTGTGTCGGGTGGTGGTGGGTTTACCGACATATTTTTATATTTACGCAATCTTACGCAAAAAACCTGTATTATGTAAAAATAAATTTATTTTCCTCCTTTCTTTTTGGACAGTTTCAAATCTCTAACGTCTTTCAAATTGTTCTGATGTACAGTGCTACATTTCAAATTACTGTCATGTTTGCAACGGGTTGTTTACAATATATATAAATGGTGTAGATTCATGTTTAAACTCGCTTCGAATCTGCATTCATCATTTTCTTCTTAAGCAGTCCGTAGCTACAATTGATGCATCGATGCATGACCCATTTGATTATGGTTTATTGGTCTTTATTTATCAATTAAAATGTTATTGAGTGTGCCAAATCCTAAAGAGTGGCGTTTGAGTCGACCTTATTTATTTCATATTCACATCTAAAACGCCTGTGCACATGAATGTAATCCAGTTACACACTCTCCTACTTGTTCATCAACTCTCTTCGTGGTGTAGATTTGATGGCTTGTATAGCAACCATAAACAAACACAACAAGTCCGGGTGACTCATGATCCATGACTCACGATGCCAGTGGGCCAGGTTTCACTATCAACTCTCTACCTGTGTGGCATGAATAAAACGCACCTGTAAATTTGACCTGAAATTATTGCACAACAATTGCCCCGCCTTCATGGGATGTTTATCCTCCACTGTTTATCTGGCTTTGACCTGAATTATATAAAAGTGCGGCTCTGCAACTGCTGTAGAGTCACATTGGTATAAACGCATTTTACAATATGAACAGCGCATTGAAAACGCGTACTATTTTATATATTGTTTAACAAGTGTGTTTACAAATCCACACTGAGAAACACGATGATTGACAGAGGGGAGTAGATTATGTTTTCGATGGTGTATTTAAATAGAGCTACTGTAGGTAAGTAGTTTTCAGTTTTAATGGCATAGTTTAACAAGACAACACTTGCCACCATCCTTCAAACCCATTGGTGAAAAAGAGCACAGTTTATGTTTACATTATAATATAATGTTTACATTATATATAATACATAATATAATGTTTACATTATATATAATGCTTACATTATATATAATATAATGTTTACATGATATGTTTACATATAATGTTTACATTATATATAATATAATGTTTATGCGCGAGTCGCCATAAGGTTCATATGAATGGTTACCTAATAACTTTTGAAACACGGTAATCGCTGTGAAGTGCTGTTTCCAATTATTATTGTTCACTCAATCTCTCTGGCCTTTCTATGCAATATGAAGAAGGGTCATTGCCCGAAACGTCGCTTATCGGATGTTTTCCCTTTTGCAAGACCCCAGTCCTACTGATGCATGAATTTGTTTGGTATTTGAAATGATACGAAGGCTCAGCAAGTGATTCCTTGCAGACATAAACAGAAGCGATACGCGCCACCCATGTCGCGAATCAATCGATTATCGCGATTGAGGGCTCGTGAATAAATTCTAAATTCAACGCCTTGTTTTAAAACGTGAACACAGCCGGCTCTAGTGACTGGAGTGGGTGGGTGTTGGACAATGTGAAACAATGACACGCAACGTATACAAATCTAAAACATAAATTCTTACGCACGCGATCCGGTGTGCATATCGCGATCTTCAGGATGAATGATCACGTCCGAATCAATGCGTCGTCGTTGCTCCCCTAGCATGCGCTCTGCGTAACCCGCTCGTATTGTTGTTGTTTGCGGCAGAGTTTAGGACCTTCGTGGCCAAGAGCCGCAGCTCCCGAGGCAAAGGAGTGATGGCACGCTTCAAGGTGCCGGACTTGCTGAAGCATCTCATGGAACGATACGGGGCTCCGGATATTCACGATCTGGGCATCCGTATCACCAGCATACCTCTGGGCATTTCCGTACTTGCCGTGCCTGCGTGTACGAGCGTGTGTGTGTGTGTGTGTGTACGTGTGTATGCATTGCGTCGCTTGTTGACTGCGAATTGTATTATTATTGGATGCCTCAAGTTATACTCTTTGGTTCTTTCGGTAAAGTCACGTAGGTATAAAATAAAATAAATCACGACGTTTCGGGCGCGACACAAGCGTCCGTCATCAAGTGATAAAGCCTTGGTGTGCTGCTGAGGCAGACTGTTTTAAATGGTTTGAAATGTGTGTAGCCCATGGGTCATAAAGAAGTGGCCAGGGCTAGTGATGTTAACGTGAGAAATTAGCGTGGAACTGTAAGGTAGGAAAGCGGCCTCCTCCTCGATTTTACGTGACTTTACCGAAAGAACCAAAGAGTCTGGATTCCTGCAGTCGCGAAAGCTTCAAATCAAGATTGTCTCAAGTATGTATTGTTGTTGCCCTTGAGGGGGTTTACTTTCGGAATTAAATGCGTTCTGGAATTGCTGACACACAGCCACAACGTACGTGTCGCTGTGTTCACACCTGAGAGTGACACTGCATCAGCCTTTTACCAATATTCCCCCACCCCTGCGTTTGCCTTACACGGCCACAATGCTGAGCTATCCTCAGTTGCTCAGGCACACAAGTTTCACACCTGTCTCCCTGTCAAGTGAATGTTGTGTATCCTTTTGTCATGCAGTCTGAGACAGACTTCCAACACAACTTCAGTTTTGTGGGTGCAGTGCTGCGACAAGAGCACTGAAGTAACTGCTCGTGTAAGTACATCATGTTAATATATACCGTATTGAAGGCTGAGGCCTATTTTACTGTACCGCTCCTTACAGAAATCTTTCCCGAGTGGTTGTGCATTTGTCGCTTGTTTCAGAGGTTCGCGATTCGATCCCAGGAGTCGCCGTCGTTAATATTGCGGGTGTATTATCCAAAACTGCATTTCTATATGCTTCACAAATAATGTAAAAAAAAATCCCGTGTTGTTTTTAATGAATGAGGAGGACATGTGTGCCGGCGTCAGAATCAAAATTTGCAAATCTAAACAAGTACTCAGAAATGACTGGATTGGGTAAAACCACAAGTATATATGTTGAACTTCTTTCGCACTGTACGTAGCCAACTGTGCTAATCGGAGGTGTGGAGGGCAACAAACTGAACACAAAAAGCAGTTCTAAAGAAATTGTTTTCAATCTAGATTTAAAAGTGCATAGCTCCAATGGCTTCCTAATATCGGAAGTAAGAGTAATTACCGTGCGAGAAAATTCATGGATCTGCTTATATTTGTCAAAATTTTCCATAATACATTTGTCCTCGGGAATTATTTAATGAGTGATAATCGCCATACGTTTCAAGTCTGTGGATACTTCCACCAGTATCAAAAGACTTGCTCTACCACTGAATTAACTCTCCTCTATAATATTTAGGGCTATCGCTTTCACAAAATTCAGTCACACGTTGAGACAAAAGTAAGGGGGGGCATTGAAATCGGTCGGGCATCCATGCATGTGCCACCCTCTATTTGTCCCAACAGAGTGATATGGCTGCACGTGGTTTGGGTCCTTTGTTGATTCCACCAACAGTGTGTGCAGGACTTCCTGGGGCAGGTGAAAGGGGACACGCTGGCCCGGAAGCTGTTTCAGTTGGCCCTGTGCTGTGGCTCCCTCGAGACTCCTCGCGACCTCGTGGTCAAGGAGAAACCGGCCGCGTTTCTCGGCAACATCAGCACTCCCGACACCAGACCGCCGCCTCCTCCAGGGAGTAAGGAGACAAATTTTCACATACAGTAGACTCTCGATTATCCGCGCTAATTACGGGGAAGATGGCTGCGGATGATAAAAAATCTCGGATGATCCAAAGATATCTATTTTCTGCGGATCTCTATGCCACAAACTAACGATCGACCGATCGATGCATGTGGTCGGTGATAAAACTTTCCTGCTCCCGAGCAGAAGACTCGGCCCTCTAAGTGGATAGCAGAGCCACGCCAATCACCATCAATCAAACTCCACCCACTGTTGTAAAGATATGCAACTACTGTACTGTCGAGGTGATCACGTAGATTTCGGATTCATGGGCGCACATATTTGCTCGATATAAGCACGTGACTTGTAACAAACATTTCCAAGAATTACAATGTATAACTATTTTTCGATTATTAATTTGGGCCTAAGGGGAAATCCATGAGATATTAATAAGTAAAAATCTCACGTGCGTGGTTAATCCGCAAATCAGATAAACCGCACACGGATAATCAAGAGTCTACTGGATTGCACGCGCGCTGAATTGTCGTAGCTTCTCTAAACACCTTATTTCACATCTCGTCTCGATTATTACTAATGCATTAGTAAGAGTTTGGCATATCACGACGGATCAGTTTGTTAAATTTACGTCGAGATGGCCCGGGTGGCTGAGAGAGATTATTAGCGTTGAGCTGGAAACGCTGAGATCCTGGGTTCGAATCTGGGTAACCACCTGTGATTAAACTTGCTTTTGTCAAGTGCAGCCAGTTGATAGGCTCAGCTCGGTCATTAATGACTGTCAAAAAAACCCAAAACATACTAAATAAATGGCTATGCACTTAATTTGACCAAGTCCAATATCGGTTCAACAGAGTGGGTGGGAATGTGCTTCCCTTTACTCTGTGGCCTAGAGGTCACTAGAAGCAATGTCAGAGGTAGCTTTGTGATGTTCTCTTCTGCGGGCCATTCTCCAATAGGACGGGTTCCGCTGCTCTGTGAGAGATCCGAGTGGATACTCGGTCTCATGACACGATATCGAAAGCACAATCTGAATAAAATGTAGTTTCTTATATTGTACATAAGGGATCAGACCACGGAGGACCTTCAGAATGCTGAGTGTGAACTTGAAATTGATTCTGGACTGGTTCGGGGGATAGTTGAACAATTCGAATATTGGGGCGATATCGTCTTGCATACGGGTGTGAGTGAGAAGTCTGCCAGCGTTTTTTTGAGTCCATAATCGAGATTTTTGGGTTAGATCACGTAAATATGCACTCAATAATATGCGTAAATATGCACTATTTATTCGACCTAATCCAAAAATCTCTATTGCGGGTAATATTGGTCGCGAAGGCCTTCGCCTAGTTATTTCAATGCTGAATTCTCATGTTTGATTTGTACTAGGTGCATCAGTGAATGTATATGCTCTGACTTTAACATAGCTATTTCTGTGACCAGTCAGAAGCTAATCACTCAGCTATTTCAATGCTAAATTATATGCTAATTCCTTTGTCAAGGCGCTTTGTTTCTTCTCACACAGCTTAAAGGTCGTGATCTCAGCGTGGGTTTCTCACTCCAGCGCTGTCCTCCAGACAGTCTCGTCCCCTTCACCTGATGAAGGCCGCTTGTGTTGTGGCCGAAACGTCGTGAGAATATTATTGTGTTATTTTATTTGATCAATTTATTATTTTATTCTCATTCTACGTGACTTTACCGAGAGAACCAAAGAAGATGAATCCTTGCAGTCACGAAAGCTTTAAATCGAAACTCATTAATTGGCCGATAACATCTTTATATAAAGAGGACCACAGAGCATGGGCAGGAGTGGTGGGGGGGGATTTGTTGCCAGCTGCTCACCATTTGACTGCCGCCTTCCCTCATCTGTAGTTCCTCGCGCCAAAGTGAAGGAATACTGTGTGCCAGTTACAATTATCACTTGAACGTAACTTGATGTTTCAATTAAATCCTGCCACTGAGATTTAATACTGAAAATCTTTATTTTTCACATGCAGTGAAACAATGTTGTTAGTAGGCTTGTTTCCCTGGGAAAGCCTCACTGAGTCTCAAGACTATTTTTTCAGGAGGGGCCTGCCAACTTTTCGCAGGAGTAATTTGGATGTTTGGCTAGTACCAGTTACATTGTATGTTGTTGTTTTGCTATGGGAGTAAACCCATACAGAGAAAGGGACCAGAATGAGGAAAGCGAAGCCAGGCAGTCCTTCAGAAGATGTCATGCACGGGCGTGACCACTGCACCACTCTGCCGCCCAAAGAAATGTAATTTAAATAATGTACAATACTGGCAAATAAAGCCTATTAGTATCAACCGAATTTCTAGACAATCTAGCACGTGTATAGCTGCATCGGTGTTTCTAAAAGTCGTGTTCAATTTGCTTATTAATAATATCATAAAGAACAGGTTTCCCACCTCTGGTTTCATTTGAATTACCGGTTGTCCTCATTATGTGTATCACAGGTAATATGGCAAGGAAAATATTACGCAGCACGAGTTGTAGGATAAGGGCAATTATGGTGACACACGTGACCCCCTCTACACCAAAAAACAGCTAAGATTCATATTCTTGGTTCTTTTGGGAAAGTCACGTCGAAGGGGAACAATAAAATAATACAAATATAAAACAATAAAATTCTCACGACCTTTTGACTGCAACACAAGCAATCATCATCAGGTGTGAAAACCACAACAAGAAAATTTGAAAGAACCAAGAATATGAATCTCTGCAGTCACGAAAGCTTTAAATCAAAATTTAACAGCTGAGAGTCAATGCTGGGATGTTGTGCGATTGGTGCAAGCGACCCATTATTGTGTTTTGATGTTGAGCTGTTAAAATTGCACTGTTGTGGGGTGAGGTCAAGGCCGATGACTGCTTCCAGCGGTGTCAAGATCAGCATTTTGAAGAGGCTCGCGGAGGATGATACTCGGCACTAGGGTGCAGTCTCCCTCCATGAACAACAGAGGGCAGAGGAGCGACGCTCACAACAACAATTGGCGGTGCACCGGGCGTATAAAACACAAAGTTGGAAGAAAGATTATCTCGGGGAGTTAACCCACAACACCTGGGTCTGTCCCGCGTGTTCACACGATAATGCGTTTTCACTACAACGCGTTTTCTTTACTTTAGGGAACGCTTCTCGCACAACGCGGAACGCGCTCCGTCACAACGCGCTTTCTGAGCCACACTGTGTCTCTTAGTTCTTGCAAGCTAAGCTGGAGTCAGTCTCTCTCATTAAGGCCACATGGCCACACTGTGTCTCTTAGTTCTTGCAAGCTAAGCTGGAGTCAGTCTCTCTCATTAAGGCCACATGGCCACACTGTGTCTCTTAGTTCTTGCAAGCTAAGCTGGAGTGAGTCTCTCTCATTAAGGCCACATGGCCACACAGTGTCTCTTAGTTCTTGCAAGCTAAGCTGGAGTGAGTCTCTCTCATTAAGGCCACATGGCCACACTGTGTCTCTTAGTTCTTGCAAGCTAAGCTTGAGTCAGTCTCTCTCATTAAGGCCACATGGCCACACAGTGTCTGTTAGTTCTTGCAAGGTAAGCTGGAGTCAGTCTCTCTCATTAAGGTCACATGGGCACACTGTGTCTCTTAGTTCTTGCAGGCTAAGCTGGAGTGAGTCTCTCTCATTAAGGCCACATGGCCACACTGTGTCTCTTAGTTCTTGCAAGCTAAGCTTGAGTCAGTCTCTCTCATTAAGGCCACATGGCCACACAGTGTCTCTTAGTTCTTGCAAGGTAAGCTGGAGTCAGTCTCTCTCATTAAGGTCACATGGGCACACTGTGTCTCTTAGTTCTTGCAAGCTAAGCTGGAGTCAGTCTCATTAAGGCCACGTGGCCACACTGTGTCTCTTAGTTCTTGCAAGTTAAGCTGGAATCAGTCTCTCTCATTAAGGCCACATGGCCACACTGTGTCTCTTAGTTCTTGCAAGCTAAGCTGGAGTCAGTCTCTCTCATTAAGGCCACATGGCCACACTGTGTCTCTTAGTTCTTGCAAGCTAAGCTGGAGTCAGTCTCTCTCATTAAGGCTACATGGCCACACTGTCTCTTAGTTCTTGCAAGCTAAGCTGGAGTGAGTCTCTCATTAAGGCCACATGGCCACACTGTGTCTCTTAGTTCTTGCAAGCTAAGCTGGAGTCAGTCTCTCTCATTAAGGCCACATGGCCACACTGTGTCTCTTAGTTCTTGCAAGCTAAGCTGGAATCAGTCTCTCATTAAGGCCACATGGCCACACTGTGTCTGTTAGTTCTTGCAAGGTAAGCTGGAGTCAGTCTCTCTCATTAAGGTCACATGGGCACACTGTGTCTCTTAGTTCTTGCAGGCTAAGCTGGAGTGAGTCTCTCTCATTAAGGCCACATGGCCACACTGTGTCTCTTAGTTCTTGCAAGCTAAGCTTGAGTCAGTCTCTCTCATTAAGGCCACATGGCCACACAGTGTCTCTTAGTTCTTGCAAGGTAAGCTGGAGTCAGTCTCTCTCATTAAGGTCACATGGGCACACTGTGTCTCTTAGTTCTTGCAAGCTAAGCTGGAGTCAGTCCCTCTCATTAAGGCCACGTGGCCACACTGTGTCTCTTAGTTCTTGCAAGTTAAGCTGGAATCAGTCTCTCTCATTAAGGCCACATGGCCACACTGTGTCTCTTAGTTCTTGCAAGCTAAGCTGGAGTCAGTCTCTCTCATTAAGGCTACATGGCCACACTGTCTCTTAGTTCTTGCAAGCTAAGCTGGAGTGAGTCTCTCATTAAGGCCACATGGCCACACTGTGTCTCTTAGTTCTTGAAAGCTAAGCTGGGGTCAGTCTCTCTCATTAAGGCCACATGGCCACACTGTGTCTCTTAGTTCTTGCAAGCTGAGCTGGAGTTAGTCTCTCTCATTAAGGCCACATGGCCACACTGAGTCTCTTAGTTCTTGCAAGCTAAGCTGGAGTCAGTCTCTCTCATTAAGGCCACATGGCCACACTGTGTCTCTTAGTTCTTGCAAGCTAAGCTGGAGTCAGTCTCTCTCATTAAGGCCACATGGCCACACTGTGTCTCTTAGTTCTTGCAAGCTAAGCTGGAGTAATTTTCTCTCATTAAGGCCACATGGCCACACTGTGTCTCTTAGTTCTTGCAAGCTGAGCTGGAGTTAGTCTCTCTCATTAAGGCCACATGGCCACACTGTGTCTCTTAGTTCTTGCAAGGTAAGCTGGAGTCAGTCTCTCTCATTAAGGTCACATGGGCACACTGTGTCTCTTAGTTCTTGCAGGCTAAGCTGGAGTGAGTCTCTCTCATTAAGGCCACATGGCCACACTGTGTCTCTTAGTTCTTGCAAGCTAAGCTTGAGTCAGTCTCTCTCATTAAGGCCACATGGCCACACAGTGTCTCTTAGTTCTTGCAAGGTAAGCTGGAGTCAGTCTCTCTCATTAAGGTCACATGGGCACACTGTGTCTCTTAGTTCTTGCAAGCTAAGCTGGAGTCAGTCTCTCTCATTAAGGCCACGTGGCCACACTGTGTCTCTTAGTTCTTGCAAGTTAAGCTGGAATCAGTCTCTCTCATTAAGGCCACATGGCCACACTGTGTCTCTTAGTTCTTGCAAGCTAAGCTGGAGTCAGTCTCTCTCATTAAGGCCACATGGCCACACTGTGTCTCTTAGTTCTTGCAAGCTAAGCTGGAGTCAGTCTCTCTCATTAAGGCTACATGGCCACACTGTCTCTTAGTTCTTGCAAGCTAAGCTGGAGTGAGTCTCTCATTAAGGCCACATGGCCACACTGTGTCTCTTAGTTCTTGCAAGCTAAGCTGGAGTCAGTCTCTCTCATTAAGGCCACATGGCCACACTGTGTCTCTTAGTTCTTGCAAGCTAAGCTGGAATCAGTCTCTCATTAAGGCCACATGGCCACACTGTGTCTGTTAGTTCTTGCAAGGTAAGCTGGAGTCAGTCTCTCTCATTAAGGTCACATGGGCACACTGTGTCTCTTAGTTCTTGCAGGCTAAGCTGGAGTGAGTCTCTCTCATTAAGGCCACATGGCCACACTGTGTCTCTTAGTTCTTGCAAGCTAAGCTTGAGTCAGTCTCTCTCATTAAGGCCACATGGCCACACAGTGTCTCTTAGTTCTTGCAAGGTAAGCTGGAGTCAGTCTCTCTCATTAAGGTCACATGGGCACACTGTGTCTCTTAGTTCTTGCAAGCTAAGCTGGAGTCAGTCTCTCTCATTAAGGCCACGTGGCCACACTGTGTCTCTTAGTTCTTGCAAGTTAAGCTGGAATCAGTCTCTCTCATTAAGGCCACATGGCCACACTGTGTCTCTTAGTTCTTGCAAGCTAAGCTGGAGTCAGTCTCTCTCATTAAGGCTACATGGCCACACTGTCTCTTAGTTCTTGCAAGCTAAGCTGGAGTGAGTCTCTCATTAAGGCCACATGGCCACACTGTGTCTCTTAGTTCTTGCAAGCTAAGCTGGAGTCAGTCTCTCTCATTAAGGCCACATGGCCACACTGTGTCTCTTAGTTCTTGCAAGCTAAGTTGGAGTCAGTCTCTCTCATTAAGGCCACATGGCCACACTGAGTCTCTTAGTTCTTGCAAGCTAAGCTGGAGTGAGTCTCTCTCATTAAGGCCACATGGCCACACAGTGTCTCTTAGTTCTTGCAAGCTAAGCTGGAGTGAGTCTCTCTCATTAAGGCCACATGGCCACACTGTGTCTCTTAGTTTTTGCAAGCTAAGCTTGAGTCAGTCTCTCTCATTAAGGCCACATGGCCACACAGTGTCTCTTAGTTCTTGCAAGCTAAGCTGGAATCAGTCTCTCTCATTAAGGCCACATGGCCACACTGTGTCTCTTAGTTCTTTCAATCTAAGCTGGAGTCAGTCTCTCTCATTAAGGCCACATGGCCACACTGTGTCTCTTAGTTCTTGCAAGCTAAGCTGGAGTCAGTCTCTCTCATTAAGGCTACATGGCCACACTGTCTCTTAGTTCTTGCAAGCTAAGCTGGAGGGAGTCTCTCAGTAAGGCCACATGGCCACACTGTGTCTCTTAGTTCTTGCAAGCTAAGCTGGAGTGAGTCTCTCTCATTAAGGCCACATGGCCACACAGTGTATCTTAGTTCTTGCAAGTTAAGTTGGAGTCAGTCTTTCTCATTAAGGCCACATGGCCACACAGTGTCTCTTAGTTCTTGCAAGCTAAGCTGGAGTCAGTCTCTCTCATTAAGGCCACATGGCCACACAGTGTCTCTTAGTTCTTGCAAGCTAAGCTGGAGTTAGTCTCTCTCATTAAGGTCACATGGTCACACTGTGTCTCTTAGTTCTTGCAAGCTAAGCTGGAGTCAGTCTCTCTCATTAAGGCCACATGGCCACACTGTGTCTCTTAGTTCTTGCAAGCTAAGCTGGAATCAGTCTCTCTCATTAAGGCCACATGGCCACACTGTGTCTCTTAGTTCTTGCAAGCTAAGCTGGAGGGAGTCTCTCATTAAGGCCACATGGCCACACTGTGTCTCTTAGTTCTTGCAAGCTAAGCTGGAGTGAGTCTCTCTCATTAAGGCCACATGGCCACACAGTGTCTCTTAGTTCTTGCAAGCTAAGCTGGAGTCAGTCTCTCTCATTAAGGCCACATGGCCACACAGTGTCTCTTAGTTCTTGCAAGCTAAGCTGGAGTCAGTCTCTCTCATTAAGGTCACATGGTCACACTGTGTCTCTTAGTTCTTGCAAGCTAAGCTGGAGTCAGTCTCTCTCATTAAGGCCACATGGCCACACTGTGTCTCTTAGTTCTTGCAAGCTAAGCTGGAATCAGTCTCTCTCATTAAGGCCACATGGCCACACTGTGTCTCTTAGTTCTTGCAAGCTAAGCTGGAATCAGTCTCTCTCATTAAGGCCACATGGCCACACTGTGTCTCTTAGTTCTTTCAATCTAAGCTGGAGTCAGTCTCTCTCATTAAGGCCACATGGCCACACTGTGTCTCTTAGTTCTTGCAAGCTAAGCTGGAGTCAGTCTCTCTCATTAAGGCTACATGGCCACACTGTCTCTTAGTTCTTGCAAGCTAAGCTGGAGTGAGTCTCTCATTAAGGCCACATGGCCACACTGTGTCTCTTAGTTCTTGCAAGCTAAGCTGGAGTCAGTCTCTCTCATTAAGGCCACATGGCCACACTGTGTCTCTTAGTTCTTGCAAGCTAAGCTGGAGTCAGTCTCTCTCATTAAGGCCACATGGCCACACTGTGTCTCTTAGTTCTTGCAAGCTAAGCTGGAATCAGTCTCTCATTAAGGCCACATGGCCACACTGTGTCTGTTAGTTCTTGCAAGGTAAGCTGGAGTCAGTCTCTCTCATTAAGGTCACATGGGCACACTGTGTCTCTTAGTTCTTGCAGGCTAAGCTGGAGTGAGTCTCTCTCATTAAGGCCACATGGCCACACTGTGTCTCTTAGTTTTTGCAAGCTAAGCTTGAGTCAGTCTCTCTCATTAAGGCCACATGGCCACACAGTGTCTCTTAGTTCTTGCAAGCTAAGCTGGAATCAGTCTCTCTCATTAAGGCCACATGGCCACACTGTGTCTCTTAGTTCTTTCAATCTAAGCTGGAGTCAGTCTCTCTCATTAAGGCCACATGGCCACACTGTGTCTCTTAGTTCTTGCAAGCTAAGCTGGAGTCAGTCTCTCTCATTAAGGCTACATGGCCACACTGTCTCTTAGTTCTTGCAAGCTAAGCTGGAGTGAGTCTCTCATTAAGGCCACATGGCCACACTGTGTCTCTTAGTTCTTGCAAGCTAAGCTGGAGTCAGTCTCTCTCATTAAGGCCACATGGCCACACTGTGTCTCTTAGTTCTTGCAAGCTAAGCTGGAATCAGTCTCTCATTAAGGCCACATGGCCACACTGTGTCTGTTAGTTCTTGCAAGGTAAGCTGGAGTCAGTCTCTCTCATTAAGGTCACATGGGCACACTGTGTCTCTTAGTTCTTGCAGGCTAAGCTGGAGTGAGTCTCTCTCATTAAGGCCACATGGCCACACTGTGTCTCTTAGTTCTTGCAAGCTAAGCTTGAGTCAGTCTCTCTCATTAAGGCCACATGGCCACACAGTGTCTCTTAGTTCTTGCAAGGTAAGCTGGAGTCAGTCTCTCTCATTAAGGTCACATGGGCACACTGTGTCTCTTAGTTCTTGCAAGCTAAGCTGGAGTCAGTCTCTCTCATTAAGGCCACGTGGCCACACTGTGTCTCTTAGTTCTTGCAAGTTAAGTTGGAATCAGTCTCTCTCATTAAGGCCACATGGCCACACTGTGTCTCTTAGTTCTTGCAAGCTAAGCTGGAGTCAGTCTCTCTCATTAAGGCTACATGGCCACACTGTCTCTTAGTTCTTGCAAGCTAAGCTGGAGTGAGTCTCTCATTAAGGCCACATGGCCACACTGTGTCTCTTAGTTCTTGCAAGCTAAGCTGGAGTCAGTCTCTCTCATTAAGGCCACATGGCCACACTGTGTCTCTTAGTTCTTGCAAGCTAAGTTGGAGTCAGTCTCTCTCATTAAGGCCACATGGCCACACTGAGTCTCTTAGTTCTTGCAAGCTAAGCTGGAGTGAGTCTCTCTCATTAAGGCCACATGGCCACACAGTGTCTCTTAGTTCTTGCAAGCTAAGCTGGAGTGAGTCTCTCATTAAGGCCACATGGCCACACTGTGTCTCTTAGTTTTTGCAAGCTAAGCTTGAGTCAGTCTCTCTCATTAAGGCCACATGGCCACACAGTGTCTCTTAGTTCTTGCAAGCTAAGCTGGAATCAGTCTCTCTCATTAAGGCCACATGGCCACACTGTGTCTCTTAGTTCTTTCAATCTAAGCTGGAGTCAGTCTCTCTCATTAAGGCCACATGGCCACACTGTGTCTCTTAGTTCTTGCAAGCTAAGCTGGAGTCAGTCTCTCTCATTAAGGCTACATGGCCACACTGTCTCTTAGTTCTTGCAAGCTAAGCTGGAGTGAGTCTCTCATTAAGGCCACATGGCCACACTGTGTCTGTTAGTTCTTGCAAGGTAAGCTGGAGTCAGTCTCTCTCATTAAGGTCACATGGGCACACTGTGTCTCTTAGTTCTTGCAGGCTAAGCTGGAGTGAGTCTCTCTCATTAAGGCCACATGGCCACACTGTGTCTCTTAGTTCTTGCAAGCTAAGCTTGAGTCAGTCTCTCTCATTAAGGCCACATGGCCACACAGTGTCTCTTAGTTCTTGCAAGGTAAGCTGGAGTCAGTCTCTCTCATTAAGGTCACATGGGCACACTGTGTCTCTTAGTTCTTGCAAGCTAAGCTGGAGTCAGTCTCTCTCATTAAGGCCACGTGGCCACACTGTGTCTCTTAGTTCTTGCAAGTTAAGCTGGAATCAGTCTCTCTCATTAAGGCCACATGGCCACACTGTGTCTCTTAGTTCTTGCAAGCTAAGCTGGAGTCAGTCTCTCTCATTAAGGCTACATGGCCACACTGTCTCTTAGTTCTTGCAAGCTAAGCTGGAGTGAGTCTCTCATTAAGGCCACATGGCCACACTGTGTCTCTTAGTTCTTGCAAGCTAAGCTGGAGTCAGTCTCTCTCATTAAGGCCACATGGCCACACTGTGTCTCTTAGTTCTTGCAAGCTAAGTTGGAGTCAGTCTCTCTCATTAAGGCCACATGGCCACACTGAGTCTCTTAGTTCTTGCAAGCTAAGCTGGAGTGAGTCTCTCTCATTAAGGCCACATGGCCACACAGTGTCTCTTAGTTCTTGCAAGCTAAGCTGGAGTGAGTCTCTCTCATTAAGGCCACATGGCCACACTGTGTCTCTTAGTTTTTGCAAGCTAAGCTTGAGTCAGTCTCTCTCATTAAGGCCACATGGCCACACAGTGTCTCTTAGTTCTTGCAAGCTAAGCTGGAATCAGTCTCTCTCATTAAGGCCACATGGCCACACTGTGTCTCTTAGTTCTTTCAATCTAAGCTGGAGTCAGTCTCTCTCATTAAGGCCACATGGCCACACTGTGTCTCTTAGTTCTTGCAAGCTAAGCTGGAGTCAGTCTCTCTCATTAAGGCTACATGGCCACACTGTCTCTTAGTTCTTGCAAGCTAAGCTGGAGTGAGTCTCTCATTAAGGCCACATGGCCACACTGTGTCTCTTAGTTCTTGCAAGCTAAGCTGGAGTCAGTCTCTCTCATTAAGGCCACATGGCCACACTGTGTCTCTTAGTTCTTGCAAGCTAAGCTGGAATCAGTCTCTCATTAAGGCCACATGGCCACACTGTGTCTGTTAGTTCTTGCAAGGTAAGCTGGAGTCAGTCTCTCTCATTAAGGTCACATGGGCACACTGTGTCTCTTAGTTCTTGCAGGCTAAGCTGGAGTGAGTCTCTCTCATTAAGGCCACATGGCCACACTGTGTCTCTTAGTTCTTGCAAGCTAAGCTTGAGTCAGTCTCTCTCATTAAGGCCACATGGCCACACAGTGTCTCTTAGTTCTTGAAGGTAAGCTGGAGTCAGTCTCTCTCATTAAGGTCACATGGGCACACTGTCTCTTAGTTCTTGCAAGCTAAGCTGGAGTCAGTCTCTCTCATTAAGGCCACATGGCCACACTGTGTCTCTTAGTTCTTTCAAGCTAAGCTGGAGTGAGTCTCTCATTAAGGCCACATGGCCACACAGTGTCTCTTAGTTCTTGCTAGCTAAGCTGGAGTGAGTCTCTCATTAAGGCCACATGGCCACACTGTGTCTCTTAGTTCTTGCAAGCTAAGCTTGAGTCAGTCTCTCTCATTAAGGCCACATGGCCACACAGTGTCTCTTAGTTCTTGAAGGTAAGCTGGAGTCAGTCTCTCATTAAGGTCACATGGGCACACTGTCTCTTAGTTCTTGTAAGCTAAGCTGGAGTCAGTCTCTCTCATTAAGGCCACATGGCCACACTGTCTCTTAGTTCTTGCAAGCTAAGCTGGAGTGAGTCTCTCATTAAGGCCACATGGCCACACTGTGTCTCTTAGTTCTTGCAAGCTAAGCTGGAGTCAGTCTCTCTCATTAAGGCCACATGGCCACACTGTGTCTCTTAGTTCTTGCAAGCTAAGTTGGAGTCAGTCTCTCTCATTAAGGCCACATGGCCACACTGAGTCTCTTAGTTCTTGCAAGCTAAGCTGGAGTGAGTCTCTCTCATTAAGGCCACATGGCCACACAGTGTCTCTTAGTTCTTGCAAGCTAAGCTGGAGTGAGTCTCTCTCATTAAGGCCACATGGCCACACTGTGTCTCTTAGTTTTTGCAAGCTAAGCTTGAGTCAGTCTCTCTCATTAAGGCCACATGGCCACACAGTGTCTCTTAGTTCTTGCAAGCTAAGCTGGAATCAGTCTCTCTCATTAAGGCCACATGGCCACACTGTGTCTCTTAGTTCTTTCAATCTAAGCTGGAGTCAGTCTCTCTCATTAAGGCCACATGGCCACACTGTGTCTCTTAGTTCTTGCAAGGTAAGCTGGAGTCAGTCTCTCTCATTAAGGTCACATGGGCACACTGTGTCTCTTAGTTCTTGCAGGCTAAGCTGGAGTGAGTCTCTCTCATTAAGGCCACATGGCCACACTGTGTCTCTTAGTTCTTGCAAGCTAAGCTTGAGTCAGTCTCTCTCATTAAGGCCACATGGCCACACAGTGTCTCTTAGTTCTTGCAAGGTAAGCTGGAGTCAGTCTCTCTCATTAAGGTCACATGGGCACACTGTGTCTCTTAGTTCTTGCAAGCTAAGCTGGAGTCAGTCTCTCTCATTAAGGCCACGTGGCCACACTGTGTCTCTTAGTTCTTGCAAGTTAAGCTGGAATCAGTCTCTCTCATTAAGGCCACATGGCCACACTGTGTCTCTTAGTTCTTGCAAGCTAAGCTGGAGTCAGTCTCTCTCATTAAGGCCACATGGCCACACTGTGTCTCTTAGTTCTTGCAAGCTAAGCTGGAGTCAGTCTCTCTCATTAAGGCTACATGGCCACACTGTCTCTTAGTTCTTGCAAGCTAAGCTGGAGTGAGTCTCTCATTAAGGCCACATGGCCACACTGTGTCTCTTAGTTCTTGCAAGCTAAGCTGGAGTCAGTCTCTCTCATTAAGGCCACATGGCCACACTGTGTCTCTTAGTTCTTGCAAGCTAAGCTGGAATCAGTCTCTCATTAAGGCCACATGGCCACACTGTGTCTGTTAGTTCTTGCAAGGTAAGCTGGAGTCAGTCTCTCTCATTAAGGTCACATGGGCACACTGTGTCTCTTAGTTCTTGCAGGCTAAGCTGGAGTGAGTCTCTCTCATTAAGGCCACATGGCCACACTGTGTCTCTTAGTTCTTGCAAGCTAAGCTTGAGTCAGTCTCTCTCATTAAGGCCACATGGCCACACAGTGTCTCTTAGTTCTTGCAAGGTAAGCTGGAGTCAGTCTCTCTCATTAAGGTCACATGGGCACACTGTGTCTCTTAGTTCTTGCAAGCTAAGCTGGAGTCAGTCTCTCTCATTAAGGCCACGTGGCCACACTGTGTCTCTTAGTTCTTGCAAGTTAAGCTGGAATCAGTCTCTCTCATTAAGGCCACATGGCCACACTGTGTCTCTTAGTTCTTGCAAGCTAAGCTGGAGTCAGTCTCTCTCATTAAGGCTACATGGCCACACTGTCTCTTAGTTCTTGCAAGCTAAGCTGGAGTGAGTCTCTCATTAAGGCCACATGGCCACACTGTGTCTCTTAGTTCTTGCAAGCTAAGCTGGAGTCAGTCTCTCTCATTAAGGCCACATGGCCACACTGTGTCTCTTAGTTCTTGCAAGCTAAGTTGGAGTCAGTCTCTCTCATTAAGGCCACATGGCCACACTGAGTCTCTTAGTTCTTGCAAGCTAAGCTGGAGTGAGTCTCTCTCATTAAGGCCACATGGCCACACAGTGTCTCTTAGTTCTTGCAAGCTAAGCTGGAGTGAGTCTCTCTCATTAAGGCCACATGGCCACACTGTGTCTCTTAGTTTTTGCAAGCTAAGCTTGAGTCAGTCTCTCTCATTAAGGCCACATGGCCACACAGTGTCTCTTAGTTCTTGCAAGCTAAGCTGGAATCAGTCTCTCTCATTAAGGCCACATGGCCACACTGTGTCTCTTAGTTCTTTCAATCTAAGCTGGAGTCAGTCTCTCTCATTAAGGCCACATGGCCACACTGTGTCTCTTAGTTCTTGCAAGCTAAGCTGGAGTCAGTCTCTCTCATTAAGGCTACATGGCCACACTGTCTCTTAGTTCTTGCAAGCTAAGCTGGAGTGAGTCTCTCATTAAGGCCACATGGCCACACTGTGTCTCTTAGTTCTTGCAAGCTAAGCTGGAGTCAGTCTCTCTCATTAAGGCCACATGGCCACACTGTGTCTCTTAGTTCTTGCAAGCTAAGCTGGAATCAGTCTCTCATTAAGGCCACATGGCCACACTGTGTCTGTTAGTTCTTGCAAGGTAAGCTGGAGTCAGTCTCTCTCATTAAGGTCACATGGGCACACTGTGTCTCTTAGTTCTTGCAGGCTAAGCTGGAGTGAGTCTCTCTCATTAAGGCCACATGGCCACACTGTGTCTCTTAGTTTTTGCAAGCTAAGCTTGAGTCAGTCTCTCTCATTAAGGCCACATGGCCACACAGTGTCTCTTAGTTCTTGCAAGCTAAGCTGGAATCAGTCTCTCTCATTAAGGCCACATGGCCACACTGTGTCTCTTAGTTCTTTCAATCTAAGCTGGAGTCAGTCTCTCTCATTAAGGCCACATGGCCACACTGTGTCTCTTAGTTCTTGCAAGCTAAGCTGGAGTCAGTCTCTCTCATTAAGGCTACATGGCCACACTGTCTCTTAGTTCTTGCAAGCTAAGCTGGAGTGAGTCTCTCATTAAGGCCACATGGCCACACTGTGTCTCTTAGTTCTTGCAAGCTAAGCTGGAGTCAGTCTCTCTCATTAAGGCCACATGGCCACACTGTGTCTCTTAGTTCTTGCAAGCTAAGCTGGAGTCAGTCTCTCTCATTAAGGCCACATGGCCACACTGTGTCTCTTAGTTCTTGCAAGCTAAGCTGGAATCAGTCTCTCATTAAGGCCACATGGCCACACTGTGTCTGTTAGTTCTTGCAAGGTAAGCTGGAGTCAGTCTCTCTCATTAAGGTCACATGGGCACACTGTGTCTCTTAGTTCTTGCAGGCTAAGCTGGAGTGAGTCTCTCTCATTAAGGCCACATGGCCACACTGTGTCTCTTAGTTTTTGCAAGCTAAGCTTGAGTCAGTCTCTCTCGTTAAGGCCACATGGCCACACAGTGTCTCTTAGTTCTTGCAAGCTAAGCTGGAATCAGTCTCTCTCATTAAGGCCACATGGCCACACTGTGTCTCTTAGTTCTTTCAATCTAAGCTGGAGTCAGTCTCTCTCATTAAGGCCACATGGCCACACTGTGTCTCTTAGTTCTTGCAAGCTAAGCTGGAATCAGTCTCTCTCATTAAGGCCACATGGCCACACTGTGTCTCTTAGTTCTTGCAAGCTAAGCTGGAGTCAGTCTCTCTCATTAAGGCCACATGGCCACACTGTGTCTCTTAGTTCTTGCAAGCTAAGCTGGAGTCAGTCTCTCTCATTAAGGCCACATGGCCACACTGTCTCTTAGTTCTTGCAAGCTAAGCTGGAGTGAGTCTCTCTCATTAAGGCCACATGGCCACACAGTGTCTCTTAGTTCTTGCTAGCTAAGCTGGAGTGAGTCTCTCATTAAGGCCACATGGCCACACTGTGTCTCTTAGTTCTTGCAAGCTAAGCTTGAGTCAGTCTCTCTCATTAAGGCCACATGGCCACACAGTGTCTCTTAGTTCTTGAAGGTAAGCTGGAGTCAGTCTCTCTCATTAAGGTCACATGGGCACACTGTCTCTTAGTTCTTGCAAGCTAAGCTGGAGTCAGTCTCTCTCATTAAGGCCACATGGCCACACTGTGTCTCTTAGTTCTTTCAAGCTAAGCTGGAGTGAGTCTCTCATTAAGGCCACATGGCCACACAGTGTCTCTTAGTTCTTGCTAGCTAAGCTGGAGTGAGTCTCTCATTAAGGCCACATGGCCACACTGTGTCTCTTAGTTCTTGCAAGCTAAGCTTGAGTCAGTCTCTCTCATTAAGGCCACATGGCCACACAGTGTCTCTTAGTTCTTGAAGGTAAGCTGGAGTCAGTCTCTCATTAAGGTCACATGGGCACACTGTCTCTTAGTTCTTGTAAGCTAAGCTGGAGTCAGTCTCTCTCATTAAGGCCACATGGCCACACTGTCTCTTAGTTCTTGCAAGCTAAGCTGGAGTGAGTCTCTCATTAAGGCCACATGGCCACACTGTGTCTCTTAGTTCTTGCAAGCTAAGCTGGAGTCAGTCTCTCTCATTAAGGCCACATGGCCACACTGTGTCTCTTAGTTCTTGCAAGCTAAGTTGGAGTCAGTCTCTCTCATTAAGGCCACATGGCCACACTGAGTCTCTTAGTTCTTGCAAGCTAAGCTGGAGTGAGTCTCTCTCATTAAGGCCACATGGCCACACAGTGTCTCTTAGTTCTTGCAAGCTAAGCTGGAGTGAGTCTCTCTCATTAAGGCCACATGGCCACACTGTGTCTCTTAGTTTTTGCAAGCTAAGCTTGAGTCAGTCTCTCTCATTAAGGCCACATGGCCACACAGTGTCTCTTAGTTCTTGCAAGCTAAGCTGGAATCAGTCTCTCTCATTAAGGCCACATGGCCACACTGTGTCTCTTAGTTCTTTCAATCTAAGCTGGAGTCAGTCTCTCTCATTAAGGCCACATGGCCACACTGTGTCTCTTAGTTCTTGCAAGGTAAGCTGGAGTCAGTCTCTCTCATTAAGGTCACATGGGCACACTGTGTCTCTTAGTTCTTGCAGGCTAAGCTGGAGTGAGTCTCTCTCATTAAGGCCACATGGCCACACTGTGTCTCTTAGTTCTTGCAAGCTAAGCTTGAGTCAGTCTCTCTCATTAAGGCCACATGGCCACACAGTGTCTCTTAGTTCTTGCAAGGTAAGCTGGAGTCAGTCTCTCTCATTAAGGTCACATGGGCACACTGTGTCTCTTAGTTCTTGCAAGCTAAGCTGGAGTCAGTCTCTCTCATTAAGGCCACGTGGCCACACTGTGTCTCTTAGTTCTTGCAAGTTAAGCTGGAATCAGTCTCTCTCATTAAGGCCACATGGCCACACTGTGTCTCTTAGTTCTTGCAAGCTAAGCTGGAGTCAGTCTCTCTCATTAAGGCCACATGGCCACACTGTGTCTCTTAGTTCTTGCAAGCTAAGCTGGAGTCAGTCTCTCTCATTAAGGCTACATGGCCACACTGTCTCTTAGTTCTTGCAAGCTAAGCTGGAGTGAGTCTCTCATTAAGGCCACATGGCCACACTGTGTCTCTTAGTTCTTGCAAGCTAAGCTGGAGTCAGTCTCTCTCATTAAGGCCACATGGCCACACTGTGTCTCTTAGTTCTTGCAAGCTAAGTTGGAGTCAGTCTCTCTCATTAAGGCCACATGGCCACACTGAGTCTCTTAGTTCTTGCAAGCTAAGCTGGAGTGAGTCTCTCTCATTAAGGCCACATGGCCACACAGTGTCTCTTAGTTCTTGCAAGCTAAGCTGGAGTGAGTCTCTCTCATTAAGGCCACATGGCCACACTGTGTCTCTTAGTTTTTGCAAGCTAAGCTTGAGTCAGTCTCTCTCATTAAGGCCACATGGCCACACAGTGTCTCTTAGTTCTTGCAAGCTAAGCTGGAATCAGTCTCTCTCATTAAGGCCACATGGCCACACTGTGTCTCTTAGTTCTTTCAATCTAAGCTGGAGTCAGTCTCTCTCATTAAGGCCACATGGCCACACTGTGTCTCTTAGTTCTTGCAAGGTAAGCTGGAGTCAGTCTCTCTCATTAAGGTCACATGGGCACACTGTGTCTCTTAGTTCTTGCAGGCTAAGCTGGAGTGAGTCTCTCTCATTAAGGCCACATGGCCACACTGTGTCTCTTAGTTCTTGCAAGCTAAGCTTGAGTCAGTCTCTCTCATTAAGGCCACATGGCCACACAGTGTCTCTTAGTTCTTGCAAGGTAAGCTGGAGTCAGTCTCTCTCATTAAGGTCACATGGGCACACTGTGTCTCTTAGTTCTTGCAAGCTAAGCTGGAGTCAGTCTCTCTCATTAAGGCCACGTGGCCACACTGTGTCTCTTAGTTCTTGCAAGTTAAGCTGGAATCAGTCTCTCTCATTAAGGCCACATGGCCACACTGTGTCTCTTAGTTCTTGCAAGCTAAGCTGGAGTCAGTCTCTCTCATTAAGGCCACATGGCCACACTGTGTCTCTTAGTTCTTGCAAGCTAAGCTGGAGTCAGTCTCTCTCATTAAGGCTACATGGCCACACTGTCTCTTAGTTCTTGCAAGCTAAGCTGGAGTGAGTCTCTCATTAAGGCCACATGGCCACACTGTGTCTCTTAGTTCTTGCAAGCTAAGCTGGAGTCAGTCTCTCTCATTAAGGCCACATGGCCACACTGTGTCTCTTAGTTCTTGCAAGCTAAGCTGGAATCAGTCTCTCATTAAGGCCACATGGCCACACTGTGTCTGTTAGTTCTTGCAAGGTAAGCTGGAGTCAGTCTCTCTCATTAAGGTCACATGGGCACACTGTGTCTCTTAGTTCTTGCAGGCTAAGCTGGAGTGAGTCTCTCTCATTAAGGCCACATGGCCACACTGTGTCTCTTAGTTCTTGCAAGCTAAGCTTGAGTCAGTCTCTCTCATTAAGGCCACATGGCCACACAGTGTCTCTTAGTTCTTGCAAGGTAAGCTGGAGTCAGTCTCTCTCATTAAGGTCACATGGGCACACTGTGTCTCTTAGTTCTTGCAGGCTAAGCTGGAGTGAGTCTCTCTCATTAAGGCCACATGGCCACACTGTGTCTCTTAGTTCTTGCAAGCTAAGCTTGAGTCAGTCTCTCTCATTAAGGCCACATGGCCACACAGTGTCTCTTAGTTCTTGCAAGGTAAGCTGGAGTCAGTCTCTCTCATTAAGGTCACATGGGCACACTGTGTCTCTTAGTTCTTGCAAGCTAAGCTGGAGTCAGTCTCTCTCATTAAGGCCACGTGGCCACACTGTGTCTCTTAGTTCTTGCAAGTTAAGCTGGAATCAGTCTCTCTCATTAAGGCCACATGGCCACACTGTGTCTCTTAGTTCTTGCAAGCTAAGCTGGAGTCAGTCTCTCTCATTAAGGCTACATGGCCACACTGTCTCTTAGTTCTTGCAAGCTAAGCTGGAGTGAGTCTCTCATTAAGGCCACATGGCCACACTGTGTCTCTTAGTTCTTGCAAGCTAAGCTGGAGTCAGTCTCTCTCATTAAGGCCACATGGCCACACTGTGTCTCTTAGTTCTTGCAAGCTAAGTTGGAGTCAGTCTCTCTCATTAAGGCCACATGGCCACACTGAGTCTCTTAGTTCTTGCAAGCTAAGCTGGAGTGAGTCTCTCTCATTAAGGCCACATGGCCACACAGTGTCTCTTAGTTCTTGCAAGCTAAGCTGGAGTGAGTCTCTCTCATTAAGGCCACATGGCCACACTGTGTCTCTTAGTTTTTGCAAGCTAAGCTTGAGTCAGTCTCTCTCATTAAGGCCACATGGCCACACAGTGTCTCTTAGTTCTTGCAAGCTAAGCTGGAATCAGTCTCTCTCATTAAGGCCACATGGCCACACTGTGTCTCTTAGTTCTTTCAATCTAAGCTGGAGTCAGTCTCTCTCATTAAGGCCACATGGCCACACTGTGTCTCTTAGTTCTTGCAAGCTAAGCTGGAGTCAGTCTCTCTCATTAAGGCTACATGGCCACACTGTCTCTTAGTTCTTGCAAGCTAAGCTGGAGTGAGTCTCTCATTAAGGCCACATGGCCACACTGTGTCTCTTAGTTCTTGCAAGCTAAGCTGGAGTCAGTCTCTCTCATTAAGGCCACATGGCCACACTGTGTCTCTTAGTTCTTGCAAGCTAAGCTGGAATCAGTCTCTCATTAAGGCCACATGGCCACACTGTGTCTGTTAGTTCTTGCAAGGTAAGCTGGAGTCAGTCTCTCTCATTAAGGTCACATGGGCACACTGTGTCTCTTAGTTCTTGCAGGCTAAGCTGGAGTGAGTCTCTCTCATTAAGGCCACATGGCCACACTGTGTCTCTTAGTTTTTGCAAGCTAAGCTTGAGTCAGTCTCTCTCATTAAGGCCACATGGCCACACAGTGTCTCTTAGTTCTTGCAAGCTAAGCTGGAATCAGTCTCTCTCATTAAGGCCACATGGCCACACTGTGTCTCTTAGTTCTTTCAATCTAAGCTGGAGTCAGTCTCTCTCATTAAGGCCACATGGCCACACTGTCTCTTAGTTCTTGCAAGCTAAGCTGGAGTGAGTCTCTCTCATTAAGGCCACATGGCCACACAGTGTCTCTTAGTTCTTGCTAGCTAAGCTGGAGTGAGTCTCTCATTAAGGCCACATGGCCACACTGTGTCTCTTAGTTCTTGCAAGCTAAGCTTGAGTCAGTCTCTCTCATTAAGGCCACATGGCCACACAGTGTCTCTTAGTTCTTGAAGGTAAGCTGGAGTCAGTCTCTCTCATTAAGGTCACATGGGCACACTGTCTCTTAGTTCTTGCAAGCTAAGCTGGAGTCAGTCTCTCTCATTAAGGCCACATGGCCACACTGTGTCTCTTAGTTCTTTCAAGCTAAGCTGGAGTGAGTCTCTCATTAAGGCCACATGGCCACACAGTGTCTCTTAGTTCTTGCTAGCTAAGCTGGAGTGAGTCTCTCATTAAGGCCACATGGCCACACTGTGTCTCTTAGTTCTTGCAAGCTAAGCTTGAGTCAGTCTCTCTCATTAAGGCCACATGGCCACACAGTGTCTCTTAGTTCTTGAAGGTAAGCTGGAGTCAGTCTCTCATTAAGGTCACATGGGCACACTGTCTCTTAGTTCTTGTAAGCTAAGCTGGAGTCAGTCTCTCTCATTAAGGCCACATGGCCACACTGTGTCTCTTAGTTCTTGCAAGCTAAGCTGGAGTGAGTCTCTCATTAAGGCCACATGGCCACACAGTGTCTCTTAGTTCTTGCAAGCTAAGCTGGAGTGAGTCTCTCTCATTAAGGCCACATGGCCACACTGTGTCTCTTAGTTCTTGCAAGCTAAGCTTGAGTCAGTCTCTCTCATTAAGGCCACATGGCCACACAGTGTCTCTTAGTTCTTGCAAGGTAAGCTGGAGTCAGTCTCTCATTAAGGTCACATGGGCACACTGTGTCTCTTAGTTCTTGCAAGCTAAGCTGGAGTGAGTCTCTCTCATTAAGGCCACATGGCCACACTGTGTCTCTTAGTTCTTGCAAGCTAAGCTTGAGTCAGTCTCTCTCATTAAGGCCACATGGCCACACAGTGTCTGTTAGTTCTTGCAAGGTAAGCTGGAGTCAGTCTCTCTCATTAAGGTCACATGGGCACACTGTGTCTCTTAGTTCTTGCAGGCTAAGCTGGAGTGAGTCTCTCTCATTAAGGCCACATGGCCACACTGTGTCTCTTAGTTCTTGCAAGCTAAGCTTGAGTCAGTCTCTCTCATTAAGGCCACATGGCCACACAGTGTCTCTTAGTTCTTGCAAGGTAAGCTGGAGTCAGTCTCATTAAGGTCACATGGGCACACTGTGTCTCTTAGTTCTTGCAAGCTAAGATGGAGTCAGTCTCTCTCATTAAGACCACGTGGCCACACTGTGTCTCTTAGTTCTTGCAAGTTAAGCTGGAATCAGTCTCTCTCATTAAGGCCACATGGCCATACTGTGTCTCTTAGTTCTTGCAAGCTAAGCTGGAGTCAGTCTCTCTCATTAAGGCCACATGGCCACACTGTGTCTCTTAGTTCTTGCAAGCTAAGCTGGAGTCAGTCTCTCTCATTAAGGCTACATGGCCACACTGTCTCTTAGTTCTTGCAAGCTAAGCTGGAGTGAGTCTCTCATTAAGGCCACATGGCCACACTGTGTCTCTTAGTTCTTGCAAGCTAAGCTTGAGTCAGTCTCTCTCATTAAGGCCACATGGCCACACAGTGTCTCTTAGTTCTTGAAGGTAAGCTGGAGTCAGTCTCTCTCATTAAGGTCACATGGTCACACTGTGTCTCTTAGTTCTTGCAAGCTAAGCTGGAGTCAGTCTCTCTCATTAAGGCCACATGGCCACACTGTGTCTCTTAGTTCTTGCAAGCTAAGCTGGAATCAGTCTCTCTCATTAAGGCCACATGGCCACACTGTGTCTCTTAGTTCTTGCAAGCTAAGCTGGAGTCAGTCTCTCTCATTAAGGCCACATGGCCACACTGTGTCTCTTAGTTCTTGCAAGCTAAGCTGGAGTCAGTCTCTCTCATTAAGGCTACATGGCCACACTGTCTCTTAGTTCTTGCAAGCTAAGCTGGAGGGAGTCTCTCATTAAGGCCACATGGCCACACTGTGTCTCTTAGTTCTTGCAAGCTAAGCTGGAGTGAGTCTCTCTCATTAAGGCCACATGGCCACACAGTGTATCTTAGTTCTTGCAAGTTAAGTTGGAGTCAGTCTCTCTCATTAAGGCCACATGGCCATACTGAGTCTCTTAATTCTTGCAAGCTAAGCTGGAGTGAGTCTTTCTCATTAAGGCCACATGGCCACACAGTGTCTCTTAGTTCTTGCAAGCTAAGCTGGAGTCAGTCTCTCTCATTAAGGCCACATGGCCACACAGTGTCTCTTAGTTCTTGCAAGCTAAGCTGGAGTTAGTCTCTCTCATTAAGGTCACATGGTCACACTGTGTCTCTTAGTTCTTGCAAGCTAAGCTGGAGTCAGTCTCTCTCATTAAGGCCACATGGCCACACTGTGTCTCTTAGTTCTTGCAAGCTAAGCTGGAGTCAGTCTCTCTCATTAAGGCCACATGGCCACACTGTGTCTCTTAGTTCTTGCAAGCTAAGCTGGAGTCAGTCTCTCTCATTAAGGCTACATGGCCACACTGTCTCTTAGTTCTTGCAAGCTAAGCTGGAGTGAGTCTCTCATTAAGGCCACATGGCCACACTGTGTCTCTTAGTTCTTGCAAGCTAAGCTTGAGTCAGTCTCTCTCATTAAGGCCACATGGCCACACAGTGTCTCTTAGTTCTTGAAGGTAAGCTGGAGTCAGTCTCTCTCATTAAGGTCACATGGTCACACTGTGTCTCTTAGTTCTTGCAAGCTAAGCTGGAGTCAGTCTCTCTCATTAAGGCCACATGGCCACACTGTGTCTCTTAGTTCTTGCAAGCTAAGCTGGAATCAGTCTCTCTCATTAAGGCCACATGGCCACACTGTGTCTCTTAGTTCTTGCAAGCTAAGCTGGAGTCAGTCTCTCTCATTAAGGCCACATGGCCACACTGTGTCTCTTAGTTCTTGCAAGCTAAGCTGGAGTCAGTCTCTCTCATTAAGGCTACATGGCCACACTGTCTCTTAGTTCTTGCAAGCTAAGCTGGAGGGAGTCTCTCATTAAGGCCACATGGCCACACTGTGTCTCTTAGTTCTTGCAAGCTAAGCTGGAGTGAGTCTCTCTCATTAAGGCCACATGGCCACACAGTGTATCTTAGTTCTTGCAAGTTAAGTTGGAGTCAGTCTCTCTCATTAAGGCCACATGGCCATACTGAGTCTCTTAATTCTTGCAAGCTAAGCTGGAGTGAGTCTTTCTCATTAAGGCCACATGGCCACACAGTGTCTCTTAGTTCTTGCAAGCTAAGCTGGAGTCAGTCTCTCTCATTAAGGCCACATGGCCACACAGTGTCTCTTAGTTCTTGCAAGCTAAGCTGGAGTTAGTCTCTCTCATTAAGGTCACATGGTCACACTGTGTCTCTTAGTTCTTGCAAGCTAAGCTGGAGTCAGTCTCTCTCATTAAGGCCACATGGCCACACTGTGTCTCTTAGTTCTTGCAAGCTAAGCTGGAGGGAGTCTCTCATTAAGGCCACATGGCCACACTGTGTCTCTTAGTTCTTGCAAGCTAAGCTGGAGTGAGTCTTTCTCATTAAGGCCACATGGCCACACAGTGTCTCTTAGTTCTTGCAAGCTAAGCTGGAGTCAGTCTCTCTCATTAAGGCCACATGGCCACACAGTGTCTCTTAGTTCTTGCAAGTTAAGTTGGAGTCAGTCTCTCTCATTAAGGCCACATGGCCATACTGAGTCTCTTAATTCTTGCAAGCTAAGCTGGAGTGAGTCTTTCTCATTAAGGCCACATGGCCACACAGTGTCTCTTAGTTCTTGCAAGCTAAGCTGGAGTCAGTCTCTCTCATTAAGGCCACATGGCCACACAGTGTCTCTTAGTTCTTGCAAGCTAAGCTGGAGTTAGTCTCTCTCATTAAGGTCACATGGTCACACTGTGTCTCTTAGTTCTTGCAAGCTAAGCTGGAGTCAGTCTCTCTCATTAAGGCCACATGGCCACACTGTGTCTCTTAGTTCTTGCAAGCTAAGCTGGAATCAGTCTCTCTCATTAAGGCCACATGGCCACACTGTGTCTCTTAGTTCTTGCAAGCTAAGCTGGAGGGAGTCTCTCATTAAGGCCACATGGCCACACTGTGTCTCTTAGTTCTTGCAAGCTAAGCTGGAGTGAGTCTTTCTCATTAAGGCCACATGGCCACACAGTGTCTCTTAGTTCTTGCAAGCTAAGCTGGAGTCAGTCTCTCTCATTAAGGCCACATGGCCACACAGTGTCTCTTAGTTCTTGCAAGCTAAGCTGGAGTCAGTCTCTCTCATTAAGGTCACATGGTCACACTGTGTCTCTTAGTTCTTGCAAGCTAAGCTGGAGTCAGTCTCTCTCATTAAGGCCACATGGCCACACTGTGTCTCTTAGTTCTTGCAAGCTAAGCTGGAGTCAGTCTTTCTCATTAAGGCCACATGGCCACACTGTCTCTTAGTTCTTGCAAGCTAAGCTGGAGTGAGTCTCTCTCATTAAGGCCACATGACCACACAGTGTCTCTTAGTTCTTGCTAGCTAAGCTGGAGTGAGTCTCTCATTAAGGCCACATGGCCACACTGTGTCTCTTAGTTCTTGCAAGCTAAGCTTGAGTCAGTCTCTCTCATTAAGGCCACATGGCCACACAGTGTCTCTTAGTTCTTGAAGGTAAGCTGGAGTCAGTCTCTCTCATTAAGGTCACATGGGCACACTGTCTCTTAGTTCTTGCAAGCTAAGCTGGAGTCAGTCTCTCTCATTAAGGCCACATGGCCACACTGTGTCTCTTAGTTCTTGCAAGCTAAGCTGGAGTGAGTCTCTCATTAAGGCCACATGGCCACACAGTGTCTCTTAGTTCTTGCTAGCTAAGCTGGAGTGAGTCTCTCATTAAGGCCACATGGCCACACTGTGTCTCTTAGTTCTTGCAAGCTAAGCTTGAGTCAGTCTCTCTCATTAAGGCCACATGGCCACACAGTGTCTCTTAGTTCTTGAAGGTAAGCTGGAGTCAGTCTCTCTCATTAAGGTCACATGGGCACACTGTCTCTTAGTTCTTGTAAGCTAAGCTGGAGTCAGTCTCTCTCATTAAGGCCACATGGCCACACTGTGTCTCTTAGTTCTTGCAAGCTAAGCTGGAGTGAGTCTCTCATTAAGGCCACATGGCCACACAGTGTCTCTTAGTTCTTGCAAGCTAAGCTGGAGTGAGTCTCTCTCATTAAGGCCACATGGCCACACTGTGTCTCTTAGTTCTTGCAAGCTAAGCTTGAGTCAGTCTCTCTCATTAAGGCCACATGGCCACACAGTGTCTCTTAGTTCTTGCAAGGTAAGCTGAAGTCAGTCTCTCATTAAGGTCACATGGGCACACTGTGTCTCTTAGTTCTTGCAAGCTAAGCTGGAGTGAGTCTCTCTCATTAAGGCCACATGGCCACACTGTGTCTCTTAGTTCTTGCAAGCTAAGCTTGAGTCAGTCTCTCTCATTAAGGCCACATGGCCACACAGTGTCTGTTAGTTCTTGCAAGGTAAGCTGGAGTCAGTCTCTCTCATTAAGGTCACATGGGCACACTGTGTCTCTTAGTTCTTGCAGGCTAAGCTGGAGTGAGTCTCTCTCATTAAGGCCACATGGCCACACTGTGTCTCTTAGTTCTTGCAAGCTAAGCTTGAGTCAGTCTCTCTCATTAAGGCCACATGGCCACACAGTGTCTCTTAGTTCTTGCAAGGTAAGCTGGAGTCAGTCTCTCTCATTAAGGTCACATGGGCACACTGTGTCTCTTAGTTCTTGCAAGCTAAGCTGGAGTCAGTCTCTCTCATTAAGGCCACGTGGCCACACTGTGTCTCTTAGTTCTTGCAAGTTAAGCTGGAATCAGTCTCTCTCATTAAGGCCACATGGCCACACTGTGTCTCTTAGTTCTTGCAAGCTAAGCTGGAGTCAGTCTCTCTCATTAAGGCCACATGGCCACACTGTGTCTCTTAGTTCTTGCAAGCTAAGCTGGAGTCAGTCTCTCTCATTAAGGCTACATGGCCACACTGTCTCTTAGTTCTTGCAAGCTAAGCTGGAGTGAGTCTCTCATTAAGGCCACATGGCCACACTGTGTCTCTTAGTTCTTGCAAGCTAAGCTGGAGTCAGTCTCTCTCATTAAGGCCACATGGCCACACTGTGTCTCTTAGTTCTTGCAAGCTAAGTTGGAGTCAGTCTCTCTCATTAAGGCCACATGGCCACACTGAGTCTCTTAGTTCTTGCAAGCTAAGCTGGAGTGAGTCTCTCTCATTAAGGCCACATGGCCACACAGTGTCTCTTAGTTCTTGCAAGCTAAGCTGGAGTGAGTCTCTCTCATTAAGGCCACATGGCCACACTGTGTCTCTTAGTTCTTGCAAGTTAAGCTGGAATCAGTCTCTCTCATTAAGGCCACATGGCCACACTGTGTCTCTTAGTTCTTGCAAGCTAAGCTGGAGTCAGTCTCTCTCATTAAGGCCACATGGCCACACTGTGTCTCTTAGTTCTTGCAAGCTAAGCTGGAGTCAGTCTCTCTCATTAAGGCTACATGGCCACACTGTCTCTTAGTTCTTGCAAGCTAAGCTGGAGTGAGTCTCTCATTAAGGCCACATGGCCACACTGTGTCTCTTAGTTCTTGCAAGCTAAGCTTGAGTCAGTCTCTCTCATTAAGGCCACATGGCCACACAGTGTCTCTTAGTTCTTGAAGGTAAGCTGGAGTCAGTCTCTCTCATTAAGGTCACATGGTCACACTGTGTCTCTTAGTTCTTGCAAGCTAAGCTGGAGTCAGTCTCTCTCATTAAGGCCACATGGCCACACTGTGTCTCTTAGTTCTTGCAAGCTAAGCTGGAATCAGTCTCTCTCATTAAGGCCACATGGCCACACTGTGTCTCTTAGTTCTTGCAAGCTAAGCTGGAGTCAGTCTCTCTCATTAAGGCTACATGGCCACACTGTCTCTTAGTTCTTGCAAGCTAAGCTGGAGGGAGTCTCTCATTAAGGCCACATGGCCACACTGTGTCTCTTAGTTCTTGCAAGCTAAGCTGGAGTGAGTCTCTCTCATTAAGGCCACATGGCCACACAGTGTATCTTAGTTCTTGCAAGTTAAGTTGGAGTCAGTCTCTCTCATTAAGGCCACATGGCCATACTGAGTCTCTTAATTCTTGCAAGCTAAGCTGGAGTGAGTCTTTCTCATTAAGGCCACATGGCCACACAGTGTCTCTTAGTTCTTGCAAGCTAAGCTGGAGTGAGTCTCTCTCATTAAGGCCACATGGGCACACTGTCTCTTAGTTCTTGCTAGCTAAGCTGGAGTGAGTCTCTCATTAAGGCCACATGGCCACACTGTGTCTCTTAGTTCTTGCAAGCTAAGCTGGAGTGAGTCTCTCATTAAGGCCACATGGCCACACTGTGTCTCTTAGTTCTTGCAAGCTAAGCTGGAATCAGTCTCTCTCATTAAGGCCACATGGCCACACTGTGTCTCTTAGTTCTTGCAAGCTAAGCTGGAGGGAGTCTCTCATTAAGGCCACATGGCCACACTGTGTCTCTTAGTTCTTGCAAGCTAAGCTGGAGTGAGTCTTTCTCATTAAGGCCACATGGCCACACAGTGTCTCTTAGTTCTTGCAAGCTAAGCTGGAGTCAGTCTCTCTCATTAAGGCCACATGGCCACACAGTGTCTCTTAGTTCTTGCAAGCTAAGCTGGAGTCAGTCTCTCTCATTAAGGTCACATGGTCACACTGTATCTCTTAGTTCTTGCAAGCTAAGCTGGAGTCAGTCTCTCTCATTAAGGCCACATGGCCACACTGTGTCTCTTAGTTCTTGCAAGCTAAGCTGGAATCAGTCTCTCTCATTAAGGCCACATGGCCACACTGTGTCTCTTAGTTCTTGCAAGCTAAGCTGGAGTCAGTCTCTCTCATTAAGGCCACATGGCCACACTGTGTCTCTTAGTTCTTGCAAGCTAAGCTGGAGCCAGTCTCTCTCATTAAGGCCACATGGCCACACTGTCTCTTAGTTCTTGCAAGCTAAGCTGGAGTGAGTCTCTCTCATTAAGGCCACATGGGCACACTGTCTCTTAGTTCTTGCTAGCTAAGCTGGAGTGAGTCTCTCATTAAGGCCACATGGCCACACTGTGTCTCTTAGTTCTTGCAAGCTAAGCTGGAGTGAGTCTCTCATTAAGGCCACATGGCCACACTGTGTCTCTTAGTTCTTGCAAGCTAAGCTGGAGTGAGTCTCTCATTAAGGCCACATGGCCACACAGTGTCTCTTAGTTCTTGCTAGCTAAGCTGGAGTGAGTCTCTCATTAAGGCCACATGGCCACACTGTGTCTCTTAGTTCTTGCAAGCTAAGCTTGAGTCAGTCTCTCTCATTAAGGCCACATGGCCACACAGTGTCTCTTAGTTCTTGAAGGTAAGCTGGAGTCAGTCTCTCTCATTAAGGTCACATGGGCACACTGTCTCTTAGTTCTTGTAAGCTAAGCTGGAGTCAGTCTCTCTCATTAAGGCCACATGGCCACACTGTGTCTCTTAGTTCTTGCAAGCTAAGCTGGAGTGAGTCTCTCATTAAGGCCACATGGCCACACAGTGTCTCTTAGTTCTTGCAAGCTAAGCTGGAGTGAGTCTCTCTCATTAAGGCCACATGGCCACACTGTGTCTCTTAGTTCTTGCAAGCTAAGCTTGAGTCAGTCTCTCTCATTAAGGCCACATGGCCACACAGTGTCTCTTAGTTCTTGCAAGGTAAGCTGGAGTCAGTCTCTCTCATTAAGGTCACATGGGCACACTGTGTCTCTTAGTTCTTGCAGGCTAAGCTGGAGTGAGTCTCTCTCATTAAGGCCACATGGCCACACTGTGTCTCTTAGTTCTTGCAAGCTAAGCTTGAGTCAGTCTCTCTCATTAAGGCCACATGGCCACACAGTGTCTCTTAGTTCTTGCAAGGTAAGCTGGAGTCAGTCTCTCTCATTAAGGTCACATGGGCACACTGTGTCTCTTAGTTCTTGCAAGCTAAGCTGGAGTCAGTCTCTCTCATTAAGGCCACGTGGCCACACTGTGTCTCTTAGTTCTTGCAAGTTAAGCTGGAATCAGTCTCTCTCATTAAGGCCACATGGCCACACTGTGTCTCTTAGTTCTTGCAAGCTAAGCTGGAGTCAGTCTCTCTCATTAAGGCCACATGGCCACACTGTGTCTCTTAGTTCTTGCAAGCTAAGCTGGAGTCAGTCTCTCTCATTAAGGCTACATGGCCACACTGTCTCTTAGTTCTTGCAAGCTAAGCTGGAGTGAGTCTCTCATTAAGGCCACATGGCCACACTGTGTCTCTTAGTTCTTGCAAGCTAAGCTGGAGTCAGTCTCTCTCATTAAGGCCACATGGCCACACTGTGTCTCTTAGTTCTTGCAAGCTAAGTTGGAGTCAGTCTCTCTCATTAAGGCCACATGGCCACACTGAGTCTCTTAGTTCTTGCAAGCTAAGCTGGAGTGAGTCTCTCTCATTAAGGCCACATGGCCACACAGTGTCTCTTAGTTCTTGCAAGCTAAGCTGGAGTGAGTCTCTGTCATTAAGGCCACATGGCCACACTGTGTCTCTTAGTTTTTGCAAGCTAAGCTTGAGTCAGTCTCTCTCATTAAGGCCACATGGCCACACAGTGTCTCTTAGTTCTTGCAAGCTAAGCTGGAGTCAGTCTCTCTCATTAAGGTCACATGGTCACACTGTGTCTCTTAGTTCTTGCAAGCTAAGCTGGAGTCAGTCTCTCTCATTAAGGCCACATGGCCACACTGTGTCTCTTAGTTCTTGCAAGCTAAGCTGGAATCAGTCTCTCTCATTAAGGCCACATGGCCACACTGTGTCTCTTAGTTCTTGCAAGCTAAGCTGGAGTCAGTCTCTCTCATTAAGGCCACATGGCCACACTGTGTCTCTTAGTTCTTGCAAGCTAAGCTGGAGTCAGTCTCTCTCATTAAGGCTACATGGCCACACTGTCTCTTAGTTCTTGCAAGCTAAGCTGGAGGGAGTCTCTCATTAAGGCCACATGGCCACACTGTGTCTCTTAGTTCTTGCAAGCTAAGCTGGAGTGAGTCTCTCTCATTAAGGCCACATGGCCACACAGTGTATCTTAGTTCTTGCAAGTTAAGTTGGAGTCAGTTTCTCTCATTAAGGCCACATGGCCATACTGAGTCTCTTAATTCTTGCAAGCTAAGCTGGAGTGAGTCTTTCTCATTAAGGCCACATGGCCACACAGTGTCTCTTAGTTCTTGCAAGCTAAGCTGGAGTGAGTCTCTCTCATTAAGGCCACGTGGCCACACTGTGTCTCTTAGTTCTTGCAAGTTAAGCTGGAATCAGTCTCTCTCATTAAGGCCACATGGCCACACTGTGTCTCTTAGTTCTTGCAAGCTAAGCTGGAGTCAGTCTCTCTCATTAAGGCCACATGGCCACACTGTGTCTCTTAGTTCTTGCAAGCTAAGCTGGAGTCAGTCTCTCTCATTAAGGCTACATGGCCACACTGTCTCTTAGTTCTTGCAAGCTAAGCTGGAGTGAGTCTCTCATTAAGGCCACATGGCCACACTGTGTCTCTTAGTTCTTGCAAGCTAAGCTGGAGTCAGTCTCTCTCATTAAGGCCACATGGCCACACTGTGTCTCTTAGTTCTTGCAAGCTAAGTTGGAGTCAGTCTCTCTCATTAAGGCCACATGGCCACACTGAGTCTCTTAGTTCTTGCAAGCTAAGCTGGAGTGAGTCTCTCTCATTAAGGCCACATGGCCACACAGTGTCTCTTAGTTCTTGCAAGCTAAGCTGGAGTGAGTCTCTGTCATTAAGGCCACATGGCCACACTGTGTCTCTTAGTTTTTGCAAGCTAAGCTTGAGTCAGTCTCTCTCATTAAGGTCACATGGTCACACTGTGTCTCTTAGTTCTTGCAAGCTAAGCTGGAGTCAGTCTCTCTCATTAAGGTCACATGGTCACACAGTGTCTCTTAGTTCTTGCAAGCTAAGCTGGAGTCAGTCTCTCTCATTAAGGCTACATGGCCACACTGTCTCTTAGTTCTTGCAAGCTAAGCTGGAGGGAGTCTCTCATTAAGGCCACATGGCCACACTGTGTCTCTTAGTTCTTGCAAGCTAAGCTGGAGTGAGTCTCTCTCATTAAGGCCACATGGCCACACAGTGTATCTTAGTTCTTGCAAGTTAAGTTGGAGTCAGTTTCTCTCATTAAGGCCACATGGCCATACTGAGTCTCTTAATTCTTGCAAGCTAAGCTGGAGTGAGTCTTTCTCATTAAGGCCACATGGCCACACAGTGTCTCTTAGTTCTTGCAAGCTAAGCTGGAGTGAGTCTCTCTCATTAAGGCCACGTGGCCACACTGTGTCTCTTAGTTCTTGCAAGTTAAGCTGGAATCAGTCTCTCTCATTAAGGCCACATGGCCACACTGTGTCTCTTAGTTCTTGCAAGCTAAGCTGGAGTCAGTCTCTCTCATTAAGGCCACATGGCCACACTGTGTCTCTTAGTTCTTGCAAGCTAAGCTGGAGTCAGTCTCTCTCATTAAGGCTACATGGCCACACTGTCTCTTAGTTCTTGCAAGCTAAGCTGGAGTGAGTCTCTCATTAAGGCCACATGGCCACACTGTGTCTCTTAGTTCTTGCAAGCTAAGCTGGAGTCAGTCTCTCTCATTAAGGCCACATGGCCACACTGTGTCTCTTAGTTCTTGCAAGCTAAGTTGGAGTCAGTCTCTCTCATTAAGGCCACATGGCCACACTGAGTCTCTTAGTTCTTGCAAGCTAAGCTGGAGTGAGTCTCTCTCATTAAGGCCACATGGCCACACAGTGTCTCTTAGTTCTTGCAAGCTAAGCTGGAGTGAGTCTCTGTCATTAAGGCCACATGGCCACACTGTGTCTCTTAGTTTTTGCAAGCTAAGCTTGAGTCAGTCTCTCTCATTAAGGCCACATGGCCACACAGTGTCTCTTAGTTCTTGCAAGCTAAGCTGGAGTCAGTCTCTCTCATTAAGGTCACATGGTCACACTGTGTCTCTTAGTTCTTGCAAGCTAAGCTGGAGTCAGTCTCTCTCATTAAGGCCACATGGCCACACTGTGTCTCTTAGTTCTTGCAAGCTAAGCTGGAATCAGTCTCTCTCATTAAGGCCACATGGCCACACTGTGTCTCTTAGTTCTTGCAAGCTAAGCTGGAGTCAGTCTCTCTCATTAAGGCCACATGGCCACACTGTGTCTCTTAGTTCTTGCAAGCTAAGCTGGAGTCAGTCTCTCTCATTAAGGCTACATGGCCACACTGTCTCTTAGTTCTTGCAAGCTAAGCTGGAGGGAGTCTCTCATTAAGGCCACATGGCCACACTGTGTCTCTTAGTTCTTGCAAGCTAAGCTGGAGTGAGTCTCTCTCATTAAGGCCACATGGCCACACAGTGTATCTTAGTTCTTGCAAGTTAAGTTGGAGTCAGTTTCTCTCATTAAGGCCACATGGCCATACTGAGTCTCTTAATTCTTGCAAGCTAAGCTGGAGTGAGTCTTTCTCATTAAGGCCACATGGCCACACAGTGTCTCTTAGTTCTTGCAAGCTAAGCTGGAGTGAGTCTCTCTCATTAAGGCCACATGGCCACACTGTGTCTCTTAGTTCTTGCAAGCTAAGCTTGAGTCAGTCTCTCTCATTAAGGCCACATGGCCACACAGTGTCTCTTAGTTCTTGCAAGCTAAGCTGGAGTCAGTCTCTCTCATTAAGGTCACATGGTCACACTGTGTCTCTTAGTTCTTGCAAGCTAAGCTGGAGTCAGTCTCTCTCATTAAGGCCACATGGCCACACTGTGTCTCTTAGTTCTTGCAAGCTAAGCTGGAATCAGTCTCTCTCATTAAGGCCACATGGCCACACTGTGTCTCTTAGTTCTTGCAAGCTAAGCTGGAGTCAGTCTCTCTCATTAAGGCCACATGGCCACACTGTGTCTCTTAGTTCTTGCAAGCTAAGCTGGAGGGAGTCCCTCATTAAGGCCACATGGCCACACTGTGTCTCTTAGTTCTTGCAAGCTAAGCTGGAGTGAGTCTCTCTCATTAAGGCCACATGGCCACACAGTGTATCTTAGTTCTTGCAAGTTAAGTTGGAGTCAGTTTCTCTCATTAAGGCCACATGGCCATACTGAGTCTCTTAATTCTTGCAAGCTAAGCTGGAGTGAGTCTTTCTCATTAAGGCCACATGGCCACACAGTGTCTCTTAGTTCTTGCAAGCTAAGCTGGAGTGAGTCTCTCTCATTAAGGCCACATGGCCACACTGTGTCTCTTAGTTCTTGCAAGCTAAGCTTGAGTCAGTCTCTCTCATTAAGGCCACATGGCCACACAGTGTCTCTTAGTTCTTGCAAGCTAAGCTGGAGTCAGTCTCTCTCATTAAGGTCACATGGTCACACTGTGTCTCTTAGTTCTTGCAAGCTAAGCTGGAGTCAGTCTCTCTCATTAATGCCACATGGCCACACTGTGTCTCTTAGTTCTTGCAAGCTAAGCTGGAATCAGTCTCTCTCATTAAGGCCACATGGCCACACTGTGTCTCTTAGTTCTTGCAAGCTAAGCTGGAGTCAGTCTCTCTCATTAAGGCCACATGGCCACACTGTGTCTCTTAGTTCTTGCAAGCTAAGCTGGAGTCAGTCTCTCTCATTAAGGCCACATGGCCACACTGTCTCTTAGTTCTTGCTAGCTAAGCTGGAGTGAGTCTCTCATTAAGGCCACATGGCCACACTGTGTCTCTTAGTTCTTGCAAGCTAAGCTTGAGTCAGTCTCTCTCATTAAGGCCACATGGCCACACTGTGTCTCTTAGTTCTTGCAAGCTAAGCTGGAGTGAGTCTCTCATTAAGGCCACATGGCCACACAGTGTCTCTTAGTTCTTGCTAGCTAAGCTGGAGTGAGTCTCTCATTAAGGCCACATGGCCACACTGTGTCTCTTAGTTCTTGCAAGCTAAGCTTGAGTCAGTCTCTCTCATTAAGGCCACATGGCCACACAGTGTCTCTTAGTTCTTGAAGGTAAGCTGGAGTCAGTCTCTCTCATTAAGGTCACATGGGCACACTGTCTCTTAGTTCTTGTAAGCTAAGCTGGAGTCAGTCTCTCTCATTAAGGCCACATGGCCACACTGTGTCTCTTAGTTCTTACAAGCTAAGCTGGAGTGAGTCTCTCATTAAGGCCACATGGCCACACAGTGTCTCTTAGTTCTTGCAAGCTAAGCTGGAGTGAGTCTCTCTCATTAAGGCCACATGGCCACACTGTGTCTCTTACTTCTTGCAAGCTAAGCTTGAGTCAGTCTCTCTCATTAAGGCCACATGGCCACACAGTGTCTCTTAGTTCTTGCAAGGTAAGCTGGAGTCAGTCTCTCATTAAGGTCACATGGGCACACTGTCTCTTAGTTCTTGCTAGCTAAGCTGGAGTGAGTCTCTCATTAAGGCCACATGGCCACACTGTGTCTCTTAGTTCTTGCAAGCTAAGCTGGAGTGAGTCTCTCATTAAGGCCACATGGCCACACTGTGTCTCTTAGTTCTTGCAAGCTAAGCTGGAGTGAGTCTCTCATTAAGGCCACATGGCCACACAGTGTCTCTTAGTTCTTACTAGCTAAGCTGGAGTGAGTCTCTCATTAAGGCCACATGGCCACACTGTGTCTCTTAGTTCTTGCAAGCTAAGCTTGAGTCAGTCTCTCTCATTAAGGCCACATGGCCACACAGTGTCTCTTAGTTCTTGAAGGTAAGCTGGAGTCAGTCTCTCTCATTAAGGTCACATGGGCACACTGTCTCTTAGTTCTTGTAAGCTAAGCTGGAGTCAGTCTCTCTCATTAAGGCCACATGGCCACACTGTGTCTCTTAGTTCTTGCAAGCTAAGCTGGAGTGAGTCTCTCATTAAGGCCACATGGCCACACAGTGTCTCTTAGTTCTTGCAAGCTAAGCTGGAGTGAGTCTCTCTCATTAAGGCCACATGGCCACACTGTGTCTCTTAGTTCTTGCAAGCTAAGCTTGAGTCAGTCTCTCTCATTAAGGCCACATGGCCACACAGTGTCTCTTAGTTCTTGCAAGGTAAGCTGGAGTCAGTCTCTCTCATTAAGGTCACATGGGCACACTGTGTCTCTTAGTTCTTGCAGGCTAAGCTGGAGTGAGTCTCTCTCATTAAGGCCACATGGCCACACTGTGTCTCTTAGTTCTTGCAAGCTAAGCTTGAGTCAGTCTCTCTCATTAAGGCCACATGGCCACACAGTGTCTCTTAGTTCTTGCAAGGTAAGCTGGAGTCAGTCTCTCTCATTAAGGTCACATGGGCACACTGTGTCTCTTAGTTCTTGCAAGCTAAGCTGGAGTCAGTCTCTCTCATTAAGGCCACGTGGCCACACTGTGTCTCTTAGTTCTTGCAAGTTAAGCTGGAATCAGTCTCTCTCATTAAGGCCACATGGCCACACTGTGTCTCTTAGTTCTTGCAAGCTAAGCTGGAGTCAGTCTCTCTCATTAAGGCCACATGGCCACACTGTGTCTCTTAGTTCTTGCAAGCTAAGCTGGAGTCAGTCTCTCTCATTAAGGCTACATGGCCACACTGTCTCTTAGTTCTTGCAAGCTAAGCTGGAGTGAGTCTCTCATTAAGGCCACATGGCCACACTGTGTCTCTTAGTTCTTGCAAGCTAAGCTGGAGTCAGTCTCTCTCATTAAGGCCACATGGCCACACTGTGTCTCTTAGTTCTTGCAAGCTAAGTTGGAGTCAGTCTCTCTCATTAAGGCCACATGGCCACACTGAGTCTCTTAGTTCTTGCAAGCTAAGCTGGAGTGAGTCTCTCTCATTAAGGCCACATGGCCACACAGTGTCTCTTAGTTCTTGCAAGCTAAGCTGGAGTGAGTCTCTGTCATTAAGGCCACATGGCCACACTGTGTCTCTTAGTTTTTGCAAGCTAAGCTTGAGTCAGTCTCTCTCATTAAGGCCACATGGCCACACAGTGTCTCTTAGTTCTTGCAAGCTAAGCTGGAGTCAGTCTCTCTCATTAAGGTCACATGGTCACACTGTGTCTCTTAGTTCTTGCAAGCTAAGCTGGAGTCAGTCTCTCTCATTAAGGCCACATGGCCACACTGTGTCTCTTAGTTCTTGCAAGCTAAGCTGGAATCAGTCTCTCTCATTAAGGCCACATGGCCACACTGTGTCTCTTAGTTCTTGCAAGCTAAGCTGGAGTCAGTCTCTCTCATTAAGGCCACATGGCCACACTGTGTCTCTTAGTTCTTGCAAGCTAAGCTGGAGTCAGTCTCTCTCATTAAGGCTACATGGCCACACTGTCTCTTAGTTCTTGCAAGCTAAGCTGGAGGGAGTCTCTCATTAAGGCCACATGGCCACACTGTGTCTCTTAGTTCTTGCAAGCTAAGCTGGAGTGAGTCTCTCTCATTAAGGCCACATGGCCACACAGTGTATCTTAGTTCTTGCAAGTTAAGTTGGAGTCAGTTTCTCTCATTAAGGCCACATGGCCATACTGAGTCTCTTAATTCTTGCAAGCTAAGCTGGAGTGAGTCTTTCTCATTAAGGCCACATGGCCACACAGTGTCTCTTAGTTCTTGCAAGCTAAGCTGGAGTGAGTCTCTCTCATTAAGGCCACATGGCCACACTGTGTCTCTTAGTTCTTGCAAGCTAAGCTTGAGTCAGTCTCTCTCATTAAGGCCACATGGCCACACAGTGTCTCTTAGTTCTTGCAAGCTAAGCTGGAGTCAGTCTCTCTCATTAAGGTCACATGGTCACACTGTGTCTCTTAGTTCTTGCAAGCTAAGCTGGAGTCAGTCTCTCTCATTAAGGCCACATGGCCACACTGTGTCTCTTAGTTCTTGCAAGCTAAGCTGGAATCAGTCTCTCTCATTAAGGCCACATGGCCACACTGTGTCTCTTAGTTCTTGCAAGCTAAGCTGGAGTCAGTCTCTCTCATTAAGGCCACATGGCCACACTGTGTCTCTTAGTTCTTGCAAGCTAAGCTGGAGGGAGTCCCTCATTAAGGCCACATGGCCACACTGTGTCTCTTAGTTCTTGCAAGCTAAGCTGGAGTGAGTCTCTCTCATTAAGGCCACATGGCCACACAGTGTATCTTAGTTCTTGCAAGTTAAGTTGGAGTCAGTTTCTCTCATTAAGGCCACATGGCCATACTGAGTCTCTTAATTCTTGCAAGCTAAGCTGGAGTGAGTCTTTCTCATTAAGGCCACATGGCCACACAGTGTCTCTTAGTTCTTGCAAGCTAAGCTGGAGTGAGTCTCTCTCATTAAGGCCACATGGCCACACTGTGTCTCTTAGTTCTTGCAAGCTAAGCTTGAGTCAGTCTCTCTCATTAAGGCCACATGGCCACACAGTGTCTCTTAGTTCTTGCAAGCTAAGCTGGAGTCAGTCTCTCTCATTAAGGTCACATGGTCACACTGTGTCTCTTAGTTCTTGCAAGCTAAGCTGGAGTCAGTCTCTCTCATTAATGCCACATGGCCACACTGTGTCTCTTAGTTCTTGCAAGCTAAGCTGGAATCAGTCTCTCTCATTAAGGCCACATGGCCACACTGTGTCTCTTAGTTCTTGCAAGCTAAGCTGGAGTCAGTCTCTCTCATTAAGGCCACATGGCCACACTGTGTCTCTTAGTTCTTGCAAGCTAAGCTGGAGTCAGTCTCTCTCATTAAGGCCACATGGCCACACTGTCTCTTAGTTCTTGCTAGCTAAGCTGGAGTGAGTCTCTCATTAAGGCCACATGGCCACACTGTGTCTCTTAGTTCTTGCAAGCTAAGCTTGAGTCAGTCTCTCTCATTAAGGCCACATGGCCACACTGTGTCTCTTAGTTCTTGCAAGCTAAGCTGGAGTGAGTCTCTCATTAAGGCCACATGGCCACACAGTGTCTCTTAGTTCTTGCTAGCTAAGCTGGAGTGAGTCTCTCATTAAGGCCACATGGCCACACTGTGTCTCTTAGTTCTTGCAAGCTAAGCTTGAGTCAGTCTCTCTCATTAAGGCCACATGGCCACACAGTGTCTCTTAGTTCTTGAAGGTAAGCTGGAGTCAGTCTCTCTCATTAAGGTCACATGGGCACACTGTCTCTTAGTTCTTGTAAGCTAAGCTGGAGTCAGTCTCTCTCATTAAGGCCACATGGCCACACTGTGTCTCTTAGTTCTTACAAGCTAAGCTGGAGTGAGTCTCTCATTAAGGCCACATGGCCACACAGTGTCTCTTAGTTCTTGCAAGCTAAGCTGGAGTGAGTCTCTCTCATTAAGGCCACATGGCCACACTGTGTCTCTTAGTTCTTGCAAGCTAAGCTTGAGTCAGTCTCTCTCATTAAGGCCACATGGCCACACAGTGTCTCTTAGTTCTTGCAAGGTAAGCTGGAGTCAGTCTCTCATTAAGGTCACATGGGCACACTGTGTCTCTTAGTTCTTGCAAGCTAAGCTGGAGTGAGTCTCTCTCATTAAGGCCACATGGCCACACTGTGTCTCTTAGTTCTTGCAAGCTAAGCTTGAGTCAGTCTCTCTCATTAAGGCCACATGGCCACACAGTGTCTGTTAGTTCTTGCAAGGTAAGCTGGAGTCAGTCTCTCTCATTAAGGTCACATGGGCACACTGTGTCTCTTAGTTCTTGCAGGCTAAGCTGGAGTGAGTCTCTCTCATTAAGGCCACGTGGCCACACTGTGTCTCTTAGTTCTTGCAAGTTAAGCTGGAATCAGTCTCTCTCATTAAGGCCACATGGCCACACTGTGTCTCTTAGTTCTTGCAAGCTAAGCTGGAGTCAGTCTCTCTCATTAAGGCCACATGGCCACACTGTGTCTCTTAGTTCTTGCAAGCTAAGCTGGAGTCAGTCTCTCTCATTAAGGCTACATGGCCACACTGTCTCTTAGTTCTTGCAAGCTAAGCTGGAGTGAGTCTCTCATTAAGGCCACATGGCCACACTGTGTCTCTTAGTTCTTGCAAGCTAAGCTGGAGTCAGTCTCTCTCATTAAGGCCACATGGCCACACTGTGTCTCTTAGTTCTTGCAAGCTAAGTTGGAGTCAGTCTCTCTCATTAAGGCCACATGGCCACACTGAGTCTCTTAGTTCTTGCAAGCTAAGCTGGAGTCAGTCTCTCTCATTAAGGCCACATGGCCACACTGTGTCTCTTAGTTCTTGCAAGCTAAGCTGGAGTCAGTCTCTCTCATTAAGGCTACATGGCCACACTGTCTCTTAGTTCTTGCAAGCTAAGCTGGAGTGAGTCTCTCATTAAGGCCACATGGCCACACTGTGTCTCTTAGTTCTTGCAAGCTAAGCTGGAGTCAGTCTCTCTCATTAAGGCCACATGGCCACACTGTGTCTCTTAGTTCTTGCAAGCTAAGTTGGAGTCAGTCTCTCTCATTAAGGCCACATGGCCACACTGAGTCTCTTAGTTCTTGCAAGCTAAGCTGGAGTGAGTCTCTCTCATTAAGTCCACATGGCCACACTGTGTCTCTTAGTTCTTGCAAGCTAAGCTTGAGTCAGTCTCTCTCATTAAGGCCACATGGCCACACAGTGTCTCTTAGTTCTTGCAAGCTAAGCTGGAGTCAGTCTCTCTCATTAAGGTCACATGGTCACACTGTGTCTCTTAGTTCTTGCAAGCTAAGCTGGAGTCAGTCTCTCTCATTAAGGCCACATGGCCACACTGTGTCTCTTAGTTCTTGCAAGCTAAGCTGGAATCAGTCTCTCTCATTAAGGCCACATGGCCACACTGTGTCTCTTAGTTCTTGCAAGCTAAGCTGGAGTCAGTCTCTCTCATTAAGGCCACATGGCCACACTGTGTCTCTTAGTTCTTGCAAGCTAAGCTGGAGTCAGTCTCTCTCATTAAGGCTACATGGCCACACTGTCTCTTAGTTCTTGCAAGCTAAGCTGGAGGGAGTCTCTCATTAAGGCCACATGGCCACACTGTGTCTCTTAGTTCTTGCAAGCTAAGCTGGAGTGAGTCTCTCTCATTAAGGCCACATGGCCACACAGTGTATCTTAGTTCTTGCAAGTTAAGTTGGAGTCAGTCTCTCTCATTAAGGCCACATGGCCATACTGAGTCTCTTAATTCTTGCAAGCTAAGCTGGAGTGAGTCTCTCTCATTAAGGCCACATGGCCACACTGTGTCTCTTAGTTCTTGCAAGCTAAGCTTGAGTCAGTCTCTCTCATTAAGGCCACATGGCCACACTGTGTCTCTTAGTTCTTGCAAGCTAAGCTGGAGTCAGTCTCTCTCATTAAGGCCACATGGCCACACTGTGTCTCTTAGTTCTTGCAAGCTAAGCTGGAGTCAGTCTCTCTCATTAAGGCTACATGGCCACACTGTCTCTTAGTTCTTGCAAGCTAAGCTGGAGTGAGTCTCTCATTAAGGCCACATGGCCACACTGTGTCTCTTAGTTCTTGCAAGCTAAGCTGGAGTCAGTCTCTCTCATTAAGGCCACATGGCCACACTGTGTCTCTTAGTTCTTGCAAGCTAAGTTGGAGTCAGTCTCTCTCATTAAGGCCACATGGCCACACTGTGTCTCTTAGTTCTTGCAAGCTAAGCTTGAGTCAGTCTCTCTCATTAAGGCCACATGGCCACACAGTGTCTCTTAGTTCTTGCAAGGTAAGCTGGAGTCAGTCTCTCTCATTAAGGTCACATGGGCACACTGTGTCTCTTAGTTCTTGCAAGCTAAGCTGGAGTCAGTCTCTCTCATTAAGGCCACGTGGCCACACTGTGTCTCTTAGTTCTTGCAAGTTAAGCTGGAATCAGTCTCTCTCATTAAGGCCACATGGCCACCCTGTGTCTCTTAGTTCTTGCAAGCTAAGCTGGAGTCAGTCTCTCTCATTAAGGCCACATGGCCACACTGTGTCTCTTAGTTCTTGCAAGCTAAGCTGGAGTCAGTCTCTCTCATTAAGGCTACATGGCCACACTGTCTCTTAGTTCTTGCAAGCTAAGCTGGAGTGAGTCTCTCATTAAGGCCACATGGCCACACTGTGTCTCTTAGTTCTTGCAAGCTAAGCTGGAGTCAGTCTCTCTCATTAAGGCCACATGGCCACACTGTGTCTCTTAGTTCTTGCAAGCTAAGTTGGAGTCAGTCTCTCTCATTAAGGCCACATGGCCACACTGAGTCTCTTAGTTCTTGCAAGCTAAGCTGGAGTGAGTCTCTCTCATTAAGGCCACATGGCCACACAGTGTCTCTTAGTTCTTGCAAGCTAAGCTGGAGTGAGTCTCTCTCATTAAGGCCACATGGCCACACTGTGTCTCTTAGTTCTTGCAAGCTAAGCTTGAGTCAGTCTCTCTCATTAAGGCCACATGGCCACACAGTGTCTCTTAGTTCTTGCAAGCTAAGCTGGAGTCAGTCTCTCTCATTAAGGTCACATGGTCACACTGTGTCTCTTAGTTCTTGCAAGCTAAGCTGGAGTCAGTCTCTCTCATTAAGGCCACATGGCCACACTGTGTCTCTTAGTTCTTGCAAGCTAAGCTGGAATCAGTCTCTCTCATTAAGGCCACATGGCCACACTGTGTCTCTTAGTTCTTGCAAGCTAAGCTGGAGTCAGTCTCTCTCATTAAGGCCACATGGCCACACTGTGTCTCTTAGTTCTTGCAAGCTAAGCTGGAGTCAGTCTCTCTCATTAAGGCTACATGGCCACACTGTCTCTTAGTTCTTGCAAGCTAAGCTGGAGGGAGTCTCTCATTAAGGCCACATGGCCACACTGTGTCTCTTAGTTCTTGCAAGCTAAGCTGGAGTCAGTCTCTCTCATTAAGGCTACATGGCCACACTGTCTCTTAGTTCTTGCAAGCTAAGCTGGAGGGAGTCTCTCATTAAGGCCACATGGCCACACTGTGTCTCTTAGTTCTTGCAAGCTAAGCTGGAGTGAGTCTCTCTCATTAAGGCCACATGGCCACACAGTGTATCTTAGTTCTTGCAAGTTAAGTTGGAGTCAGTCTCTCTCATTAAGGCCACATGGCCATACTGAGTCTCTTAATTCTTGCAAGCTAAGCTGGAGTGAGTCTCTCTCATTAAGGCCACATGGCCACACTGTGTCTCTTAGTTCTTGCAAGCTAAGCTTGAGTCAGTCTCTCTCATTAAGGCCACATGGCCACACTGTGTCTCTTAGTTCTTGCAAGCTAAGCTGGAGTCAGTCTCTCTCATTAAGGCTACATGGCCACACTGTCTCTTAGTTCTTGCAAGCTAAGCTGGAGTCAGTCTCTCTCATTAAGGCCACATGGCCACACTGTGTCTCTTAGTTCTTGCAAGCTAAGCTGGAGTCAGTCTCTCTCATTAAGGCTACATGGCCACACTGTCTCTTAGTTCTTGCAAGCTAAGCTGGAGGGAGTCTCTCATTAAGGCCACATGGCCACACTGTGTCTCTTAGTTCTTGCAAGCTAAGCTGGAGTGAGTCTCTCTCATTAAGGCCACATGGCCACACAGTGTATCTTAGTTCTTGCAAGTTAAGTTGGAGTCAGTCTCTCTCATTAAGGCCACATGGCCATACTGAGTCTCTTAATTCTTGCAAGCTAAGCTGGAGTGAGTCTCTCTCATTAAGGCCACATGGCCACACTGTGTCTCTTAGTTCTTGCAAGCTAAGCTTGAGTCAGTCTCTCTCATTAAGGCCACATGGCCACACTGTGTCTCTTAGTTCTTGCAAGCTAAGCTGGAGTCAGTCTCTCTCATTAAGGCCACATGGCCACACTGTGTCTCTTAGTTCTTGCAAGCTAAGCTGGAGTCAGTCTCTCTCATTAAGGCTACATGGCCACACTGTCTCTTAGTTCTTGCAAGCTAAGCTGGAGTGAGTCTCTCATTAAGGCCACATGGCCACACTGTGTCTCTTAGTTCTTGCAAGCTAAGCTGGAGTCAGTCTCTCTCATTAAGGCCACATGGCCACACTGTGTCTCTTAGTTCTTGCAAGCTAAGTTGGAGTCAGTCTCTCTCATTAAGGCCACATGGCCACACTGTGTCTCTTAGTTCTTGCAAGCTAAGCTTGAGTCAGTCTCTCTCATTAAGGCCACATGGCCACACAGTGTCTCTTAGTTCTTGCAAGGTAAGCTGGAGTCAGTCTCTCTCATTAAGGTCACATGGGCACACTGTGTCTCTTAGTTCTTGCAAGCTAAGCTGGAGTCAGTCTCTCTCATTAAGGCCACGTGGCCACACTGTGTCTCTTAGTTCTTGCAAGTTAAGCTGGAATCAGTCTCTCTCATTAAGGCCACATGGCCACCCTGTGTCTCTTAGTTCTTGCAAGCTAAGCTGGAGTCAGTCTCTCTCATTAAGGCCACATGGCCACACTGTGTCTCTTAGTTCTTGCAAGCTAAGCTGGAGTCAGTCTCTCTCATTAAGGCTACATGGCCACACTGTCTCTTAGTTCTTGCAAGCTAAGCTGGAGTGAGTCTCTCATTAAGGCCACATGGCCACACTGTGTCTCTTAGTTCTTGCAAGCTAAGCTGGAGTCAGTCTCTCTCATTAAGGCCACATGGCCACACTGTGTCTCTTAGTTCTTGCAAGCTAAGTTGGAGTCAGTCTCTCTCATTAAGGCCACATGGCCACACTGAGTCTCTTAGTTCTTGCAAGCTAAGCTGGAGTGAGTCTCTCTCATTAAGGCCACATGGCCACACAGTGTCTCTTAGTTCTTGCAAGCTAAGCTGGAGTGAGTCTCTCTCATTAAGGCCACATGGCCACACTGTGTCTCTTAGTTCTTGCAAGCTAAGCTTGAGTCAGTCTCTCTCATTAAGGCCACATGGCCACACAGTGTCTCTTAGTTCTTGCAAGCTAAGCTGGAGTCAGTCTCTCTCATTAAGGTCACATGGTCACACTGTGTCTCTTAGTTCTTGCAAGCTAAGCTGGAGTCAGTCTCTCTCATTAAGGCCACATGGCCACACTGTGTCTCTTAGTTCTTGCAAGCTAAGCTGGAATCAGTCTCTCTCATTAAGGCCACATGGCCACACTGTGTCTCTTAGTTCTTGCAAGCTAAGCTGGAGTCAGTCTCTCTCATTAAGGCCACATGGCCACACTGTGTCTCTTAGTTCTTGCAAGCTAAGCTGGAGTCAGTCTCTCTCATTAAGGCTACATGGCCACACTGTCTCTTAGTTCTTGCAAGCTAAGCTGGAGGGAGTCTCTCATTAAGGCCACATGGCCACACTGTGTCTCTTAGTTCTTGCAAGCTAAGCTGGAGTGAGTCTCTCTCATTAAGGCCACATGGCCACACAGTGTATCTTAGTTCTTGCAAGTTAAGTTGGAGTCAGTCTCTCTCATTAAGGCCACATGGCCATACTGAGTCTCTTAATTCTTGCAAGCTAAGCTGGAGTGAGTCTCTCTCATTAAGGCCACATGGCCACACTGTGTCTCTTAGTTCTTGCAAGCTAAGCTTGAGTCAGTCTCTCTCATTAAGGCCACATGGCCACACTGTGTCTCTTAGTTCTTGCAAGCTAAGCTGGAGTCAGTCTCTCTCATTAAGGCCACATGGCCACACTGTGTCTCTTAGTTCTTGCAAGCTAAGCTGGAGTCAGTCTCTCTCATTAAGGCTACATGGCCACACTGTCTCTTAGTTCTTGCAAGCTAAGCTGGAGTGAGTCTCTCATTAAGGCCACATGGCCACACTGTGTCTCTTAGTTCTTGCAAGCTAAGCTGGAGTCAGTCTCTCTCATTAAGGCCACATGGCCACACTGTGTCTCTTAGTTCTTGCAAGCTAAGTTGGAGTCAGTCTCTCTCATTAAGGCCACATGGCCACACTGTGTCTCTTAGTTCTTGCAAGCTAAGCTTGAGTCAGTCTCTCTCATTAAGGCCACATGGCCACACAGTGTCTCTTAGTTCTTGCAAGGTAAGCTGGAGTCAGTCTCTCTCATTAAGGTCACATGGGCACACTGTGTCTCTTAGTTCTTGCAAGCTAAGCTGGAGTCAGTCTCTCTCATTAAGGCCACATGGCCACATTGTCTCTTAGTTCTTGCAAGCTCAGCTGGAATCAGTCTCTCTCATTAAGGCCACATGGCCACACTGTGTCTCTTAGTTCTTGCAAGCTAAGCTGGAGTCAGTCTCTCTCATTAAGGCCACATGGCCACACTGTGTCTCTTAGTTCTTGCAAGCTAAGCTGGAGTCAGTCTCTCTCATTAAGGCTACATGGCCACACTGTCTCTTAGTTCTTGCAAGCTAAGCTGGAGGGAGTCTCTCATTAAGGCCACATGGCCACACTGTGTCTCTTAGTTCTTGCAAGCTAAGCTGGAGTGAGTCTCTCTCATTAAGGCCACATGGCCACACTGTGTCTCTTAGTTCTTGCAAGCTAAGCGGGAGTCAGTCTCTCTCATTAAGGCCACATGGCCACACTGTGTCTCTTAGTTCTTGCAAGCTAAGTTGGAGTCAGTCTCTCTCATTAAGGCCACATGGCCACACTGTGTCTCTTAGTTCTTGCAAGCTCAGCTGGAATCAGTCTCTCTCATTAAGGCCACATGGCCACACTGTGTCTCTTAGTTCTTGCAAGCTAAGCTGGAGTCAGTCTCTCTCATTAAGGCCACATGGCCACACTGTGTCTCTTAGTTCCTGCAAGCTAAGCTGGAGTCAGTCTCTCTCATTAAGGCCACGTGGCCACACTGTGTCTCTTAGTTCTTGCAAGTTAAGCTGGAATCAGTCTCTCTCATTAAGGCCACATGGCCACACTGTGTCTCTTAGTTCTTGCAAGCTAAGCTGGAGTGAGTCTCTCTCATTAAGGCCACATGGCCACACAGTGTATCTTAGTTCTTGCAAGTTAAGTTGGAGTCAGTCTCTCTCATTAAGGCCACATGGCCACACAGTGTCTCTTAGTTCTTGCAAGCTAAGCTGGAGTCAGTCTCTCTCATTAACGCCACATGGCCACACTGTGTCTCTTAGTTCTTGCAAGCTCAGCTGGAATCAGTCTCTCTCATTAAGGCCACATGGCCACACTGTGTCTCTTAGTTCTTGCAAGCTAAGCTGGAGTCAGTCTCTCTCATTAAGGCCACATGGCCACACTGTGTCTCTTAGTTCCTGCAAGCTAAGCTGGAGTCAGTCTCTCTCATTAAGGCTACATGGCCACACTGTCTCTTAGTTCTTGCAAGCTAAGCTGGAGGGAGTCTCTCATTAAGGCCACATGGCCACACTGTGTCTCTTAGTTCTTGCAAGCTAAGCTGGAGTGAGTCTCTCTCATTAAGGCCACATGGCCACACAGTGTATCTTAGTTCTTGCAAGTTAAGTTGGAGTCAGTCTCTCTCATTAAGGCCACATGGCCACACAGTGTCTCTTAGTTCTTGCAAGCTAAGCTGGAGTCAGTCTCTCTCATTAACGCCACATGGCCACACTGTGTCTCTTAGTTCTTGCAAGCTCAGCTGGAATCAGTCTCTCTCATTAAGGCCACATGGCCACACTGTGTCTCTTAGTTCTTGCAAGCTAAGCTGGAGTCAGTCTCTCTCATTAAGGCCACATGGCCACACTGTGTCTCTTAGTTCCTGCAAGCTAAGCTGGAGTCAGTCTCTCTCATTAAGGCTACATGGCCACACTGTCTCTTAGTTCTTGCAAGCTAAGCTGGAGGGAGTCTCTCATTAAGGCCACATGGCCACACTGTGTCTCTTAGTTCTTGCAAGCTAAGCTGGAGTGAGTCTCTCTCATTAAGGCCACATGGCCACACAGTGTATCTTAGTTCTTGCAAGTTAAGTTGGAGTCAGTCTCTCTCATTAAGGCCACATGGCCACACAGTGTCTCTTAGTTCTTGCAAGCTAAGCTGGAGTCAGTCTCTCTCATTAACGCCACATGGCCACACTGTGTCTCTTAGTTCTTGCAAGCTCAGCTGGAATCAGTCTCTCTCATTAAGGCCACATGGCCACACAGTGTCTCTTAGTTCTTGAAGGTAAGCTGGAGTCAGTCTCTCTCATTAAGGTCACATGGGCACACTGTCTCTTAGTTCTTGCAAGCTAAGCTGGAGTCAGTCTCTCTCATTAAGGCCACATGGCCACACTGTGTCTCTTAGTTCTTGCAAGCTAAGCTGGAGTGAGTCTCTCATTAAGACCACATGGCCACACAGTGTCTCTTAGTTCTTGCTAGCTAAGCTGGAGTGAGTCTCTCATTAAGGCCACATGGCCACACTGTGTCTCTTAGTTCTTGCAAGCTAAGCTTGAGTCAGTCTCTCTCATTAAGGCCACATGGCCACACAGTGTCTCTTAGTTCTTGAAGGTAAGCTGGAGTCAGTCTCTCTCATTAAGGTCACATGGGCACACTGTCTCTTAGTTCTTGTAAGCTAAGCTGGAGTCAGTCTCTCTCATTAAGGCCACATGGCCACACTGTGTCTCTTAGTTCTTGCAAGCTAAGCTGGAGTGAGTCTCTCATTAAGGCCACATGGCCACACAGTGTCTCTTAGTTCTTGCAAGCTAAGCTGGAGTGAGTCTCTCTCATTAAGGCCACATGGCCACACTGTGTCTCTTAGTTCTTGCAAGCTAAGCTTGAGTCAGTCTCTCTCATTAAGGCCACATGGCCACACAGTGTCTCTTAGTTCTTGCAAGGTAAGCTGGAGTCAGTCTCTCATTAAGGTCACATGGGCACACTGTGTCTCTTAGTTCTTGCAAGCTAAGCTGGAGTGAGTCTCTCTCATTAAGGCCACATGGCCACACTGTGTCTCTTAGTTCTTGCAAGCTAAGCTTGAGTCAGTCTCTCTCATTAAGGCCACATGGCCACACAGTGTCTGTTAGTTCTTGCAAGGTAAGCTGGAGTCAGTCTCTCTCATTAAGGTCACATGGGCACACTGTGTCTCTTAGTTCTTGCAGGCTAAGCTGGAGTGAGTCTCTCTCATTAAGGCCACATGGCCACACTGTGTCTCTTAGATCTTGCAAGCTAAGCTTGAGTCAGTCTCTCTCATTAAGGCCACATGGCCACACAGTGTCTCTTAGTTCTTGCAAGGTAAGCTGGAGTCAGTCTCTCTCATTAAGGTCACATGGGCACACTGTGTCTCTTAGTTCTTGCAAGCTAAGCTGGAGTCAGTCTCTCTCATTAAGGCCACGTGGCCACACTGTGTCTCTTAGTTCTTGCAAGTTAAGCTGGAATCAGTCTCTCTCATTAAGGCCACATGGCCACACTGTGTCTCTTAGTTCTTTCAAGCTAAGCTGGAGTCAGTCTCTCTCATTAAGGCCACATGGCCACACTGTCTTTTAGTTCTTGCAAGCTAAGCTGGAGTGAGTCTCTCATTAAGGCCACATGGCCACACTGTGTCTCTTAGTTCTTGCAAGCTAAGCTGGAGTCAGTCTCTCTCATTAAGGCCACATGGCCACACTGTGTCCCTTAGTTCTTGCAAGCTAAGTTGGAGTCAGTCTCTCTCATTAAGGCCACATGGCCACACTGAGTCTCTTAGTTCTTGCAAGCTAAGCTGGAGTGAGTCTCTCTCATTAAGGCCACATGGCCACACAGTGTCTCTTAGTCCTTGCAAGCTAAGCTGGAGTGAGTCTCTCTCATTAAGGCCACATGGCCACACTGTGTCTCTTAGTTCTTGCAAGCTAAGCTTGAGTCAGTCTCTCTCATTAAGGCCACATGGCCACACAGTGTCTCTTAGTTCTTGCAAGCTAAGCTGGAGTCAGTCTCTCTCATTAAGGCCACATGGCCACACTGTGTCTCTTAGTTCTTGCAAGCTAAGCTGGAATCAGTCTCTCTCATTAAGGCCACATGGCCACACTGTGTCTCTTAGTTCTTGCAAGCTAAGCTGGAGTCAGTCTCTCTCATTAAGGCCACATGGCCACACTGTGTCTCTTAGTTCTTGCAAGCTAAGCTGGAGTCAGTCTCTCTCATTAAGGCTACATGGCCACACAGTCTCTTAGTTCTTGCAAGCTAAGCTGGAGGGAGTCTCTCATTAAGGCCACATGGCCACACTGTGTCTCTTAGTTCTTGCAAGCTAAGCTGGAGTGAGTCTCTCTCATTAAGGCCACATGGCCACACAGTGTATCTTAGTTCTTGCAAGTTAAGTTGGAGTCAGTCTCTCTCATTAAGGCCACATGGCCATACTGAGTCTCTTAATTCTTGCAAGCTAAGCTGGAGTGAGTCTTTCTCATTAAGGCCACATGGCCACACAGTGTCTCTTAGTTCTTGCAAGCTAAACTGGAGTGAGTCTCTCTCATTAAGGCCACATGGCCACACTGTGTCTCTTAGTTCTTGCAAGCTAAGCTTGAGTCAGTCTCTCTCATTAAGGCCACATGGCCACACTGTGTCTCTTAGTTCTTGCAAGCTAAGCTGGAGTCAGTCTCTCTCATTAAGGCCACATGGCCACACTGTGTCTCTTAGTTCTTGCAAGCTAAGCTGGAGTCAGTCTCTCTCATTAAGGCTACATGGCCACACTGTCTCTTAGTTCTTGCAAGCTAAGCTGGAGTGAGTCTCTCATTAAGGCCACATGGCCACACTGTGTCTCTTAGTTCTTGCAAGCTAAGCTGGAGTCAGTCTCTCTCATTAAGGCCACATGGCCACACTGTGTCTCTTAGTTCTTGCAAGCTAAGCTGGAGTCAGTCTCTCTCATTAAGGCCACATGGCCACACTGAGTCTCTTAGGTCTTGCAAGCTAAGCTGGAGTGAGTCTCTCTCATTAAGGCCACATGGCCACACAGTGTCTCTTAGTTCTTGCAAGCTAAGCTGGAGGGAGTCTCTCATTAAGGCCACATGGCCACACTGTGTCTCTTAGTTCTTGCAAGCTAAGCTGGAGTGAGTCTCTCTCATTAAGGCCACATGGCCACACAGTGTATCTTAGTTCTTGCAAGTTAAGTTGGAGTCAGTCTCTCTCATTAAGGCCACATGGCCACACAGTGTCTCTTAGTTCTTGCAAGCTAAGCTGGAGTCAGTCTCTCTCATTAACGCCACATGGCCACACTGTGTCTCTTAGTTCTTGCAAGCTCAGCTGGAATCAGTCTCTCTCATTAAGGCCACATGGCCACACTGTGTCTCTTAGTTCTTGCAAGCTAAGCTGGAGTCAGTCTCTCTCATTAAGGCCACATGGCCACACTGTGTCTCTTAGTTCCTGCAAGCTAAGCTGGAGTCAGTCTCTCTCATTAAGGCTACATGGCCACACTGTCTCTTAGTTCTTGCAAGCTAAGCTGGAGGGAGTCTCTCATTAAGGCCACATGGCCACACTGTGTCTCTTAGTTCTTGCAAGCTAAGCTGGAGTGAGTCTCTCTCATTAAGGCCACATGGCCACACAGTGTATCTTAGTTCTTGCAAGTTAAGTTGGAGTCAGTCTCTCTCATTAAGGCCACATGGCCACACAGTGTCTCTTAGTTCTTGCAAGCTAAGCTGGAGTCAGTCTCTCTCATTAACGCCACATGGCCACACTGTGTCTCTTAGTTCTTGCAAGCTCAGCTGGAATCAGTCTCTCTCATTAAGGCCACATGGCCACACTGTGTCTCTTAGTTCTTGCAAGCTAAGCTGGAGTCAGTCTCTCTCATTAAGGCCACATGGCCACACTGTGTCTCTTAGTTCCTGCAAGCTAAGCTGGAGTCAGTCTCTCTCATTAAGGCTACATGGCCACACTGTCTCTTAGTTCTTGCAAGCTAAGCTGGAGGGAGTCTCTCATTAAGGCCACATGGCCACACTGTGTCTCTTAGTTCTTGCAAGCTAAGCTGGAGTGAGTCTCTCTCATTAAGGCCACATGGCCACACAGTGTATCTTAGTTCTTGCAAGTTAAGTTGGAGTCAGTCTCTCTCATTAAGGCCACATGGCCACACAGTGTCTCTTAGTTCTTGCAAGCTAAGCTGGAGTCAGTCTCTCTCATTAACGCCACATGGCCACACTGTGTCTCTTAGTTCTTGCAAGCTCAGCTGGAATCAGTCTCTCTCATTAAGGCCACATGGCCACACTGTGTCTCTTAGTTCTTGCAAGCTAAGCTGGAGTCAGTCTCTCTCATTAAGGCCACATGGCCACACTGTGTCTCTTAGTTCCTGCAAGCTAAGCTGGAGTCAGTCTCTCTCATTAAGGCTACATGGCCACACTGTCTCTTAGTTCTTGCAAGCTAAGCTGGAGGGAGTCTCTCATTAAGGCCACATGGCCACACTGTGTCTCTTAGTTCTTGCAAGCTAAGCTGGAGTGAGTCTCTCTCATTAAGGCCACATGGCCACACAGTGTATCTTAGTTCTTGCAAGTTAAGTTGGAGTCAGTCTCTCTCATTAAGGCCACATGGCCACACAGTGTCTCTTAGTTCTTGCAAGCTAAGCTGGAGTCAGTCTCTCTCATTAACGCCACATGGCCACACTGTGTCTCTTAGTTCTTGCAAGCTCAGCTGGAATCAGTCTCTCTCATTAAGGCCACATGGCCACACTGTGTCTCTTAGTTCTTGCAAGCTAAGCTGGAGTCAGTCTCTCTCATTAAGGCCACATGGCCACACTGTGTCTCTTAGTTCCTGCAAGCTAAGCTGGAGTCAGTCTCTCTCATTAAGGCTACATGGCCACACTGTCTCTTAGTTCTTGCAAGCTAAGCTGGAGGGAGTCTCTCATTAAGGCCACATGGCCACACTGTGTCTCTTAGTTCTTGCAAGCTAAGCTGGAGTGAGTCTCTCTCATTAAGGCCACATGGCCACACAGTGTATCTTAGTTCTTGCAAGTTAAGTTGGAGTCAGTCTCTCTCATTAAGGCCACATGGCCACACAGTGTCTCTTAGTTCTTGCAAGCTAAGCTGGAGTCAGTCTCTCTCATTAACGCCACATGGCCACACTGTGTCTCTTAGTTCTTGCAAGCTCAGCTGGAATCAGTCTCTCTCATTAAGGCCACATGGCCACACTGTGTCTCTTAGTTCTTGCAAGCTAAGCTGGAGTCAGTCTCTCTCATTAAGGCCACATGGCCACACTGTGTCTCTTAGTTCCTGCAAGCTAAGCTGGAGTCAGTCTCTCTCATTAAGGCTACATGGCCACACTGTCTCTTAGTTCTTGCAAGCTAAGCTGGAGGGAGTCTCTCATTAAGGCCACATGGCCACACTGTGTCTCTTAGTTCTTGCAAGCTAAGCTGGAGTGAGTCTCTCTCATTAAGGCCACATGGCCACACAGTGTATCTTAGTTCTTGCAAGTTAAGTTGGAGTCAGTCTCTCTCATTAAGGCCACATGGCCACACAGTGTCTCTTAGTTCTTGCAAGCTAAGCTGGAGTCAGTCTCTCTCATTAACGCCACATGGCCACACTGTGTCTCTTAGTTCTTGCAAGCTCAGCTGGAATCAGTCTCTCTCATTAAGGCCACATGGCCACACTGTGTCTCTTAGTTCTTGCAAGCTAAGCTGGAGTCAGTCTCTCTCATTAAGGCCACATGGCCACACTGTGTCTCTTAGTTCCTGCAAGCTAAGCTGGAGTCAGTCTCTCTCATTAAGGCTACATGGCCACACTGTCTCTTAGTTCTTGCAAGCTAAGCTGGAGGGAGTCTCTCATTAAGGCCACATGGCCACACTGTGTCTCTTAGTTCTTGCAAGCTAAGCTGGAGTGAGTCTCTCTCATTAAGGCCACATGGCCACACAGTGTATCTTAGTTCTTGCAAGTTAAGTTGGAGTCAGTCTCTCTCATTAAGGCCACATGGCCATACTGAGTCTCTTAATTCTTGCAAGCTAAGCTGGAGTGAGTCTTTCTCATTAAGGCCACATGGCCACACAGTGTCTCTTAGTTCTTGCAAGCTAAGCTGGAGTGAGTCTCTCTCATTAAGGCCACATGGCCACACTGTGTCTCTTAGTTCTTGCAAGCTAAGCTTGAGTCAGTCTCTCTCATTAAGGCCACATGGCCACACAGTGTCTCTTAGTTCTTGCAAGCTAAGCTGGAGTCAGTCTCTCTCATTAAGGTCACATGGTCACACTGTGTCTCTTAGTTCTTGCAAGCTAAGCTGGAGTCAGTCTCTCTCATTAAGGCCACATGGCCACACTGTGTCTCTTAGTTCTTGCAAGCTAAGCTGGAATCAGTCTCTCTCATTAAGGCCACATGGCCACACTGTGTCTCTTAGTTCTTGCAAGCTAAGCTGGAGTCAGTCTCTCTCATTAAGGCCACATGGCCACACTGTGTCTCTTAGTTCTTGCAAGCTAAGCTTGAGTCAGTCTCTCTCATTAAGGCCACATGGCCACACAGTGTCTCTTAGTTCTTGCAAGCTAAGCTGGAGTCAGTCTCTCTCATTAAGGTCACATGGTCACACTGTGTCTCTTAGTTCTTGCAAGCTAAGCTGGAGTCAGTCTCTCTCATTAAGGCCACATGGCCACACTGTGTCTCTTAGTTCTTGCAAGCTAAGCTGGAATCAGTCTCTCTCATTAAGGCCACATGGCCACACTGTGTCTCTTAGTTCTTGCAAGCTAAGCTGGAGTCAGTCTCTCTCATTAAGGCCACATGGCCACACTGTGTCTCTTAGTTCTTGCAAGCTAAGCTGGAGTCAGTCTCTCTCATTAAGGCCACATGGCCACACTGTCTCTTAGTTCTTGCAAGCTAAGCTGGAGTGAGTCTCTCTCATTAAGGCCACATGGCCACACAGTGTCTCTTAGTTCTTGCTAGCTAAGCTGGAGTGAGTCTCTCATTAAGGCCACATGGCCACACTGTGTCTCTTAGTTCTTGCAAGCTAAGCTTGAGTCAGTCTCTCTCATTAAGGCCACATGGCCACACAGTGTCTCTTAGTTCTTGAAGGTAACCTGGAGTCAGTCTCTCTCATTAAGGTCACATGGGCACACTGTCTCTTAGTTCTTGCAAGCTAAGCTGGAGTCAGTCTCTCTCATTAAGGCCACATGGCCACACTGTGTCTCTTAGTTCTTGCAAGCTAAGCTGGAGTGAGTCTCTCATTAAGGCCACATGGCCACACAGTGTCTCTTAGTTCTTGCAAGCTAAGCTGGAGTGAGTCTCTCTCATTAAGGCCACATGGCCACACTGTGTCTCTTAGTTCTTGCAAGCTAAGCTGGAATCAGTCTCTCTCATTAAGGCCACATGGCCACACTGTGTCTCTTAGTTCTTGCAAGCTAAGCTGGAGTCAGTCTCTCTCATTAAGGCCACATGGCCACACTGTCTCTTAGTTCTTGCAAGCTAAGCTGGAGTGAGTCTCTCTCATTAAGGCCACATGGCCACACAGTGTCTCTTAGTTCTTGCTAGCTAAGCTGGAGTGAGTCTCTTATTAAGGCCACATGGCCACACTGTGTCTCTTAGTTCTTGCAAGCTAAGCTTGAGTCAGTCTCTCTCATTAAGGCCACATGGCCACACAGTGTCTCTTAGTTCTTGAAGGTAAGCTGGAGTCAGTCTCTCTCATTAAGGTCACATGGGCACACTGTCTCTTAGTTCTTGCAAGCTAAGCTGGAGTCAGTCTCTCTCATTAAGGCCACATGGCCACATTGTGTCTCTTAGTTCTTGCAAGCTAAGCTGGAGTGAGTCTCTCATTAAGGCCACATGGCCACACAGTGTCTCTTAGTTCTTGCAAGCTAAGCTGGAGTCAGTCTCTCTCATTAAGGCCACATGGCCACACTGTGTCTCTTAGTTCTTGCAAGCTAAGCTGGAGTCAGTCTCTCTCATTAAGGCCACATGGCCACACTGTGTCTCTTAGTTCTTGCAAGCTAAGCTGGAATCAGTCTCTCTCATTAAGGCCACATGGCCACACTGTGTCTCTTAGTTCTTGCAAGCTAAGCTGGAGTCAGTCTCTCTCATTAAGGCCACATGGCCACACTGTCTCTTAGTTCTTGCAAGCTAAGCTGGAGTCAGTCTCTCTCATTAAGGACACATGGCCACACTGTCTCTTAGTTCTTGCAAGCTAAGCTGGAGTGAGTCTCTCTCATTAAGGCCACATGGCCACACAGTGTCTCTTAGTTCTTGCAAGCTAAGCTGGAGTCAGTCTCTCTCATTAACGCCACATGGCCACACTGTGTCTCTTAGTTCTTGCAAGCTCAGCTGGAATCAGTCTCTCTCATTAAGGCCACATGGCCACACTGTGTCTCTTAGTTCTTGCAAGCTAAGCTGGAGTCAGTCTCTCTCATTAAGGCCACATGGCCACACTGTGTCTCTTAGTTCCTGCAAGCTAAGCTGGAGTCAGTCTCTCTCATTAAGGCTACATGGCCACACTGTCTCTTAGTTCTTGCAAGCTAAGCTGGAGGGAGTCTCTCATTAAGGCCACATGGCCACACTGTGTCTCTTAGTTCTTGCAAGCTAAGCTGGAGTGAGTCTCTCTCATTAAGGCCACATGGCCACACAGTGTATCTTAGTTCTTGCAAGTTAAGTTGGAGTCAGTCTCTCTCATTAAGGCCACATGGCCATACTGAGTCTCTTAATTCTTGCAAGCTAAGCTGGAGTGAGTCTTTCTCATTAAGGCCACATGGCCACACAGTGTCTCTTAGTTCTTGCAAGCTAAGCTGGAGTGAGTCTCTCTCATTAAGGCCACATGGCCACACTGTGTCTCTTAGTTCTTGCAAGCTAAGCTTGAGTCAGTCTCTCTCATTAAGGCCACATGGCCACACAGTGTCTCTTAGTTCTTGCAAGCTAAGCTGGAGTCAGTCTCTCTCATTAAGGTCACATGGTCACACTGTGTCTCTTAGTTCTTGCAAGCTAAGCTGGAGTCAGTCTCTCTCATTAAGGCCACATGGCCACACTGTGTCTCTTAGTTCTTGCAAGCTAAGCTGGAATCAGTCTCTCTCATTAAGGCCACATGGCCACACTGTGTCTCTTAGTTCTTGCAAGCTAAGCTGGAGTCAGTCTCTCTCATTAAGGCCACATGGCCACACTGTGTCTCTTAGTTCTTGCAAGCTAAGCTTGAGTCAGTCTCTCTCATTAAGGCCACATGGCCACACAGTGTCTCTTAGTTCTTGCAAGCTAAGCTGGAGTCAGTCTCTCTCATTAAGGTCACATGGTCACACTGTGTCTCTTAGTTCTTGCAAGCTAAGCTGGAGTCAGTCTCTCTCATTAAGGCCACATGGCCACACTGTGTCTCTTAGTTCTTGCAAGCTAAGCTGGAATCAGTCTCTCTCATTAAGGCCACATGGCCACACTGTGTCTCTTAGTTCTTGCAAGCTAAGCTGGAGTCAGTCTCTCTCATTAAGGCCACATGGCCACACTGTGTCTCTTAGTTCTTGCAAGCTAAGCTGGAGTCAGTCTCTCTCATTAAGGCCACATGGCCACACTGTCTCTTAGTTCTTGCAAGCTAAGCTGGAGTGAGTCTCTCTCATTAAGGCCACATGGCCACACAGTGTCTCTTAGTTCTTGCTAGCTAAGCTGGAGTGAGTCTCTCATTAAGGCCACATGGCCACACTGTGTCTCTTAGTTCTTGCAAGCTAAGCTTGAGTCAGTCTCTCTCATTAAGGCCACATGGCCACACAGTGTCTCTTAGTTCTTGAAGGTAACCTGGAGTCAGTCTCTCTCATTAAGGTCACATGGGCACACTGTCTCTTAGTTCTTGCAAGCTAAGCTGGAGTCAGTCTCTCTCATTAAGGCCACATGGCCACACTGTGTCTCTTAGTTCTTGCAAGCTAAGCTGGAGTGAGTCTCTCATTAAGGCCACATGGCCACACAGTGTCTCTTAGTTCTTGCAAGCTAAGCTGGAGTGAGTCTCTCTCATTAAGGCCACATGGCCACACTGTGTCTCTTAGTTCTTGCAAGCTAAGCTGGAATCAGTCTCTCTCATTAAGGCCACATGGCCACACTGTGTCTCTTAGTTCTTGCAAGCTAAGCTGGAGTCAGTCTCTCTCATTAAGGCCACATGGCCACACTGTCTCTTAGTTCTTGCAAGCTAAGCTGGAGTGAGTCTCTCTCATTAAGGCCACATGGCCACACAGTGTCTCTTAGTTCTTGCTAGCTAAGCTGGAGTGAGTCTCTTATTAAGGCCACATGGCCACACTGTGTCTCTTAGTTCTTGCAAGCTAAGCTTGAGTCAGTCTCTCTCATTAAGGCCACATGGCCACACAGTGTCTCTTAGTTCTTGAAGGTAAGCTGGAGTCAGTCTCTCTCATTAAGGTCACATGGGCACACTGTCTCTTAGTTCTTGCAAGCTAAGCTGGAGTCAGTCTCTCTCATTAAGGCCACATGGCCACATTGTGTCTCTTAGTTCTTGCAAGCTAAGCTGGAGTGAGTCTCTCATTAAGGCCACATGGCCACACAGTGTCTCTTAGTTCTTGCAAGCTAAGCTGGAGTCAGTCTCTCTCATTAAGGCCACATGGCCACACTGTGTCTCTTAGTTCTTGCAAGCTAAGCTGGAGTCAGTCTCTCTCATTAAGGCCACATGGCCACACTGTGTCTCTTAGTTCTTGCAAGCTAAGCTGGAATCAGTCTCTCTCATTAAGGCCACATGGCCACACTGTGTCTCTTAGTTCTTGCAAGCTAAGCTGGAGTCAGTCTCTCTCATTAAGGCCACATGGCCACACTGTCTCTTAGTTCTTGCAAGCTAAGCTGGAGTCAGTCTCTCTCATTAAGGACACATGGCCACACTGTCTCTTAGTTCTTGCAAGCTAAGCTGGAGTGAGTCTCTCTCATTAAGGCCACATGGCCACACAGTGTCTCTTAGTTCTTGCAAGCTAAGCTGGAGTCAGTCTCTCTCATTAACGCCACATGGCCACACTGTGTCTCTTAGTTCTTGCAAGCTCAGCTGGAATCAGTCTCTCTCATTAAGGCCACATGGCCACACTGTGTCTCTTAGTTCTTGCAAGCTAAGCTGGAGTCAGTCTCTCTCATTAAGGCCACATGGCCACACTGTGTCTCTTAGTTCCTGCAAGCTAAGCTGGAGTCAGTCTCTCTCATTAAGGCTACATGGCCACACTGTCTCTTAGTTCTTGCAAGCTAAGCTGGAGGGAGTCTCTCATTAAGGCCACATGGCCACACTGTGTCTCTTAGTTCTTGCAAGCTAAGCTGGAGTGAGTCTCTCTCATTAAGGCCACATGGCCACACAGTGTATCTTAGTTCTTGCAAGTTAAGTTGGAGTCAGTCTCTCTCATTAAGGCCACATGGCCATACTGAGTCTCTTAATTCTTGCAAGCTAAGCTGGAGTGAGTCTTTCTCATTAAGGCCACATGGCCACACAGTGTCTCTTAGTTCTTGCAAGCTAAGCTGGAGTGAGTCTCTCTCATTAAGGCCACATGGCCACACTGTGTCTCTTAGTTCTTGCAAGCTAAGCTTGAGTCAGTCTCTCTCATTAAGGCCACATGGCCACACAGTGTCTCTTAGTTCTTGCAAGCTAAGCTGGAGTCAGTCTCTCTCATTAAGGTCACATGGTCACACTGTGTCTCTTAGTTCTTGCAAGCTAAGCTGGAGTCAGTCTCTCTCATTAAGGCCACATGGCCACACTGTGTCTCTTAGTTCTTGCAAGCTAAGCTGGAATCAGTCTCTCTCATTAAGGCCACATGGCCACACTGTGTCTCTTAGTTCTTGCAAGCTAAGCTGGAGTCAGTCTCTCTCATTAAGGCCACATGGCCACACTGTGTCTCTTAGTTCTTGCAAGCTAAGCTTGAGTCAGTCTCTCTCATTAAGGCCACATGGCCACACAGTGTCTCTTAGTTCTTGCAAGCTAAGCTGGAGTCAGTCTCTCTCATTAAGGTCACATGGTCACACTGTGTCTCTTAGTTCTTGCAAGCTAAGCTGGAGTCAGTCTCTCTCATTAAGGCCACATGGCCACACTGTGTCTCTTAGTTCTTGCAAGCTAAGCTGGAATCAGTCTCTCTCATTAAGGCCACATGGCCACACTGTGTCTCTTAGTTCTTGCAAGCTAAGCTGGAGTCAGTCTCTCTCATTAAGGCCACATGGCCACACTGTGTCTCTTAGTTCTTGCAAGCTAAGCTGGAGTCAGTCTCTCTCATTAAGGCCACATGGCCACACTGTCTCTTAGTTCTTGCAAGCTAAGCTGGAGTGAGTCTCTCTCATTAAGGCCACATGGCCACACAGTGTCTCTTAGTTCTTGCTAGCTAAGCTGGAGTGAGTCTCTCATTAAGGCCACATGGCCACACTGTGTCTCTTAGTTCTTGCAAGCTAAGCTTGAGTCAGTCTCTCTCATTAAGGCCACATGGCCACACAGTGTCTCTTAGTTCTTGAAGGTAACCTGGAGTCAGTCTCTCTCATTAAGGTCACATGGGCACACTGTCTCTTAGTTCTTGCAAGCTAAGCTGGAGTCAGTCTCTCTCATTAAGGCCACATGGCCACACTGTGTCTCTTAGTTCTTGCAAGCTAAGCTGGAGTGAGTCTCTCATTAAGGCCACATGGCCACACAGTGTCTCTTAGTTCTTGCAAGCTAAGCTGGAGTGAGTCTCTCTCATTAAGGCCACATGGCCACACTGTGTCTCTTAGTTCTTGCAAGCTAAGCTGGAATCAGTCTCTCTCATTAAGGCCACATGGCCACACTGTGTCTCTTAGTTCTTGCAAGCTAAGCTGGAGTCAGTCTCTCTCATTAAGGCCACATGGCCACACTGTGTCTCTTAGTTCTTGCAAGCTAAGCTGGAGTCAGTCTCTCTCATTAAGGCCACATGGCCACACTGTCTCTTAGTTCTTGCAAGCTAAGCTGGAGTGAGTCTCTCTCATTAAGGCCACATGGCCACACAGTGTCTCTTAGTTCTTGCTAGCTAAGCTGGAGTGAGTCTCTCATTAAGGCCACATGGCCACACTGTGTCTCTTAGTTCTTGCAAGCTAAGCTTGAGTCAGTCTCTCTCATTAAGGCCACATGGCCACACAGTGTCTCTTAGTTCTTGAAGGTAAGCTGGAGTCAGTCTCTCTCATTAAGGTCACATGGGCACACTGTCTCTTAGTTCTTGCAAGCTAAGCTGGAGTCAGTCTCTCTCATTAAGGCCACATGGCCACACTGTGTCTCTTAGTTCTTGCAAGCTAAGCTGGAGTGAGTCTCTCATTAAGGCCACATGGCCACACAGTGTCTCTTAGTTCTTGCAAGCTAAGCTGGAGTCAGTCTCTCTCATTAAGGCCACATGGCCACACTGTGTCTCTTAGTTCTTGCAAGCTAAGCTGGAATCAGTCTCTCTCATTAAGGCCACATGGCCACACTGTGTCTCTTAGTTCTTGCAAGCTAAGCTGGAGTCAGTCTCTCTCATTAAGGCCACATGGCCACACTGTGTCTCTTAGTTCTTGCAAGCTAAGCTGGAATCAGTCTCTCTCATTAAGGCCACATGGCCACACTGTGTCTCTTAGTTCTTGCAAGCTAAGCTGGAGTCAGTCTCTCTCATTAAGGCCACATGGCCACACTGTCTCTTAGTTCTTGCAAGCTAAGCTGGAGTCAGTCTCTCTCATTAAGGCCACATGGCCACACTGTCTCTTAGTTCTTGCAAGCTAAGCTGGAGTGAGTCTCTCTCATTAAGGCCACATGGCCACACAGTGTTTCTTAGTTCTTGCTAGCTAAGCTGGAGTGAGTCTCTCATTAAGGCCACATGGCCACACTGTGTCTCTTAGTTCTTGCAAGCTAAGCTTGAGTCAGTCTCTCTCATTAAGGCCACATGGCCACACAGTGTCTCTTAGTTCTTGAAGGTAATTTGGAGTCAGTCTCTCTCATTAAGGTCACATGGGCACACTGTCTCTTAGTTCTTGCAAGCTAAGCTGGAGTCAGTCTCTCTCATTAAGGCCACATGGCCACACTGTGTCTCTTAGTTCTTGCAAGCTAAGCTGGAGTGAGTCTCTCATTAAGGCCACATGGCCACACAGTGTCTCTTAGTTCTTGCAAGCTAAGCTGGAGTGAGTCTCTCTCATTAAGGCCACATGGCCACACTGTGTCTCTTAGTTCTTGCAAGCTAAGCTTGAGTCAGTCTCATTAAGGCCACATGGCCACACAGTGTCTCTTAGTTCTTGCAAGGTAAGCTGGAGTCAGTCTCTCATTAAGGTCACATGGGCACACTGTGTCTCTTAGTTCTTGCAAGCTAAGCTGGAGTGAGTCTCTCTCATTAAGGCCACATGGCCACACTGTGTCTCTTAGTTCTTGCAAGCTAAGCTTGAGTCAGTCTCTCTCATTAAGGCCACATGGCCACACAGTGTCTGTTAGTTCTTGCAAGGTAAGCTGGAGTCAGTCTCTCTCATTAAGGTCACATGGGCACACTGTGTCTCTTAGTTCTTGCAGGCTAAGCTGGAGTGAGTCTCTCTCATTAAGGCCACATGGCCACACTGTGTCTCTTAGTTCTTGCAAGCTAAGCTTGAGTCAGTCTCTCTCATTAAGGCCACATGGCCACACAGTGTCTCTTAGTTCTTCCAAGGTAAGCTGGAGTCAGTCTCTCTCATTAAGGTCACATGGGCACACTGTGTCTCTTAGTTCTTGCAAGCTAAGCTGGAGTCAGTCTCTCTCATTAAGGCCACGTGGCCACACTGTGTCTCTTAGTTCTTGCAAGTTAAGCTGGAATCAGTCTCTCTCATTAAGGCCACATGGCCACACTGTGTCTCTTAGTTCTTGCAAGCTAAGCTGGAGTCAGTCTCTCTCATTAAGGCCACATGGCCACACTGTGTCTCTTAGTTCTTGCAAGCTAAGCTGGAGTCAGTCTCTCTCATTAAGGCTACATGGCCACACTGTCTCTTAGTTCTTGCAAGCTAAGCTGGAGTGAGTCTCTCATTAAGGCCACATGGCCACACTGTGTCTCTTAGTTCTTGCAAGCTAAGCTGGAGTCAGTCTCTCTCATTAAGGCCACATGGCAACACTGTGTCTCTTAGTTCTTGCAAGCTAAGTTGGAGTCAGTCTCTCTCATTAAGGCCACATGGCCACACTGAGTCTCTTAGTTCTTGCAAGCTAAGCTGGAGTGAGTCTCTCTCATTAAGGCCACATGGCCACACAGTGTCTCTTAGTTCTTGCAAGCTAAGCTGGAGTGAGTCTCTCTCATTAAGGCCACATGGCCACACTGTGTCTCTTAGTTCTTGCAATCTAAGCTTGAATCAGTCTCTCTCATTAAGGCCACATGGCCACACAGTGTCTCTTAGTTCTTGCAAGCTAAGCTGGAGTCAGTCTCTCTCATTAAGGTCACATGGTCACACTGTGTCTCTTAGTTCTTGCAAGCTAAGCTGGAGTCAGTCTCTCTCATTAAGGCCACATGGCCACACTGTGTCTCTTAGTTCTTGAAAGCTAAGCTGGAATCAGTCTCTCTCATTAAGGCCACATGGCCACACTGTGTCTCTTAGTTCTTGCTAGCTAAGCTGGAGTGAGTCTTTCATTAAGGCCACATGGCCACACTGTGTCTCTTAGTTCTTGCAAGCTAAGCTTGAGTCAGTCTCTCTCATTAAGGCCACATGGCCACACAGTGTCTCTTAGTTCTTGAAGGTAAGCTGGAGTCAGTCTCTCTCATTAAGGTCACATGGGCACACTGTCTCTTAGTTCTTGCAAGCTAAGCTGGAGTCAGTCTCTCTCATTAAGGCCACATGGCCACACTGTGTCTCTTAGTTCTTGCAAGCTAAGCTGGAGTCAGTCTCTCTCATTAAGGCCACATGGCCACACTGTGTCTCTTAGTTCTTGCAAGCTAAGCTGGAGTCAGTCTCTCTCATTAAGGCCACATGGCCACACTGTCTCTTAGTTCTTGCAAGCTAAGCTGGAGTGAGTCTCTCATTAAGGCCACATGGCCACACTGTGTCAAGCTAAGCTTGAGTCAGTCTCTCTCATTAAGGCCACATGGCCACACAGTGTCTCTTACTTCTTGAAGGTAAGCTGGAGTCAGTCTCTCTCATTAAGGTCACATGGGCACACTGTCTCTTAGTTCTTGCAAGCTAAGCTGGAGTCAGTCTCTCTCATTAAGGCCACATGGCCACACTGTCTCTTAGTTCTTGCAAGCTAAGCTGGAGTCAGTCTCTCTCATTAAGGCCACATGGCCACACAGTGTCTCTTAGTTCTTGCAAGCTAAGCTGGAGTGAGTCTCTCTCATTAAGGCCACATGGCCACACTGTGTCTCTTAGTTCTTGCAAGCTAAGCTTGAGTCAGTCTCTCTCATTAAGGCCACATGGCCACACAGTGTCTCTTAGTTCTTGCAAGGTAAGCTGGAGTCAGTCTCTCATTAAGGTCACATGGGCACACTGTGTCTCTTAGTTCTTGCAAGCTAAGCTGGAGTCAGTCTCTCTCATTAAGGCCACGTGGCCACACTGTGTCTCTTAGTTCTTGCAAGTTAAGCTGGAATCAGTCTCTCTCATTAAGGCCACATGGCCACACTGTGTCTCTTAGTTCTTGCAAGCTAAGCTGGAGTCAGTCTCTCTCATTAAGGCCACATGGCCACACTGTGTCTCTTAGTTCTTGCAAGCTAAGCTGGAGTCAGTCTCTCTCATTAAGGCTACATGGCCACACTGTCTCTTAGTTCTTGCAAGCTAAGCTGGAGTGAGTCTCTCATTAAGGCCACATGGCCACACTGTGTCTCTTAGTTCTTGCAAGCTAAGCTGGAGTCAGTCTCTCTCATTAAGGCCACATGGCAACACTGTGTCTCTTAGTTCTTGCAAGCTAAGTTGGAGTCAGTCTCTCTCATTAAGGCCACATGGCCACACAGTGTCTCTTAGTTCTTGCAAGGTAAGCTGGAGTCAGTCTCTCTCATTAAGGTCACATGGGCACACTGTCTCTTAGTTCTTGCAAGCTAAGCTGGAGTCAGTCTTTCTAATTAAGGCCACATGGCCACACTGTCTCTTAGTTCTTGCAAGCTAAGCTGGAGTGAGTCTCTCTCATTAAGGCCACATGGCCACACAGTGTCTCTTAGTTCTTGCAAGCTAAGCTTGAGTCAGTCTCTCTCATTAAGGCCACATGGCCACACAGTGTCTCTTAGTTCTTGCAAGCTAAGCTGGAGTCAGTCTCTCTCATTAAGGTCACATGGTCACACTGTGTCTCTTAGTTCTTGTAAGCTAAGCTGGAGTCAGTCTCTCTCATTAAGGCCACATGGCCACACTGTGTCTCTTAGTTCTTGCAAGCTAAGCTGGAATCAGTCTCTCTCATTAAGGCCACATGGCCACACTGTGTCTCTTAGTTCTTGCAAGCTAAGCTGGAGTCAGTCTCTCTCATTAAGGCCACATGGCCACACTGTGTCTCTTAGTTCTTGCAAGCTAAGCTGGAGTCAGTCTCTCTCATTAAGGCCACATGGCCACACTGTCTCTTAGTTCTTGCAAGCTAAGCTGGAGTCAGTCTCTCTCATTAAGGCCACATGGCCACACAGTGTCTCTTAGTTCTTGCAAGCTAAGCTGGAGTCAGTCTCTCTCATTAAGGTCACATGGGCACACTGTCTCTTAGTTCTTGCAAGCTAAGCTGGAGTCAGTCTCTCTCATTAAGGCCACATGGCCACACTGTGTCTCTTAGTTCTTGCAAGCTAAGCTGGAGTGAGTCTCTCTCATTAAGGCCACATGGCCACACAGTGTCTCTTAGTTCTTGCAAGCTAAGCTGGAGTGAGTCTCTCTTTAAGGCCACATGGCCACACTGTGTCTCTTAGTTCTTGCAAGCTAAGCTTGAGTCAGTCTCTCTCATTAAGGCCACATGGCCACACAGTGTCTCTTAGTTCTTGCAAGGTAAGCTGGAGTCAGTCTCTCTCATTAAGGTCACATGGGCACACTGTGTCTCTTAGTTCTTGCAAGCTAAGCTGGAGTCAGTCTCTCTCATTAAGGCCACATGGCCACACTGTGTCTCTTAGTTCTTGCAAGTTAAGCTGGAATCAGTCTCTCTCATTAAGGCCACATGGCCACACTGTGTCTCTTAGTTCTTGCAAGCTAAGCTGGAGTCAGTCTCTCTCATTAAGGCTACATGGCCGCACTGTCTCTTAGTTCTTGCAAGCTAAGCTGGAGTGAGTCTCTCATTAAGGCCACATGGCCACACTGTGTCTCTTAGTTCTTGCAAGCTAAGCTGGAGTCAGTCTCTCTCATTAAGGCCACATGACCACACTGTGTCTCTTAGTTCTTGCAAGCTAAGTTGGAGTCAGTCTCTCTCATTAAGGCCACATGGCCACACTGTGTCTCTTAGTTCTTGCAAGCTAAGCTGGAGTCAGTCTCTCTCATTAAGGCCACATGGCCACACTGTCTCTTAGTTCTTGCAAGCTAAGCTGGAGTGAGTCTCTCTCATTAAGGCCACATGGCCACACAGTGTCTCTTAGTTCTTGCAAGCTAAGCTGGAGTGAGTCTCTCTCATTAAGGCCACATGGCCACACTGTGTCTCTTAGTTCTTGCAAGCTAAGCTTGAGTCAGTCTCTCTCATTAAGGCCACATGGCCACACAGTGTCTCTTAGTTCTTGCAAGGTAAGCTGGAGTCAGTCTCTCTCATTAAGGTCACATGGGCACACTGTCTCTTAGTTCTTGCAAGCTAAGCTGGAGTCAGTCTCTCTCATTAAGGCCACATGGCCACACTGTGTCTCTTAGTTCTTGCAAGCTAAGCTGGAGTGAGTCTCTCTCATTAAGGCCACATGGCCACACAGTGTATCTTAGTTCTTGCAAGTTAAGTTGGAGTCAGTCTCTCTCATTAAGGCCACATGGCCATACTGAGTCTCTTAGTTCTTGCAAGCTAAGCTGGAGTGAGTCTTTCTCATTAAGGCCACATGGCCACACAGTGTCTCTTAGTTCTTGCAAGCTAAGCTGGAGTGAGTCTCTCTCATTAAGGCCACATGGCCACACTGTGTCTCTTAGTTCTTGCAAGCTAAGCTTGAGTCAGTCTCTCTCATTAAGGCCACATGGCCACACAGTGTCTCTTAGTTCTTGCAAACTAAGCTGGAGTCAGTCTCTCTCATTAAGGTCACATGGTCACACTGTGTCTCTTAGTTCTTGCAAGCTAAGCTGGAGTCAGTCTCTCTCATTAAGGCCACATGGCCACACTGTGTCTCTTAGTTCTTGCAAGCTAAGCTGGAATCAGTCTCTCTCATTAAGGCCACATGGCCACACTGTGTCTCTTAGTTCTTGCAAGCTAAGCTGGAGTCAGTCTCTCTCATTAAGGCCACATGGCCACACTGTGTCTCTTAGTTCTTGCAAGCTAAGCTGGAGTCAGTCTCTCTCATTAAGGCCACATGGCCACACTGTCTCTTAGTTCTTGCAAGCTAAGCTGGAGTGAGTCTCTCTCATTAAGGCCACATGGCCACACAGTCTCTCTTAGTTCTTGCAAGCTAAGCTGGAGTGATTCTCTCTCATTAAGGCCACATGGCCACACTGTGTCTCTTAGTTCTTGCAAGCTAAGCTTGAGTCAGTCTCTCTCATTAAGGCCACATGGCCACACAGTGTCTCTTAGTTCTTGCAAGGTAAGCTGGAGTCAGTCTCTCTCATTAAGGTCACATGGGCACACTGTCTCTTAGTTCTTGCAAGCTAAGCTGGAGTCAGTCTTTCTAATTAAGGCCACATGGCCACACTGTGTCTCTTAGTTCTTGCAAGCTAAGCTGGAGTGAGTCTCTCTCATTAAGGCCACATGGCCACACAGTGTCTCTTAGTTCTTGCAAGCTAAGCTTGAGTCAGTCTCTCTCATTAAGGCCACATGGCCACACAGTGTCTCTTAGTTCTTGCAAGCTAAGCTGGAGTCAGTCTCTCTCATTAAGGTCACATGGTCACACTGTGTCTCTTAGTTCTTGTAAGCTAAGCTGGAGTCAGTCTCTCTCATTAAGGCCACATGGCCACACTGTGTCTCTTAGTTCTTGCAAGCTAAGCTGGAGTCAGTCTCTCTCATTAAGGCCACATGGCCACACTGTGTCTCTTAGTTCTTGCAAGCTAAGCTGGAGTCAGTCTCTCTCATTAAGGCCACATGGCCACACTGTCTCTTAGTTCTTGCAAGCTAAGCTGGAGTGAGTCTCTCTCATTAAGGCCACATGGCCACACAGTGTCTCTTAGTTCTTGCAAGCTAAGCTGGAGTCAGTCTCTCTCATTAAGGTCACATGGGCACACTGTCTCTTAGTTCTTGCAAGCTAAGCTGGAGTCAGTCTCTCTCATTAAGGCCACATGGCCACACTGTGTCTCTTAGTTCTTGCAAGCTAAGCTGGAGTGAGTCTCTCTCATTAAGGCCACATGGCCACACAGTGTCTCTTAGTTCTTGCAAGGTAAGCTGGAGTCAGTCTCTCTCATTAAGGTCACATGGGCACACTGTCTCTTAGTTCTTGCAAGCTAAGCTGGAGTCAGTCTTTCTAATTAAGGCCACATGGCCACACTGTCTCTTAGTTCTTGCAAGCTAAGCTGGAGTGAGTCTCTCTCATTAAGGCCACATGGCCACACAGTGTCTCTTAGTTCTTGCAAGCTAAGCTTGAGTCAGTCTCTCTCATTAAGGCCACATGGCCACACAGTGTCTCTTAGTTCTTGCAAGCTAAGCTGGAGTCAGTCTCTCTCATTAAGGTCACATGGTCACACTGTGTCTCTTAGTTCTTGTAAGCTAAGCTGGAGTCAGTCTCTCTCATTAAGGCCACATGGCCACACTGTGTCTCTTAGTTCTTGCAAGCTAAGCTGGAATCAGTCTCTCTCATTAAGGCCACATGGCCACACTGTGTCTCTTAGTTCTTGCAAGCTAAGCTGGAGTCAGTCTCTCTCATTAAGGCCACATGGCCACACTGTGTCTCTTAGTTCTTGCAAGCTAAGCTGGAGTCAGTCTCTCTCATTAAGGCCACATGGCCACACTGTCTCTTAGTTCTTGCAAGCTAAGCTGGAGTCAGTCTCTCTCATTAAGGCCACATGGCCACACAGTGTCTCTTAGTTCTTGCAAGCTAAGCTGGAGTCAGTCTCTCTCATTAAGGTCACATGGGCACACTGTCTCTTAGTTCTTGCAAGCTAAGCTGGAGTCAGTCTCTCTCATTAAGGCCACATGGCCACACTGTGTCTCTCAGTTCTTGCAAGCTAAGCTGGAGTGAGTCTCTCTCATTAAGGCCACATGGCCACACAGTGTCTCTTAGTTCTTGCAAGCTAAGCTGGAGTGAGTCTCTCATTAAGGCCACATGGCCACACTGTGTCTCTTAGTTCTTGCAAGCTAAGCTTGAGTCAGTCTCTCTCATTAAGGCCACATGGCCACACAGTGTCTCTTAGTTCTTGCAAGGTAAGCTGGAGTCAGTCTCTCTCATTAAGGTCACATGGGCACACTGTGTCTCTTAGTTCTTGCAAGCTAAGCTGGAGTCAGTCTCTCTCATTAAGGCCACATGGCCACACTGTGTCTCTTAGTTCTTGCAAGTTAAGCTGGAATCAGTCTCTCTCATTAAGGCCACATGGCCACACTGTGTCTCTTAGTTCTTGCAAGCTAAGCTGGAGTTAGTCTCTCTCATTAAGGCTACATGGCCGCACTGTCTCTTAGTTCTTGCAAGCTAAGCTGGAGTGAGTCTCTCATTAAGGCCACATGGCCACACTGTGTCTCTTAGTTCTTGCAAGCTAAGCTGGAGTCAGTCTCTCTCATTAAGGCCACATGGCCACACTGTGTCTCTTAGTTCTTGCAAGCTAAGTTGGAGTCAGTCTCTCTCATTAAGGCCACATGGCCACACTGTGTCTCTTAGTTCTTGCAAGCTAAGCTGGAGTCAGTCTCTCTCATTAAGGCCACATGGCCACACTGTCTCTTAGTTCTTGCAAGCTAAGCTGGAGTGAGTCTCTCTCATTAAGGCCACATGGCCACACAGTGTCTCTTAGTTCTTGCAAGCTAAGCTGGAGTGAGTCTCTCTCATTAAGGCCACATGGCCACACTGTGTCTCTTAGTTCTTGCAAGCTAAGCTTGAGTCAGTCTCTCTCATTAAGGCCACATGGCCACACAGTGTCTCTTAGTTCTTGCAAGGTAAGCTGGAGTCAGTCTCTCTCATTAAGGTCACATGGGCACACTGTCTTTTAGTTCTTGCAAGCTAAGCTGGAGTCAGTCTCTCTCATTAAGGCCACATGGCCACACTGTGTCTCTTAGTTCTTGCAAGCTAAGCTGGAGTGAGTCTCTCTCATTAAGGCCACATGGCCACACAGTGTATCTTAGTTCTTGCAAGTTAAGTTGGAGTCAGTCTCTCTCATTAAGGCCACATGGCCATACTGAGTCTCTTAGTTCTTGCAAGCTAAGCTGGAGTGAGTCTTTCTCATTAAGGCCACATGGCCACACAGTGTCTCTTAGTTCTTGCAAGCTAAGCTGGAGTGAGTCTCTCTCATTAAGGCCACATGGCCACACTGTGTCTCTTAGTTCTTGCAAGCTAAGCTTGAGTCAGTCTCTCTCATTAAGGCCACATGGCCACACAGTGTCTCTTAGTTCTTGCAAGCTAAGCTGGAGTCAGTCTCTCTCATTAAGGTCACATGGTCACACTGTATCTCTTAGTTCTTGCAAGCTAAGCTGGAGTCAGTCTCTCTCATTAAGGCCACATGGCCACACTGTGTCTCTTAGTTCTTGCAAGCTAAGCTGGAGTGATTCTCTCTCATTAAGGCCACATGGCCACACTGTGTCTCTTAGTTCTTGCAAGCTAAGCTTGAGTCAGTCTCTCTCATTAAGGCCACATGGCCACACAGTGTCTCTTAGTTCTTGCAAGGTAAGCTGGAGTCAGTCTCTCTCATTAAGGTCACATGGGCACACTGTCTCTTAGTTCTTGCAAGCTAAGCTGGAGTCAGTCTTTCTAATTAAGGCCACATGGCCACACTGTGTCTCTTAGTTCTTGCAAGCTAAGCTGGAGTGAGTCTCTCTCATTAAGGCCACATGGCCACACAGTGTCTCTTAGTTCTTGCAAGCTAAGCTTGAGTCAGTCTCTCTCATTAAGGCCACATGGCCACACAGTGTCTCTTAGTTCTTGCAAGCTAAGCTGGAGTCAGTCTCTCTCATTAAGGCCACATGGCCACACTGTGTCTCTTAGTTCTTGCAAGCTAAGCTGGAGTGAGTCTCTCTCATTAAGGCCACATGGCCACACAGTGTCTCTTAGTTCTTGCAAGCTAAGCTTGAGTCAGTCTCTCTCATTAAGGCCACATGGCCACACTGTGTCTCTTAGTTCTTGCAAGCTAAGCTGGAGTCAGTCTCTCTCATTAAGGCCACATGGCCACACTGTCTCTTAGTTCTTGCAAGCTAAGCTGGAGTGAGTCTCTCTCATTAAGGCCACATGGCCACACAGTGTCTCTTAGTTCTTGCAAGCTAAGCTGGAGTCAGTCTCTCTCATTAAGGTCACATGGGCACACTGTCTCTTAGTTCTTGCAAGCTAAGCTGGAGTCGGTCTCTCTCATTAAGGCCACATGGCCACACTGTGTCTCTTAGTTCTTGCAAGCTAAGCTGGAGTGAGTCTCTCTCATTAAGGCCACATGGCCACACAGTGTCTCTTAGTTCTTGCAAGCTAAGCTGGAGTGAGTCTCTCATTAAGGCCACATGGCCACACTGTGTCTCTTAGTTCTTGCAAGCTAAGCTTGAGTCAGTCTCTCTCATTAAGGCCACATGGCCACACAGTGTCTCTTAGTTCTTGCAAGGTAAGCTGGAGTCAGTCTCTCTCATTAAGGTCACATGGGCACACTGTGTCTCTTAGTTCTTGCAAGCTAAGCTTGTGTCAGTCTCTCTCTCATTAAGGCCACATGGCCACACTGTGTCTCTTAGTTATTGCAAGTTAAGCTGGAATCAGTCTCTCTCATTAAGGCCACATGGCCACACTGTGTCTCTTAGTTCTTGCAAGCTAAGCTGGAGTCAGTCTCTCTCATTAAGGCTACATGGCCGCACTGTCTCTTAGTTCTTGCAAGCTAAGCTGGAGTGAGTCTCTCATTAAGGCCACATGGCCACACTGTGTCTCTTAGTTCTTGCAAGCTAAGCTGGAGTCAGTCTCTCTCATTAAGGCCACATGGCCACACTGTGTCTCTTAGTTCTTGCAAGCTAAGTTGGAGTCAGTCTCTCTCATTAAGGCCACATGGCCACACTGTGTCTCTTAGTTCTTGCAAGCTAAGCTGGAGTCAGTCTCTCTCATTAAGGCCACATGGCCACACTGTCTCTTAGTTCTTGCAAGCTAAGCTGGAGTGAGTCTCTCTCATTAAGGCCACATGGCCACACAGTGTCTCTTAGTTCTTGCAAGCTAAGCTGGAGTGAGTCTCTCTCATTAAGGCCACATGGCCACACTGTGTCTCTTAGTTCTTGCAAGCTAAGCTTGAGTCAGTCTCTCTCATTAAGGCCACATGGCCACACAGTGTCTCTTAGTTCTTGCAAGGTAAGCTGGAGTCAGTCTCTCTCATTAAGGTCACATGGGCACACTGTCTCTTAGTTCTTGCAAGCTAAGCTGGAGTCAGTCTCTCTCATTAAGGCCACATGGCCACACTGTGTCTCTTAGTTCTTGCAAGCTAAGCTGGAGTGAGTCTCATTAAGACCACATGGCCACACAGTGTCTCTTAGTTCTTGCAAGCTAAGCTGGAATCAGTCTCTCTCATTAAGGCCACATGGCCACACTGTGTCTCTTAGTTCTTGCAAGCTAAGCTGGAGTCAGTCTCTCTCATTAAGGCCACATGGCCACACTGTGTCTCTTAGTTCTTGCAAGCTAAGCTGGAGTCAGTCTCTCTCATTAAGGCCACATGGCCACACTGTCTCTTAGTTCTTGCAAGCTAAGCTGGAGTGAGTCTCTCTCATTAAGGCCACATGGCCACACAGTCTCTCTTAGTTCTTGCAAGCTAAGCTGGAGTGATTCTCTCTCATTAAGGCCACATGGCCACACTGTGTCTCTTAGTTCTTGCAAGCTAAGCTTGAGTCAGTCTCTCTCATTAAGGCCACATGGCCACACAGTGTCTCTTAGTTCTTGCAAGGTAAGCTGGAGTCAGTCTCTCTCATTAAGGTCACATGGGCACACTGTCTCTTAGTTCTTGCAAGCTAAGCTGGAGTCAGTCTTTCTAATTAAGGCCACATGGCCACACTGTGTCTCTTAGTTCTTGCAAGCTAAGCTGGAGTGAGTCTCTCTCATTAAGGCCACATGGCCACACAGTGTCTCTTAGTTCTTGCAAGCTAAGCTTGAGTCAGTCTCTCTCATTAAGGCCACATGGCCACACAGTGTCTCTTAGTTCTTGCAAGCTAAGCTGGAGTCAGTCTCTCTCATTAAGGTCACATGGTCACACTGTGTCTCTTAGTTCTTGTAAGCTAAGCTGGAGTCAGTCTCTCTCATTAAGGCCACATGGCCACACTGTGTCTCTTAGTTCTTGCAAGCTAAGCTGGAGTCAGTCTCTCTCATTAAGGCCACATGGCCACACTGTGTCTCTTAGTTCTTGCAAGCTAAGCTGGAGTCAGTCTCTCTCATTAAGGCCACATGGCCACACTGTCTCTTAGTTATTGCAAGCTAAGCTGGAGTGAGTCTCTCTCATTAAGGCCACATGGCCACACAGTGTCTCTTAGTTCTTGCAAGCTAAGCTGGAGTGAGTCTCTCATTAAGGCCACATGGCCACACTGTGTCTCTTAGTTCTTGCAAGCTAAGCTTGAGTCAGTCTCTCTCATTAAGGCCACATGGCCACACAGTGTCTCTTAGTTCTTGCAAGGTAAGCTGGAGTCAGTCTCTCTCATTAAGGTCACATGGGCACACTGTGTCTCTTAGTTCTTGCAAGCTAAGCTTGTGTCAGTCTCTCTCATTAAGGCCACATGGCCACACTGTGTCTCTTAGTTCTTGCAAGTTAAGCTGGAATAAGTCTCTCTCATTAAGGCCACATGGCCACACTGTGTCTCTTAGTTCTTGCAAGCTAAGCTGGAGTCAGTCTCTCTCATTAAGGCTACATGGCCGCACTGTCTCTTAGTTCTTGCAAGCTAAGCTGGAGTGAGTCTCTCATTAAGGCCACATGGCCACACTGTGTCTCTTAGTTCTTGCAAGCTAAGCTGGAGTCAGTCTCTCTCATTAAGGCCACATGGCCACACTGTGTCTCTTAGTTCTTGCAAGCTAAGTTGGAGTCAGTCTCTCTCATTAAGGCCACATGGCCACACTGTGTCTCTTAGTTCTTGCAAGCTAAGCTGGAGTCAGTCTCTCTCATTAAGGCCACATGGCCACACTGTCTCTTAGTTCTTGCAAGCTTAGCTGGAGTGAGTCTCTCTCATTAAGGCCACATGGCCACACAGTGTCTCTTAGTTCTTGCAAGCTAAGCTGGAGTGAGTCTCTCTCATTAAGGCCACATGGCCACACTGTGTCTCTTAGTTCTTGCAAGCTAAGCTTGAGTCAGTCTCTCTCATTAAGGCCACATGGCCACACAGTGTCTCTTAGTTCTTGCAAGGTAAGCTGGAGTCAGTCTCTCTCATTAAGGTCACATGGGCACACTGTCTCTTAGTTCTTGCAAGCTAAGCTGGAGTCAGTCTCTCTCATTAAGGCCACATGGCCACACTGTGTCTCTTAGTTCTTGCAAGCTAAGCTGGAGTGAGTCTCTCTCATTAAGACCACATGGCCACACAGTGTCTCTTAGTTCTTGCAAGCTAAGCTGGAGTGAGTCTCTCATTAAGGCCACATGGCCACACTGTGTCTCTTAGTTCTTGCAAGCTAAGCTTGAGTCAGTCTCTCTCATTAAGGCCACATGGCCACACAGTGTCTCTTAGTTCTTGCAAGGTAAGCTGGAGTCAGTCTCTCTCATTAAGGTCACATGGGCACACTGTGTCTCTTAGTTCTTGCAAGCTAAGCTGGAGTCAGTCTCTCTCATTAAGGCCACATGGCCACACTGTGTCTCTTAGTTCTTGCAAGTTAAGCTGGAATCAGTCTCTCTCATTAAGGCCACATGGCCACACTGTGTCTCTTAGTTCTTGCAAGCTAAGCTGGAGTCAGTCTCTCTCATTAAGGCTACATGGCCGCACTGTCTCTTAGTTCTTGCAAGCTAAGCTGGAGTGAGTCTCTCATTAAGGCCACATGGCCACACTGTGTCTCTTAGTTCTTGCAAGCTAAGCTGGAGTCAGTCTCTCTCATTAAGGCCACATGGCCACACTGTGTCTCTTAGTTCTTGCAAGCTAAGTTGGAGTCAGTCTCTCTCATTAAGGCCACATGGCCACACTGAGTCTCTTAGTTCTTGCAAGCTAAGCTGGAGTGAGTCTCTCTCATTAAGGCCACATGGCCACACAGTGTCTCTTAGTTCTTGCAAGCTAAGCTGGAGTGAGTCTCTCTCATTAAGGCCACATGGCCACACTGTGTCTCTTAGTTCTTGCAAGCTAAGCTTGAGTCAGTCTCTCTCATTAAGGCCACATGGCCACACAGTGTCTCTTAGTTCTTGCAAGCTAAGCTGGAGTCAGTCTCTCTCATTAAGGTCACATGGTCACACTGTGTCTCTTAGTTCTTGCAAGCTAAGCTGGAGTCAGTCTCTCTCATTAAGGCCACATGGCCACACTGTGTCTCTTAGTTCTTGCAAGCTAAGCTGGAATCAGTCTCTCTCATTAAGGCCACATGGCCACACTGTGTCTCTTAGTTCTTGCAAGCTAAGCTGGAGTCAGTCTCTCTCATTAAGGCCACATGGCCATACTGAGTCTCTTAGTTCTTGCAAGCTAAGCTGGAGTGAGTCTTTCTCATTAAGGCCACATGGCCACACAGTGTCTCTTAGTTCTTGCAAGCTAAGCTGGAGTCAGTCTCTCTCATTAAGGCCACATGGCCATACTGAGTCTCTTAGTTCTTGCAAGCTAAGCTGGAGTGAGTCTTTCTCATTAAGGCCACATGGCCACACAGTGTCTCTTAGTTCTTGCAAGCTAAGCTGGAGTGAGTCTCTCTCATTAAGGCCACATGGCCACACTGTGTCTCTTAGTTCTTGCAAGCTAAGCTTGAGTCAGTCTCTCTCATTAAGGCCACATGGCCACACAGTGTCTCTTAGTTCTTGCAAGCTAAGCTGGAGTCAGTCTCTCTCATTAAGGTCACATGGTCACACTGTGTCTCTTAGTTCTTGCAAGCTAAGCTGGAGTCAGTCTCTCTCATTAAGGCCACATGGCCACACTGTGTCTCTTAGTTCTTGCAAGCTAAGCTGGAATCAGTCTCTCTCATTAAGGCCACATGGCCACACTGTGTCTCTTAGTTCTTGCAAGCTAAGCTGGAGTCAGTCTCTCTTATTAAGGCCACATGGCCACACTGTGTCTCTTAGTTCTTGCAAGCTAAGCTGGAGTCAGTCTCTCTCATTAAGGCCACATGGCCACACTGTCTCTTAGTTCTTGCAAGCTAAGCTGGAGTGAGTCTCTCTCATTAAGGCCACATGGCCACACAGTCTCTCTTAGTTCTTGCAAGCTAAGCTGGAGTGAGTCTCTCTCATTAAGGCCACATGGCCACACTGTGTCTCTTAGTTCTTGCAAGCTAAGCTTGAGTCAGTCTCTCTCATTAAGGCCACATGGCCACACAGTGTCTCTTAGTTCTTGCAAGGTAAGCTGGAGTCAGTCTCTCTCATTAAGGTCACATGGGCACACTGTCTCTTAGTTCTTGCAAGCTAAGCTGGAGTCAGTCTTTCTAATTAAGGCCACATGGCCACACTGTGTCTCTTAGTTCTTGCAAGCTAAGCTGGAGTGAGTCTCTCTCATTAAGGCCACATGGCCACACAGTGTCTCTTAGTTCTTGCAAGCTAAGCTTGAGTCAGTCTCTCTCATTAAGGCCACATGGCCACACAGTGTCTCTTAGTTCTTGCAAGCTAAGCTGGAGTCAGTCTCTCTCATTAAGGTCACATGGTCACACTGTGTCTCTTAGTTCTTGTAAGCTAAGCTGGAGGCAGTCTCTCTCATTAAGGCCACATGGCCACACTGTGTCTCTTAGTTCTTGCAAGCTAAGCTGGAATCAGTCTCTCTCATTAAGGCCACATGGCCACACTGTGTCTCTTAGTTCCTGCAAGCTAAGCTGGAGTCAGTCTCTCTCATTAAGGCCACATGGCCACACTGTCTCTTAGTTCTTGCAAGCTAAGCTGGAGTGAGTCTCTCTCATTAAGGCCACATGGCCACACAGTGTCTCTTAGTTCTTGCAAGCTAAGCTGGAGTGAGTCTCTCTCATTAAGGCCACATGGCCACACTGTGTCTCTTAGTTCTTGCAAGCTAAGCTTGAGTCAGTCTCTCTCATTAAGGCCACATGGCCACACAGTGTCTCTTAGTTCTTGCAAGGTAAGCTGGAGTCAGTCTCTCTCATTAAGGTCACATGGGCACACTGTCTCTTAGTTCTTGCAAGCTAAGCTGGAGTCAGTCTCTCTCATTAAGGCCACATGGCCACACTGTGTCTCTTAGTTCTTGCAAGCTAAGCTGGAGTGAGTCTCTCTCATTAAGGCCACATGGCCACACAGTGTCTCTTAGTTCTTGCAAGCTAAGCTGGAGTGAGTCTCTCATTAAGGCCACATGGCCACACTGTGTCTCTTAGTTCTTGCAAGCTAAGCTTGAGTCAGTCTCTCTCATTAAGGCCACATGGCCACACAGTGTCTCTTAGTTCTTGCAAGGTAAGCTGGAGTCAGTCTCTCTCATTAAGGTCACATGGGCACACTGTGTCTCTTAGTTCTTGCAAGCTAAGCTGGAGTCAGTCTCTCTCATTAAGGCCACATGGCCACACTGTGTCTCTTAGTTCTTGCAAGTTAAGCTGGAATCAGTCTCTCATTAAGGCCACATGGCCACACTGTGTCTCTTAGTTCTTGCAAGCTAAGCTGGAGTCAGTCTCTCTCATTAAGGCTACATGGCCGCACTGTCTCTTAGTTCTTGCAAGCTAAGCTGGAGTGAGTCTCTCATTAAGGCCACATGGCCACACTGTGTCTCTTAGTTCTTGCAAGCTAAGCTGGAGTCAGTCTCTCTCATTAAGGCCACATGGCCACACTGTGTCTCTTAGTTCTTGCAAGCTAAGTTGGAGTCAGTCTCTCTCATTAAGGCCACATGGCCACACTGAGTCTCTTAGTTCTTGCAAGCTAAGCTGGAGTGAGTCTCTCTCATTAAGGCCACATGGCCACACAGTGTCTCTTAGTTCTTGCAAGCTAAGCTGGAGTGAGTCTCTCTCATTAAGGCCACATGGCCACACTGTGTCTCTTAGTTCTTGCAAGCTAAGCTTGAGTCAGTCTCTCTCATTAAGGCCACATGGCCACACAGTGTCTCTTAGTTCTTGCAAGCTAAGCTGGAGTCAGTCTGTCTCATTAAGGTCACATGGTCACACTGTGTCTCTTAGTTCTTGCAAGCTAAGCTGGAGTCAGTCTCTCTCATTAAGGCCACATGGCCACACTGTCTCTTAGTTCTTGCAAGCTAAGCTGGAGTGAGTCTCTCTCATTAAGGCCACATGGCCACACAGTCTCTCTTAGTTCTTGCAAGCTAAGCTGGAGTGAGTCTCTCTCATTAAGGCCACATGGCCACACTGTGTCTCTTAGTTCTTGCAAGCTAAGCTTGAGTCAGTCTCTCTCATTAAGGCCACATGGCCACACAGTGTCTCTTAGTTCTTGCAAGGTAAGCTGGAGTCAGTCTCTCTCATTAAGGTCACATGGGCACACTGTCTCTTAGTTCTTGCAAGCTAAGCTGGAGTCAGTCTTTCTAATTAAGGCCACATGGCCACACTGTGTCTCTTAGTTCTTGCAAGCTAAGCTGGAGTGAGTCTCTCTCATTAAGGCCACATGGCCACACAGTGTCTCTTAGTTCTTGCAAGCTAAGCTTGAGTCAGTCTCTCTCATTAAGGCCACATGGCCACACAGTGTCTCTTAGTTCTTGCAAGCTAAGCTGGAGTCAGTCTCTCTCATTAAGGTCACATGGTCACACTGTGTCTCTTAGTTCTTGTAAGCTAAGCTGGAGTCAGTCTCTCTCATTAAGGCCACATGGCCACACTGTGTCTCTTAGTTCTTGCAAGCTAAGCTGGAATCAGTCTCTCTCATTAAGGCCACATGGCCACACTGTGTCTCTTAGTTCCTGCAAGCTAAGCTGGAGTCAGTCTCTCTCATTAAGGCCACATGGCCACACTGTGTCTCTTAGTTCTTGCAAGCTAAGCTGGAGTCAGTCTCTCTCATTAAGGCCACATGGCCACACTGTCTCTTAGTTCTTGCAAGCTAAGCTGGAGTGAGTCTCTCTCATTAAGGCCACATGGCCACACTGTGTCTCTTAGTTCCTGCAAGCTAAGCTGGAGTCAGTCTCTCTCATTAAGGCCACATGGCCACACTGTCTCTTAGTTCTTGCAAGCTAAGCTGGAGTGAGTCTCTCTCATTAAGGCCACATGGCCACACAGTGTCTCTTAGTTCTTGCAAGCTAAGCTGGAGTGAGTCTCTCTCATTAAGGCCACATGGCCACACTGTGTCTCTTAGTTCTTGCAAGCTAAGCTTGAGTCAGTCTCTCTCATTAAGGCCACATGGCCACACAGTGTCTCTTAGTTCTTGCAAGGTAAGCTGGAGTCAGTCTCTCTCATTAAGGTCACATGGGCACACTGTCTCTTAGTTCTTGCAAGCTAAGCTGGAGTCAGTCTCTCTCATTAAGGCCACATGGCCACACTGTGTCTCTTAGTTCTTGCAAGCTAAGCTGGAGTGAGTCTCTCTCATTAAGGCCACATGGCCACACAGTGTCTCATAGTTCTTGCAAGCTAAGCTGGAGTGAGTCTCTCATTAAGGCCACATGGCCACACTGTGTCTCTTAGTTCTTGCAAGCTAAGCTTGAGTCAGTCTCTCTCATTAAGGCCACATGGCCACACAGTGTCTCTTAGTTCTTGCAAGGTAAGCTGGAGTCAGTCTCTCTCATTAAGGTCACATGGGCACACTGTGTCTCTTAGTTCTTGCAAGCTAAGCTGGAGTCAGTCTCTCTCATTAAGGCCACATGGCCACACTGTGTCTCTTAGTTCTTGCAAGTTAAGCTGGAATCAGTCTCTCTCATTAAGGCCACATGGCCACACTGTGTCTCTTAGTTCTTGCAAGCTAAGCTGGAGTCAGTCTCTCTCATTAAGGCTACATGGCCGCACTGTCTCTTAGTTCTTGCAAGCTAAGCTGGAGTGAGTCTCTCATTAAGGCCACATGGCCACACTGTGTCTCTTAGTTCTTGCAAGCTAAGCTGGAGTCAGTCTCTCTCATTAAGGCCACATGGCCACACTGTGTCTCTTAGTTCTTGCAAGCTAAGTTGGAGTCAGTCTCTCTCATTAAGGCCACATGGCCACACTGAGTCTCTTAGTTCTTGCAAGCTAAGCTGGAGTGAGTCTCTCTCATTAAGGCCACATGGCCACACAGTGTCTCTTAGTTCTTGCAAGCTAAGCTGGAGTGAGTCTCTCTCATTAAGGCCACATGGCCACACTGTGTCTCTTAGTTCTTGCAAGCTAAGCTTGAGTCAGTCTCTCTCATTAAGGCCACATGGCCACACAGTGTCTCTTAGTTCTTGCAAGCTAAGCTGGAGTCAGTCTCTCTCATTAAGGTCACATGGTCACACTGTGTCTCTTAGTTCTTGCAAGCTAAGCTGGAGTCAGTCTCTCTCATTAAGGCCACATGGCCACACTGTCTCTTAGTTCTTGCAAGCTAAGCTGGAGTGAGTCTCTCTCATTAAGGCCACATGGCCACACAGTCTCTCTTAGTTCTTGCAAGCTAAGCTGGAGTGAGTCTCTCTCATTAAGGCCACATGGCCACACTGTGTCTCTTAGTTCTTGCAAGCTAAGCTTGAGTCAGTCTCTCTCATTAAGGCCACATGGTCACACAGTGTCTCTTAGTTCTTGCAAGGTAAGCTGGAGTCAGTCTCTCTCATTATGGTCACATGGGCACACTGTCTCTTAGTTCTTGCAAGCTAAGCTGGAGTCAGTCTTTCTAATTAAGGCCACATGGCCACACTGTGTCTCTTAGTTCTTGCAAGCTAAGCTGGAGTGAGTCTCTCTCATTAAGGCCACATGGCCACACAGTGTCTCTTAGTTCTTGCAAGCTAAGCTGGAGTCAGTCTGTCTCATTAAGGTCACATGGTCACACTGTGTCTCTTAGTTCTTGCAAGCTAAGCTGGAGTCAGTCTCTCTCATTAAGGCCACATGGCCACACTGTCTCTTAGTTCTTGCAAGCTAAGCTGGAGTGAGTCTCTCTCATTAAGGCCACATGGCCACACAGTCTCTCTTAGTTCTTGCAAGCTAAGCTGGAGGGAGTCTCTCTCATTAAGGCCACATGGCCACACTGTGTCTCTTAGTTCTTGCAAGCTAAGCTTGAGTCAGTCTCTCTCATTAAGGCCACATGGCCACACAGTGTCTCTTAGTTCTTGCAAGGTAAGCTGGAGTCAGTCTCTCTCATTAAGGTCACATGGGCACACTGTCTCTTAGTTCTTGCAAGCTAAGCTGGAGTCAGTCTTTCTAATTAAGGCCACATGGCCACACTGTGTCTCTTAGTTCTTGCAAGCTAAGCTGGAGTGAGTCTCTCTCATTAAGGCCACATGGCCACACAGTGTCTCTTAGTTCTTGCAAGCTAAGCTTGAGTCAGTCTCTCTCATTAAGGCCACATGGCCACACAGTGTCTCTTAGTTCTTGCAAGCTAAGCTGGAGTCAGTCTCTCTCATTAAGGTCACATGGTCACACTGTGTCTCTTAGTTCTTGTAAGCTAAGCTGGAGTCAGTCTCTCTCATTAAGGCCACATGGCCACACTGTGTCTCTTAGTTCTTGCAAGCTAAGCTGGAATCAGTCTCTCTCATTAAGGCCACATGGCCACACTGTGTCTCTTAGTTCCTGCAAGCTAAGCTGGAGTCAGTCTCTCTCATTAAGGCCACATGGCCACACTGTGTCTCTTAGTTCTTGCAAGCTAAGCTGGAGTCAGTCTCTCTCATTAAGGCCACATGGCCACACTGTCTCTTAGTTCTTGCAAGCTAAGCTGGAGTGAGTCTCTCTCATTAAGGCCACATGGCCACACTGTGTCTCTTAGTTCCTGCAAGCTAAGCTGGAGTCAGTCTCTCTCATTAAGGCCACATGGCCACACTGTCTCTTAGTTCTTGCAAGCTAAGCTGGAGTGAGTCTCTCTCATTAAGGCCACATGGCCACACAGTGTCTCTTAGTTCTTGCAAGCTAAGCTGGAGTGAGTCTCTCTCATTAAGGCCACATGGCCACACTGTGTCTCTTAGTTCTTGCAAGCTAAGCTTGAGTCAGTCTCTCTCATTAAGGCCACATGGCCACACAGTGTCTCTTAGTTCTTGCAAGGTAAGCTGGAGTCAGTCTCTCTCATTAAGGTCACATGGGCACACTGTCTCTTAGTTCTTGCAAGCTAAGCTGGAGTCAGTCTCTCTCATTAAGGCCACATGGCCACACTGTGTCTCTTAGTTCTTGCAAGCTAAGCTGGAGTGAGTCTCTCTCATTAAGGCCACATGGCCACACAGTGTCTCATAGTTCTTGCAAGCTAAGCTGGAGTGAGTCTCTCATTAAGGCCACATGGCCACACTGTGTCTCTTAGTTCTTGCAAGCTAAGCTTGAGTCAGTCTCTCTCATTAAGGCCACATGGCCACACAGTGTCTCTTAGTTCTTGCAAGGTAAGCTGGAGTCAGTCTCTCTCATTAAGGTCACATGGGCACACTGTGTCTCTTAGTTCTTGCAAGCTAAGCTGGAGTCAGTCTCTCTCATTAAGGCCACATGGCCACACTGTGTCTCTTAGTTCTTGCAAGTTAAGCTGGAATCAGTCTCTCTCATTAAGGCCACATGGCCACACTGTGTCTCTTAGTTCTTGCAAGCTAAGCTGGAGTCAGTCTCTCTCATTAAGGCTACATGGCCGCACTGTCTCTTAGTTCTTGCAAGCTAAGCTGGAGTGAGTCTCTCATTAAGGCCACATGGCCACACTGTGTCTCTTAGTTCTTGCAAGCTAAGCTGGAGTCAGTCTCTCTCATTAAGGCCACATGGCCACACTGTGTCTCTTAGTTCTTGCAAGCTAAGTTGGAGTCAGTCTCTCTCATTAAGGCCACATGGCCACACTGAGTCTCTTAGTTCTTGCAAGCTAAGCTGGAGTGAGTCTCTCTCATTAAGGCCACATGGCCACACAGTGTCTCTTAGTTCTTGCAAGCTAAGCTGGAGTGAGTCTCTCTCATTAAGGCCACATGGCCACACTGTGTCTCTTAGTTCTTGCAAGCTAAGCTTGAGTCAGTCTCTCTCATTAAGGCCACATGGCCACACAGTGTCTCTTAGTTCTTGCAAGCTAAGCTGGAGTCAGTCTCTCTCATTAAGGTCACATGGTCACACTGTGTCTCTTAGTTCTTGCAAGCTAAGCTGGAGTCAGTCTCTCTCATTAAGGCCACATGGCCACACTGTCTCTTAGTTCTTGCAAGCTAAGCTGGAGTGAGTCTCTCTCATTAAGGCCACATGGCCACACAGTCTCTCTTAGTTCTTGCAAGCTAAGCTGGAGTGAGTCTCTCTCATTAAGGCCACATGGCCACACTGTGTCTCTTAGTTCTTGCAAGCTAAGCTTGAGTCAGTCTCTCTCATTAAGGCCACATGGCCACACAGTGTCTCTTAGTTCTTGCAAGGTAAGCTGGAGTCAGTCTCTCTCATTATGGTCACATGGGCACACTGTCTCTTAGTTCTTGCAAGCTAAGCTGGAGTCAGTCTTTCTAATTAAGGCCACATGGCCACACTGTGTCTCTTAGTTCTTGCAAGCTAAGCTGGAGTGAGTCTCTCTCATTAAGGCCACATGGCCACACAGTGTCTCTTAGTTCTTGCAAGCTAAGCTTGAGTCAGTCTCTCTCATTAAGGCCACATGGCCACACAGTGTCTCTTAGTTCTTGCAAGCTAAGCTGGAGTCAGTCTCTCTCATTAAGGTCACATGGTCACACTGTGTCTCTTAGTTCTTGTAAGCTAAGCTGGAGTCAGTCTCTCTGATTAAGGCCACATGGCCACACTGTGTCTCTTAGTTCTTGCAAGCTAAGCTGGAATCAGTCTCTCTCATTAAGGCCACATGGCCACACTGTGTCTCTTAGTTCCTGCAAGCTAAGCTGGAGTCAGTCTCTCTCATTAAGGCCACATGGCCACACTGTGTCTCTTAGTTCTTGCAAGCTAAGCTGGAGTCAGTCTCTCTCATTAAGGCCACATGGCCACACTGTCTCTTAGTTCTTGCAAGCTAAGCTGGAGTGAGTCTCTCTCATTAAGGCCACATGGCCACACAGTGTCTCTTAGTTCTTGCAAGCTAAGCTGGAGTCAGTCTCTCTCATTAAGGTCACATGGACACACTGTCTCTTAGTTCTTGCAAGCTAAGCTGGAGTCAGTCTCTCTCATTAAGGCCACATGGCCACACTGTGTCTCTTAGTTCTTGCAAGTTAAGCTGGAATCAGTCTCTCTCATTAAGGCCACATGGCCACACTGTGTCTCTTAGTTCTTGCAAGCTAAGCTGGAGTCAGTCTCTCTCATTAAGGCTACATGGCCGCACTGTCTCTTAGTTCTTGCAAGCTAAGCTGGAGTGAGTCTCTCATTAAGGCCACATGGCCACACTGTGTCTCTTAGTTCTTGCAAGCTAAGCTGGAGTCAGTCTCTCTCATTAAGGCCACATGGCCACACTGTGTCTCTTAGTTCTTGCAAGCTAAGTTGGAGTCAGTCTCTCTCATTAAGGCCACATGGCCACACTGAGTCTCTTAGTTCTTGCAAGCTAAGCTGGAGTGAGTCTCTCTCATTAAGGCCACATGGCCACACAGTGTCTCTTAGTTCTTGCAAGCTAAGCTGGAGTGAGTCTCTCTCATTAAGGCCACATGGCCACACTGTGTCTCTTAGTTCTTGCAAGCTAAGCTTGAGTCAGTCTCTCTCATTAAGGCCACATGGCCACACAGTGTCTCTTAGTTCTTGCAAGCTAAGCTGGAGTCAGTCTCTCTCATTAAGGTCACATGGTCACACTGTGTCTCTTAGTTCTTGCAAGCTAAGCTGGAGTCAGTCTCTCTCATTAAGGCCACATGGCCACACTGTCTCTTAGTTCTTGCAAGCTAAGCTGGAGTGAGTCTCTCTCATTAAGGCCACATGGCCACACAGTCTCTCTTAGTTCTTGCAAGCTAAGCTGGAGTGAGTCTCTCTCATTAAGGCCACATGGCCACACTGTGTCTCTTAGTTCTTGCAAGCTAAGCTTGAGTCAGTCTCTCTCATTAAGGCCACATGGCCACACAGTGTCTCTTAGTTCTTGCAAGGTAAGCTGGAGTCAGTCTCTCTCATTATGGTCACATGGGCACACTGTCTCTTAGTTCTTGCAAGCTAAGCTGGAGTCAGTCTTTCTAATTAAGGCCACATGGCCACACTGTGTCTCTTAGTTCTTGCAAGCTAAGCTGGAGTGAGTCTCTCTCATTAAGGCCACATGGCCACACAGTGTCTCTTAGTTCTTGCAAGCTAAGCTTGAGTCAGTCTCTCTCATTAAGGCCACATGGCCACACAGTGTCTCTTAGTTCTTGCAAGCTAAGCTGGAGTCAGTCTCTCTCATTAAGGTCACATGGTCACACTGTGTCTCTTAGTTCTTGTAAGCTAAGCTGGAGTCAGTCTCTCTGATTAAGGCCACATGGCCACACTGTGTCTCTTAGTTCTTGCAAGCTAAGCTGGAATCAGTCTCTCTCATTAAGGCCACATGGCCACACTGTGTCTCTTAGTTCCTGCAAGCTAAGCTGGAGTCAGTCTCTCTCATTAAGGCCACATGGCCACACTGTGTCTCTTAGTTCTTGCAAGCTAAGCTGGAGTCAGTCTCTCTCATTAAGGCCACATGGCCACACTGTCTCTTAGTTCTTGCAAGCTAAGCTGGAGTGAGTCTCTCTCATTAAGGCCACATGGCCACACAGTGTCTCTTAGTTCTTGCAAGCTAAGCTGGAGTCAGTCTCTCTCATTAAGGTCACATGGACACACTGTCTCTTAGTTCTTGCAAGCTAAGCTGGAGTCAGTCTCTCTCATTAAGGCCACATGGCCACACTGTGTCTCTTAGTTCTTGTAAGCTAAGCTGGAGTGAGTCTCTCTCATTAAGGCCACATGGCCACACAGTGTCTCTTAGTTCTTGCAAGCTAAGCTGGAGTGAGTCTCTCATTAAGGCCACATGGCCACACTGTGTCTCTTAGTTCTTGCAAGCTAAGCTTGAGTCAGTCTCTCTCATTAAGTCCACATGGCCACACAGTGTCTCTTAGTTCTTGCAAGCTAAGCTTGAGTCAGTCTCTCTCATTAAGGCCACATGGCCACACAGTGTCTCTTAGTTCTTGCAAGCTAAGCTTGAGTCAGTCTCTCTCATTAAGGCCACATGGCCACACAGTGTCTCTTAGTTCTTGCAAGCTAAGCTGGAGTCAGTCTCTCTCATTAAGGTCACATGGTCACACTGTGTCTCTTAGTTCTTGCAAGCTAAGCTGGAGTCAGTCTCTCTCATTAAGGCCACATGGCCACACTGTCTCTTAGTTCTTGCAAGCTAAGCTGGAGTGAGTCTCTCTCATTAAGGCCACATGGCCACACAGTCTCTCTTAGTTCTTGCAAGCTAAGCTGGAGTGAGTCTCTCTCATTAAGGCCACATGGCCACACTGTGTCTCTTAGTTCTTGCAAGCTAAGCTTGAGTCAGTCTCTCTCATTAAGGCCACATGGCCACACAGTGTCTCTTAGTTCTTGCAAGGTAAGCTGGAGTCAGTCTCTCTCATTATGGTCACATGGGCACACTGTCTCTTAGTTCTTGCAAGCTAAGCTGGAGTCAGTCTTTCTAATTAAGGCCACATGGCCACACTGTGTCTCTTAGTTCTTGCAAGCTAAGCTGGAGTGAGTCTCTCTCATTAAGGCCACATGGCCACACAGTGTCTCTTAGTTCTTGCAAGCTAAGCTTGAGTCAGTCTCTCTCATTAAGGCCACATGGCCACACAGTGTCTCTTAGTTCTTGCAAGCTAAGCTGGAGTCAGTCTCTCTCATTAAGGTCACATGGTCACACTGTGTCTCTTAGTTCTTGTAAGCTAAGCTGGAGTCAGTCTCTCTGATTAAGGCCACATGGCCACACTGTGTCTCTTGGTTCTTGCAAGCTAAGCTGGAATCAGTCTCTCTCATTAAGGCCACATGGCCACACTGTGTCTCTTAGTTCCTGCAAGCTAAGCTGGAGTCAGTCTCTCTCATTAAGGCCACATGGCCACACTGTGTCTCTTAGTTCTTGCAAGCTAAGCTGGAGTCAGTCTCTCTCATTAAGGCCACATGGCCACACTGTCTCTTAGTTCTTGCAAGCTAAGCTGGAGTGAGTCTCTCTCATTAAGGCCACATGGCCACACAGTGTCTCTTAGTTCTTGCAAGCTAAGCTGGAGTCAGTCTCTCTCATTAAGGTCACATGGACACACTGTCTCTTAGTTCTTGCAAGCTAAGCTGGAGTCAGTCTCTCTCATTAAGGCCACATGGCCACACTGTGTCTCTTAGTTCTTGTAAGCTAAGCTGGAGTGAGTCTCTCTCATTAAGGCCACATGGCCACACAGTGTCTCTTAGTTCTTGCAAGCTAAGCTGGAGTGAGTCTCTCATTAAGGCCACATGGCCACACTGTGTCTCTTAGTTCTTGCAAGCTAAGCTTGAGTCAGTCTCTCTCATTAAGTCCACATGGCCACACAGTGTCTCTTAGTTCTTGCAAGGTAAGCTGGAGTCAGTCTCTCTCATTAAGGTCACATGGGCACACTGTGTCTCTTAGTTCTTGCAAGCTAAGCTGGAGTCAGTCTCTCTCATTAAGGCCACATGGCCACACTGTGTCTCTTAGTTCTTGCAAGTTAAGCTGGAATCAGTCTCTCTCATTAAGGCCACATGGCCACACTGTGTCTCTTAGTTCTTGCAAGCTAAGCTGGAGTCAGTCTCTCTCATTAAGGCTACATGGCCGCACTGTCTCTTAGTTCTTGCAAGCTAAGCTGGAGTGAGTCTCTCATTAAGGCCACATGGCCACACTGTGTCTCTTAGTTCTTGCAAGCTAAGCTGGAGTCAGTCTCTCTCATTAAGGCCACATGGCCACACTGTGTCTCTTAGTTCTTGCAAGCTAAGTTGGAGTCAGTCTCTCTCATTAAGGCCACATGGCCACACTGTGTCTCTTAGTTCTTGCAAGCTAAGCTGGAGTCAGTCTCTCTCATTAAGGCCACATGGCCACACTGTCTCTTAGTTCTTGCAAGCTAAGCTGGAGTGAGTCTCTCTCATTAAGGCCACATGGCCACACAGTGTCTCTTAGTTCTTGCAAGCTAAGCTGGAGTGAGTCTCTCTCATTAAGGCCACATGGCCACACTGTGTCTCTTAGTTCTTGCAAGCTAAGCTTGAGTCAGTCTCTCTCATTAAGGCCACATGGCCACACAGTGTCTCTTAGTTCTTGCAAGGTAAGCTGGAGTCAGTCTCTCTCATTAAGGTCACATGGGCACACTGTCTCTTAGTTCTTGCAAGCTAAGCTGGAGTCAGTCTCTCTCATTAAGGCCACATGGCCACACTGTGTCTCTTAGTTCTTGCAAGCTAAGCTGGAGTGAGTCTCTCTCATTAAGGCCACATGGCCACACAGTGTCTCTTAGTTCTTGCAAGCTAAGCTGGAGTGAGTCTCTCATTAAGGCCACATGGCCACACTGTGTCTCTTAGTTCTTGCAAGCTAAGCTTGAGTCAGTCTCTCTCATTAAGGCCACATGGCCACACAGTGTCTCTTAGTTCTTGCAAGGTAAGCTGGAGTCAGTCTCTCTCATTAAGGTCACATGGGCACACTGTGTCTCTTAGTTCTTGCAAGCTAAGCTGGAGTCAGTCTCTCTCATTAAGGCCACATGGCCACACTGTCTCTTAGTTCTTGCAAGCTAAGCTGGAGTGAGTCTCTCTCATTAAGGCCACATGGCCACACAGTGTCTCTTAGTTCTTGCAAGCTAAGCTGGAGTGAGTCTCTCTCATTAAGGCCACATGGCCACACTGTGTCTCTTAGTTCTTGCAAGCTAAGCTGGAGTCAGTCTCTCTCATTAAGGCCACATGGCCACACAGTGTCTCTTAGTTCTTGCAAGGTAAGCTGGAGTCAGTCTCTCTCATTAAGGTCACATGGGCACACTGTCTCTTAGTTCTTGCAAGCTAAGCTGGAGTCAGTCTCTCTCATTAAGGCCACATGGCCACACTGTGTCTCTTAGTTCTTGCAAGCTAAGCTGGAGTGAGTCTCTCTCATTAAGGCCACATGGCCACACAGTGTCTCTTAGTTCTTGCAAGCTAAGCTGGAGTGAGTCTCTCTCATTAAGGCCACATGGCCACACTGTGTCTCTTAGTTCCTGCAAGCTAAGCTGGAGTCAGTCTCTCTCATTAAGGCCACATGGCCACACTGTGTCTCTTAGTTCTTGCAAGCTAAGCTGGAGTCAGTCTCTCTCATTAAGGCCACATGGCCACACTGTCTCTTAGTTCTTGCAAGCTAAGCTGGAGTGAGTCTCTCTCATTAAGGCCACATGGCCACACAGTGTCTCTTAGTTCTTGCAAGCTAAGCTGGAGTCAGTCTCTCTCATTAAGGTCACATGGGCACACTGTCTCTTAGTTCTTGCAAGCTAAGCTGGAGTCAGTCTCTCTCATTAAGGCCACATGGCCACACTGTGTCTCTTAGTTCTTGTAAGCTAAGCTGGAGTGAGTCTCTCTCATTAAGGCCACATGGCCACACAGTGTCTCTTAGTTCTTGCAAGCTAAGCTGGAGTGAGTCTCTCATTAAGGCCACATGGCCACACTGTGTCTCTTAGTTCTTGCAAGCTAAGCTTGAGTCAGTCTCTCTCATTAAGGCCACATGGCCACACAGTGTCTCTTAGTTCTTGCAAGGTAAGCTGGAGTCAGTCTCTCTCATTAAGGTCACATGGGCACACTGTGTCTCTTAGTTCTTGCAAGCTAAGCTGGAGTCAGTCTCTCTCATTAAGGCCACATGGCCACACTGTGTCTCTTAGTTCTTGCAAGTTAAGCTGGAATCAGTCTCTCTCATTAAGGCCACATGGCCACACTGTGTCTCTTAGTTCTTGCAAGCTAAGCTGGAGTCAGTCTCTCTCATTAAGGCTACATGGCCGCACTGTCTCTTAGTTCTTGCAAGCTAAGCTGGAGTGAGTCTCTCATTAAGGCCACATGGCCACACTGTGTCTCTTAGTTCTTGCAAGCTAAGCTGGAGTCAGTCTCTCTCATTAAGGCCACATGGCCACACTGTGTCTCTTAGTTCTTGCAAGCTAAGTTGGAGTCAGTCTCTCTCATTAAGGCCACATGGCCACACTGTGTCTCTTAGTTCTTGCAAGCTAAGCTGGAGTCAGTCTCTCTCATTAAGGCCACATGGCCACACTGTCTCTTAGTTCTTGCAAGCTAAGCTGGAGTGAGTCTCTCTCATTAAGGCCACATGGCCACACAGTGTCTCTTAGTTCTTGCAAGCTAAGCTGGAGTGAGTCTCTCTCATTAAGGCCACATGGCCACACTGTGTCTCTTAGTTCTTGCAAGCTAAGCTTGAGTCAGTCTCTCTCATTAAGGCCACATGGCCACACAGTGTCTCTTAGTTCTTGCAAGGTAAGCTGGAGTCAGTCTCTCTCATTAAGGTCACATGGGCACACTGTCTCTTAGTTCTTGCAAGCTAAGCTGGAGTCAGTCTCTCTCATTAAGGCCACATGGCCACACTGTGTCTCTTAGTTCTTGCAAGCTAAGCTGGAGTGAGTCTCTCTCATTAAGGCCACATGGCCACACAGTGTCTCTTAGTTCTTGCAAGCTAAGCTGGAGTGAGTCTCTCATTAAGGCCACATGGCCACACTGTGTCTCTTAGTTCTTGCAAGCTAAGCTTGAGTCAGTCTCTCTCATTAAGGCCACATGGCCACACAGTGTCTCTTAGTTCTTGCAAGGTAAGCTGGAGTCAGTCTCTCTCATTAAGGTCACATGGGCACACTGTGTCTCTTAGTTCTTGCAAGCTAAGCTGGAGTCAGTCTCTCTCATTAAGGCCACATGGCCACACTGTCTCTTAGTTCTTGCAAGCTAAGCTGGAGTGAGTCTCTCTCATTAAGGCCACATGGCCACACAGTGTCTCTTAGTTCTTGCAAGCTAAGCTGGAGTGAGTCTCTCTCATTAAGGCCACATGGCCACACTGTGTCTCTTAGTTCTTGCAAGCTAAGCTGGAGTCAGTCTCTCTCATTAAGGCCACATGGCCACACAGTGTCTCTTAGTTCTTGCAAGCTAAGCTGGAGTCAGTCTCTCTCATTAAGGTCACATGGGCACACTGTCTCTTAGTTCTTGCAAGCTAAGCTGGAGTCAGTCTCTCTCATTAAGGCCACATGGCCACACTGTGTCTCTTAGTTCTTGCAAGCTAAGCTGGAGTGAGTCTCTCTCATTAAGGCCACATGGCCACACAGTGTCTCTTAGTTCTTGCAAGCTAAGCTGGAGTGAGTCTCTCTCATTAAGGCCACATGGCCACACTGTGTCTCTTAGTTCTTGCAAGCTAAGCTTGAGTCAGTCTCTCTCATTAAGGCCACATGGCCACACAGTGTCTCTTAGTTCTTGCAAGGTAATCTGGAGTCAGTCTCTCTCATTAAGGTCACATGGGCACACTGTCTCTTAGTTCTTGCAAGCTAAGCTGGAGTCAGTCTCTCTCATTAAGGCCACATGGCCACACTGTGTCTCTTAGTTCTTGCAAGCTAAGCTGGAGTGAGTCTCTCTCATTAAGGCCACATGGCCACACAGTGTCTCTTAGTTCTTGCAAGCTAAGCTGGAGTGAGTCTCTCATTAAGGCCACATGGCCACACTGTGTCTCTTAGTTCTTGCAAGCTAAGCTTGAGTCAGTCTCTCTCATTAAGGCCACATGGCCACACAGTGTCTCTTAGTTCTTGCAAGGTAAGCTGGAGTCAGTCTCTCTCATTAAGGTCACATGGGCACACTGTGTCTCTTAGTTCTTGCAAGCTAAGCTGGAGTCAGTCTCTCTCATTACGGCCACATGGCCACACTGTGTCTCTTAGTTCTTGCAAGTTAAGCTGGAATCAGTCTCTCTCATTAAGGCCACATGGCCACACTGTGTCTCTTAGTTCTTGCAAGCTAAGCTGGAGTCAGTCTCTCTCATTAAGGCTACATGGCCGCACTGTCTCTTAGTTCTTGCAAGCTAAGCTGGAGTGAGTCTCTCATTAAGGCCACATGGCCACACTGTGTCTCTTAGTTCTTGCAAGCTAAGCTGGAGTCAGTCTCTCTCATTAAGGCCACATGGCCACACTGTGTCTCTTAGTTCTTGCAAGCTAAGTTGGAGTCAGTCTCTCTCATTAAGGCCACATGGCCACACTGAGTCTCTTAGTTCTTGCAAGCTAAGCTGGAGTGAGTCTCTCTCATTAAGGCCACATGGCCACACAGTGTCTCTTAGTTCTTGCAAGCTAAGCTGGAGTGAGTCTCTCTCATTAAGGCCACATGGCCACACTGTGTCTCTTAGTTCTTGCAAGCTAAGCTTGAGTCAGTCTCTCTCATTAAGGCCACATGGCCACACAGTGTCTCTTAGTTCTTGCAAGCTAAGCTGGAGTCAGTCTCTCTCATTAAGGTCACATGGTCACACAGTGTCTCTTAGTTCTTGCAAGCTAAGCTGGAGTCAGTCTCTCTCATTAAGGTCACATGGGCACACTGTGTCTCTTAGTTCTTGCAAGCTAAGCTGGAGTCAGTCTCTCTCATTAAGGCCACATGGCCACACTGTCTCTTAGTTCTTGCAAGCTAAGCTGGAGTGAGTCTCTCTCATTAAGGCCACATGGCCACACAGTGTCTCTTAGTTCTTGCAAGCTAAGCTGGAGTGAGTCTCTCTCATTAAGGCCACATGGCCACACTGTGTCTCTTAGTTCTTGCAAGCTAAGCTGGAGTCAGTCTCTCTCATTAAGGCCACATGGCCACACAGTGTCTCTTAGTTCTTGCAAGCTAAGCTGGAGTCAGTCTCTCTCATTAAGGTCACATGGGCACACTGTCTCTTAGTTCTTGCAAGCTAAGCTGGAGTCAGTCTCTCTCATTAAGGCCACATGGCCACACTGTGTCTCTTAGTTCTTGCAAGCTAAGCTGGAGTGAGTCTCTCTCATTAAGGCCACATGGCCACACAGTGTCTCTTAGTTCTTGCAAGCTAAGCTGGAGTGAGTCTCTCTCATTAAGGCCACATGGCCACACTGTGTCTCTTAGTTCTTGCAAGCTAAGCTTGAGTCAGTCTCTCTCATTAAGGCCACATGGCCACACAGTGTCTCTTAGTTCTTGCAAGGTAATCTGGAGTCAGTCTCTCTCATTAAGGTCACATGGGCACACTGTCTCTTAGTTCTTGCAAGCTAAGCTGGAGTCAGTCTCTCTCATTAAGGCCACATGGCCACACTGTGTCTCTTAGTTCTTGCAAGCTAAGCTGGAGTGAGTCTCTCTCATTAAGGCCACATGGCCACACAGTGTCTCTTAGTTCTTGCAAGCTAAGCTGGAGTGAGTCTCTCATTAAGGCCACATGGCCACACTGTGTCTCTTAGTTCTTGCAAGCTAAGCTTGAGTCAGTCTCTCTCATTAAGGCCACATGGCCACACAGTGTCTCTTAGTTCTTGCAAGGTAAGCTGGAGTCAGTCTCTCTCATTAAGGTCACATGGGCACACTGTGTCTCTTAGTTCTTGCAAGCTAAGCTGGAGTCAGTCTCTCTCATTACGGCCACATGGCCACACTGTGTCTCTTAGTTCTTGCAAGTTAAGCTGGAATCAGTCTCTCTCATTAAGGCCACATGGCCACACTGTGTCTCTTAGTTCTTGCAAGCTAAGCTGGAGTCAGTCTCTCTCATTAAGGCTACATGGCCGCACTGTCTCTTAGTTCTTGCAAGCTAAGCTGGAGTGAGTCTCTCATTAAGGCCACATGGCCACACTGTGTCTCTTAGTTCTTGCAAGCTAAGCTGGAGTCAGTCTCTCTCATTAAGGCCACATGGCCACACTGTGTCTCTTAGTTCTTGCAAGCTAAGTTGGAGTCAGTCTCTCTCATTAAGGCCACATGGCCACACTGAGTCTCTTAGTTCTTGCAAGCTAAGCTGGAGTGAGTCTCTCTCATTAAGGCCACATGGCCACACAGTGTCTCTTAGTTCTTGTAAGCTAAGCTGGAGTGAGTCTCTCTCATTAAGGCCACATGGCCACACTGTGTCTCTTAGTTCTTGCAAGCTAAGCTTGAGTCAGTCTCTCTCATTAAGGCCACATGGCCACACAGTGTCTCTTAGTTCTTGCAAGCTAAGCTGGAGTCAGTCTCTCTCATTAAGGTCACATGGTCACACTGTGTCTCTTAGTTCTTGCAAGCTAAGCTGGAGTCAGTCTCTCTCATTAAGGCCACATGGCCACACTGTGTCTCTTAGTTCTTGCAAGCTAAGCTTGAGTCAGTCTCTCTCATTAAGGCCACATGGCCACACAGTGTCTCTTAGTTCTTGCAAGGTAAGCTGGAGTCAGTCTCTCTCATTAAGGTCACATGGGCACACTGTCTCTTAGTTCTTGCAAGCTAAGCTGGAGTCAGTCTCTCTCATTAAGGCCACATGGCCACACTGTGTCTCTTAGTTCTTGCAAGCTAAGCTGGAGTGAGTCTCTCTCATTAAGGCCACATGGCCACACAGTGTCTCTTAGTTCTTGCAAGCTAAGCTGGAGTGAGTCTCTCATTAAGGCCACATGGCCACACTGTGTCTCTTAGTTCTTGCAAGTTAAGCTGGAATCAGTCTCTCTCATTAAGGCCACATGGCCACACTGTGTCTCTTAGTTCTTGCAAGCTAAGCTGGAGTCAGTCTCTCTCATTAAGGCTACATGGCCGCACTGTCTCTTAGTTCTTGCAAGCTAAGCTGGAGTGAGTCTCTCATTAAGGCCACATGGCCACACTGTGTCTCTTAGTTCTTGCAAGCTAAGCTGGAGTCAGTCTCTCTCATTAAGGCCACATGGCCACACTGTGTCTCTTAGTTCTTGCAAGCTAAGTTGGAGTCAGTCTCTCTCATTAAGGCCACATGGCCACACTGAGTCTCTTAGTTCTTGCAAGCTAAGCTGGAGTGAGTCTCTCTCATTAAGGCCACATGGCCACACAGTGTCTCTTAGTTCTTGCAAGCTAAGCTGGAGTGAGTCTCTCTCATTAAGGCCACATGGCCACACTGTGTCTCTTAGTTCTTGCAAGCTAAGCTTGAGTCAGTCTCTCTCATTAAGGCCACATGGCCACACAGTGTCTCTTAGTTCTTGCAAGCTAAGCTGGAGTCAGTCTCTCTCATTAAGGTCACATGGTCACACTGTGTCTCTTAGTTCTTGCAAGCTAAGCTGGAGTCAGTCTCTCTCATTAAGGCCACATGGCCACACTGTGTCTCTTAGTTCTTGCAAGCTAAGCTTGAGTCAGTCTCTCTCATTAAGGCCACATGGCCACACAGTGTCTCTTAGTTCTTGCAAGGTAAGCTGGAGTCAGTCTCTCTCATTAAGGTCACATGGGCACACTGTCTCTTAGTTCTTGCAAGCTAAGCTGGAGTCAGTCTCTCTCATTAAGGCCACATGGCCACACTGTGTCTCTTAGTTCTTGCAAGCTAAGCTGGAGTGAGTCTCTCTCATTAAGGCCACATGGCCACACAGTGTCTCTTAGTTCTTGCAAGCTAAGCTGGAGTGAGTCTCTCATTAAGGCCACATGGCCACACTGTGTCTCTTAGTTCTTGCAAGCTAAGCTGGAGTGAGTCTCTCTCATTAAGGCCACATGGCCACACTGTGTCTCTTAGTTCTTGCAAGCTAAGCTTGAGTCAGTCTCTCTCATTAAGGCCACATGGCCACACAGTGTCTCTTAGTTCTTGCAAGGTAAGCTGGAGTCAGTCTCTCTCATTAAGGTCACATGGGCACACTGTCTCTTAGTTCTTGCAAGCTAAGCTGGAGTCAGTCTCTCTCATTAAGGCCACATGGCCACACTGTGTCTCTTAGTTCTTGCAAGCTAAGCTGGAGTGAGTCTCTCTCATTAAGGCCTCATGGCCACACAGTGTCTCTTAGTTCTTGCAAGCTAAGCTGGAGTGAGTCTCTCATTAAGGCCACATGGCCACACTGTGTCTCTTAGTTCTTGCAAGCTAAGCTTGAGTCAGTCTCTCTCATTAAGGCCACATGGCCACACAGTGTCTCTTAGTTCTTGCAAGGTAAGCTGGAGTCAGTCTCTCTCATTAAGGTCACATGGGCACACTGTCTCTTAGTTCTTGCAAGCTAAGCTGGAGTCAGTCTCTCTCATTAAGGCCACATGGCCACACTGTGTCTCTTAGTTCTTGCAAGCTAAGCTGGAGTGAGTCTCTCTCATTAAGGCCACATGGCCACACAGTGTCTCTTAGTTCTTGCAAGCTAAGCTGGAGTGAGTCTCTCATTAAGGCCACATGGCCACACTGTGTCTCTTAGTTCTTGCAAGCTAAGCTTGAGTCAGTCTCTCTCATTAAGGCCACATGGCCACACAGTGTCTCTTAGTTCTTGCAAGGTAAGCTGGAGTCAGTCTCTCTCATTAAGGTCACATGGGCACACTGTGTCTCTTAGTTCTTGCAAGCTAAGCTGGAGTCAGTCTCTCTCATTAAGGCCACATGGCCACACTGTGTCTCTTAGTTCTTGCAAGTTAAGCTGGAATCAGTCTCTCATTAAGGCCACATGGCCACACTGTGTCTCTTAGTTCTTGCAAGCTAAGCTGGAGTCAGTCTCTCTCATTAAGGCTACATGGCCGCACTGTCTCTTAGTTCTTGCAAGCTAAGCTGGAGTGAGTCTCTCATTAAGGCCACATGGCCACACTGTGTCTCTTAGTTCTTGCAAGCTAAGCTGGAGTCAGTCTCTCTCATTAAGGCCACATGGCCACACTGTGTCTCTTAGTTCTTGCAAGCTAAGTTGGAGTCAGTCTCTCTCATTAAGGCCACATGGCCACACTGAGTCTCTTAGTTCTTGCAAGCTAAGCTGGAGTGAGTCTCTCTCATTAAGGCCACATGGCCACACAGTGTCTCTTAGTTCTTGCAAGCTAAGCTGGAGTGAGTCTCTCTCATTAAGGCCACATGGCCACACTGTGTCTCTTAGTTCTTGCAAGCTAAGCTTGAGTCAGTCTCTCTCATTAAGGCCACATGGCCACACAGTGTCTCTTAGTTCTTGCAAGCTAAGCTGGAGTCAGTCTGTCTCATTAAGGTCACATGGTCACACTGTGTCTCTTAGTTCTTGCAAGCTAAGCTGGAGTCAGTCTCTCTCATTAAGGCCACATGGCCACACTGTCTCTTAGTTCTTGCAAGCTAAGCTGGAGTGAGTCTCTCTCATTAAGGCCACATGGCCACACAGTCTCTCTTAGTTCTTGCAAGCTAAGCTGGAGTGAGTCTCTCTCATTAAGGCCACATGGCCACACTGTGTCTCTTAGTTCTTGCAAGCTAAGCTTGAGTCAGTCTCTCTCATTAAGGCCACATGGCCACACAGTGTCTCTTAGTTCTTGCAAGGTAAGCTGGAGTCAGTCTCTCTCATTAAGGTCACATGGGCACACTGTCTCTTAGTTCTTGCAAGCTAAGCTGGAGTCAGTCTTTCTAATTAAGGCCACATGGCCACACTGTGTCTCTTAGTTCTTGCAAGCTAAGCTGGAGTGAGTCTCTCTCATTAAGGCCACATGGCCACACAGTGTCTCTTAGTTCTTGCAAGCTAAGCTTGAGTCAGTCTCTCTCATTAAGGCCACATGGCCACACAGTGTCTCTTAGTTCTTGCAAGCTAAGCTGGAGTCAGTCTCTCTCATTAAGGTCACATGGTCACACTGTGTCTCTTAGTTCTTGTAAGCTAAGCTGGAGTCAGTCTCTCTCATTAAGGCCACATGGCCACACTGTGTCTCTTAGTTCTTGCAAGCTAAGCTGGAATCAGTCTCTCTCATTAAGGCCACATGGCCACACTGTGTCTCTTAGTTCCTGCAAGCTAAGCTGGAGTCAGTCTCTCTCATTAAGGCCACATGGCCACACTGTGTCTCTTAGTTCTTGCAAGCTAAGCTGGAGTCAGTCTCTCTCATTAAGGCCACATGGCCACACTGTCTCTTAGTTCTTGCAAGCTAAGCTGGAGTGAGTCTCTCTCATTAAGGCCACATGGCCACACTGTGTCTCTTAGTTCCTGCAAGCTAAGCTGGAGTCAGTCTCTCTCATTAAGGCCACATGGCCACACTGTCTCTTAGTTCTTGCAAGCTAAGCTGGAGTGAGTCTCTCTCATTAAGGCCACATGGCCACACAGTGTCTCTTAGTTCTTGCAAGCTAAGCTGGAGTGAGTCTCTCTCATTAAGGCCACATGGCCACACTGTGTCTCTTAGTTCTTGCAAGCTAAGCTTGAGTCAGTCTCTCTCATTAAGGCCACATGGCCACACAGTGTCTCTTAGTTCTTGCAAGGTAAGCTGGAGTCAGTCTCTCTCATTAAGGTCACATGGGCACACTGTCTCTTAGTTCTTGCAAGCTAAGCTGGAGTCAGTCTCTCTCATTAAGGCCACATGGCCACACTGTGTCTCTTAGTTCTTGCAAGCTAAGCTGGAGTGAGTCTCTCTCATTAAGGCCACATGGCCACACAGTGTCTCTTAGTTCTTGCAAGCTAAGCTGGAGTGAGTCTCTCATTAAGGCCACATGGCCACACTGTGTCTCTTAGTTCTTGCAAGCTAAGCTTGAGTCAGTCTCTCTCATTAAGGCCACATGGCCACACAGTGTCTCTTAGTTCTTGCAAGGTAAGCTGGAGTCAGTCTCTCTCATTAAGGTCACATGGGCACACTGTGTCTCTTAGTTCTTGCAAGCTAAGCTGGAGTCAGTCTCTCTCATTAAGGCCACATGGCCACACTGTGTCTCTTAGTTCTTGCAAGTTAAGCTGGAATCAGTCTCTCTCATTAAGGCCACATGGCCACACTGTGTCTCTTAGTTCTTGCAAGCTAAGCTGGAGTCAGTCTCTCTCATTAAGGCTACATGGCCGCACTGTCTCTTAGTTCTTGCAAGCTAAGCTGGAGTGAGTCTCTCATTAAGGCCACATGGCCACACTGTGTCTCTTAGTTCTTGCAAGCTAAGCTGGAGTCAGTCTCTCTCATTAAGGCCACATGGCCACACTGTGTCTCTTAGTTCTTGCAAGCTAAGTTGGAGTCAGTCTCTCTCATTAAGGCCACATGGCCACACTGAGTCTCTTAGTTCTTGCAAGCTAAGCTGGAGTGAGTCTCTCTCATTAAGGCCACATGGCCACACAGTGTCTCTTAGTTCTTGCAAGCTAAGCTGGAGTGAGTCTCTCTCATTAAGGCCACATGGCCACACTGTGTCTCTTAGTTCTTGCAAGCTAAGCTTGAGTCAGTCTCTCTCATTAAGGCCACATGGCCACACAGTGTCTCTTAGTTCTTGCAAGCTAAGCTGGAGTCAGTCTCTCTCATTAAGGTCACATGGTCACACTGTGTCTCTTAGTTCTTGCAAGCTAAGCTGGAGTCAGTCTCTCTCATTAAGGCCACATGGCCACACTGTCTCTTAGTTCTTGCAAGCTAAGCTGGAGTGAGTCTCTCTCATTAAGGCCACATGGCCACACAGTCTCTCTTAGTTCTTGCAAGCTAAGCTGGAGTGAGTCTCTCTCATTAAGGCCACATGGCCACACTGTGTCTCTTAGTTCTTGCAAGCTAAGCTTGAGTCAGTCTCTCTCATTAAGGCCACATGGCCACACAGTGTCTCTTAGTTCTTGCAAGGTAAGCTGGAGTCAGTCTCTCTCATTATGGTCACATGGGCACACTGTCTCTTAGTTCTTGCAAGCTAAGCTGGAGTCAGTCTTTCTAATTAAGGCCACATGGCCACACTGTGTCTCTTAGTTCTTGCAAGCTAAGCTGGAGTGAGTCTCTCTCATTAAGGCCACATGGCCACACAGTGTCTCTTAGTTCTTGCAAGCTAAGCTTGAGTCAGTCTCTCTCATTAAGGCCACATGGCCACACAGTGTCTCTTAGTTCTTGCAAGCTAAGCTGGAGTCAGTCTCTCTCATTAAGGTCACATGGTCACACTGTGTCTCTTAGTTCTTGTAAGCTAAGCTGGAGTCAGTCTCTCTGATTAAGGCCACATGGCCACACTGTGTCTCTTAGTTCTTGCAAGCTAAGCTGGAATCAGTCTCTCTCATTAAGGCCACATGGCCACACTGTGTCTCTTAGTTCCTGCAAGCTAAGCTGGAGTCAGTCTCTCTCATTAAGGCCACATGGCCACACTGTGTCTCTTAGTTCTTGCAAGCTAAGCTGGAGTCAGTCTCTCTCATTAAGGCCACATGGCCACACTGTCTCTTAGTTCTTGCAAGCTAAGCTGGAGTGAGTCTCTCTCATTAAGGCCACATGGCCACACAGTGTCTCTTAGTTCTTGCAAGCTAAGCTGGAGTCAGTCTCTCTCATTAAGGTCACATGGACACACTGTCTCTTAGTTCTTGCAAGCTAAGCTGGAGTCAGTCTCTCTCATTAAGGCCACATGGCCACACTGTGTCTCTTAGTTCTTGTAAGCTAAGCTGGAGTGAGTCTCTCTCATTAAGGCCACATGGCCACACAGTGTCTCTTAGTTCTTGCAAGCTAAGCTGGAGTGAGTCTCTCATTAAGGCCACATGGCCACACTGTGTCTCTTAGTTCTTGCAAGCTAAGCTTGAGTCAGTCTCTCTCATTAAGTCCACATGGCCACACAGTGTCTCTTAGTTCTTGCAAGGTAAGCTGGAGTCAGTCTCTCTCATTAAGGTCACATGGGCACACTGTGTCTCTTAGTTCTTGCAAGCTAAGCTGGAGTCAGTCTCTCTCATTAAGGCCACATGGCCACACTGTGTCTCTTAGTTCTTGCAAGTTAAGCTGGAATCAGTCTCTCTCATTAAGGCCACATGGCCACACTGTGTCTCTTAGTTCTTGCAAGCTAAGCTGGAGTCAGTCTCTCTCATTAAGGCTACATGGCCGCACTGTCTCTTAGTTCTTGCAAGCTAAGCTGGAGTGAGTCTCTCATTAAGGCCACATGGCCACACTGTGTCTCTTAGTTCTTGCAAGCTAAGCTGGAGTCAGTCTCTCTCATTAAGGCCACATGGCCACACTGTGTCTCTTAGTTCTTGCAAGCTAAGTTGGAGTCAGTCTCTCTCATTAAGGCCACATGGCCACACTGTGTCTCTTAGTTCTTGCAAGCTAAGCTGGAGTCAGTCTCTCTCATTAAGGCCACATGGCCACACTGTCTCTTAGTTCTTGCAAGCTAAGCTGGAGTGAGTCTCTCTCATTAAGGCCACATGGCCACCCAGTGTCTCTTAGTTCTTGCAAGCTAAGCTGGAGTGAGTCTCTCTCATTAAGGCCACATGGCCACACTGTGTCTCTTAGTTCTTGCAAGCTAAGCTTGAGTCAGTCTCTCTCATTAAGGCCACATGGCCACACAGTGTCTCTTAGTTCTTGCAAGGTAAGCTGGAGTCAGTCTCTCTCATTAAGGTCACATGGGCACACTGTCTCTTAGTTCTTGCAAGCTAAGCTGGAGTCAGTCTCTCTCATTAAGGCCACATGGCCACACTGTGTCTCTTAGTTCTTGCAAGCTAAGCTGGAGTGAGTCTCTCTCATTAAGGCCACATGGCCACACAGTGTCTCTTAGTTCTTGCAAGCTAAGCTGGAGTGAGTCTCTCATTAAGGCCACATGGCCACACTGTGTCTCTTAGTTCTTGCAAGCTAAGCTTGAGTCAGTCTCTCTCATTAAGGCCACATGGCCACACAGTGTCTCTTAGTTCTTGCAAGGTAAGCTGGAGTCAGTCTCTCTCATTAAGGTCACATGGGCACACTGTGTCTCTTAGTTCTTGCAAGCTAAGCTGGAGTCAGTCTCTCTCATTAAGGCCACATGGCCACACTGTCTCTTAGTTCTTGCAAGCTAAGCTGGAGTGAGTCTCTCTCATTAAGGCCACATGGCCACACAGTGTCTCTTAGTTCTTGCAAGCTAAGCTGGAGTGAGTCTCTCTCATTAAGGCCACATGGCCACACTGTGTCTCTTAGTTCTTGCAAGCTAAGCTGGAGTCAGTCTCTCTCATTAAGGCCACATGGCCACACAGTGTCTCTTAGTTCTTGCAAGGTAAGCTGGAGTCAGTCTCTCTCATTAAGGTCACATGGGCACACTGTCTCTTAGTTCTTGCAAGCTAAGCTGGAGTCAGTCTCTCTCATTAAGGCCACATGGCCACACTGTGTCTCTTAGTTCTTGCAAGCTAAGCTGGAGTGAGTCTCTCTCATTAAGGCCACATGGCCACACAGTGTCTCTTAGTTCTTGCAAGCTAAGCTGGAGTGAGTCTCTCTCATTAAGGCCACATGGCCACACTGTGTCTCTTAGTTCCTGCAAGCTAAGCTGGAGTCAGTCTCTCTCATTAAGGCCACATGGCCACACTGTGTCTCTTAGTTCTTGCAAGCTAAGCTGGAGTCAGTCTCTCTCATTAAGGCCACATGGCCACACTGTCTCTTAGTTCTTGCAAGCTAAGCTGGAGTGAGTCTCTCTCATTAAGGCCACATGGCCACACAGTGTCTCTTAGTTCTTGCAAGCTAAGCTGGAGTCAGTCTCTCTCATTAAGGTCACATGGGCACACTGTCTCTTAGTTCTTGCAAGCTAAGCTGGAGTCAGTCTCTCTCATTAAGGCCACATGGCCACACTGTGCTCTTAGTTCTTGTAAGCTAAGCTGGAGTGAGTCTCTCTCATTAAGGCCACATGGCCACACAGTGTCTCTTAGTTCTTGCAAGCTAAGCTGGAGTGAGTCTCTCATTAAGGCCACATGGCCACACTGTGTCTCTTAGTTCTTGCAAGCTAAGCTTGAGTCAGTCTCTCTCATTAAGGCCACATGGCCACACAGTGTCTCTTAGTTCTTGCAAGGTAAGCTGGAGTCAGTCTCTCTCATTAAGGTCACATGGGCACACTGTGTCTCTTAGTTCTTGCAAGCTAAGCTGGAGTCAGTCTCTCTCATTAAGGCCACATGGCCACACTGTGTCTCTTAGTTCTTGCAAGTTAAGCTGGAATCAGTCTCTCTCATTAAGGCCACATGGCCACACTGTGTCTCTTAGTTCTTGCAAGCTAAGCTGGAGTCAGTCTCTCTCATTAAGGCTACATGGCCGCACTGTCTCTTAGTTCTTGCAAGCTAAGCTGGAGTGAGTCTCTCATTAAGGCCACATGGCCACACTGTGTCTCTTAGTTCTTGCAAGCTAAGCTGGAGTCAGTCTCTCTCATTAAGGCCACATGGCCACACTGTGTCTCTTAGTTCTTGCAAGCTAAGTTGGAGTCAGTCTCTCTCATTAAGGCCACATGGCCACACTGTGTCTCTTAGTTCTTGCAAGCTAAGCTGGAGTCAGTCTCTCTCATTAAGGCCACATGGCCACACTGTCTCTTAGTTCTTGCAAGCTAAGCTGGAGTGAGTCTCTCTCATTAAGGCCACATGGCCACACAGTGTCTCTTAGTTCTTGCAAGCTAAGCTGGAGTGAGTCTCTCTCATTAAGGCCACATGGCCACACTGTGTCTCTTAGTTCTTGCAAGCTAAGCTTGAGTCAGTCTCTCTCATTAAGGCCACATGGCCACACAGTGTTTCTTAGTTCTTGCAAGGTAAGCTGGAGTCAGTCTCTCTCATTAAGGTCACATGGGCACACTGTCTCTTAGTTCTTGCAAGCTAAGCTGGAGTCAGTCTCTCTCATTAAGGCCACATGGCCACACTGTGTCTCTTAGTTCTTGCAAGCTAAGCTGGAGTGAGTCTCTCTCATTAAGGCCACATGGCCACACAGTGTCTCTTAGTTCTTGCAAGCTAAGCTGGAGTGAGTCTCTCATTAAGGCCACATGGCCACACTGTGTCTCTTAGTTCTTGCAAGCTAAGCTTGAGTCAGTCTCTCTCATTAAGGCCACATGGCCACACAGTGTCTCTTAGTTCTTGCAAGGTAAGCTGGAGTCAGTCTCTCTCATTAAGGTCACATGGGCACACTGTGTCTCTTAGTTCTTGCAAGCTAAGCTGGAGTCAGTCTCTCTCATTAAGGCCACATGGCCACACTGTCTCTTAGTTCTTGCAAGCTAAGCTGGAGTGAGTCTCTCTCATTAAGGCCACATGGCCACACAGTGTCTCTTAGTTCTTGCAAGCTAAGCTGGAGTGAGTCTCTCTCATTAAGGCCACATGGCCACACTGTGTCTCTTAGTTCTTGCAAGCTAAGCTGGAGTCAGTCTCTCTCATTAAGGCCACATGGCCACACAGTGTCTCTTAGTTCTTGCAAGCTAAGCTGGAGTCAGTCTCTCTCATTAAGGTCACATGGGCACACTGTCTCTTAGTTCTTGCAAGCTAAGCTGGAGTCAGTCTCTCTCATTAAGGCCACATGGCCACACTGTGTCTCTTAGTTCTTGCAAGCTAAGCTGGAGTGAGTCTCTCTCATTAAGGCCACATGGCCACACAGTGTCTCTTAGTTCTTGCAAGCTAAGCTGGAGTGAGTCTCTCTCATTAAGGCCACATGGCCACACTGTGTCTCTTAGTTCTTGCAAGCTAAGCTTGAGTCAGTCTCTCTCATTAAGGCCACATGGCCACACAGTGTCTCTTAGTTCTTGCAAGGTAATCTGGAGTCAGTCTCTCTCATTAAGGTCACATGGGCACACTGTCTCTTAGTTCTTGCAAGCTAAGCTGGAGTCAGTCTCTCTCATTAAGGCCACATGGCCACACTGTGTCTCTTAGTTCTTGCAAGCTAAGCTGGAGTGAGTCTCTCTCATTAAGGCCACATGGCCACACAGTGTCTCTTAGTTCTTGCAAGCTAAGCTGGAGTGAGTCTCTCATTAAGGCCACATGGCCACACTGTGTCTCTTAGTTCTTGCAAGCTAAGCTTGAGTCAGTCTCTCTCATTAAGGCCACATGGCCACACAGTGTCTCTTAGTTCTTGCAAGGTAAGCTGGAGTCAGTCTCTCTCATTAAGGTCACATGGGCACACTGTGTCTCTTAGTTCTTGCAAGCTAAGCTGGAGTCAGTCTCTCTCATTACGGCCACATGGCCACACTGTGTCTCTTAGTTCTTGCAAGTTAAGCTGGAATCAGTCTCTCTCATTAAGGCCACATGGCCACACTGTGTCTCTTAGTTCTTGCAAGCTAAGCTGGAGTCAGTCTCTCTCATTAAGGCTACATGGCCGCACTGTCTCTTAGTTCTTGCAAGCTAAGCTGGAGTGAGTCTCTCATTAAGGCCACATGGCCACACTGTGTCTCTTAGTTCTTGCAAGCTAAGCTGGAGTCAGTCTCTCTCATTAAGGCCACATGGCCACACTGTGTCTCTTAGTTCTTGCAAGCTAAGTTGGAGTCAGTCTCTCTCATTAAGGCCACATGGCCACACTGAGTCTCTTAGTTCTTGCAAGCTAAGCTGGAGTGAGTCTCTCTCATTAAGGCCACATGGCCACACAGTGTCTCTTAGTTCTTGCAAGCTAAGCTGGAGTGAGTCTCTCTCATTAAGGCCACATGGCCACACTGTGTCTCTTAGTTCTTGCAAGCTAAGCTTGAGTCAGTCTCTCTCATTAAGGCCACATGGCCACACAGTGTCTCTTAGTTCTTGCAAGCTAAGCTGGAGTCAGTCTCTCTCATTAAGGTCACATGGTCACACAGTGTCTCTTAGTTCTTGCAAGCTAAGCTGGAGTCAGTCTCTCTCATTAAGGTCACATGGGCACACTGTGTCTCTTAGTTCTTGCAAGCTAAGCTGGAGTCAGTCTCTCTCATTAAGGCCACATGGCCACACTGTCTCTTAGTTCTTGCAAGCTAAGCTGGAGTGAGTCTCTCTCATTAAGGCCACATGGCCACACAGTGTCTCTTAGTTCTTGCAAGCTAAGCTGGAGTGAGTCTCTCTCATTAAGGCCACATGGCCACACTGTGTCTCTTAGTTCTTGCAAGCTAAGCTGGAGTCAGTCTCTCTCATTAAGGCCACATGGCCACACAGTGTCTCTTAGTTCTTGCAAGCTAAGCTGGAGTCAGTCTCTCTCATTAAGGTCACATGGGCACACTGTCTCTTAGTTCTTGCAAGCTAAGCTGGAGTCAGTCTCTCTCATTAAGGCCACATGGCCACACTGTGTCTCTTAGTTCTTGCAAGCTAAGCTGGAGTGAGTCTCTCTCATTAAGGCCACATGGCCACACAGTGTCTCTTAGTTCTTGCAAGCTAAGCTGGAGTGAGTCTCTCTCATTAAGGCCACATGGCCACACTGTGTCTCTTAGTTCTTGCAAGCTAAGCTTGAGTCAGTCTCTCTCATTAAGGCCACATGGCCACACAGTGTCTCTTAGTTCTTGCAAGGTAATCTGGAGTCAGTCTCTCTCATTAAGGTCACATGGGCACACTGTCTCTTAGTTCTTGCAAGCTAAGCTGGAGTCAGTCTCTCTCATTAAGGCCACATGGCCACACTGTGTCTCTTAGTTCTTGCAAGCTAAGCTGGAGTGAGTCTCTCTCATTAAGGCCACATGGCCACACAGTGTCTCTTAGTTCTTGCAAGCTAAGCTGGAGTGAGTCTCTCATTAAGGCCACATGGCCACACTGTGTCTCTTAGTTCTTGCAAGCTAAGCTTGAGTCAGTCTCTCTCATTAAGGCCACATGGCCACACAGTGTCTCTTAGTTCTTGCAAGGTAAGCTGGAGTCAGTCTCTCTCATTAAGGTCACATGGGCACACTGTGTCTCTTAGTTCTTGCAAGCTAAGCTGGAGTCAGTCTCTCTCATTACGGCCACATGGCCACACTGTGTCTCTTAGTTCTTGCAAGTTAAGCTGGAATCAGTCTCTCTCATTAAGGCCACATGGCCACACTGTGTCTCTTAGTTCTTGCAAGCTAAGCTGGAGTCAGTCTCTCTCATTAAGGCTACATGGCCGCACTGTCTCTTAGTTCTTGCAAGCTAAGCTGGAGTGAGTCTCTCATTAAGGCCACATGGCCACACTGTGTCTCTTAGTTCTTGCAAGCTAAGCTGGAGTCAGTCTCTCTCATTAAGGCCACATGGCCACACTGTGTCTCTTAGTTCTTGCAAGCTAAGTTGGAGTCAGTCTCTCTCATTAAGGCCACATGGCCACACTGAGTCTCTTAGTTCTTGCAAGCTAAGCTGGAGTGAGTCTCTCTCATTAAGGCCACATGGCCACACAGTGTCTCTTAGTTCTTGCAAGCTAAGCTGGAGTGAGTCTCTCTCATTAAGGCCACATGGCCACACTGTGTCTCTTAGTTCTTGCAAGCTAAGCTTGAGTCAGTCTCTCTCATTAAGGCCACATGGCCACACAGTGTCTCTTAGTTCTTGCAAGCTAAGCTGGAGTCAGTCTCTCTCATTAAGGTCACATGGTCACACTGTGTCTCTTAGTTCTTGCAAGCTAAGCTGGAGTCAGTCTCTCTCATTAAGGCCACATGGCCACACTGTGTCTCTTAGTTCTTGCAAGCTAAGCTTGAGTCAGTCTCTCTCATTAAGGCCACATGGCCACACAGTGTCTCTTAGTTCTTGCAAGGTAAGCTGGAGTCAGTCTCTCTCATTAAGGTCACATGGGCACACTGTCTCTTAGTTCTTGCAAGCTAAGCTGGAGTCAGTCTCTCTCATTAAGGCCACATGGCCACACTGTGTCTCTTAGTTCTTGCAAGCTAAGCTGGAGTGAGTCTCTCTCATTAAGGCCACATGGCCACACAGTGTCTCTTAGTTCTTGCAAGCTAAGCTGGAGTGAGTCTCTCATTAAGGCCACATGGCCACACTGTGTCTCTTAGTTCTTGCAAGCTAAGCTTGAGTCAGTCTCTCTCATTAAGGCCACATGGCCACACAGTGTCTCTTAGTTCTTGCAAGGTAAGCTGGAGTCAGTCTCTCTCATTAAGGTCACATGGGCACACTGTGTCTCTTAGTTCTTGCAAGCTAAGCTGGAGTCAGTCTCTCTCATTACGGCCACATGGCCACACTGTGTCTCTTAGTTCTTGCAAGTTAAGCTGGAATCAGTCTCTCTCATTAAGGCCACATGGCCACACTGTGTCTCTTAGTTCTTGCAAGCTAAGCTGGATTCAGTCTCTCTCATTAAGGCTACATGGCCGCACTGTCTCTTAGTTCTTGCAAGCTAAGCTGGAGTGAGTCTCTCATTAAGGCCACATGGCCACACTGTGTCTCTTAGTTCTTGCAAGCTAAGCTGGAGTCAGTCTCTCTCATTAAGGCCACATGGCCACACTGTGTCTCTTAGTTCTTGCAAGCTAAGTTGGAGTCAGTCTCTCTCATTAAGGCCACATGGCCACACTGAGTCTCTTAGTTCTTGCAAGCTAAGCTGGAGTGAGTCTCTCTCATTAAGGCCACATGGCCACACAGTGTCTCTTAGTTCTTGCAAGCTAAGCTGGAGTGAGTCTCTCTCATTAAGGCCACATGGCCACACTGTGTCTCTTAGTTCTTGCAAGCTAAGCTTGAGTCAGTCTCTCTCATTAAGGCCACATGGCCACACAGTGTCTCTTAGTTCTTGCAAGCTAAGCTGGAGTCAGTCTCTCTCATTAAGGTCACATGGTCACACTGTGTCTCTTAGTTCTTGCAAGCTAAGCTGGAGTCAGTCTCTCTCATTAAGGCCACATGGCCACACTGTGTCTCTTAGTTCTTGCAAGCTAAGCTTGAGTCAGTCTCTCTCATTAAGGCCACATGGCCACACAGTGTCTCTTAGTTCTTGCAAGGTAAGCTGGAGTCAGTCTCTCTCATTAAGGTCACATGGGCACACTGTCTCTTAGTTCTTGCAAGCTAAGCTGGAGTCAGTCTCTCTCATTAAGGCCACATGGCCACACTGTGTCTCTTAGTTCTTGCAAGCTAAGCTGGAGTGAGTCTCTCTCATTAAGGCCACATGGCCACACAGTGTCTCTTAGTTCTTGCAAGCTAAGCTGGAGTGAGTCTCTCATTAAGGCCACATGGCCACACTGTGTCTCTTAGTTCTTGCAAGCTAAGCTGGAGTGAGTCTCTCTCATTAAGGCCACATGGCCACACTGTGTCTCTTAGTTCTTGCAAGCTAAGCTTGAGTCAGTCTCTCTCATTAAGGCCACATGGCCACACAGTGTCTCTTAGTTCTTGCAAGGTAAGCTGGAGTCAGTCTCTCTCATTAAGGTCACATGGGCACACTGTCTCTTAGTTCTTGCAAGCTAAGCTGGAGTCAGTCTCTCTCATTAAGGCCACATGGCCACACTGTGTCTCTTAGTTCTTGCAAGCTAAGCTGGAGTGAGTCTCTCTCATTAAGGCCTCATGGCCACACAGTGTCTCTTAGTTCTTGCAAGCTAAGCTGGAGTGAGTCTCTCATTAAGGCCACATGGCCACACTGTGTCTCTTAGTTCTTGCAAGCTAAGCTTGAGTCAGTCTCTCTCATTAAGGCCACATGGCCACACAGTGTCTCTTAGTTCTTGCAAGGTAAGCTGGAGTCAGTCTCTCTCATTAAGGTCACATGGGCACACTGTGTCTCTTAGTTCTTGCAAGCTAAGCTGGAGTCAGTCTCTCTCATTAAGGCCACATGGCCACACTGTGTCTCTTAGTTCTTGCAAGTTAAGCTGGAATCAGTCTCTCTCATTAAGGCCACATGGCCACACTGTGTCTCTTAGTTCTTGCAAGCTAAGCTGGAGACAGTCTCTCTCATTAAGGCTACATGGCCGCACTGTCTCTTAGTTCTTGCAAGCTAAGCTGGAGTGAGTCTCTCATTAAGGCCACATGGCCACACTGTGTCTCTTAGTTCTTGCAAGCTAAGCTGGAGTCATTCTCTCTCATTAAGGCCACATGGCCACACTGTGTCTCTTAGTTCTTGCAAGCTAAGTTGGAGTCAGTCTCTCTCATTAAGGCCACATGGCCACACTGAGTCTCTTAGTTCTTGCAAGCTAAGCTGGAGTGAGTCTCTCTCATTAAGGCCACATGGCCACACAGTGTCTCTTAGTTCTTGCAAGCTAAGCTGGAGTGAGTCTCTCTCATTAAGGCCACATGGCCACACTGTGTCTCTTAGTTCTTGCAAGCTAAGCTTGAGTCAGTCTCTCTCATTAAGGCCACATGGCCACACAGTGTCTCTTAGTTCTTGCAAGCTAAGCTGGAGTCAGTCTCTCTCATTAAGGTCACATGGTCACACTGTGTCTCTTAGTTCTTGCAAGCTAAGCTGGAGTCAGTCTCTCTCATTAAGGCCACATGGCCACACTGTGTCTCTTAGTTCTTGCAAGCTAAGCTTGAGTCAGTCTCTCTCATTAAGGCCACATGGCCACACAGTGTCTCTTAGTTCTTGCAAGGTAAGCTGGAGTCAGTCTCTCTCATTAAGGTCACATGGGCACACTGTCTCTTAGTTCTTGCAAGCTAAGCTGGAGTCAGTCTCTCTCATTAAGGCCACATGGCCACACTGTGTCTCTTAGTTCTTGCAAGCTAAGCTGGAGTGAGTCTCTCTCATTAAGGCCACATGGCCACACAGTGTCTCTTAGTTCTTGCAAGCTAAGCTGGAGTGAGTCTCTCATTAAGGCCACATGGCCACACTGTGTCTCTTAGTTCTTGCAAGCTAAGCTTGAGTCAGTCTCTCTCATTAAGGCCACATGGCCACACAGTGTCTCTTAGTTCTTGCAAGGTAAGCTGGAGTCAGTCTCTCATTAAGGTCACATGGGCACACTGTGTCTCTTAGTTCTTGCAAGCTAAGCTGGAGTCAGTCTCTCTCATTAAGGCCACATGGCCACACTGTGTCTCTTAGTTATTGCAAGTTAAGCTGGAATCAGTCTCTCTCATTAAGGCCACATGGCCACACTGTGTCTCTTAGTTCTTGCAAGCTAAGCTGGAGTCAGTCTCTCTCATTAAGGCTACATGGCCGCACTGTCTCTTAGTTCTTGCAAGCTAAGCTGGAGTGAGTCTCTCATTAAGGCCACATGGCCACACTGTGTCTCTTAGTTCTTGCAAGCTAAGCTGGAGTCAGTCTCTCTCATTAAGGCCACATGACCACACTGTGTCTCTTAGTTCTTGCAAGCTAAGTTGGAGTCAGTCTCTCTCATTAAGGCCACATGGCCACACTGAGTCTCTTAGTTCTTGCAAGCTAAGCTGGAGTGAGTCTCTCTCATTAAGGCCACATGGCCACACAGTGTCTCTTAGTTCTTGCAAGCTAAGCTGGAGTGAGTCTCTCTCATTAAGGCCACATGGCCACACTGTGTCTCTTAGTTCTTGCAAGCTAAGCTTGAGTCAGTCTCTCTCATTAAGGCCACATGGCCACACAGTGTCTCTTAGTTCTTGCAAGCTAAGCTGGAGTCAGTCTCTCTCATTAAGGTCACATGGTCACACTGTGTCTCTTAGTTCTTGCAAGCTAAGCTGGAGTCAGTCTCTCTCATTAAGGCCACATGGCCACACTGTGTCTCTTAGTTCTTGCAAGCTAAGCTTGAGTCAGTCTCTCTCATTAAGGCCACATGGCCACACAGTGTCTCTTAGTTCTTGCAAGCTAAGCTGGAGGCAGTCTCTCTCATTAAGGTCACATGGTCACACTGTGTCTTTTAGTTCTTGTAAGCTAAGCTGGAGTCAGTCTCTCTCATTAAGGCCACATGGCCACACTGTGTCTCTTAGTTCTTGCAAGCTAAGCTGGAATCAGTCTCTCTCATTAAGGCCACATGGCCACACTGTGTCTCTTAGTTCTTGCAAGCTAAGCTGGAGTGAGTCTCTCTCATTAAGGCCACATGGCCACACAGTGTCTCTTAGTTCTTGCAAGCTAAGCTTGAGTCAGTCTCTCTCATTAAGGCCACATGGCCACACAGTGTCTCTTAGTTCTTGCAAGGTAAGCTGGAGTCAGTCTCTCATTAAGGTCACATGGGCACACTGTGTCTCTTAGTTCTTGCAAGCTAAGCTGGAGTCAGTCTCTCTCATTAAGGCCACATGGCCACACTGTGTCTCTTAGTTCTTGCAAGTTAAGCTGGAATCAGTCTCTCTCATTAAGGCCACATGGCCACACTGTGTCTCTTAGTTCTTGCAAGCTAAGCTGGAGTCAGTCTCTCTCATTAAGGCTACATGGCCGCACTGTCTCTTAGTTCTTGCAAGCTAAGCTGGAGTGAGTCTCTCATTAAGGCCACATGGCCACACTGTGTCTCTTAGTTCTTGCAAGCTAAGCTGGAGTCAGTCTCTCTCATTAAGGCCACATGGCCACACTGTGTCTCTTAGTTCTTGCAAGCTAAGTTGGAGTCAGTCTCTCTCATTAAGGCCACATGGCCACACTGAGTCTCTTAGTTCTTGCAAGCTAAGCTGGAGTGAGTCTCTCTCATTAAGGCCACATGGCCACACAGTGTCTCTTAGTTCTTGCAAGCTAAGCTGGAGTGAGTCTCTCTCATTAAGGCCACATGGCCACACTGTGTCTCTTAGTTCTTGCAAGCTAAGCTTGAGTCAGTCTCTCTCATTAAGGCCACATGGCCACACAGTGTCTCTTAGTTCTTGCAAGCTAAGCTGGAGTCAGTCTCTCTCATTAAGGTCACATGGTCACACTGTGTCTCTTAGTTCTTGCAAGCTAAGCTGGAGTCAGTCTCTCTCATTAAGGCCACATGGCCACACTGTGTCTCTTAGTTCTTGCAAGCTAAGCTTGAGTCAGTCTCTCTCATTAAGGCCACATGGCCACACAGTGTCTCTTAGTTCTTGCAAGCTAAGCTGGAGGCAGTCTCTCTCATTAAGGTCACATGGTCACACTGTGTCTTTTAGTTCTTGTAAGCTAAGCTGGAGTCAGTCTCTCTCATTAAGGCCACATGGCCACACTGTGTCTCTTAGTTCTTGCAAGCTAAGCTGGAATCAGTCTCTCTCATTAAGGCCACATGGCCACACTGTGTCTCTTAGTTCTTGCAAGCTAAGCTGGAGTCAGTCTCTCTCATTAAGGCCACATGGCCACACTGTGTCTCTTAGTTCTTGCAAGCTAAGCTGGAGTCAGTCTCTCTCATTAAGGCCACATGGCCACACTGTCTCTTAGTTCTTGCAAGCTAAGCTGGAGTGAGTCTCTCTCATTAAGGCCACATGGCCACACAGTGTCTCTTAGTTCTTGCAAGCTAAGCTGGAGTCAGTCTCTCTCATTAAGGTCACATGGGCACACTGTCTCTTAGTTCTTGCAAGCTAAGCTGGAGTCAGTCTCTCTCATTAAGGCCACATGGCCACACTGTGTCTCTTAGTTCTTGCAAGCTAAGCTGGAGTCAGTCTCTCTCATTAAGGCTACATGGCCGCACTGTCTCTTAGTTCTTGCAAGCTAAGCTGGAGTGAGTCTCTCATTAAGGCCACATGGCCACACTGTGTCTCTTAGTTCTTGCAAGCTAAGCTGGAGTCAGTCTCTCTCATTAAGGCCACATGGCCACACTGTCTCTTAGTTCTTGCAAGCTAAGTTGGAGTCAGTCTCTCTCATTAAGGCCACATGGCCACACTGTGTCTCTTAGTTCTTGCAAGCTAAGCTGGAGTCAGTCTCTCTCATTAAGGCCACATGGCCACACTGTCTCTTAGTTCTTGCAAGCTAAGCTGGAGTGAGTCTCTCTCATTAAGGCCACATGGCCACACAGTGTCTCTTAGTTCTTGCAAGCTAAGCTGGAGTGAGTCTCTCTCATTAAGGCCACATGGCCACACTGTGTCTCTTAGTTCTTGCAAGCTAAGCTTGAGTCAGTCTCTCTCATTAAGGCCACATGGCCACACTGTGTCTCTTAGTTCTTGCAAGCTAAGCTGGAGTCAGTCTCTCTCATTAAGGCCACATGGCCACACTGTCTCTTAGTTCTTGCAAGCTAAGTTGGAGTCAGTCTCTCTCATTAAGGCCACATGGCCACACTGTGTCTCTTAGTTCTTGCAAGCTAAGCTGGAGTCAGTCTCTCTCATTAAGGCCACATGGCCACACTGTCTCTTAGTTCTTGCAAGCTAAGCTGGAGTGAGTCTCTCTCATTAAGGCCACATGGCCACACAGTGTCTCTTAGTTCTTGCAAGCTAAGCTGGAGTGAGTCTCTCTCATTAAGGCCACATGGCCACACTGTGTCTCTTAGTTCTTGCAAGCTAAGCTTGAGTCAGTCTCTCTCATTAAGGCCACATGGCCACACAGTGTCTCTTAGTTCTTGCAAGGTAAGCTGGAGTCAGTCTCTCTCATTAAGGTCACATGGGCACACTGTCTCTTAGTTCTTGCAAGCTAAGCTGGAGTCAGTCTCTCTCATTAAGGCCACATGGCCACACTGTGTCTCTTAGTTCTTGCAAGCTAAGCTGGAGTGAGTCTCTCTCATTAAGGCCACATGGCCACACAGTGTCTCTTAGTTCTTGCAAGCTAAGCTGGAGTGAGTCTCTCATTAAGGCCACATGGCCACACTGTGTCTCTTAGTTCTTGCAAGCTAAGCTTGAGTCAGTCTCTCTCATTAAGGCCACATGGCCACACAGTGTCTCTTAGTTCTTGCAAGGTAAGCTGGAGTCAGTCTCTCTCATTAAGGCCACATGGCCACACTGTCTCTTAGTTCTTGCAAGCTAAGCTGGAGTGAGTCTCTCTCATTAAGGCCACATGGCCACACAGTGTCTCTTAGTTCTTGCAAGCTAAGCTGGAGTCAGTCTCTCTCATTAAGGTCACATGGGCACACTGTCTCTTAGTTCTTGCAAGCTAAGCTGGAGTCAGTCTCTCTCATTAAGGCCACATGGCCACACTGTGTCTCTTAGTTCTTGCAAGCTAAGCTGGAGTGAGTCTCTCTCATTAAGGCCACATGGCCACACAGTGTCTCTTAGTTCTTGCAAGCTAAGCTGGAGTGAGTCTCTCATTAAGGCCACATGGCCACACTGTGTCTCTTAGTTCTTGCAAGCTAAGCTTGAGTCAGTCTCTCTCATTAAGGCCACATGGCCACACAGTGTCTCTTAGTTCTTGCAAGGTAAGCTGGAGTCAGTCTCTCTCATTAAGGTCACATGGGCACACTGTGTCTCTTAGTTCTTGCAAGCTATGCTGGAGTCAGTCTCTCTCATTAAGGCCACATGGCCACACTGTGTCTTTTTGTTCTTGCAAGTTAAGCTGGAATCAGTCTCTCTCATTAAGGCCACATGGCCACACTGTGTCTCTTAGTTCTTGCAAGCTAAGCTGGAGTCAGTCTCTCTCATTAAGGCTACATGGCCGCACTGTCTCTTAGTTCTTGCAAGCTAAGCTGGAGTGAGTCTCTCATTAAGGCCACATGGCCACACTGTGTCTCTTAGTTCTTGCAAGCTAAGCTGGAGTCAGTCTCTCTCATTAAGGCCACATGGCCACACTGTCTCTTAGTTCTTGCAAGCTAAGTTGGAGTCAGTCTCTCTCATTAAGGCCACATGGCCACACTGTGTCTCTTAGTTCTTGCAAGCTAAGCTGGAGTCAGTCTCTCTCATTAAGGCCACATGGCCACACTGTCTCTTAGTTCTTGCAAGCTAAGCTGGAGTGAGTCTCTCTCATTAAGGCCACATGGCCACACAGTGTCTCTTAGTTCTTGCAAGCTAAGCTGGAGTGAGTCTCTCTCATTAAGGCCACATGGCCACACTGTGTCTCTTAGTTCTTGCAAGCTAAGCTTGAGTCAGTCTCTCTCATTAAGGCCACATGGCCACACAGTGTCTCTTAGTTCTTGCAAGGTAAGCTGGAGTCAGTCTCTCTCATTAAGGTCACATGGGCACACTGTCTCTTAGTTCTTGCAAGCTAAGCTGGAGTCAGTCTCTCTCATTAAGGCCACATGGCCACACTGTGTCTCTTAGTTCTTGCAAGCTAAGCTGGAGTGAGTCTCTCTCATTAAGGCCACATGGCCACACAGTGTCTCTTAGTTCTTGCAAGCTAAGTTGGAGTGAGTCTCTCATTAAGGCCACATGGCCACACTGTGTCTCTTAGTTCTTGCAAGCTAAGCTTGAGTCAGTCTCTCTCATTAAGGCCACATGGCCACACAGTGTCTCTTAGTTCTTGCAAGGTAAGCTGGAGTCAGTCTCTCTCATTAAGGTCACATGGGCACACTGTGTCTCTTAGTTCTTGCAAGCTAAGCTGGAGTCAGTCTCTCTCATTAAGGCCACATGGCCACACTGTGTCTCTTAGTTCTTGCAAGTTAAGCTGGAATCAGTCTCTCTCATTAAGGCCACATGGCCACACTGTGTCTCTTAGTTCTTGCAAGCTAAGCTGGAGTCAGTCTCTCTCATTAAGGCTACATGGCCGCACTGTCTCTTAGTTCTTGCAAGCTAAGCTGGAGTGAGTCTCTCATTAAGGCCACATGGCCACACTGTGTCTCTTAGTTCTTGCAAGCTAAGCTGGAGTCAGTCTCTCTCATTAAGGCCACATGGCCACACTGTGTCTCTTAGTTCTTGCAAGCTAAGTTGGAGTCAGTCTCTCTCATTAAGGCCACATGGCCACACTGAGTCTCTTAGTTCTTGCAAGCTAAGCTGGAGTGAGTCTCTCTCATTAAGGCCACATGGCCACACAGTGTCTCTTAGTTCTTGCAAGCTAAGCTGGTGTGAGTCTCTCTCATTAAGGCCACATGGCCACACTGTGTCTCTTAGTTCTTGCAAGCTAAGCTTGAGTCAGTCTCTCTCATTAAGGCCACATGGCCACACTGTGTCTCTTAGTTCTTGCAAGCTAAGCTTGAGTCAGTCTCTCTCATTAAGGCCACATGGCCACACAGTGTCTCTTAGTTCTTGCAAGCTAAGCTGGAGTCAGTCTCTCTCATTAAGGCCACATGGCCACACTGTGTCTCTTAGTTCTTGCAAGCTAAGCTGGAATCAGTCTCTCTCATTAAGGCCACATGGCCACACTGTGTCTCTTAGTTCTTGCAAGCTAAGCTGGAGTCAGTCTCTCTCATTAAGGCCACATGGCCACACTGTCTCTTAGTTCTTGCAAGCTAAGCTGGAGTGAGTCTCTCTCATTAAGGCCACATGGCCACACAGTGTCTCTTAGTTCTTGCAAGCTAAGCTGGAGTGAGTCTCTCTCATTAAGGCCACATGGCCACACTGTGTCTCTTAGTTCTTGCAAGCTAAGCTTGAGTCAGTCTCTCTCATTAAGGCCACATGGCCACACAGTGTCTCTTAGTTCTTGCAAGGTAAGCTGGAGTCAGTCTCTCTCATTAAGGTCACATGGGCACACTGTCTCTTAGTTCTTGCAAGCTAAGCTGGAGTCAGTCTCTCTCATTAAGGCCACATGGCCACACTGTGTCTCTTAGTTCTTGCAAGCTAAGCTGGAGTGAGTCTCTCTCATTAAGGCCACATGGCCACACAGTGTCTCTTAGTTCTTGCAAGCTAAGCTGGAGTGAGTCTCTCTCATTAAGGCCACATGGCCACACTGTGTCTCTTGGTTCTTGCAAGCTAAGCTTGAGTCAGTCTCTCTCATTAAGGCCACATGGCCACACAGTGTCTCTTAGTTCTTGCAAGGTAAGCTGGAGTCAGTCTCTCTCATTAAGGTCACATGGGCACACTGTGTCTCTTAATTCTTGCAAGCTAAGCTGGAGTCAGTCTCATTAAGGCCACATGGCCACACTGTGTCGCTTAGTTCTTGCAAGTTAAGCTGGAATCAGTCTCTCTCATTAAGGCCACATGGCCACACTGTGTCTCTTAGTTCTTGCAAGCTAAGCTGGAGGCAGTCTCTCTCATTAAGGCCACATGGCCACACTGTGTCTCGTAGTTCTTGCAAGCTAAGCTGGAGTCAGTCTCTCTCATTAATGCTACATGGCCACACTGTCTCTTAGTTCTTGCAAGCTAAGCTGGAGTGAGTCTCTCATTAAGGCCACATGGCCACACTGTGTCTCTTAGTTCTTGCAAGCTAAGCTTGAGTCAGTCTCTCTCATTAAGGCCACATGGCCACACTGTGTCTCTTAGTTCTTGCAAGCTAAGCTTGAGTCAGTCTCTCTCATTAAGGCCACATGGCCACACAGTGTCTCTTAGTTCTTGCAAGCTAAGCTGGAGTGAGTCTCTCTCATTAAGGCCACATGGCCACACTGTGTCTCTTAGTTCTTGCAAGCTAAGCTGGAATCAGTCTCTCTCATTAAGTCCACATGGCCACACTGTGTCTCTTAGTTCTTGCAAGCTAAGCTGGAGTCAGTCTCTCTCATTAAGGCCACATGGCCACACTGTCTCTTAGTTCTTGCAAGCTAAGCTGGAGTGAGTCTCTCTCATTAAGGCCACATGGCCACACAGTGTCTCTTAGTTCTTGCAAGCTAAGCTGGAGTGAGTCTCTCTCATTAAGGCCACATGGCCACACTGAGTCTCTTAGTTCTTGCAAGCTAAGCTTGAGTCAGTCTCTCTCATTAAGGCCACATGGCCACACAGTGTCTCTTAGTTCTTGCAAGGTAAGCTGGAGTCAGTCTCTCTCATTAAGGTCACATGGGCACACTGTCTCTTAGTTCTTGCAAGCTAAGCTGGAGTCAGTCTCTCTCATTAAGGCCACATGGCCACACTGTGTCTCTTAGTTCTTGCAAGCTAAGCTGGAGTGAGTCTCTCTCATTAAGGCCACATGGCCACACAGTGTCTCTTAGTTCTTGCAAGCTAAGCTGGAGTGAGTCTCTCTCATTAAGGCCACATGGCCACACTGTGTCTCTTGGTTCTTGCAAGCTAAGCTTGAGTCAGTCTCTCTCATTAAGGCCACATGGCCACACAGTGTCTCTTAGTTCTTGCAAGGTAAGCTGGAGTCAGTCTCTCTCATTAAGGTCACATGGGCACACTGTGTCTCTTAATTCTTGCAAGCTAAGCTGGAGTCAGTCTCATTAAGGCCACATGGCCACACTGTGTCGCTTAGTTCTTGCAAGTTAAGCTGGAATCAGTCTCTCTCATTAAGGCCACATGGCCACACTGTGTCTCTTAGTTCTTGCAAGCTAAGCTGGAGGCAGTCTCTCTCATTAAGGCCACATGGCCACACTGTGTCTCGTAGTTCTTGCAAGCTAAGCTGGAGTCAGTCTCTCTCATTAATGCTACATGGCCACACTGTCTCTTAGTTCTTGCAAGCTAAGCTGGAGTGAGTCTCTCATTAAGGCCACATGGCCACACTGTGTCTCTTAGTTCTTGCAAGCTAAGCTGGAGTGAGTCTCTCTCATTAAGGCCACATGGCCAGACAGTGTCTCTTAGTTCTTGCAAGCTAAGTTGGAGTCAGTCTCTCTCATTAAGGCCACATGGCCACACTGAGTCTCTTAGTTCTTGCAAGCTAAGCTGGAGTGAGTCTCTCTCATTAAGGCCACATGGCCACACAGTGTCTCTTAGTTCTTGCAAGCTAAGCTGGAGTGAGTCTCTCTCATTAAGGCCACATGGCCACACTGTGTCTCTTAGTTCTTGCAAGCTAAGCTGGAATCAGTCTCTCTCATTAAGGCCACATGGCCACACTGTGTCTCTTAGTTCTTGCAAGCTAAGCTGGAGTCAGTCTCTCTCATTAAGGCCACATGGCCACACTGTGTCTCTTAGTTCTTGCAAGCTAAGCTGGAGTCAGTCTCTCTCATTAAGGCTACATGGCCACACTGTCTCTTAGTTCTTGCAAGCTAAGCTGGAGTGAGTCTCTCATTAAGGCCACATGGCCACACTGTGTCTCTTAGTTCTTGCAAGCTAAGCTGGAGTGAGTCTCTCTCATTAAGGCCACATGGCCACACAGTGTCTCTTAGTTCTTGCAAGCTAAGCTGGAGTGAGTCTCTCTCATTAAGGCCACATGGCCACACTGTGTCTCTTAGTTCTTGCAAGTTAAGCTTGAGTCAGTCTCTCTCATTAAGGCCACATGGCCACACTGTGTCTCTTAGTTCTTGCAAGCTAAGCTGGAGTCAGTCTCTCTCATTAAGGCCACATGGCCACACTGTCTCTTAGTTCTTGCAAGCTAAGCTGGAGTGAGTCTCTCTCATTAAGGCCACATGGCCACACAGTGTCTCTTAGTTCTTGCAAGCTAAGCTGGAGTGAGTCTCTCTCATTAAGGCCACATGGCCACACTGTGTCTCTTAGTTCTTGCAAGCTAAGCTTGAGTCAGTCTCTCTCATTAAGGCCACATGGCCACACAGTGTCTCTTAGTTCTTGCAAGGTAAGCTGGAGTCAGTCTCTCTCATTAAGGTCACATGGGCACACTGTGTCTCTTAATTCTTGCAAGCTAAGCTGGAGTCAGTCTCATTAAGGCCACATGGCCACACTGTGTCGCTTAGTTCTTGCAAGTTAAGCTGGAATCAGTCTCTCTCATTAAGGCCACATGGCCACACTGTGTCTCTTAGTTCTTGCAAGCTAAGCTGGAGGCAGTCTCTCTCATTAAGGCCACATGGCCACACTGTGTCTCGTAGTTCTTGCAAGCTAAGCTGGAGTCAGTCTCTCTCATTAATGCTACATGGCCACACTGTCTCTTAGTTCTTGCAAGCTAAGCTGGAGTGAGTCTCTCATTAAGGCCACATGGCCACACTGTGTCTCTTAGTTCTTGCAAGCTAAGCTTGAGTCAGTCTCTCTCATTAAGGCCACATGGCCACACTGTGTCTCTTAGTTCTTGCAAGCTAAGCTTGAGTCAGTCTCTCTCATTAAGGCCACATGGCCACACTGTGTCTCTTAGTTCTTGCAAGCTAAGCTGGAGTGAGTCTCTCTCATTAAGGCCACATGGCCACACAGTGTCTCTTAGTTCTTGCAAGGTAAGCTGGAGTCAGTCTCTCTCATTAAGGTCACATGGGCACACTGTCTCTTAGTTCTTGCAAGCTAAGCTGGAGTCAGTCTCTCTCATTAAGGCCACATGGCCACACTGTGTCTCTTAGTTCTTGCAAGCTAAGCTGGAGTGAGTCTCTCTCATTAAGGCCACATGGCCACACAGTGTCTCTTAGTTCTTGCAAGCTAAGCTGGAGTGAGTCTCTCATTAAGGCCACATGGCCACACTGTGTCTCTTAGTTCTTGCAAGCTAAGCTTGAGTCAGTCTCTCTCATTAAGGCCACATGGCCACACAGTGTCTCTTAGTTCTTGCAAGGTAAGCTGGAGTCAGTCTCTCTCATTAAGGCCACATGGCCACACTGTCTCTTAGTTCTTGCAAGCTAAGCTGGAGTGAGTCTCTCTCATTAAGGCCACATGGCCACACAGTGTCTCTTAGTTCTTGCAAGCTAAGCTGGAGTCAGTCTCTCTCATTAAGGTCACATGGGCACACTGTCTCTTAGTTCTTGCAAGCTAAGCTGGAGTCAGTCTCTCTCATTAAGGCCACATGGCCACACTGTGTCTCTTAGTTCTTGCAAGCTAAGCTGGAGTGAGTCTCTCTCATTAAGGCCACATGGCCACACAGTGTCTCTTAGTTCTTGCAAGCTAAGCTGGAGTGAGTCTCTCATTAAGGCCACATGGCCACACTGTGTCTCTTAGTTCTTGCAAGCTAAGCTTGAGTCAGTCTCTCTCATTAAGGCCACATGGCCACACAGTGTCTCTTAGTTCTTGCAAGGTAAGCTGGAGTCAGTCTCTCTCATTAAGGTCACATGGGCACACTGTGTCTCTTAGTTCTTGCAAGCTATGCTGGAGTCAGTCTCTCTCATTAAGGCCACATGGCCACACTGTGTCTTTTTGTTCTTGCAAGTTAAGCTGGAATCAGTCTCTCTCATTAAGGCCACATGGCCACACTGTGTCTCTTAGTTCTTGCAAGCTAAGCTGGAGTCAGTCTCTCTCATTAAGGCTACATGGCCGCACTGTCTCTTAGTTCTTGCAAGCTAAGCTGGAGTGAGTCTCTCATTAAGGCCACATGGCCACACTGTGTCTCTTAGTTCTTGCAAGCTAAGCTGGAGTCAGTCTCTCTCATTAAGGCCACATGGCCACACTGTCTCTTAGTTCTTGCAAGCTAAGTTGGAGTCAGTCTCTCTCATTAAGGCCACATGGCCACACTGTGTCTCTTAGTTCTTGCAAGCTAAGCTGGAGTCAGTCTCTCTCATTAAGGCCACATGGCCACACTGTCTCTTAGTTCTTGCAAGCTAAGCTGGAGTGAGTCTCTCTCATTAAGGCCACATGGCCACACAGTGTCTCTTAGTTCTTGCAAGCTAAGCTGGAGTGAGTCTCTCTCATTAAGGCCACATGGCCACACTGTGTCTCTTAGTTCTTGCAAGCTAAGCTTGAGTCAGTCTCTCTCATTAAGGCCACATGGCCACACAGTGTCTCTTAGTTCTTGCAAGGTAAGCTGGAGTCAGTCTCTCTCATTAAGGTCACATGGGCACACTGTCTCTTAGTTCTTGCAAGCTAAGCTGGAGTCAGTCTCTCTCATTAAGGCCACATGGCCACACTGTGTCTCTTAGTTCTTGCAAGCTAAGCTGGAGTGAGTCTCTCTCATTAAGGCCACATGGCCACACAGTGTCTCTTAGTTCTTGCAAGCTAAGTTGGAGTGAGTCTCTCATTAAGGCCACATGGCCACACTGTGTCTCTTAGTTCTTGCAAGCTAAGCTTGAGTCAGTCTCTCTCATTAAGGCCACATGGCCACACAGTGTCTCTTAGTTCTTGCAAGGTAAGCTGGAGTCAGTCTCTCTCATTAAGGTCACATGGGCACACTGTGTCTCTTAGTTCTTGCAAGCTAAGCTGGAGTCAGTCTCTCTCATTAAGGCCACATGGCCACACTGTGTCTCTTAGTTCTTGCAAGTTAAGCTGGAATCAGTCTCTCTCATTAAGGCCACATGGCCACACTGTGTCTCTTAGTTCTTGCAAGCTAAGCTGGAGTCAGTCTCTCTCATTAAGGCTACATGGCCGCACTGTCTCTTAGTTCTTGCAAGCTAAGCTGGAGTGAGTCTCTCATTAAGGCCACATGGCCACACTGTGTCTCTTAGTTCTTGCAAGCTAAGCTGGAGTCAGTCTCTCTCATTAAGGCCACATGGCCACACTGTGTCTCTTAGTTCTTGCAAGCTAAGTTGGAGTCAGTCTCTCTCATTAAGGCCACATGGCCACACTGAGTCTCTTAGTTCTTGCAAGCTAAGCTGGAGTGAGTCTCTCTCATTAAGGCCACATGGCCACACAGTGTCTCTTAGTTCTTGCAAGCTAAGCTGGAGTGAGTCTCTCTCATTAAGGCCACATGGCCACACTGTGTCTCTTAGTTCTTGCAAGCTAAGCTTGAGTCAGTCTCTCTCATTAAGGCCACATGGCCACACTGTGTCTCTTAGTTCTTGCAAGCTAAGCTTGAGTCAGTCTCTCTCATTAAGGCCACATGGCCACACTGTGTCTCTTAGTTCTTGCAAGCTAAGCTGGAATCAGTCTCTCTCATTAAGGCCACATGGCCACACTGTGTCTCTTAGTTCTTGCAAGCTAAGCTGGAGTCAGTCTCTCTCATTAAGGCCACATGGCCACACTGTCTCTTAGTTCTTGCAAGCTAAGCTGGAGTGAGTCTCTCTCATTAAGGCCACATGGCCACACAGTGTCTCTTAGTTCTTGCAAGCTAAGCTGGAGTGAGTCTCTCTCATTAAGGCCACATGGCCACACTGTGTCTCTTAGTTCTTGCAAGCTAAGCTTGAGTCAGTCTCTCTCATTAAGGCCACATGGCCACACAGTGTCTCTTAGTTCTTGCAAGGTAAGCTGGAGTCAGTCTCTCTCATTAAGGTCACATGGGCACACTGTCTCTTAGTTCTTGCAAGCTAAGCTGGAGTCAGTCTCTCTCATTAAGGCCACATGGCCACACTGTGTCTCTTAGTTCTTGCAAGCTAAGCTGGAGTGAGTCTCTCTCATTAAGGCCACATGGCCACACAGTGTCTCTTAGTTCTTGCAAGCTAAGCTGGAGTGAGTCTCTCTCATTAAGGCCACATGGCCACACTGTGTCTCTTGGTTCTTGCAAGCTAAGCTTGAGTCAGTCTCTCTCATTAAGGCCACATGGCCACACAGTGTCTCTTAGTTCTTGCAAGGTAAGCTGGAGTCAGTCTCTCTCATTAAGGTCACATGGGCACACTGTGTCTCTTAATTCTTGCAAGCTAAGCTGGAGTCAGTCTCATTAAGGCCACATGGCCACACTGTGTCGCTTAGTTCTTGCAAGTTAAGCTGGAATCAGTCTCTCTCATTAAGGCCACATGGCCACACTGTGTCTCTTAGTTCTTGCAAGCTAAGCTGGAGGCAGTCTCTCTCATTAAGGCCACATGGCCACACTGTGTCTCGTAGTTCTTGCAAGCTAAGCTGGAGTCAGTCTCTCTCATTAATGCTACATGGCCACACTGTCTCTTAGTTCTTGCAAGCTAAGCTGGAGTGAGTCTCTCATTAAGGCCACATGGCCACACTGTGTCTCTTAGTTCTTGCAAGCTAAGCTTGAGTCAGTCTCTCTCATTAAGGCCACATGGCCACACTGTGTCTCTTAGTTCTTGCAAGCTAAGCTTGAGTCAGTCTCTCTCATTAAGGCCACATGGCCACACAGTGTCTCTTAGTTCTTGCAAGCTAAGCTGGAGTCAGTCTCTCTCATTAAGGCCACATGGCCACACTGTGTCTCTTAGTTCTTGCAAGCTAAGCTGGAATCAGTCTCTCTCATTAAGGCCACATGGCCACACTGTGTCTCTTAGTTCTTGCAAGCTAAGCTGGAGTCAGTCTCTCTCATTAAGGCCACATGGCCACACTGTCTCTTAGTTCTTGCAAGCTAAGCTGGAGTGAGTCTCTCTCATTAAGGCCACATGGCCACACAGTGTCTCTTAGTTCTTGCAAGCTAAGCTGGAGTGAGTCTCTCTCATTAAGGCCACATGGCCACACTGTGTCTCTTAGTTCTTGCAAGCTAAGCTTGAGTCAGTCTCTCTCATTAAGGCCACATGGCCACACAGTGTCTCTTAGTTCTTGCAAGGTAAGCTGGAGTCAGTCTCTCTCATTAAGGTCACATGGGCACACTGTCTCTTAGTTCTTGCAAGCTAAGCTGGAGTCAGTCTCTCTCATTAAGGCCACATGGCCACACTGTGTCTCTTAGTTCTTGCAAGCTAAGCTGGAGTGAGTCTCTCTCATTAAGGCCACATGGCCACACAGTGTCTCTTAGTTCTTGCAAGCTAAGCTGGAGTGAGTCTCTCTCATTAAGGCCACATGGCCACACTGTGTCTCTTGGTTCTTGCAAGCTAAGCTTGAGTCAGTCTCTCTCATTAAGGCCACATGGCCACACAGTGTCTCTTAGTTCTTGCAAGGTAAGCTGGAGTCAGTCTCTCTCATTAAGGTCACATGGGCACACTGTGTCTCTTAATTCTTGCAAGCTAAGCTGGAGTCAGTCTCATTAAGGCCACATGGCCACACTGTGTCGCTTAGTTCTTGCAAGTTAAGCTGGAATCAGTCTCTCTCATTAAGGCCACATGGCCACACTGTGTCTCTTAGTTCTTGCAAGCTAAGCTGGAGGCAGTCTCTCTCATTAAGGCCACATGGCCACACTGTGTCTCGTAGTTCTTGCAAGCTAAGCTGGAGTCAGTCTCTCTCATTAATGCTACATGGCCACACTGTCTCTTAGTTCTTGCAAGCTAAGCTGGAGTGAGTCTCTCATTAAGGCCACATGGCCACACTGTGTCTCTTAGTTCTTGCAAGCTAAGCTGGAGTGAGTCTCTCTCATTAAGGCCACATGGCCAGACAGTGTCTCTTAGTTCTTGCAAGCTAAGTTGGAGTCAGTCTCTCTCATTAAGGCCACATGGCCACACTGAGTCTCTTAGTTCTTGCAAGCTAAGCTGGAGTGAGTCTCTCTCATTAAGGCCACATGGCCACACAGTGTCTCTTAGTTCTTGCAAGCTAAGCTGGAGTGAGTCTCTCTCATTAAGGCCACATGGCCACACTGTGTCTCTTAGTTCTTGCAAGCTAAGCTGGAATCAGTCTCTCTCATTAAGGCCACATGGCCACACTGTGTCTCTTAGTTCTTGCAAGCTAAGCTGGAGTCAGTCTCTCTCATTAAGGCCACATGGCCACACTGTGTCTCTTAGTTCTTGCAAGCTAAGCTGGAGTCAGTCTCTCTCATTAAGGCTACATGGCCACACTGTCTCTTAGTTCTTGCAAGCTAAGCTGGAGTGAGTCTCTCATTAAGGCCACATGGCCACACTGTGTCTCTTAGTTCTTGCAAGCTAAGCTGGAGTGAGTCTCTCTCATTAAGGCCACATGGCCACACAGTGTCTCTTAGTTCTTGCAAGCTAAGCTGGAGTGAGTCTCTCTCATTAAGGCCACATGGCCACACTGTGTCTCTTAGTTCTTGCAAGTTAAGCTTGAGTCAGTCTCTCTCATTAAGGCCACATGGCCACACTGTGTCTCTTAGTTCTTGCAAGCTAAGCTGGAGTCAGTCTCTCTCATTAAGGCCACATGGCCACACTGTCTCTTAGTTCTTGCAAGCTAAGCTGGAGTGAGTCTCTCTCATTAAGGCCACATGGCCACACAGTGTCTCTTAGTTCTTGCAAGCTAAGCTGGAGTGAGTCTCTCTCATTAAGGCCACATGGCCACACTGTGTCTCTTAGTTCTTGCAAGCTAAGCTTGAGTCAGTCTCTCTCATTAAGGCCACATGGCCACACAGTGTCTCTTAGTTCTTGCAAGGTAAGCTGGAGTCAGTCTCTCTCATTAAGGTCACATGGGCACACTGTGTCTCTTAATTCTTGCAAGCTAAGCTGGAGTCAGTCTCATTAAGGCCACATGGCCACACTGTGTCGCTTAGTTCTTGCAAGTTAAGCTGGAATCAGTCTCTCTCATTAAGGCCACATGGCCACACTGTGTCTCTTAGTTCTTGCAAGCTAAGCTGGAGGCAGTCTCTCTCATTAAGGCCACATGGCCACACTGTGTCTCGTAGTTCTTGCAAGCTAAGCTGGAGTCAGTCTCTCTCATTAATGCTACATGGCCACACTGTCTCTTAGTTCTTGCAAGCTAAGCTGGAGTGAGTCTCTCATTAAGGCCACATGGCCACACTGTGTCTCTTAGTTCTTGCAAGCTAAGCTTGAGTCAGTCTCTCTCATTAAGGCCACATGGCCACACTGTGTCTCTTAGTTCTTGCAAGCTAAGCTTGAGTCAGTCTCTCTCATTAAGGCCACATGGCCACACAGTGTCTCTTAGTTCTTGCAAGCTAAGCTGGAGTCAGTCTCTCTCATTAAGGCCACATGGCCACACTGTGTCTCTTAGTTCTTGCAAGCTAAGCTGGAATCAGTCTCTCTCATTAAGGCCACATGGCCACACTGTGTCTCTTAGTTCTTGCAAGCTAAGCTGGAGTCAGTCTCTCTCATTAAGGCCACATGGCCACACTGTCTCTTAGTTCTTGCAAGCTAAGCTGGAGTGAGTCTCTCTCATTAAGGCCACATGGCCACACAGTGTCTCTTAGTTCTTGCAAGCTAAGCTGGAGTGAGTCTCTCTCATTAAGGCCACATGGCCACACTGTGTCTCTTAGTTCTTGCAAGCTAAGCTTGAGTCAGTCTCTCTCATTAAGGCCACATGGCCACACAGTGTCTCTTAGTTCTTGCAAGGTAAGCTGGAGTCAGTCTCTCTCATTAAGGTCACATGGGCACACTGTCTCTTAGTTCTTGCAAGCTAAGCTGGAGTCAGTCTCTCTCATTAAGGCCACATGGCCACACTGTGTCTCTTAGTTCTTGCAAGCTAAGCTGGAGTGAGTCTCTCTCATTAAGGCCACATGGCCACACAGTGTCTCTTAGTTCTTGCAAGCTAAGCTGGAGTGAGTCTCTCTCATTAAGGCCACATGGCCACACTGTGTCTCTTGGTTCTTGCAAGCTAAGCTTGAGTCAGTCTCTCTCATTAAGGCCACATGGCCACACAGTGTCTCTTAGTTCTTGCAAGGTAAGCTGGAGTCAGTCTCTCTCATTAAGGTCACATGGGCACACTGTGTCTCTTAATTCTTGCAAGCTAAGCTGGAGTCAGTCTCATTAAGGCCACATGGCCACACTGTGTCGCTTAGTTCTTGCAAGTTAAGCTGGAATCAGTCTCTCTCATTAAGGCCACATGGCCACACTGTGTCTCTTAGTTCTTGCAAGCTAAGCTGGAGGCAGTCTCTCTCATTAAGGCCACATGGCCACACTGTGTCTCGTAGTTCTTGCAAGCTAAGCTGGAGTCAGTCTCTCTCATTAATGCTACATGGCCACACTGTCTCTTAGTTCTTGCAAGCTAAGCTGGAGTGAGTCTCTCATTAAGGCCACATGGCCACACTGTGTCTCTTAGTTCTTGCAAGCTAAGCTGGAGTGAGTCTCTCTCATTAAGGCCACATGGCCAGACAGTGTCTCTTAGTTCTTGCAAGCTAAGTTGGAGTCAGTCTCTCTCATTAAGGCCACATGGCCACACTGAGTCTCTTAGTTCTTGCAAGCTAAGCTGGAGTGAGTCTCTCTCATTAAGGCCACATGGCCACACAGTGTCTCTTAGTTCTTGCAAGCTAAGCTGGAGTGAGTCTCTCTCATTAAGGCCACATGGCCACACTGTGTCTCTTAGTTCTTGCAAGCTAAGCTGGAATCAGTCTCTCTCATTAAGGCCACATGGCCACACTGTGTCTCTTAGTTCTTGCAAGCTAAGCTGGAGTCAGTCTCTCTCATTAAGGCCACATGGCCACACTGTGTCTCTTAGTTCTTGCAAGCTAAGCTGGAGTCAGTCTCTCTCATTAAGGCTACATGGCCACACTGTCTCTTAGTTCTTGCAAGCTAAGCTGGAGTGAGTCTCTCATTAAGGCCACATGGCCACACTGTGTCTCTTAGTTCTTGCAAGCTAAGCTGGAGTGAGTCTCTCTCATTAAGGCCACATGGCCACACAGTGTCTCTTAGTTCTTGCAAGCTAAGCTGGAGTGAGTCTCTCTCATTAAGGCCACATGGCCACACTGTGTCTCTTAGTTCTTGCAAGTTAAGCTTGAGTCAGTCTCTCTCATTAAGGCCACATGGCCACACTGTGTCTCTTAGTTCTTGCAAGCTAAGCTGGAGTCAGTCTCTCTCATTAAGGCCACATGGCCACACTGTCTCTTAGTTCTTGCAAGCTAAGCTGGAGTGAGTCTCTCTCATTAAGGCCACATGGCCACACAGTGTCTCTTAGTTCTTGCAAGCTAAGCTGGAGTGAGTCTCTCTCATTAAGGCCACATGGCCGCACTGTGTCTCTTAGTTCTTGCAAGCTAAGCTTGAGTCAGTCTCTCTCATTAAGGCCACATGGCCACACAGTGTCTCTTAGTTCTTGCAAGGTAAGCTGGAGTCAGTCTCTCTCATTAAGGTCACATGGGCACACTGTCTCTTAGTTCTTGCAAGCTAAGTTGGAGTCAGTCTCTCTCATTAAGGCACATGGCCACACTGTGTCTCTTAGTTCTTGCAAGGTAAGCTGGAGTGAGTCTCTCTCATTAAGGCCACATGGCCACACAGTGTCTCTTAGTTCTTGCAAGCTAAGCTGGAGTGAGTCTCTCATTAAGGCCACATGGCCACACTGTGTCTCTTAGTTCTTGCAAGCTAAGCTTGAGTCAGTCTCTCTCATTAAGGCCACATGGCCACACAGTGTCTCTTAGTTCTTGCAAGGTAAGCTGGAGTCAGTCTCTCTCATTAAGGTCACATGGGCACACTGTGTCTCTTAGTTCTTGCAAGCTAAGCTGGAGTGAGTCTCTCTCATTAAGGCCACATGGCCACACTGTGTCTCTTAGTTCTTGCAAGCTAAGCTTGAGTCAGTCTCTCTCATTAAGGCCACATGGCCACACAGTGTCTCTTAGTTCTTGCAAGGTAAGCTGGAGTCAGTCTCTCTCATTAAGGTCACATGGGCACACTGTGTCTCTTAGTTCTTGCAAGCTAAGCTGGAGTCAGTCTCTCTCATTAAGGCCACATGGCCACACTGTGTCTCTTAGTTCTTGCAAGTTAAGCTGGAATCAGTCTCTCTCATTAAGGCCACATGGCCACACTGTGTCTCTTAGTTCTTGCAAGCTAAGCTGGAGTCTCTCTCATTAAGGCCACATGGCCACACTGTGTCTCTTAGTTCTTGCAAGCTAAGCTGGAGTCAGTCTCTCTCATTAAGGCTACATGGCCGCACTGTCTCTTAGTTCTTGCAAGCTAAGCTGGAGTGAGTCTCTCATTAAGGCCACATGGCCACACTGTGTCTCTTAGTTCTTGCAAGCTAAGCTGGAGTCAGTCTCTCTCATTAAGGCCACATGGCCACACTGTGTCTCTTAGTTCTTGCAAGCTAAGTTGGAGTCAGTCTCTCTCATTAAGGCCACATGGCCACACTGAGTCTCTTAGTTCTTGCAAGCTAAGCTGGAGTGAGTCTCTCTCATTAAGGCCACATGGCCACACAGTGTCTCTTAGTTCTTGCAAGCTAAGCTGGAGTGAGTCTCTCTCATTAAGGCCACATGGCCACACTGTGTCTCTTAGTTCTTGCAAGCTAAGCTTGAGTCAGTCTCTCTCATTAAGGCCACATGGCCACACTGTGTCTCTTAGTTCTTGCAAGCTAAGCTTGAGTCAGTCTCTCTCATTAAGGCCACATGGCCACACAGTGTCTCTTAGTTCTTGCAAGCTAAGCTGGAGTCAGTCTCTCTCATTAAGGCCACATGGCCACACTGTGTCTCTTAGTTCTTGCAAGCTAAGCTGGAATCAGTCTCTCTCATTAAGGCCACATGGCCACACTGTGTCTCTTAGTTCTTGCAAGCTAAGCTGGAGTCAGTCTCTCTCATTAAGGCCACATGGCCACACTGTCTCTTAGTTCTTGCAAGCTAAGCTGGAGTGAGTCTCTCTCATTAAGGCCACATGGCCACACAGTGTCTCTTAGTTCTTGCAAGCTAAGCTGGAGTGAGTCTCTCTCATTAAGGCCACATGGCCACACTGTGTCTCTTAGTTCTTGCAAGCTAAGCTTGAGTCAGTCTCTCTCATTAAGGCCACATGGCCACACAGTGTCTCTTAGTTCTTGCAAGGTAAGCTGGAGTCAGTCTCTCTCATTAAGGTCACATGGGCACACTGTCTCTTAGTTCTTGCAAGCTAAGCTGGAGTCAGTCTCTCTCATTAAGGCCACATGGCCACACTGTGTCTCTTAGTTCTTGCAAGCTAAGCTGGAGTGAGTCTCTCTCATTAAGGCCACATGGCCACACAGTGTCTCTTAGTTCTTGCAAGCTAAGCTGGAGTGAGTCTCTCTCATTAAGGCCACATGGCCACACTGTGTCTCTTGGTTCTTGCAAGCTAAGCTTGAGTCAGTCTCTCTCATTAAGGCCACATGGCCACACAGTGTCTCTTAGTTCTTGCAAGGTAAGCTGGAGTCAGTCTCTCTCATTAAGGTCACATGGGCACACTGTGTCTCTTAATTCTTGCAAGCTAAGCTGGAGTCAGTCTCATTAAGGCCACATGGCCACACTGTGTCGCTTAGTTCTTGCAAGTTAAGCTGGAATCAGTCTCTCTCATTAAGGCCACATGGCCACACTGTGTCTCTTAGTTCTTGCAAGCTAAGCTGGAGGCAGTCTCTCTCATTAAGGCCACATGGCCACACTGTGTCTCGTAGTTCTTGCAAGCTAAGCTGGAGTCAGTCTCTCTCATTAATGCTACATGGCCACACTGTCTCTTAGTTCTTGCAAGCTAAGCTGGAGTGAGTCTCTCATTAAGGCCACATGGCCACACTGTGTCTCTTAGTTCTTGCAAGCTAAGCTGGAGTGAGTCTCTCTCATTAAGGCCACATGGCCAGACAGTGTCTCTTAGTTCTTGCAAGCTAAGTTGGAGTCAGTCTCTCTCATTAAGGCCACATGGCCACACTGAGTCTCTTAGTTCTTGCAAGCTAAGCTGGAGTGAGTCTCTCTCATTAAGGCCACATGGCCACACAGTGTCTCTTAGTTCTTGCAAGCTAAGCTGGAGTGAGTCTCTCTCATTAAGGCCACATGGCCACACTGTGTCTCTTAGTTCTTGCAAGCTAAGCTGGAATCAGTCTCTCTCATTAAGGCCACATGGCCACACTGTGTCTCTTAGTTCTTGCAAGCTAAGCTGGAGTCAGTCTCTCTCATTAAGGCCACATGGCCACACTGTGTCTCTTAGTTCTTGCAAGCTAAGCTGGAGTCAGTCTCTCTCATTAAGGCTACATGGCCACACTGTCTCTTAGTTCTTGCAAGCTAAGCTGGAGTGAGTCTCTCATTAAGGCCACATGGCCACACTGTGTCTCTTAGTTCTTGCAAGCTAAGCTGGAGTGAGTCTCTCTCATTAAGGCCACATGGCCACACAGTGTCTCTTAGTTCTTGCAAGCTAAGCTGGAGTGAGTCTCTCTCATTAAGGCCACATGGCCACACTGTGTCTCTTAGTTCTTGCAAGTTAAGCTTGAGTCAGTCTCTCTCATTAAGGCCACATGGCCACACTGTGTCTCTTAGTTCTTGCAAGCTAAGCTGGAGTCAGTCTCTCTCATTAAGGCCACATGGCCACACTGTCTCTTAGTTCTTGCAAGCTAAGCTGGAGTGAGTCTCTCTCATTAAGGCCACATGGCCACACAGTGTCTCTTAGTTCTTGCAAGCTAAGCTGGAGTGAGTCTCTCTCATTAAGGCCACATGGCCACACTGTGTCTCTTAGTTCTTGCAAGCTAAGCTTGAGTCAGTCTCTCTCATTAAGGCCACATGGCCACACAGTGTCTCTTAGTTCTTGCAAGGTAAGCTGGAGTCAGTCTCTCTCATTAAGGTCACATGGGCACACTGTCTCTTAGTTCTTGCAAGCTAAGTTGGAGTCAGTCTCTCTCATTAAGGCACATGGCCACACTGTGTCTCTTAGTTCTTGCAAGGTAAGCTGGAGTGAGTCTCTCTCATTAAGGCCACATGGCCACACAGTGTCTCTTAGTTCTTGCAAGCTAAGCTGGAGTGAGTCTCTCTCATTAAGGCCACATGGCCACACTGTGTCTCTTAGTTCTTGCAAGCTAAGCTTGAGTCAGTCTCTCTCATTAAGGCCACATGGCCACACAGTGTCTCTTAGTTCTTGCAAGGTAAGCTGGAGTCAGTCTCTCTCATTAAGGTCACATGGGCACACTGTGTCTCTTAGTTCTTGCAAGCTAAGCTGGAGTGAGTCTCTCTCATTAAGGCCACATGGCCACACTGTGTCTCTTAGTTCTTGCAAGCTAAGCTTGAGTCAGTCTCTCTCATTAAGGCCACATGGCCACACAGTGTCTCTTAGTTCTTGCAAGGTAAGCTGGAGTCAGTCTCTCTCATTAAGGTCACATGGGCACACTGTGTCTCTTAGTTCTTGCAAGCTAAGCTGGAGTCAGTCTCTCTCATTAAGGCCACATGGCCACACTGTGTCTCTTAGTTCTTGCAAGTTAAGCTGGAATCAGTCTCTCTCATTAAGGCCACATGGCCACACTGTGTCTCTTAGTTCTTGCAAGCTAAGCTGGAGTCTCTCTCATTAAGGCCACATTGGCCACACTGTGTCTCTTAGTTCTTGCAAGCTAAGCTGGAGTCTCTCTCATTAAGGCCACATGGCCACACTGTGTCTCTTAGTTCTTGCAAGCTAAGCTGGAGTCAGTCTCTCTCATTAAGGCTACATGGCCGCACTGTCTCTTAGTTCTTGCAAGCTAAGCTGGAGTGAGTCTCTCATTAAGGCCACATGGCCACACTGTGTCTCTTAGTTCTTGCAAGCTAAGCTGGAGTCAGTCTCTCTCATTAAGGCCACATGGCCACACTGTGTCTCTTAGTTCTTGCAAGCTAAGTTGGAGTCAGTCTCTCTCATTAAGGCCACATGGCCACACTGAGTCTCTTAGTTCTTGCAAGCTAAGCTGGAGTGAGTCTCTCTCATTAAGGCCACATGGCCACACAGTGTCTCTTAGTTCTTGCAAGCTAAGCTGGAGTGAGTCTCTCTCATTAAGGCCACATGGCCACACTGTGTCTCTTAGTTCTTGCAAGCTAATCTTGAGTCAGTCTCTCTCATTAAGGCCACATGGCCACACAGTGTCTCTTAGTTCTTGCAAGCTAAGCTGGAGTCAGTCTCTCTCATTAAGGTCACATGGTCACACTGTGTCTCTTAGTTCTTGAAAGCTAAGCTGGAGTCAGTCTCTCTCATTAAGGCCACATGGCCACACTGTGTCTCTTAGTTCTTGCAAGCTAAGCTGGAATCAGTCTCTCTCAATAAGGCCACATGGCCACACTGTGTCTCTTAGTTCTTGCAAGCTAAGCTGGAGTCAGTCTCTCTCATTAAGGCCACATGGCCACACTGTGTCTCTTAGTTCTTGCAAGCTAAGCTGGAGTCAGTCTCTCTCATTAAGGCTACATGGCCACACTGTCTCTTAGTTCTTGCAAGCTAATCTGGAGGGAGTCTCTCATTAAGGCCACATGGCCACACAGTGTCTCTTAGTTCTTGCAAGGTAAGCTGGAGTCAGTCTCTCTCATTAAGGTCACATGGGCACACTGTCTCTTAGTTCTTGCAAGCTAAGCTGGAGTCAGTCTCTCTCATTAAGGCCACATGGCCACACTGTGTCTCTTAGTTCTTGCAAGCTAAGCTGGAGTGAGTCTCTCTCATTAAGGCCACATGGCCACACAGTGTCTCTTAGTTCTTGCAAGCTAAGCTGGAGTGAGTCTCTCTCATTATGGCCACACTGTGTCTCTTAGTTCTTGCAAGCTAAGCTTGAGTCAGTCTCTCTCATTAAGGCCACATGGCCACACAGTGTCTCTTAGTTCTTGCAAGGTAAGCTGGAGTCAGTCTCTCTCATTAAGGTCACATGGGCACACTGTGTCTCTTAATTCTTGCAAGCTAAGCTGGAGTCAGTCTCTCTCATTAAGGCTACATGGCCACACTGTCTCTTAGTTCTTGCAAGCTAATCTGGAGGGAGTCTCTCATTAAGGCCACATGGCCACACAGTGTCTCTTAGTTCTTGCAAGGTAAGCTGGAGTCAGTCTCTCTCATTAAGGTCACATGGGCACACTGTCTCTTAGTTTTTGCAAGCTAAGCTGGAGTCAGTCTCTCTCATTAAGGCCACATGGCCACACTGTGTCTCTTAGTTCTTGCAAGCTAAGCTGGAGTGAGTCTCTCTCATTAAGGCCACATGGCCGCACTGTCTCTTAGTTCTTGCAAGCTAAGCTGGAGTGAGTCTCTCATTAAGGCCACATGGCCACACTGTGTCTCTTAGTTCTTGCAAGCTAAGCTGGAGTCAGTCTCTCTCATTAAGGCCACATGGCCACACTGTGTCTCTTAGTTCTTGCAAGCTAAGTTGGAGTCAGTCTCTCTCATTAAGGCCACATGGCCACACTGAGTCTCTTAGTTCTTGCAAGCTAAGCTGGAGTGAGTCTCTCTCATTAAGGCCACATGGCCACACAGTGTCTCTTAGTTCTTGCAAGCTAAGCTGGAGTGAGTCTCTCTCATTAAGGCCACATGGCCACACTGTGTCTCTTAGTTCTTGCAAGCTAATCTTGAGTCAGTCTCTCTCATTAAGGCCACATGGCCACACAGTGTCTCTTAGTTCTTGCAAGCTAAGCTGGAGTCAGTCTCTCTCATTAAGGTCACATGGTCACACTGTGTCTCTTAGTTCTTGAAAGCTAAGCTGGAGTCAGTCTCTCTCATTAAGGCCACATGGCCACACTGTGTCTCTTAGTTCTTGCAAGCTAAGCTGGAATCAGTCTCTCTCAATAAGGCCACATGGCCACACTGTGTCTCTTAGTTCTTGCAAGCTAAGCTGGAGTCAGTCTCTCTCATTAAGGCCACATGGCCACACTGTGTCTCTTAGTTCTTGCAAGCTAAGCTGGAGTCAGTCTCTCTCATTAAGGCTACATGGCCACACTGTCTCTTAGTTCTTGCAAGCTAATCTGGAGGGAGTCTCTCATTAAGGCCACATGGCCACACAGTGTCTCTTAGTTCTTTCAAGGTAAGCTGGAGTCAGTCTCTCTCATTAAGGTCACATGGGCACACTGTCTCTTAGTTCTTGCAAGCTAAGCTGGAGTCAGTCTCTCTCATTAAGGCCACATGGCCACACTGTGTCTCTTAGTTCTTGCAAGCTAAGCTGGAGTGAGTCTCTCTCATTATGGCCACACTGTGTCTCTTAGTTCTTGCAAGCTAAGCTTGAGTCAGTCTCTCTCATTAAGGCCACATGGCCACACAGTGTCTCTTAGTTCTTGCAAGGTAAGCTGGAGTCAGTCTCTCTCATTAAGGTCACATGGGCACACTGTGTCTCTTAATTCTTGCAAGCTAAGCTGGAGTCAGTCTCTCTCATTAAGGCTACATGGCCACACTGTCTCTTAGTTCTTGCAAGCTAATCTGGAGGGAGTCTCTCATTAAGGCCACATGGCCACACAGTGTCTCTTAGTTCTTGCAAGGTAAGCTGGAGTGAGTCTCTCTCATTAAGGCCACATGGCCACACTGTGTCTCTTAGTTCTTGCAAGCTAAGCTGGAGTGAGTCTCTCTCATTAAGGCCACATGGCCACACAGTGTCTCTTAGTTCTTGCAAGCTAAGCTGGAGTGAGTCTCTCTCATTATGGCCACACTGTGTCTCTTAGTTCTTGCAAGCTAAGCTTGAGTCAGTCTCTCTCATTAAGGCCACATGGCCACACAGTGTCTCTTAGTTCTTGCAAGGTAAGCTGGAGTCAGTCTCTCTCATTAAGGTCACATGGGCACACTGTGTCTCTTAATTCTTGCAAGCTAAGCTGGAGTCAGTCTCTCTCATTAAGGCTACATGGCCACACTGTCTCTTAGTTCTTGCAAGCTAATCTGGAGGGAGTCTCTCATTAAGGCCACATGGCCACACAGTGTCTCTTAGTTCTTGCAAGGTAAGCTGGAGTCAGTCTCTCTCATTAAGGTCACATGGGCACACTGTCTCTTAGTTTTTGCAAGCTAAGCTGGAGTCAGTCTCTCTCATTAAGGCCACATGGCCACACTGTGTCTCTTAGTTCTTGCAAGCTAAGCTGGAGTGAGTCTCTCTCATTAAGGCCACATGGCCGCACTGTCTCTTAGTTCTTGCAAGCTAAGCTGGAGTGAGTCTCTCATTAAGGCCACATGGCCACACTGTGTCTCTTAGTTCTTGCAAGCTAAGCTGGAGTCAGTCTCTCTCATTAAGGCCACATGGCCACACTGTGTCTCTTAGTTCTTGCAAGCTAAGTTGGAGTCAGTCTCTCTCATTAAGGCCACATGGCCACACTGAGTCTCTTAGTTCTTGCAAGCTAAGCTGGAGTGAGTCTCTCTCATTAAGGCCACATGGCCACACAGTGTCTCTTAGTTCTTGCAAGCTAAGCTGGAGTGAGTCTCTCTCATTAAGGCCACATGGCCACACTGTGTCTCTTAGTTCTTGCAAGCTAATCTTGAGTCAGTCTCTCTCATTAAGGCCACATGGCCACACAGTGTCTCTTAGTTCTTGCAAGCTAAGCTGGAGTCAGTCTCTCTCATTAAGGTCACATGGTCACACTGTGTCTCTTAGTTCTTGCAAGCTAAGCTGGAGTCAGTCTCTCTCATTAAGGCCACATGGCCACACTGTGTCTCTTAGTTCTTGCAAGCTAAGCTGGAATCAGTCTCTCTCAATAAGGCCACATGGCCACACTGTGTCTCTTAGTTCTTGCAAGCTAAGCTGGAGTCAGTCTCTCTCATTAAGGCCACATGGCCACACTGTGTCTCTTAGTTCTTGCAAGCTAAGCTGGAGTCAGTCTCTCTCATTAAGGCTACATGGCCACACTGTCTCTTAGTTCTTGCAAGCTAATCTGGAGGGAGTCTCTCATTAAGGCCACATGGCCACACAGTGTCTCTTAGTTCTTGCAAGGTAAGCTGGAGTCAGTCTCTCTCATTAAGGTCACATGGGCACACTGTCTCTTAGTTCTTGCAAGCTAAGCTGGAGTCAGTCTCTCTCATTAAGGCCACATGGCCACACTGTGTCTCTTAGTTCTTGCAAGCTAAGCTGAAGTGAGTCTCTCTCATTATGGCCACACTGTGTCTCTTAGTTCTTGCAAGCTAAGCTTGAGTCAGTCTCTCTCATTAAGGCCACATGGCCACACAGTGTCTCTTAGTTCTTGCAAGGTAAGCTGGAGTCAGTCTCTCTCATTAAGGTCACATGGGCACACTGTGTCTCTTAATTCTTGCAAGCTAAGCTGGAGTCAGTCTCTCTCATTAAGGCTACATGGCCACACTGTCTCTTAGTTCTTGCAAGCTAATCTGGAGGGAGTCTCTCATTAAGGCCACATGGCCACACAGTGTCTCTTAGTTCTTGCAAGGTAAGCTGGAGTCAGTCTCTCTCATTAAGGTCACATGGGCACACTGTCTCTTAGTTCTTGCAAGCTAAGCTGGAGTCAGTCTCTCTCATTAAGGCCACATGGCCACACTGTGTCTCTTAGTTCTTGCAAGCTAAGCTGGAGTGAGTCTCTCTCATTAAGGCCACATGGCCACACAGTGTCTCTTAGTTCTTGCAAGCTAAGCTGGAGTGAGTCTCTCTCATTAAGGCCACATGGCCACACTGTGTCTCTTAGTTCTTGCAAGCTAAGCTTGAGTCAGTCTCTCTCATTAAGGCCACATGGCCACACAGTGTCTCTTAGTTCTTGCAAGCTAAGCTGGAGTCAGTCTCTCTCATTAAGGTCACATGGTCACACTTTGTCTCTTAGTTCTTGCAAGATAAGCTGGAGTCAGTCTCTCTCATTAAGGCCACATGGCCACACTGTGTCTCTTAGTTCTTGCAAGCTAAGCTGGAATCAGTCTCTCTCATTAAGGCCACATGGCCACACTGTGTCTCTTAGTTCTTGCAAGCTAAGCTGGAGTCAGTGTCTCTCATTAAGGCCACATGGCCACACTGTGTCTCTTAGTTCTTGCAAGCTAAGCTGGAGTCAGTCTCTCTCATTAAGGCTACATGGCCACACTGTCTCTTAGTTCTTGCAAGCTAAGCTGGAGTGAGTCTCTCATTAAGGCCACATGGCCACACTGTGTCTCTTAGTTCTTGCAAGCTAAGCTGGAGTGAGTCTCTCTCATTAAGGCCACATGGCCACACAGTGTCTCTTAGTTCTTGCAAGCTAAGCTGGAGTGAGTCTCTCTCATTAAGGCCACATGGCCACACTGTGTCTCTTAGTTCTTGCAAGCTAAGCTTGAGTCAGTCTCTCTCATTAAGGCCACATGGCCACACTGTGTCTCTTAGTTCTTGCAAGCTAAGCTGGAGTCAGTCTCTCTCATTAAGGTCACATGGTCACACTGTGTCTCTTAGTTCTTGAAAGCTAAGCTGGAGTCAGTCTCTCTCATTAAGGCCACATGGCCACACTATGTCTCTTAGTTCTTGCAAGCTAAGCTGGAATCAGTCTCTCTCAATAAGGCCACATGGCCACACTGTGTCTCTTAGTTCTTGCAAGCTAAGCTGGAGTCAGTCTCTCTCATTAAGGCCACATGGCCACACTGTGTATCTTAGTTCTTGCAAGCTAAGCTGGAGTCAGTCTCTCTCATTAAGGCTACATGGCCACACTGTCTCTTAGTTCTTGCAAGCTAATCTGGAGGGAGTCTCTCATTAAGGCCACATGGCCACACAGTGTCTCTTAGTTCTTGCAAGGTAAGCTGGAGTCAGTCTCTCTCATTAAGGTCACATGGGCACACTGTCTCTTAGTTCTTGCAAGCTAAGCTGGAGTCAGTCTCTCTCATTAAGGCCACATGGCCACACTGTGTCTCTTAGTTCTTGCAAGCTAAGCTGGAGTGAGTCTCTCTCATTAAGGCCACATGGCCACACAGTGTCTCTTAGTTCTTGCAAGCTAAGCTGGAGTGAGTCTCTCTCATTAAGGCCACATGGCCACACTGTGTCTCTTAGTTCTTGCAAGCTAAGCTTGAGTCAGTCTCTCTCATTAAGGCCACATGGCCACACAGTGTCTCTTAGTTCTTGCAAGGTAAGCTGGAGTCAGTCTCTCTCATTAAGGTCACATGGGCACACTGTGTCTCTTAATTCTTGCAAGCTAAGCTGGAGTCAGTCTCTCTCATTAAGGCTACATGGCCACACTGTCTCTTAGTTCTTGCAAGCTAATCTGGAGGGAGTCTCTCATTAAGGCCACGTGGCCACACAGTGTCTCTTAGTTCTTGCAAGGTAAGCTGGAGTCAGTCTCTCTCATTAAGGTCACATGGGCACACTGTCTCTTAGTTCTTGCAAGCTAAGCTGGAGTCAGTCTCTCTCATTAAGGCCACATGGCCACACTGTGTCTCTTAGTTCTTGCAAGCTAAGCTGGAGTGAGTCTCTCTCATTAAGGCCACATGGCCATACAGTGTCTCTTAGTTCTTGCAAGCTAAGCTGGAGTGAGTCTCTCTCATTAAGGCCACATGGCCACACTGTGTCTCTTAGTTCTTGCAAGCTAAGCTTGAGTCAGTCTCTCTCATTAAGGCCACATGGCCACACAGTGTCTCTTAGTTCTTGCAAGGTAAGCTGGAGTCAGTCTCTCTCATTAAGGTCACATGGGCACACTGTGTCTCTTAATTCTTGCAAGCTAAGCTGGAGTCAGTCTCATTAAGGCCACATGGCCACACTGTGTCGCTTAGTTCTTGCAAGTTAAGCTGGAATCAGTCTCTCTCATTAAGGCCACATGGCCACACTGTGTCTCTTAGTTCTTGCAAGCTAAGCTGGAGGCAGTCTCTCTCATTAAGGCCACATGGCCACACTGTGTCTCGTAGTTCTTGCAAGCTAAGCTGGAGTCAGTCTCTCTCATTAAGGCTACATGGCCACACTGTCTCTTAGTTCTTGCAAGCTAAGCTGGAGTGAGTCTCTCATTAAGGCCACATGGCCACACTGTGTCTCTTAGTTCTTGCAAGCTAAGCTGGAGTGAGTCTCTCTCATTAAGGCCACATGGCCACACAGTGTCTCTTAGTTCTTGCAAGCTAAGTTGGAGTCAGTCTCTCTCATTAAGGCCACATGGCCACACTGAGTCTCTTAGTTCTTGCAAGCTAAGCTGGAGTGAGTCTCTCTCATTAAGGCCACATGGCCACACAGTGTCTCTTAGTTCTTGCAAGCTAAGCTGGAGTGAGTCTCTCTCATTAAGGCCACATGGCCACACTGTGTCTCTTAGTTCTTGCAAGCTAAGCTTGAGTCAGTCTCTCTCATTAAGGCCACATGGCCACACAGTGTCTATTAGTTCTTGCAAGCTAAGCTGGAGTCAGTCTCTCTCATTAAGGTCACATGGTCACACTTTGTCTCTTAGTTCTTGCAAGATAAGCTGGAGTCAGTCTCTCTCATTAAGGCCACATGGCCACACTGTGTCTCTTAGTTCTTGCAAGCTAAGCTGGAATCAGTCTCTCTCATTAAGGCCACATGGCTCACTGTGTCTCTTAGTTCTTGCAAGCTAAGCTGGAGTCAGTGTCTCTCATTAAGGCCACATGGCCACACTGTGTCTCTTAGTTCTTGCAAGCTAAGCTGGAGTCAGTCTCTCTCATTAAGGCTACATGGCCACACTGTCTCTTAGTTCTTGCAAGCTAAGCTGGAGTGAGTCTCTCATTAAGGCCACATGGCCACACTGTGTCTCTTAGTTCTTGCAAGCTAAGCTGGAGTGAGTCTCTCTCATTAAGGCCACATGGCCACACAGTGTCTCTTAGTTCTTGCAAGCTAAGCTGGAGTGAGTCTCTCTCATTAAGGCCACATGGCCACACTGTGTCTCTTAGTTCTTGCAAGCTAAGCTTGAGTCAGTCTCTCTCATTAAGGCCACATGGCCACACTGTGTCTCTTAGTTCTTGCAAGCTAAGCTGGAGTCAGTCTCTCTCATTAAGGCCACATGGCCACACTGTCTCTTAGTTCTTGCAAGCTAAGCTGGAGTGAGTCTCTCTCATTAAGGCCACATGGCCACACAGTGTCTCTTAGTTCTTGCAAGCTAAGCTGGAGTGAGTCTCTCTCATTAAGGCCACATGGCCACACTGTGTCTCTTAGTTCTTGCAAGCTAAGCTTGAGTCAGTCTCTCTCATTAAGGCCACATGGCCACACAGTGTCTCTTAGTTCTTGCAAGGTAAGCTGGAGTGAGTCTCTCTCATTAAGGCCACATGGCCACACAGTGTCTCTTAGTTCTTGCAAGCTAAGCTGGAGTGAGTCTCTCATTAAGGCCACATGGCCACACTGTGTCTCTTAGTTCTTGCAAGCTAAGCTTGAGTCAGTCTCTCTCATTAAGGCCACATGGCCACACAGTGTCTCTTAGTTCTTGCAAGGTAAGCTGGAGTCAATCTCTCTCATTAAGGTCACATGGGCACACTGTGTCTCTTAGTTCTTGCAAGCTAAGCTGGAGTGAGTCTCTCTCATTAAGGCCACATGGCCACACTGTGTCTCTTAGTTCTTGCAAGCTAAGCTTGAGTCAGTCTCTCTCATTAAGGCCACATGGCCACACAGTGTCTCTTAGTTCTTGCAAGGTAAGCTGGAGTCAGTCTCTCTCATTAAGGTCACATGGGCACACTGTGTCTCTTAGTTCTTGCAAGCTAAGCTGGAGTCAGTCTCTCTCATTAAGGCCACATGGCCACACTGTGTCTCTTAGTTCTTGCAAGTTAAGCTGGAATCAGTCTCTCTCATTAAGGCCACATGGCCACACTGTGTCTCTTAGTTCTTGCAAGCTAAGCTGGAGTCTCTCTCATTAAGGCCACATGGCCACACTGTGTCTCTTAGTTCTTGCAAGCTAAGCTGGAGTCAGTCTCTCTCATTAAGGCTACATGGCCGCACTGTCTCTTAGTTCTTGCAAGCTAAGCTGGAGTGAGTCTCTCATTAAGGCCACATGGCCACACTGTGTCTCTTAGTTCTTGCAAGCTAAGCTGGAGTCAGTCTCTCTCATTAAGGCCACATGGCCACACTGTGTCTCTTAGTTCTTGCAAGCTAAGTTGGAGTCAGTCTCTCTCATTAAGGCCACATGGCCACACTGAGTCTCTTAGTTCTTGCAAGCTAAGCTGGAGTGAGTCTCTCTCATTAAGGCCACATGGCCACACAGTGTCTCTTAGTTCTTGCAAGCTAAGCTGGAGTGAGTCTCTCTCATTAAGGCCACATGGCCACACTGTGTCTCTTAGTTCTTGCAAGCTAAGCTTGAGTCAGTCTCTCTCATTAAGGCCACATGGCCACACAGTGTCTCTTAGTTCTTGCAAGCTAAGCTGGAGTCAGTCTCTCTCATTAAGGTCACATGGTCACACTGTGTCTCTTAGTTCTTGCAAGCTAAGCTGGAGTCAGTCTCTCTCATTAAGTCCACATGGCCACACTGTGTCTCTTAGTTCTTGCAAGCTAAGCTGGAATCAGTCTCTCTCATTAAGGCCACATGGCCACACTGTGTCTCTTAGTTCTTGCAAGCTAAGCTGGAGTCAGTCTCTCTCATTAAGGCCACATGGCCACACTGTGTCTCTTAGTTCTTGCAAGCTAAGCTGGAGTCAGTCTCTCTCATTAAGGCTACATGGCCACACTGTCTCTTAGTTCTTGCAAGCTAATCTGGAGGGAGTCTCTCATTAAGGCCACATGGCCACACAGTGTCTCTTAGTTCTTGCAAGCTAAGCTGGAGTGAGTCTCTCTCATTAAGGCCACATGGCCACACTGTGTCTCTTAGTTCTTGCAAGCTAAGCTTGAGTCAGTCTCTCTCATTAAGGCCACATGGCCACACAGTGTCTCTTAGTTCTTGCAAGCTAAGCTGGAGTCAGTCTCTCTCATTAAGGTCACATGGTCACACTGTGTCTCTTAGTTCTTGCAAGTTAAGCTGGAGTCAGTCTCTCTCATTAAGGCCACATGGCCACACTGTGTCTCTTAGTTCTTGCAAGCTAAGCTGGAGTCAGTCTCTCTCATTAAGGCCACATGGCCACACTGTCTCTTAGTTCTTGCAAGCTAAGCTGGAGTGAGTCTCTCTCATTAAGGCCACATAGCCACACAGTGTCGCTTAGTTCTTGCAAGCTAAGCTGGAGTCAGTCTCTCTCATTAAGGCCACATGGCCACACTGTGTCTCTTAGTTCTTGCAAGCTAAGCTTGAGTCAGTCTCTCTCATTAAGGCCACATGGCCACACAGTGTCTCTTAGTTCTTGCAAGGTAAGCTGGAGTCAGTCTCTCTCATTAAGGTCACATGGGCACACTGTCTCTTAGTACTTGCAAGCTAAGCTGGAGTCAGTCTCTCTCATTAAGGCCACATGGCCACACTGTGTCTCTTAGTTCTTGCAAGCTAAGCTGGAATCAGTCTCTCTCATTAAGGCCACATGGCCACACTGTGTCTCTTAGTTCTTGCAAGCTAAGCTGGAGTCAGTCTCTCTCATTAAGGCCACATGGCCACACTGTGTCTCTTAGTTCTTGCAAGTTAAGCTGGAGACAGTCTCTCTCATTAAGGCCACATGGCCACACTGTGTCTCTTAGTTCTTGCAAGCTAAGCTGGAGTCAGTCTCTCTCATTAAGGCTACATGGCCACACTGTCTCTTAGTTCTTGCAAGCTAAGCTGGAGTGAGTCTCTCATTAAGGCCACATGGCCACACAGTGTCTCTTAGTTCTTGCAAGCTAAGTTGAAGTCAGTCTCTCTCATTAAGGCCACATGGCCACACTGAGTCTCTTAGTTCTTGCAAGCTAAGCTGGAGTGAGTCTCTCTCATTAAGGCCACATGGCCACACAGTGTCTCTTAGTTCTTGCAAGCTAAACTGGAGAGAGTCTCATTAAGGCCACATGGCCACACTGTGTCTCTTAGTTCTTGCAAGCTAAGCTTGAGTCAGTCTCTCTCATTAAGGCCACATGGCCACACAGTGTCTCTTAGTTCTTGCAAGGTAAGCTGGAGTCAGTCTCTCTCATTAAGGTCACATGGTCACACTGTGTCTCTTAGTTCTTGCAAGCTAAGCTGGAGTCAGTCTCTCTCATTAAGGCCACATGGCCACACTGTGTCTCTTAGTTCTTGCAAGCTAAGCTGGAATCAGTCTCTCTCATCATGGCCACATGGCCACACTGTGTCTCTTAGTTCTTGCAAGCTAAGCTGGAGTCAGTCTCTCTCATTAAGGCCACATGGCCACACAGTGTATCTTAGTTCTTGCAAGTTAAGTTGGAGTCAGTCTCTCTCATTAAGGCCACATGGCCATACTGAGTCTCTTAGTTCTTGCAAGCTAAGCTGGAGTGAGTCTTTCTCATTAAGGCCACATGGCCACACAGTGTCTCTTAGTTCTTGCAAGTTAAGCTGGAATCAGTCTCTCTCATTAAGGCCACATGGCCACACTGTGTCTCTTAGTTCTTGCAAGCTAAGCTGGAGTCAGTCTCTCTCATTAAGGCTACATGGCCACACTGTCTCTTAGTTCTTGCAAGCTAAGCTGGAGTGAGTCTCTCATTAAGGCCACATGGCCACACTGTGTCTCTTAATTCTTGCAAGCTAAGCTGTAGTGAGTCTCTCTCATTAAGGCCACATGGCCACACAGTGTCTCTTAGTTCTTGCAAGCTAAGTTGGAGTCAGTCTCTCTCATTAAGGCCACATGGCCACACTGAGTCTCTTAGTTCTTGCAAGCTAAGCTGGAGTGAGTCTCTCTCATTAAGGCCACATGGCCACACAGTGTCTCTTAGTTCTTGCAAGCTAAGCTGGAGTGAGTCTCTCTCATTAAGGCCACATGGCCACACTGTGTCTCTTAGTTCTTGCAAGCTAAGCTTGAGTCAGTCTCTCTCATTAAGGCCACATGGCCACACAGTGTCTCTTAGTTCTTGCAAGCTAAGCTGGAGTCAGTCTCTCTCATTAAGGTCACATGGTCACACTGTGTCTCTTAGTTCTTGCAAGCTAAGCTGGAGTCAGTCTCTCTCATTAAGGCCACATGGCCACACTGTGTCTCTTAGTTCTTGCAAGCTAAGCTGGAATCAGTCTCTCTCATTAAGGCCACATGGCCACACTGTGTCTCTTAGTTCTTGCAAGCTAAGCTGGAGTCAGTCTCTCTCATTAAGGCCACATGGCCACACTGTGTCTCTTAGTTCTTGCAAGCTAAGCTGGAGTCAGTCTCTCTCATTAAGGCTACATGGCCACACTGTCTCTTAGTTCTTGCAAGCTAAGCTGGAGTGAGTCTCTCATTAAGGCCACATGGCCACACTGTGTCTCTTAGTTCTTGCAAGCTAAGCTGGAGTGAGTCTCTCTCATTAAGGCCACATGGCCACACAGTGTATCTTAGTTCTTGCAAGTTAAGTTGGAGTCAGTCTCTCTCATTAAGGCCACATGGCCATACTGAGTCTCTTAGTTCTTGCAAGCTAAGCTGGAGTGAGTCTTTCTCATTAAGGCCACATGGCCACACAGTGTCTCTTAGTTCTTGCAAGCTAAGCTGGAGTGAGTCTCTCTCATTAAGGCCACATGCCCACACTGTGTCTCTTAGTTCTTGCAAGCTAAGCTTGAGTCAGTCTCTCTCATTAAGGCCACATGGCCACACAGTGTCTCTTAGTTCTTGCAAGCTAAGCTGGAGTGAGTCTCTCTTTAAGGCCACATGGCCACACTGTGTCTCTTAGTTCTTGCAAGCTAAGCTGGAGTCAGTCTCTCTCATTAAGGCCACATGGCCACACTGTGCCTCTTAGTTCTTGCAAGCTAAGCTGGAGTCAGTCTCTCTCATTAAGGCCACATGACCACACTGTCTCTTAGTTCTTGCAAGCTAAGCTGGAGTGAGTCTCTCATTAAGGCCACATGGCCACACTGTGTCTCTTTGTTCTTGCAAGCTAAGCTGGAGTGAGTCTCTCTCATTAAGGCCACATGGCCACACAGTGTATCTTAGTTCTTGCAAGTTAAGTTGGAGTCAGTCTCTCTCATTAAGGCCACATGGCCACACTGAGTCTCTTAGTTCTTGCAAGCTAAGCTGGAGTGAGTCTTTCTCATTAAGGCCACATGGCCACACTGTGTCTCTTAGTTCTTGCAAGCTAAGCTTGAGTCAGTCTCTCTCATTAAGGCCACATGGCCACACAGTGTCTCTTAGTTCTTGCAAGCTAAGCTTGAGTCAGTCTCTCTCATTAATTTCACATGGTCACACTGTGTCTCTTACTTCTTGCAAGCTAAGCTGGAGTGAGTCTCTCATTAAGGCCACATGGCCACACTGTGTCTCTTAGTTCTTGCAAGCTAAGCTGGAGTGAGTCTCTCATTAAGGCCACATGGCCACACTGTGTCTCTTAGTTCTTGCAAGCTAAGCTGGAGTGAGTCTCTCATTAAGGCCACATGGCCACACTGTGTCTCTTAGTTCTTGCAAGCTAAGCTGGAGTGAGTCTCTCATTAAGGCCACATGGCCACACTGTGTCTCTTAGTTCTTGCAAGCTAAGCTGGAGTGAGTCTCTCTCATTAAGGCCACATGGCCACACAGTGTATCTTAGTTCTTGCAAGTTAAGTTGGAGTCAGTCTCTCTCATTAAGGCCACATGGCCATACTGAGTCTCTTAGTTCTTGCAAGCTAAGCTGGAGTGAGTCTTTCTCATTAAGGCCACATGGCCACACAGTGTCTCTTAGTTCTTGCAAGCTAAGCTGGAGTGAGTCTCTCTCATTAAGGCCACATGGCCACACTGTGTCTCTTAGTTCTTGCAAGCTAAGCTTGAGTCAGTCTCTCTCATTAAGGCCACATTGCCACACAGTGTCTCTTAGTTCTTGCAAGCTAAGCTGGAGTGAGTCTCTCTCATTAAGGCCACATGGCCACACAGTGTCTCTTAGTTCTTGCAAGCTAAGCTGGAGTCAGTCTCTCATTAAGGCCACATGGCCACACTGTGTCTCTTAGTTCTTGCAAGCTAAGCTGGAGTGAGTCTCTCATTAAGGCCACATGGCCACACTGTGTCTCTTAGTTCTTGCAAGCTAAGCTGGAGTCAGTCTCTCTCATTAAGGCCACATGGCCACACTGTGTCTCTTAGTTCTTGCAAGCTAAGCTGGAGTCAGTCTCTCTCATTACGGCCACATGGCCACACTGTCTCTTAGTTCTTACAAGCTAAGCTGGAGTGAGTCTCTCATTAAGGCCACATGGCCACACTGTGTCTCTTTGTTCTTGCAAGCTAAGCTGGAGTGAGTCTCTCTCATTAAGGCCACATGGCCACACAGTGTATCTTAGTTCTTGCAAGTTAAGTTGGAGTCAGTCTCTCTCATTAAGGCCACATGGCCACACTGAGTCTCTTAGTTCTTGCAAGCTAAGCTGGAGTGAGTCTTTCTCATTAAGGCCACATGGCCACACTGTGTCTCTTAGTTCTTGCAAGCTAAGCTTGAGTCAGTCTCTCTCATTAAGGCCACATGGCCACACAGTGTCTCTTAGTTCTTGCAAGCTAAGCTTGAGTCAGTCTCATTAAGGTCACATGGTCACACTGTGTCTCTTAGTTCTTGCAAGCTAAGCTGGAGTCAGTCTCTCTCATTAAGGCCACATGGCCACACAGTGTCTCTTAGTTCTTGCAAGCTTATCTGGAGTCAGTCTCTCTCATTAAGGTCACATGGTCACACTGTGTCTCTTAGTTCTTGCAAGCTAAGCTGGAGTCAGTCTCTCTCATTAAGGCCACATGGCCACACTGTGTCTCTTAGTTCTTGCAAGCTATGCTGGAATCAGTCTCTCTCATTAAGGCCACATGGCCACACTGTGTCTCTTAGTTCTTGCAAGCTAAGCTGGAGTCAGTCTCTCTCATTGAGGCCACATGGCCATACTGAATCTCTTAGTTCTTGCAAGCTAAGCTGGAGTGAGTCTTTCTCATTAAGGCCACATGGCCACACAGTGTATCTTAGTTCTTGCAAGCTAAGCTGGAGTGAGTCTCTCTCATTAAGGCCACATGGCCACACTGTGTCTCTTAGTTCTTGGAAGCTAAGCTTGAGTCAGTCTCTCTCATTAAGGCCACATGGCCACGCAGTGTCTCTTAGTTCTTGCAAGCTAAGCTGGAGTCAGTCTCTCTCATTAAGGTCACATGGTCACACTGTGTCTCTTAGTTCTTGTAAGCTAAGCTGGAGTGAGTCTCTCTCATTAAGGCCACATGGCCACACTGTGTCTCTTAGTTCTTGCAAGCTAAGTTGGAGTCAGTCTCTCTCATTAAGGCCACATGGCCACACTGAGTCTCTTAGTTCTTGCAAGCTAAGCTGGAGTGAGTCTTTCTCATTAAGGCCACATGGCCACACAGTGTCTCTTAGTTCTTGCAAGCTAAGCTGGAGTGAGTCTCTCTCATTAAGGCCACATGGCCACACTGTGTCTCTTAGTTCTTTCAAGCTAAGCTTGAGTCAGTCTCTCTCATTAAGGCCACATGGCCACACAGTGTCTCTTAGTTCTTGCAAGCTAAGCTGGAGTCAGTCTCTCTCATTAAGGTCACATGGTCACACTGTGTCTCTTAGTTCTTGCAAGCTAAGCTGGAGTCAGTCTCTCTCATTAAGGCCACATGGCCACACTGTGTCTCTTAGTTCTTGCAAGCTAAGCTGGAATCAGTCTCTCTCATTAAGGCCACATGGCCACACTGTGTCTCTTAGTTCTTGCAAGCTAAGCTGGAGTCAGTCTTTCTCATTAAGGCCACATGGCCACACTGTGTCTCTTAGTTCTTGCAAGCTAAGCTGGAGTCAGTCTCTCTCATTAAGGCCACATGGCCACACTGTCTCTTAGTTCTTGCAAGTTAAGCTGGAGTGAGTCTCTCATTAAGGCCACATGGCCACACTGTGTCTCTTAGTTCTTGCAAGCTAAGCTGGAGTGAGTCTCTCTCATTAAGGCCACATGGCCACACAGTGTCTCTTAGTTCTTGCAAGCTAAGCTGGAGTGAGTCTCTCTCATTAAGGCCACATGGCCACACTGTGTCTCTTAGTTCTTGCAAGCTAAGCTGGAGTGAGTCTCTCATTAAGGCCACATGGCCACACTGTGTCTCTTAGTTCTTGCAAGCTAAGCTGGAGTGAGTCTCTCTCATTAAGGCCACATGGCCACACAGTGTCTCTTAGTTCTTGCAAGCTAAGCTGGAGTGAGTCTCTCATTAAGGCCACATGGCCACACTGTGTCTCTTAGTTCTTGCAAGCTAAGCTGGAGTCAGTCTCTTTTCGACATGTCTCACCAAGTTCTGTAATGATAGTGTTCCAGTTTCTCTATATGTTTTTAAATTTAGATTTAAATAAATCTACATTTAAAAATCCACAAATCTGGCTGCCTCCTGATGACGCTGGTTGTAATTACTGGCGAAACGTCGTACTCAGATTGTTAATGTTGTGGCTTTGCTCTCTAACACACAACCGGTGTGCTGTACTAGTAACGAATTGGCATGTTCTGTTTAATTGACAAACCTTACTAATTGGCTGTGTCGGGTGGTGGTGGGTTTACCGACATATTTTTATATTTACGCGATCTTACCCAAAAACCTGTATTATGTAAAAATATATTTATTTTCCCCCTTTCTTTTTGGACAGTTTCAAATCTCTAACGTCTTTCAAATTGTTCTGATGTACAGTGCTACATTTCAAATTGCTGTCATGTTTGCAACGGGTTGTTTAAAATATATTTAAATGGTGTAGATTCACGTTTAAACTCGCTTCGAATCTGCATTCATCATTTTCTTCTTTGCAGTCCGTAACCACAATTGGTACATCGATGCTTGATCCATTTGATTATGGTTTGTTGGTCTTAATTTATCAATTAAAATGTTATTGAGTGTGCCAAATCCTAAAGAGTGGCGTTTGAGTCGACCTTATTTATATTCACATCTGAAACGCCTGTGCACATGAATGTAATCCAGTTACACACTCTCCTACTTGTTCATCAACTCTCTTCGTGGTGTAGATTTGATGGCTTGTATAGCAACCATAAACAAACACAACAAGTCCGGGTGACTCATGATCCATGACTCACGATGCCAGTGGGCCAGGTTTCACTCTCAACTCTCTACCTGTGTGGCATGAATAAAACGCACCTGTAAATTTGACCTGAAATGATTGCACAAAAATTGCCCCGCCTTCATGCGATGTTTATCCTCCACTGTATATCTGGCTTTGACCTGAATTATATAAAAGTGTGGCTCTGCAACTGCTGTAGAGTCACATTGGTATAAACACATTTTACAATATGAACAGCGCATTGAAAACGCGTACTATTTTATGTATTGTTTAACAAGTGTGTTTACAAATCCACACTGAGAAACACGATGATTGACAGAGGGGAGTAGATTATGTTTTCGATAGTGTATTTAAATAGAGCTACTGTAGGTAAGTAGTTTTCAGTTTTAAAGGCATAGTTTAACAAGACAACACTTGCCACCATCCTTCAAACCCATTGGTGAAAAAGACCACAGTTTATGTTTACATTATAATATGTTTACATTATATATAATATAATGTTTATATTATAATATAATGTTTACATTATATATAATATAATGTTTACATTATAATACAATGTTTACATTATATATAATATAATGTTTATGCAAGAGCCGGAGACTTATTTGACCCCGGGGTCCCACCATAAGGTTCATATGAATGGTTACCTAATAACTTTTGAAACACGGTAATCGCTGTGAAGTGCAGTTTCCAATTCTTATTGTTGACTCAATCTCTCTGGACTTTCTATGCAATATGAAGAAGGGTCATTGCCCAAAACGTCGCTTATCGGATTTTTTCCCTTTTTCAAGGCACCAGTGCTACTGATGCATGAATTTGTTTGGTATTTGAAATGATACGAAGGCTCAGCAAGTGATTCCTTGCAGACATAAACAGAAACGATACGCGCCACCCCAGCCACCCATGTCGCGAATCAATCGATTATCGCGATTGAGGGCTCGTAAATAAATTCTAGATTCAACGCCTTGTTTTAAAACGTGAACACAGCCGGCTCTAGTGACTGGAGTGGGTGGGTGTTGGACAATGTGAAACAATGACACGCAACGTATACAAATCTAAAACATAAATTCTTACGCACGCGATCCGGTGTGCATATCGCGATCTTCAGGATGAATGATCACGTCCGAATCAATGCATCGTCGTTGCTCCCCTAGCATGCGCTCTGCGTAACCCGCTCGTGTTGTTGTTGTTGTCTGCGGCAGAGTTTAGGACCTTCGTGGCCAAGAGCCGCAGCTCCCGAGGCAAAGGAGTGATGGCACGCTTCAAGGTGCCGGACTTGCTGAAGCATCTCATGGAACGATACGGGGCTCCGGATATTCACGATCTGGGCATCCGTATCACCAGCATACCTCTGGGCATTTCCGTACGTGCCGTGCCTGCGTGTACGAGCGTGTGTGTGTGTGTACGTGTGTATGCATTGCGTCGCTTGTTGACTGCGAATTGTATTATTATTGGACGCCTCAAGTTATACTCTTTGGTTCTTTCGGTAAAGTCACGTAGGCATAAAATAAAATAAATCACGACGTTTTGGGCGCAACACAAGCGTCCGTCATCAGGTGATAAAGCCTTGGTGTGCTGCTGAGGCAGACTGTTTTAAATTGTTTGAAATGTGTGTAGCCCATGGGTCATAAAGAAGTGTCCAGGGCTAGTGATGTTAACGTGAGAAATTAGCATGTAACTGTAAGGTAGGAAAGCGGCCTCCTCCTCGATTTTACGTGACTTTACCGAAAGAACCAAAGAGTCTGGATTCCTGCAGTCGCGAAAGCTTCAAATCAAGATTGCCTCAAGTATGTATTGTTGTTGCCCTTGAGGGGGTTTACTTTCGGAATTAAATGCGTTCTGGAATTGCTGACACACAGCCACAACGTACGTGTCGCTGTGTTCACACCTGAGAGTGACACTGCATCAGCCTTTTACCAATATTCCCCCGCCCCTGCGTTTGCCTTACACGGCCACAATGCTGAGCTATGCTCAGTTGCTCAGACACACAAGTTTCACACCTGTCTCCCTGTCAAGTGAATGTGGTGTATCCTTTTGTCATGCAGTCTGAGACAGACTTCCAACACGACTTCAGTTTTGTGGGTGCAGTGCTGTGACAAGAGCACTGAAGTAACTGCTCGTGTAAGTACATCATGTTAATATATATCGTATTGAAGGCTGAGGCCTATTTTACTGTACCGCTCCTTACAGAAATCTTCTTTCCCGAGTGGTTGTGCATTTGTCGCTTGTTTCAGAGGTTCGCGATTCGATCCCAGGAGTCGCCCTAGTTAATATTGCGGGTGTATTATCCAAAACTGCATTTCTATATGCTTCACAAATAATGTAAAAAAAAAAATCCCGTGTTATTATTAATGAATGAGGAGGACGTGTGTGCCGGCGTCAGAATCAAAATTTGCAAATCTAAACAAGTACTCAGAAATGACTGGATTGGGTAAAACCACAAGTATATATGTTGAACTTCTTTCGCACTGTACGTAGCCAACTGTGCTAATCGGAGGTGTGGAGGGCAACAATCTGATCACAAAAAGCAGTTCTAAAGAAATTGTTTTCAATCTAGATTTTAAAGTGCAAAGCTCCAATGGCTTACTAATATCGGAAGGAAGAGCATTCCAGTTGGCCGCAGAAGCCCATCTGAAAGCGAGTGATGCGGTGACTTTCTTTGGTCGATGGCTTGCCAAAAGCCACTGCCGCTAGGATTATCCACCAATCCCATCTCTCTATTGCAGTCTTGCATTAGCAGCACACCTTGCATTTGCTGTTGAACCACTCGTCCATCACGTGTTCCATCATCGCAACTACAGCACTGCCCTGCACCTGTGGCCGCCACAGTTGCTAACATTGTGTTGTTTGTTTAGGTGATCGGCAAGGCCCAGAAAGGCGAGCGGGAGGCGATGGACCGTGGGCTGGCTCGCATCGAGTGTGACATCAAGCAGGGGGTGGAAGGCCGGCCACACAAGGTCAAGGAATACCTGTTGGAGTCGTTCCCCTTGCCAGGGACGAGCGCCGATCTTCGCCGACAGTTCACGACACAGCCGGCGGCCGAGATGGTGCTGCAGGTCTTCCAGAACGCCGAGGACATCTTTGTGAATAAGCTGAAGAAGGTGGGGCCATGGCGTCTGGACTTAATGCAACAAAATTACCGCGCGAGAAAAATCATGCATCTGCTTAGATTTGTCAAAGATTTTCCAAAATACATTTGTTCTCGGAATTATTTAATGAGTGATAATCGCCATACGTTTCAAGTCTGTCGATACTTCCACCAGTATCAAAAGACTTGCTCTACCACTGAATTAACTCTCCTCTATAATATTTAGGGCCATCGCTTTCACAAAATTCAGTCACACGTTGAGACAAAAGTAAGGGGGGGCATTGAAATCGGTAGGACATCTATGCATGTATCACCCTCTATTTGTCCCAACAGAGTGATATGGCTGCACGTGGTTTGGGTCCCTTGTTGTTTCCACCAACAGTGTGTGCAGGACTTCCTGTGGCAGGTGAAAGGGGACACGCCGGCCCGGAATATGTTTCAGTTGGCCCTGTGCTGTGGCTCCCTCGAGACTCCTCACGACCTCGTGGTCAAGGAGAAACCGGCCGCGTTTCTCGGCAACATCAGCACTCCCGACACCAGACCGCCGCCTCCTCCGGGGAGTAAGGAGACAAATTTGCATATACAGTAGACTCTCGATTATCCGCGCTAATGACGTGGAGGATGGCTGCGGATAATTAAAAATGTCGGATGATCCAAAGATATCTATTTTTTGCAGATCTCTATGCCACAAACTAACGATCAACCGATCGATGCACGTGCTGGGTGATAACACTTTCCTGCTAATTTGACCAAGTCCAATATCGGCCCAACTTTCATGTGACGGACATTACTCTCACGTTCAGAGTGGGTTAGAATGTGCTTCCCTTTACTTTGTGGACCAGAGGTCACTAGAAGCGATGTCAGAGGTAGCTTTGTGATGTTCTCTTCTGTGGGCCATTCTCCAATAGGACGGGTCCCGCTGCTCCGTGAGAGATCCGAGTGGATACTCCGTCTCATGACACGATATCGAAAGCACAATCTGAATAAAATGTAGTTTCTTGTATTGTACATAAGGGGTCAGACCACGGAGGACCTTCAGAATGTTGAGTGTGATCTTGAAATTGATCCTGGACTGGTTCGGGGGATAGTTGAACAATTCGAATATTGGGGCGATATCGTCTTGCATACGGGTGTGAGTGAGAAGTCTGCCAGTGGTTTTTTGAGTCCATCATCTAGATTTTTGGGTTAGATCATGTAAACATGCACTCAATAATACGCGTTAATATGCACTATTTACGTGACCTAACCCAAAAATCTCTATTATGGATAATATTGGTCGTGAAGGCCTTCGTGTTAAACTTGTTTTTTGAGTCATCTGGAGAGTGATGATGAAACGTATCGGGAGGCCGTAGATGAGACGTCGGGGTGGGGGGGGCAGAGAGAGAGTTGCAGTTGTTGAGCCTATTGGAGCGAGTTACAGCATCGTTGTCCTCTCCTACAATGGCATTGCTTCTCTCCTTCGCAGAGGCGGTAGCCGAGCATCTGGTCCGTCTGCTGAGCCACGCAAGTAAGATGGCAGAGCCCCTGGGCCTACCCGCGCTGTCACGCGTGGAGAAGCAGCTTGCCGAGCTTTTGACTCGCGCGACCTCCACAGCCTGGGCCTCGGCTCCTTCTTGGACATCCTCCATCGCAACGCCCAGGTGCGTACGTGGCGTGCGTGAGCCCACCCGCCTCCAGCTGGTAAGAGGCAGTACAGCAAGTAGGTGTACGACACTGCCCGTGCAAAGTTTGAGTGTACTTACCGCCTCCGAGTGGCGCTCAATGTTAAGTTTGTTTCCAAAATTGTGCGCGGTAATATTAGTTTATTTTTACGAACTTAAAACTCATTTGTCGATAACTCGAATACGTTTAAGCGTTATGTAATCACTGCCAATTCAGAGCACAACAAAGTGTCACGTAAGATGCATGGGTTTTCTCTTGTCACTCTTACAAAATATCTGTGAATTTGGCAAACATCCCAAAGGTAGATATTGAAAATCACCGTTAAAATTGAGTTTACAGCGGTGACATTCAGATAGCATATATGATAACATTATATATGCAAAGTGGACGGGTGGCTCAGAGATCAAAGTGGTGCGTTGGCAATAATGAGATTCTGGGCTTGAATCTGGATTTTGACCGCTTGGGTTGAAACCGAGGTCTCAAGTCTTATCAAGTCGATCGTCCGAGCCCCGTCACCAGCGACTGCACAAAATTAGTCTCATTAAACTTTGGTTTTGCACTTCATTTTCCTAATTCCATCTCTGAGAATAACAATTTCAGCTTAACTCTCGTGCGCCGCACAATCTCATAACACAGCTCATGTGAAAGTGTTGGCTCCTATTGTGTACAAGATAAAAGGCCACCCACCGCATTTTATGACACAGGGCCTGCACGGCTATGCGAGATTTACGAATGGATGATTTATTTGTCTCTTGACATTACGCCGATAGCGCATTTGGAAAACTAAAATTGAGAACGAATTTTGTGTTAATTTGCAAACTTAAATCTGTAATATTTAATCAGTTTTCGTGCACTGCATTGTGAGATGCAGCTCCATGCGTATCGTTTAGCTTTAAGCCGGTGTTTGCCTTGCGGTCGCCTCATTGTCAACCAACTGATGTTGACGGATTTGTTGTGTCTGTGGTAGCTGTTGGAGGAGACTGGGGTTGTGATCTCTATCCTGGGTGGATCTGGAGCCACAGCGGGAAGCTTCTGCCCAAAGCGCGACGAGCTGCATGGAGTTCATCCACCAGTGCGGCAGCCTCGACACCGCAGCGGTGAGACACGGGCCCCAGTAGGGGCCACAGGGGCGGCTCAGGGATGGGGATAAGGATTTGAAGATATAGGGCGCTCGCGGAAATAAACTCTTCAACTCAAAGCGCCTTACAGCAACGTCTCATCTCAACCATTCCATTGCTCTGCGGCAGGCTACTCGAGGGGACCCCCCCCCCCCTCAATGGCAGCTGTTCCTATTTGGCACGTGGTGCACGCACTACCGGCCTGTGAATGGACATGTCTGCCATTTGGGAGCGATGTTTGAGTTTCCTACATGGTTTTTTCCCCGATAAAGTAATTTGCAAGTATTTTATCTGATTTAGCAAATTTGCAACATGATGCGGTTACACGTGGCCAATTCTTTTTTTTTTAATACAGCGTCACAGGATTATTATCATACATTGTGAAACAGATCTCTTTGTTTATGGTGAATAAACTGGCAACATTAACCAGGGCGGATGCTGGGCTTGAACCGAGAACCACCACTCGACCATGTTTCCATAAATTTGTGCAGTCACATTAACGCTGTTCACGTCGTACGCAATGAACACTTTATTATTAGCACCACCTCTGGACCTGTTTGGCCCCTGGTCCATTTTGAGAGGTCTTGTAAGGGCGGCATATTACAGTTTGATTTTATATCGGCACAGCAAATAGCCAATGGAAAACCACCCATTCCGTGGGGGTGCTACGCGCTGGCACGGATCGGATGCGCCAGTGGAAAAGGCTGCTAGCAACTTGGCCGCCTCCAAACGAAAGAGAGAGGGTTCCAGGTCTCTGTTGTTGGCTGTGTCTTCTGCAGCTGCCGGCCGTGGACTGCGCTGTGGGGCAGCACTACGGCGTGCATTCCTGCCGCAACCATGGGCACGGCCCCATGGCCAACCTGGTAAAACTGCCGCAGAAGGCCAAGCCCGGTGGCAGCAGCGGCGGTGCCCATCGGTGCGCCGTCTTGTACGAGACGGCGCTGTGTGCTCGCGACTCGAGGTTTGGCAGCCCCCTCCAAAGTGCCCTTCTCCTCACACCTCTGCTCACCTCGTGATCTGCCTGACCGCCACGGGTCGCTCCTCAAAATTGTTGGGAGTTGGCGACAGACACTTGGGGTTCTTTAATTTTTCGCATCAAACGGTCAGTGAGCCACACCAATATGCCATTGGTAATGTAACTTAAGGATTCAATGTTCAAGGCAAGTGATTGTCGAGACAAACTGATGATTGTGTGTGTTACACTCCTCTGGCAGTCCACTGCCTGATGAAGGCCTCACAACGTTGCTTTGGTCATGGGGGTTGTTGCACAAAACGTTACCACGCTTGGTGAAGGGGGCGGGGATTAGGTTCAGGACTTGTTCAGATATCAGTCACCACTGACGTTAGCCATGGCTAGGAATCCAACTCGGATCGCCGCGTTAGTATCGCAGTGCACCAAACATTGCAGCAGTGCTTCAGAAATCATTCCGAAGTTGCTTGATATTGCACACAGTTTGAATAAACCATCATTACTTCAGGACATATCTTTTTACTTAAAATTTTACTTTATACATGCTGTGATCGTAATAAAGAGTTGTGCTAGTTAGTAGTAACAGCGCGATACATCGGTTAAATCGATTAATATTTATTATTCAGCTGACAATTCACATATTGAATTGCACGTGTAAGAATCAACTTCTAAAAAATTGTATCCCTTTTTATTTTAATAGTTTCACATTGCCACTGCAGAGAGTCGACATGATCAGTGTAAGTTCAAATGAACTGACACACCTTGTGAAAAACCCAACGCAGAAGATCCCTGGGCTTGATATTCCACGAAGATCATGGTCCCCCTAAACCGCATCTGCACAAAACATGGCAGATGCGGATACCTGATGCACAAATGGAAAATTTTAAACTCTCCAGTGTTTGACTGTGGTCATCCAGAACAGATCGTACAACGTGAAACGACGCAATAGAAAATTAAAGTCAAGCCACAGTGCGATTGTGACCATGCAACCCAAACTATGCACAATATTGTGAACCACAGTCGTCTGTGCTCCTTCAACGGAGTAGGAATAGTAACCCTACACGAAGTTTCTCCTGAAGCCCTCTCGTCGTGACCAGCAGACCTCGGACATTGGCTTATGGCTCCTGAACATGTTGCCCTCATGCGCAGGAATAGAATAGCTCAGGGGTTGGCAATCTGCGTCTCCCGGTGCCGCATGCTGCTCTTTAAAGACTGTTTGGTGATGTTGTTTATGAAGGACCACTGTCTCGTATTCACCACAGTGCATTGCGCCTCTTGAAATATTGAGTTGAGTAATCCCGGTAGTTGAGAAACTAAGGTAGTTGAGTACCCCGGGAACACGCTGTGGTTCGTGTCGCGTTAATAGCTCCGTACCGTGCCGTGTAACTCACTAAGCAGCCGATTGCTCGCGTGCAGTGGTAGTGCCGTGTTCATTGATAACACTGCACACTCTGTGCAGTGGTAGTGCCGTGTTCATTGATAACGCTGCACACTCCGTGCAGTGGCAGTGCCGTGTTCATTGATAACACTGTACACTCCGTGCAGTGGTAATGCCGTGTTCATTGATAACACTGCACACTCCGTGCAGTGGTAATGCCGTGTTCATTGATAACACTGCACACTGCGTGCAGTGGTAGTGCCGTGTTCATTGATAACGCTGCACACTCCGTGCAGCGTTGTGTGAGGATGGCTCACTAATTGAAAGGGGAGTCGTAGCTATCGCACTGTGGGGTGGTCATCGCCCTCCTCCCCCTGGGCATGTGCCGTGTGTGTTGTGTGCGTCGTGAGTCGTGGCGATGTAAACCCGGGGTAGCTCCTCTCTCCGTCTCTTCGTTTGTTGCTGTCCCGGCGAAGCTCGAGTTGGTGAGCGCAACGCGTGGCAGATCCGGCTTCACCCGTTCCCACTCCTCCCAGTCAGCGACTCCCAAACCCCCACTCAATAATCGCAGATCACTACCCAGGTCTTTATCAACCAAATTATTTTTACCTAAACAATTTTTTGTATTCTTAACAATGTATCCACTGTTCAGTTTTTAAGTACAATTTTACCGAAGCACTGTATGTTGTCTTGGTGTGGACTGTGGCTGTTTTTGATATTGTTTTACTGCCTTTCCCAAGCTTGGAAATGTATGCATGAATGAAATTGGAACTTATATACTTCATTTATTTACTAATTGACAAAATATTTTTTTTATTTTTCCAGGTAAGGCCTACTGAGCATATATAGCAGTTTTTCAGAAGCGACCTGGCCATCGCAGATGATAGCTCAACGAAGTGGCTTATCGTCACGTGGACATTTATAGCAGACAAATATACAGCATGCGTCAGGGTTGGGATGGAACCCACGACCTCCTGCGTACCAGGGGAGGTAGTTAACATCTCCCAGCCACCGTGGTGCCCTGTGGTCACGTGAGGCCTTCCACTTCTGAATGGCTTGTGATGCATATTTGAACATTACTGCAAGCGTCTTAGCCTCGTTCATTCGGTATTCGAGGGGAATATTGCTATTTAGTAACTTTGTTTCAAATAATCCGCATTGAACTTTCGATTTTAATTTGCAATGTAATTGAGGGACTGTGCGTTGTCTTGTCGTGGTCTGGTGCTGTTGTTGTGTTGCTGAATTGCCCAAACTTGCATTTGTTGACAAATCGGCAGGAATCTATGTACTTTGTATTTTTAGCAACATGCTTACATTTTCTCCGTCTTGCCTCTCATATCGTTTTTGAACATACCTCGCTGACCCGCCCCTACTGGACATATGTGAAAAGAGCTTCATAGCTCATTGGATTCCTCCAGGATGAAAAAAAGATTCTAATTAATCAGTGGCACTGCCAACAACCTGCATCCACACACGACTAAGCACCCCTTGTAATGCCATACACATGGTTTCTTTCCCATAGACATGTAATTCTGCAAATTTTCAGAAATATCTGCCGTATACGAATTACTCCAGACAAGTTTAGAGTAGTAAACGTAACCTGTTGTGACTCGTCTAATGTGTATCGCGTGGTCGTTAGCACAGAAAGATGCGTCTGGTAACGTCCTAATGGACCAAACATCGTAAAAAGGAGGCTGGGTCTGCGTTGTTCAGAGTGACCACCATATACAGGGACTCTTCTACTTACGGACGAGTTAGGTTCCAGAAGTCTGTTCGTAAGTCCAACTTTACTCTTGTCGATTCCAAACATGTTGTACGGCGTGTACACTAAACACAGGGAATGGCTTTAAGAGTTGTATAATCTCCTGTAGACGTAGACGCCACTGGTTCTTCACGTTGTGTAGATGTAGATGCCACCACCACCATCTATTGCGTGGCGGTTAAACTTATGAATCTCGCTACAAACAGGCAACTGGACATATGGACAGGTTTCTTCGTATCTCTGAGACTTTCTAAGTTGAATGTTTTTTTAAGTGAAGGAGTCCCCGTAAATATTTTTGAGGACCACTGGGATCTTCAGTTTAAACCGTGAGTCTTGGAGTCATTAGACCAGAAAGAAGTGAGACAAAAACGACAGTAACATTGAAAAATATGTACACAGGGCAGGGAGGGCCCAGCCGCATGACAGGATTTATTCAGCGCTATCGTCACGGTAACAGAAACAGTGCTCCCGAATGAATCGCAGAATTCATTATTTGACTATAGCTCGGGTTGATAAATAAGCTGTTAACTTTCTTGACCTAGATTTTGAACTCGCAAGCGTACAGTGATCGTGGAGTGCTCTAACCGCAACACCTCCAAGTGGGATGCAGTGCAATTCATATATTTATAATTAAGATATATATTTTTACTAGGAATGCATTTAGCTGCAGATTGGTGGAGATGAGGTTAGGGATAAGATATTACATCCTGTGGAGCCCTGGGATATTTACATCTTCAAGTGAGATGAACTAAAGAGGTGAATGCCATTACAGAATCCTCATTTCACAACTCCTCATGAAACAGATTCCCCGTTCTTACAATACAGAACTTGTCTCATCTGATACAGAACCCAAATCTCATGTGTCCTCAGTATTTTTTACTTCCTTTCAATCGTGAATACCACATTGTGGGAATCAACAGTGGTTGTAATATGAAAAGACTTGCCCTTGCTATAGGAATGTGTGATTTACTCAAATAACTAATTTATGATGATCGATGGTGTTTGCTTTATGTTAATTTATATCAGGAGACACTTTGTCTGAATGACCTCCCCAATACACATTTTTCTCAAGGTGCACTTCTGCGTGGAGACTCACTCTTGTCTCGTGGCCGACTCCATCTCCTCTTCCTCCGCGATGACGTCATTGGTGCCACCACTTTGATTGGGGAATTTTTCAGACAGGCGTGTTACCGCACAGTCACCCGCCGACTCCACTCCCCGCTCCGACTCCATTCCCCAATCCGAGTTCGAAGCCCACTCGCTCCCAGAAGCTGAGCCTGCAGTATTCTGATTTGACCAAGTGGACTCCGAAGTCTGCCTCCTTGCAGCAGGGACTTGGCAATCTCCCTGGCTGAGACGGAGGACTGCCGAGAGGCTGCAGGCCGCCACCGGCTCCGTGTCCATGGCTGGGCAAGGCGGGAAGTTCGCTTGCGGTGGCACGGCCCTGCAGCCCCACAATAATGGGTGGTTGAGGGCCTCCGTGGGTGTGAGGCGAAGTTGGGGATCCCACCTGCCAAGGAGGCAAACGGAGGGAGTCAGGTGCCTGTTGCATTCTAAAATCGCTTCATTGAATCGTGGTCTGGAGTGAAATGAGCAATTCCATCCTCAACACTTTTGTCAGAAACGATATTTATTTAAAAAAGCGACGAGATGAAGAAACGATGCCCCGGTGTGACACAAAACTTTGCAGTCCTAGCCCAAACGACACGTGAGGTCTAAGATCGTTTCCAGTAATGTTGATGGAAGACGCAAAGTGATTTATATTTAATTAATTGTACGAGGTGAAATGTAGACAAGAGTAACAAGTCTCTTACTGAAGGCACCCGTGGAGAAAATTGATGAACTTTTGATTGCGGGTTCCCAGAACCGCCTTCAAAGACACGGAGCACGGGACGATCCGTTTCCCATTGACGACGGGGCGATTCTTTTTGTCTGTTTATCGGAGAGAGAAAAAGAGAGAAACACTGAATTAGTTGTGGCGATCAGTACAATGTGGCGGCGGTCCTTAACCCTCCAATTGCGATGTTTGCAAATATGATTCCATGTTGGCGGTCGACTACAGCCTGTCATCCCTCCAGGGTCGATAAAATTTGTAACCGTTTGTGAGACGTTTGCAGTAGTCGTGTGGAAAGGATGGCTCCTAAGCGTGAAAGTGAAAGTCCCACTCTCAACTCTGGGCCACCAGAGGAGACGAGAACCTCCTGATACTTGTTTGAGCAAGGAGACACTTTGATGTTTATTTTAGTATTATATTATTATTATTTGCATCACTTGGAGAGGATGGTATTTTGTTGTACAAGCGTGCTTTTAAGCATAATATATTTCTCAATCAAGGACCTACAGTTTGTGTGGAGGGTTGTTCTCTATGGTTGTTTTATACTATGGTAGAACTGCTCTATGCTGATTTAGGATACCGTCGCATCTGCCACACAATTTTTAAAAATTGTGCTAAGTGATGCTGAAATATAAAAAAATGGCCACTCATCTTTATCAAAAATGTGATGGCCAGAATTGCATGTAATTAATACACACGTCCTCTGTTGGATTGCAAATACCTATGGGTTTTCCAAATATACTGTGCTACCTAAACATTCCTTTTAAAGTATTTTTTTCATAAGACTCCTTACTGTCGCACTAATTCACACACGTACTGACAAGTACGTTGCCAAGACCGTTGTGACTTTTAAACCCAAATAAAGCACAGTTCATTTTTAAATTACACGAAGCAGTTTCCATGCCTTTCTATTCAAGCACAGAGCACGAGACACGCGGCTGCACGGCCACGACTCTCCGGGCAGTGACAGCAGCAGCAGCAACAGCTACGAACTCCAACACCACCACCTCACCACCCCCCCTGTCCACTCACCAAAGGAGATAATGTTGTGGGTCGAGGCGTCAATCATGGCTTTGGGTGGGAGCCCCAACATCTGAAACCAAGATCACAAGAGGGATGAGTTGGATGAGGTCTGTCGCTCGAGTGAACAGAGCGTACATACGCTGCTCTTTGTCTCATTGAAACGTCGATGTACAATGAACTTTGCCTGCTCTTGTACATACTGTTTGCAGATATTTATCTCTATCATCAGGCGAATCATACATATTTGGTCTTTAATTGATGACGTGGTTACTACGTGCGGCTTCGTTGCTCTCCAACACAGGCTCTGAAAGCCTCGGGGATTAACAACAAACCACAATAATCATAACAATAGTAATCATTCCGAAGGACATCAGCCTGACGCTCTGATTCTCTGGTATTACTGATGAACCCGAAATCTCTCTTTACTTCTTTACTCATGCAAATGGTGCGTGATCACGCAATGAACACGTCCACTCCTCTCCCGTGTACCGGCAGCTGAGCGACATTTTTTGACCAGTGAAAGGCCCAGAGGATGACGACAGCCCTGCACGTAACCAGCTTTGTCGCATGAGCCATCGCACAGCGGGTCTGTACGCTGGTGGATCGTCGTGCGCCATCAGTCATAACCAACCCCCTGCTGCTGCTGTTGTTTATCGTGGACTCCATCGTTGGTTCAAATTCGAATTAAACCCTCCCTCCTCCTTTATATGGCGCAGTTGGAACGGTCCCATGGGAAATATGACGCCCGGTTTGGTGGTGCCGTATCGGGCTCGAGGTTTGTTACAATAAAAATTATAGAATTCATCAGTATGTATATATTATAATAATTAATATTTGTAAGGCGCATTTAATCCGATGATCCCAATGCGCCCCGTGTATGGAAAGCAGGGAAATGAGACGACCAAAACTATGGGGAATAGGCCATTTTACCGAGGTGAGTTTTCATGGCGAGATTTAAATAGCTTTAAAAATTCTGTCTTGTTTTCAGAGGCCAACGCGTTCCATAGTCTTGGAGCTGCACTGGCAAAAAGCCTGATCGCCCCCAGGAATTGAGACTTGACCTCAGAAAACTGAGTAGGAGATCAGAAGATCTCAAGGACCTCATTGGTGTACATGAGTGGATCAGCTCCTGTAAGTATTGTGGGGCTAACCCACTGACAGCCTTGTAGCTCAACAGCAGGACCTTATAACCAACTGGATATATATGCAATGGTGTTTTCCTACGCGTCAGATACCTGGATGAGATAGCCGATGTGGTCTTCCGAGCTTGTCTTGAAGAGCAGGTTCCCGAGGAGCATCTCGGCCACCACACATCCGAGTGACCACATGTCCGCGCTGCATGTGACCGGGAGCCCAAAGTACATTTCGGGGGCCATGTATCATATCGAGCCAAGACACCAAGCTCCTAGCAGCACACGGACAGACAGGTGACCAAACAAGGTGGCACTTGCACATTATTCATCTGTACTTGTGAAGTGCAGAATAGATGAGGGTATGCACACGCAGTCACGTATGGCACTCAAAATACGCACAATGACAAAGATCGCCCACGTAAATGCGTGTATCAGCTGGGTAGCACTTAGAAATGTAAATTATTTTCATTACACTGGTGCCAGCTATCATAGAGTGCAGCTGTCGTGTCGCGAGAGTTTTCTGCGGTGAGTAACAACTTCTTTAAAAGCAACGGCGCTGCGACGCCTCTCTGAATAAAATGAACGCCGAGCCGCTTTGCGCGTTTCAAGATTCAGTGATGAACCGGGGACGCCTACCACCACCCTGTAACGTGCAGACGTCTCGGAACGGGAAAAGGTTAAGTGAGGAATGAGGACAAAGGTACTTAGGGCTGCCATGAGATCTGTACATTTGCAATAGTAAATCACATGTAAATCACACGTAAATCAGCCATCCGCGACGAAAATTCCAATGGGATTGTCTACTGGCTCCAGACTTTCAATACCAGCAATCGATTATGAAAACTGTTAGCGGTTTACTGGTTACTGTTTGACAACTACCCTCCTCAAACCTGGGAGGTTGAGAGTTGAAATCCTGGCCAAATGATTGACGAAATGTAACGTTTGAAGGGTATCAGTGTCACTACCACACTTTGTTTAAGCGGTGCTAACCACCACGCCACCACAGCACGAAGACAAAGACCCCCCCCCCCCATATAGCTTAAACAGGCTTGTAGCGCAGCGTGCTAACCGTTAACACCACCGCTCCCCACAAACACTGTGACACGCACACACACATGCTGCTACACACGTACACACATTCACAGGGCAGCTAGATCACTCACTTGGGCAGGTCTCGCTGATGCTCAGGCCAAAATCCGTGAGCCTGATATTGCCACTGATGTGGCCTTTGACCAAGATGTTTGCCTGCAAAAAAGACGGTGGTTGTCAGTGAAACTCGTGGTGTGTCGGTGAGATTGCGTCTTGTTGAATTGGTTCATGGCGGTTTACTCAAAGATTTCATGTACTCATTTTTGTTGAACACTTAATGCCCTTTGTAAATGTAATCATGCTTGAAGATCTCCCTACCCCATGCCGTGTTAATCAAGGGGGTTGTATGGCCATACCTCACCATGCTGCTCAGGGGGCTGTTGAAGGCAATGATCATCAGGTGATGATGATTGCTTGTGTTGCAGTCGAAACGTCGTGAGAATTGTATTGTTTTATATTTTTATTATTTTATTGTTTCCCTTCTACGTGACTTTACCGAAAGAACCAAGAATATGAACAATATTTTTTATTTTACCAGTTTGAGGCCCCACTGAGCTATGGAGCTATTTTTCAGAAGCAACCTGGCTATCACAAATGTTATCTTCAACGAAGTGGCTTATCCCGTGGAAATGTATAGAGGCCAAATACTCTAAACGCGTGATGTTTATTCTAAATGTAGTGAGAGAGACATGCAACCTCAAAATATACAGCAGGCGACAGGGTCCGGATTGAATCCATGGCCTCCTGCGTACCAGGTGAGGTAGTTAACATATTGCCACTGTGGTGCCCTGTGGTCACGTGAGGCCTACCACTTCTGAATGGCTTGTGATGCATATTTGAACATTACTGGGCGGGAGCTGTGGTTGTTGTGTTGCTACCTTGCCCAAGCTTGCATTTGTTGACAAATTGGCAGGAATGTATGTACTTTGTATTTTTAGCAATTTGCTTACATTTTCTCCATCTTGCCTCTCATCGGTTTTGGAAATAGCTCGCTGACCCGCCCCTACTGGACATATGTGAAAAAGATCTTCATAGCTCATCGTATTCCTCCAGGATATAAAAAAGATTCTGATTCTGATTAATCAGTGGTGCTGCGAACAACCTATTCCCTGTATTGCTGCGGGAATCTGCATCCACACATGATCAAGCACCCCTGTGTAATGCAATACACATGGTTCCTTTATCATAGACATGTAATTCTGCAAATGTGCAGAAATGTCTTCCGTATGCGACTTACTCCAGACAAGTTTAGACTATTAAACGTGACCTGTTATGACTCGTCTAATGTGTATTGTGTGGTCGTTAGCACAGAAAGATGTGTCTGGTAATGTCCTAATGGACCAAAAAAAGTAAAAAGGAGGCTGGGTCTGTGTTGTTCAGAGTGACCACCATATACAGACTCTTGTACGTACAAACGAGTTCGGTTCCAGAGGTCTGTTCGTAAGTCGATTTGTTCGTGAGTCCAACTTTTCTCCCGTCGATTTCAAACACGTTTTACGGCTTGTACACTAAACACGGGGAATGGCTTTAAAAGTTGCCTCTGGTTCTTCACGTTCTGCAGATGTAGATGCCACCATGAACTTGCGACTCTCGGTCCAAACAGGAAACTGGACATACGGACAGGTTTGATCATATCTCTGTATGTTCGTAAGTCGAATGTTCGTAAGTAGAGGAGTCCCTGTGTAGTGGCATAGAATGGTAATGTAACAGTATTGCGCTGGCTGCTGGCAGGGAAAGGGATCTGCGGCTTACAGCCCTGACGTCAGCAGGCCAGGTTATACACCAGAGGGGGATCTAGGGAAAGGTCGCAGAAGGGGCACTGAATTCATAATGATACAATAATTCAGTAACACTGTACAAGTGTACAGCACGTCAGATCATTACATGGCCTAACCCTGGTTGGAAACACCGTGGGAGTGAAGAAGAAGATGGATTAATAATCATTATTATTTACATTTGTAAGGTGCATTTCATTCGTATGCCACCAGACTTAACTTGGAGTGTCTAAATTCTCTTTGCCCACCAGAATGAACAGACCTCATCTTCCCCACCCCTGCAGACTTGGTTTTAAAGTAGATACATGCTAATGTTTACAAAGTAACGGACTCTTGACCAATTTCATTTCCACATAAATCAATCATTCGGAAATAGGCCCCACTATACCCCACCAACTACAGCACTCTAATCTTGCCTCCTCGTTTTGCCTCTTCCACCTGCCTCATGCTCGTCAGCACCGCCTTTCATGCAGCCATGTGGGTGTGAGGTCATCATCACGAGAGGCCGTGCACTTCATCGTTCGCACGCGGCGGAGGAACCACTGAAGTCAAACGTTTACATACGTGCGGTTTAGTGGGGTCATTTCCGAGCGAACTCGGTTTGAAAGTGTTTATCGTTGAATGTGGAAGGCTTTGGGTTAGTTTTCGGGTTACCACCTTTTCCACTATGGAGATCAAACCCAGACCTATGTTTCAGTCGGTCTAGGTCTGTCAACAACCATGCAGTAGTAAAGTTCAGCACAGTACCGGTACCAGATCTCGGTACAAATTAATTCATGCCACCCAAATACAGATGCCAATTCACAGACTGTCTCGGCTGGACCGGGACAGGAGGTAACCCAAGGGTAGTGGGAGGATAACCGCTTTGTGAGCTATTTGTAAGTAATGCGTTTAGAGTATTTGGCTGCTATAAATTTCCACGTGATAAGCTACTTCGTTAAGCTATAATTTGTGGCCAGGTCGCTTCTGAAAAAGAGCTTAATAGCTCTCAATGGGCCTAACCTGGTAAATAAAAAATAGTTTACTTTAATGGTATACATACTTGAATTTTACTGCGGATGTTTTAAAACATGTCCTGTCTAACTGTCAACTTTGTTTGAATTTCAGTGGGAGAAGATGCTTCTCACACAGACGTTAAAGCAGGTACCAGAGTCCACCTGAAGCTACTGCAGTGTGCGCCTCATATAGGATTCCGTCCATTACTGTTGGTGCGATGGTTTGGATTTTCAAGTTGAAATCTCCTAGTTCATTTTATTTTTACCCAGGCGACAACTCAATTGTCAAGGGTAGTCCTGTTTGGAAGAGGCTATCCTCGTCTCTTGAGTTCCACATCTTGGAGAGGATGTGATTAGTCAGCATCGATGCCATTTTAGTTGGTGTCACGCATCATGCGTGCATTCTTAAATTACTGACGCCGACTGAAGACTGAAGATGCAAGTGTGCCATCTGACAATGAAAGTTATGAAGCCATTTTTTGTCATTGCCAATCTTCCTTTGTGCTCTGTCAGAGTCTGGGATAACACGGCCTTGGTGAAGTCCCCTGGACTTGTGTAATTTCTGTATCAATTATTTTTTTCATTTTGACACCTCTGCTCCACGTCCTTCAATTGCATCCATCTGCACCTACGATTAGCACGGTTGGCTGACGTATGGCGCGAACGAGGTTCAACGTACATACCTACAAGGAGTGTAAATTCATATGGTGCCAGAAACTCTGCACGAGTTCGTGCCGCGTTCTCCCGATGTTGCCGTCGATGTTTGTCCAACGACAAGCCATTCGTTGCCACGCGCGAACCTGTCTCACCTCCACAATCACAGGGCCGAGTGTGTGACGTGTCCGGCAAGCCGTATGATGTGTCTGCGGATGATAATCTTCAGAAGAGGCCTGTGCCTTCTCCCACAGACGCCGCGCAACTGACGCCGCTCCCAGCGCCGCCGACCTCTGCTTCCCCGGCCACGGCCACGGGGAGTTCCTCTCCTCTGTTGGACACCCCGTGTGCTGGACCTGCTGCTCCACCACACTTGCCTGCCCACTACACAGGCACAAAGAGGTACGGGCAGAACTAATGCATACAGTGAGGGAAAAAAGTATTTGATCCCCTGCTGATTTTGTACGTTTGCCCACTGACAAAGAAATTACTAGTCTATAATTTTAATGGCAGGTTTATTTGAACAGTGAGAGGCAGAATAACAACAAAAAAATCCAGAAAAACGCATGTCAAAAATGTAAAAAATTGATTTGCATTTTAATGAGGGAAATAAGTATTTGACCCCCTCTCAATCAGAAAGATTTCTGGCTCCCATGTGTCTTTTATACAGCTAACGAGCTGAGATTAGGAGCACACTCTTAAAGGGAGTGCTCCTAATCTCAGCTTGTTACCTGTATAAAAGACACCTGTCCACAGAAGCAATCAATCAATCAGATTCCAAACTCTCCACCATGGCCAAGACCAAAGAGCTCTCCAAGGATGTCAGGGACAAGATTGTAGACCTATACAAGGCTGGAATGGGCTACAAGACCATTGCCAAGCAGCTTGCGGAGAAGGTGACAACAGTTGGTGCGATTATTCGCAAATGGAAGAAACACAAAATAACTGTCAATCTCCCTCTGCCTGGGGCTCCATGCAAGATCTCACCTCGTGGAGTTGCAATGATCATGAGAACGGTGAGGAATCAGCCCAGAACTATACGGGAGGATCTTGTCAATGATCTCAAGGCAGCTGGCACCATACCAAGAAAACAATTGGTGACACACTACACCTTGAAGGACTGAAATCCTGCAGCACCCGCAAGGTCTCCCTGCTCAAGAAAGCACATATACATGCCCGTCTGAAGTTTGCCAATGAACATCTGAATGAATCAGAGGACAACTGGGTGAAAGTGTTGTGGTCAGATGAGACCAAAATGGAGCTCTTTGGCATAAACTCAACTCGTCGTGTTTGGAGGAGGAGGAATGCTGCCTATGACCCCAAGAACACCATCCCCACCGTCAAACATGGAGTTGGAAACATTATGCTTTGGGGGTGTTTTTCTGCTAAGGGGACAGGACAACTTCACCGCATCAAAGGGACGATGGACGGGGCCATGTACCGTCAAATCTTGGGTGATAACCTCCTTCCCTCAGCCAGGGCATTGAAAATGGGTCGTGGATGGGTATTCCAGCATGACAATGACCCAAAACACACGGCCAAGGCAACAAAGGAGTGGCTCAAGAAGAAGCACATTAAGGTCCTAGAGTGGCCTAGCCAGTCTCCAGACTTTAATCCCATAGAAAATCTGTGGAGGGAGCTGAAGGTTCGAGTTGCCAAACGTCAGCCTCCACACCTTAATGACTTGGAGAAGATCTGCAAAGAAGAGTGGGACAAAATCCCTCCTGAGATGTGTGCAAACCTGGTAGCCAACTACAAAAAAACGTTTGACCTCTGTGATTGCCAACAAGGGTTTTTTCACCAAGTACTAAGTCATGTTTTGCAGAGGGGTCAAGTGCTTATTCCCCTAATTAAAATGCAAATCAATTTAGAACATTTTTTACATGCATTTTTCTGGATTTTGTTGTTATTCTGTCTCTCTTACTGTTCAAATATACCTACCATTAAAATTATAGACTGATCATTTCTTTGTCAGTGGGCAAACGTACAAAATCAGCAGGGGATCAAATACTTTTTCCCTCACTGTAAATGCTTTCAACATAAGTTGGAGAGAGTTGAGCCTTTCAAGGAATTCGGCAATGCTTTCCCACCTGTGACTGCTCCCGATATATGACTCGAGAGAATGTAGGTTTTGCTTGCAGGCCACAGACACACTCACACATGAATGATGTGTTTGGTATTATCTCATGGAAAATAATAAGTTGCACAAGGGCCAGGGTCATGCCCCATTCATTCTGAACGATTAAACCAAACTGACCCACGTTCACACACGAGAGCAGAGAGGTTGGCTGCAGGGTGACGCATGCGAAGAACGCGTCCCTGTGAAAGAGTTAGAAGGTTCCCCTTCGTACCTTCTTACTCTCCCTCCCCCCTCCTTCCGGTCAGGTGATTTTGAAGTATCGTCGTCGTCACGCGAGGACGTGGACCGAGACAGCGCGTGGAACCAGTGGCTGCGCTCCGAGATCCCGGGGCTCTTCCTGCTGGCCCTGCACACATTTACCGTGAGTCGGTGCAGATGTGGCCTCGCGACTGGGGCTGCCACCTGTCCGCGTTTGACCCCCGGACAGTGTTCGGGTGGCAGCAGGAATTGATTTGTGTCGAGATCTGGTACCCCGGGTATGGCTATGGTTGATTTTATCACCGTGAACTGCACAGTTTTAACAATAGACCTGGGCTCGCTGAGAAATGTGCCTGGGTTTGCTCTGTCGTGGAAATGGTGGCAACTGTACTTGGGGCATCGGCACGTGTATTCGCACTCCGTCTCCATTTACACCGAGAGTCACATGCTTGTCTCGTGTGGGGAGTGGTGGTGTAGCTGTTAGGGGGCATCCATTTAGTATGTATGCATGGAGGGGGGAGGAGGGGTTAACCAAATGTGTACGCTTGCGTATGGGGGGTCTACTGACAATGTGTAAGCCGACTGCAACGGCATGAATCTGCCCATCGCAGTGACATGGGGAAGTAATTGCTTCCGACAATGGCGTTCTATGACCTTTTAAATCGTACACAGGTTTGAGAACGGGGACAGTTTGCATTAATGATCCTGAATCATTACAATTCCTTGACTCTCCGGCAGTGGTGAATCGTTCCAACCACCAGTAGGAATCGTGTATATGTTGTGTACGTGTATGCACAGCTGTACCCATTGGCTTCTGTTGTGGTCATGTACGTTTATTTTTTATTTCGTGGAATATCACTTGCTGTACTCTACGCTGTGAGTGCTTTGTGTAGATAGGAATCATGTTATGTAGAGAATATAAATCTAATTCAGTACCTCTATATGTCTCCCACAGACGAGTGGGGAGACAGCAGCCAGGCGGTGAGCCGGCACTCCCAACAATCGCCCAAGCTCTGCGGTTCTCTTAACATTCCGATATTTGCAGCCACTTACTGAGTGTTTACATGTGGGGGGAAACCAGTACACTCGCAGAAAACGAACAAATGTGAGCAAGGGGGCAACGTTCTATCCCGTGCAGATGGGAAGGATTCCACAGTTGTGATCCACTGCCTCCTGGCAAGCCAGGGTATGACTCATCCTCGATGTCCACCGGAAGGGAGATTGCACACTTGCAATTTAATTCCCTGAGATTATTTATATCATGGGGTAGGCAGTGACAAAGCCCCCGACTCACTTAACACGAACATGCGGTCCAGTGCATTGTACGTGCAAGGATACTCGCTTTCCACAATGTATGAAAGTGTGTTGTGCTTGAATCTTGACTTAAAGCTTTCGTGACTGCAGGAATTAATATTTTTTGGGTCTTTCGGTAAAGTCACGTAGATAGAACAATAAAATAATAAAAATAAAGTGAATACAAAATAATAATAAAAATATCACGACGTTTTGATCACAACACAAGCAATCGTTATCATTTTTCTCCTGATGACGATTGCTTGTGTTGCGATCGAAACGTCGTGATATATTTTACTTTTTTATTTACTTTATTTTTATTATTTTATTGTTCTATCTACGTGACTTTACGGAAAGACCCAAATAATGTGTTGAACTTCTTTCGCAGTGTACGTAGCCAACCGTGCTAATCTGTGGTACATTAACACCTTGCCACAAATGCCCTGTTGCTCATGAGCACAGCGACTCAAATGAATCAGGCGCAAGGTTTGCGTGATTAATTCTTACAAAGTGGCGTCTATAATGAACAATATGGCTGAAGCTCGAGTTCTATTCATTTAAAACCAAACGTGTTTCTTACCAACCATACCTGGTGTTTGCACACAGATACAGATTATGGGCGATGCGTTCTACACCATTCGGAATGCGCTGTTGCAATGTGCAGCCACAGCTGCTGCAAAAATATTTGTCTCGGTTTGATCCACTGAACAATATCCACTGACCACACCGCACGCGCAACAATGATATAACTACGAACAAAAATATGAATAAATTAAGATGGTTTATTAAATATATTGCACGTAAGAAAATACAGCAATAGACGTAAAAATACATGGCAGTTTAACACGTAGGCTTTTGCGACAAATATCCATAATACAGGTTTTATGGGTTGGATCGCGTAAATATATAAATGTGTCATTATGAGACCTCCTTTGCCAGTCGCAAGATATAGTAATAGGTTTTTACCCTTTTATCTGGCACCAAAACTGACACCGTTATACAAGAGATCATGTTTGCAATAACCACAACACAAGCAGTCAAAATGCAAACAAAAAGAGACAACTCTGATAATGATATACACTGTCCTTGAAGTTGATTGGTCCACACCCGAGACAGCTTTTCTTAGAGCCTAGTCTCCACTGGTGTTGGACCAGATGACGCCAAAAGGCATACAACTCAATAACAGCGCACTATCAGAGTATTGAGAGCTCGGGGTATGAATTTTCATTATGAGACCTCCTTTGCCAGTAGCAAGATATAGTAATATGTTTTTACCCTTTTATCTGGCACCTAAACTGACACATTTATACAAGGGATCATGTCTACATACAGGTGTCAGTTTTGGTGCCAGATAAAAGGGTAAAAACCTATTACTATATAAATGTGCCGTTAAACCCGCCACCACCCGACAGCCAACTAGTAAGGGTTGTCACGTAAACAGAACATGCCAATTCATCACTAGTACAGCACACCGGTGTGTGGTGTGTTGGAGAGCCAAGCCACAACATTTACCATCGGAGTACGACGTTTCAGTAATTACAACTAGCTTCATCAGGCAACAGCAAGATTTGGGAGAAGTCCACCTGTTTAATTCCTTGTATAGAGGCGTAGATGTGATGACAACACTTGTGCGCTCTTTGAGCGCAAAGTGGGGGGGGGGGGATTAATGAATCAACGTACATTATACATGCACATTATGCTAGCCCATTGATCTTGTACTTAGTGTCCATTGTGTGTACTAAAATAGCCGTACAAACGGTAATTTGATTATTCTCTTCCATGCAGCACTAAGTCGGTAGCTATCCAAACGATTACAATTATTTTTATTTATTTAAATTTCGATAGATTATGTAATTAGTTTTGGCTAGTAGTAACAAGTTTTGCACAGAACTTCAACATTATCAAAATCAATTGAGTGTCCTTGTGGGCACGCGTGTTCTGCTACTGCTGACAGTTGTATTTGTGAGCATTTCATATTTCTGTGGTGTTCTTTTAGTCTCGTGCTGATCATTCATCCTGTTTGCCCAACATAGCATTTGCCACAAGTGCAATTAATCTGGTACACAACTTCTGTTGATAACTTCAGTAATAGAACAGCAAAGAAATATCCAATAGTCCTTTTCATAGGTTTCCATATGCCTTCTGAATTTGCCTGGCTGATCAAAGTTTCGACCGCAGATGCCATTGGTCAGGGGTCTCTTTGTCCGTTCTCATGTGGGACTCTAGGCATGATGGCAGTTGGAATGCTTTCCCACAGACTTGGCAAGACATTTGTTTTCTCACTCTAGTGACTATGGGAGTGAGGTGGAGTCGAGACGGGCGCTGGTCAGGCGTGGCGTTTCCCAGCAGGCGCCTTCGTTCCATGCGCGGTCGCTGTGATAGCAATAACTTCGTTGCACGGTGCGCCCTTTGCAGAAGGTGGCATTGTCTGCAACTCTGCCTCCTCACCACCAGGACTCGACAAGCTGCTGCTGGAGCTGCTGGTGCCATCCATGGCAAAGGCAATTCTTCCAGCACCATGACTCGCGGCCGAGTATGTCTGACACACCTTCAACACCGCATTGGCAAAATTGCCGTCATTCACCATGCCACGTGCGCCCCTTGAGTTCTTTCCGTGGGTTACTCCATATGCCTTCTGAGTTTGTAGGGCCGATCAAAGCTTTTATCGCAGATGTTGCAGCTTTGACCACCGGTCTTGTGCATTCTCATGTGGGACTCTAGGCACCATGCCAGTTGGAATGTTTTCCTGCAGACGTCGCAAGAGATTCGTTTTCTCACTCTAGTGCAGTGGTTCTTAACCTTGTTGGAGGTACCGAACCCCACCAGTTTCATATGCGCATTCACCGAACCCCTCTTTAGTGAAAAATAAAATGTGATTTTTTTCAAATTCAAGACATAGATATGTTTTTTACTGGTACACAAAATGAGCCGTGCATGAACATTACCTTGTTCAAAGAATAAAACCAACACAATGCATAAACTCACAACAAATTACATACCTGGAAATCAATGTGACTTCTGCTGTTGCCTTTGAGAGATCAGTTCAGATATGCGTGGCTTCACCTTGGCAAGTGCCACTCTCATGTCATTTTCACAGCAAAGTCTGTTCCTTTTCTTCGTTTTTATGTCCAGCATCCTCGAAAAGGATTGCTCACAAAGATATGTTGTAACAAATGGTATAAAAAAATCCAGGGCTTTCTTAGCAATAACTGGATACTTGTTCATTTGTCGACACCAAAACGTTGAGAGCGTTGTTGTTCTGAAGAGTTGCTGTTGAACCTGGCTCTGCTGAATTTCAATTATTTCGTCGAGGAATTCATCATTGACATCTGCTGTTTCAACAGCAAACGTGAACGGCTGTCTCACCCATGCTGGATATGACTCTCTTGTAGGGAAATATCCGTCGAGAGACTTTGCAAGCTCATCTAAGTGCGTGGCAATTGTTTGCTTCAGTTCCGTGGATACAGAAATATCTCCGATTCCAGACACATCTTCGATCTTACTTGCACAGTCGTCCAGAAGCGGGAAGTTTGCGAAGTTATTGTTCTCTGTTCGTCGTTTCCATAACGGTAGCTTTTTTTGAAAAGCCTTCAGGTGTTCTTCCGCTTCCATGATATTGACTCCACCACCCTGTATCTGCTGATTGAGATGATTGAGAGCTGCGAATATATCAGCCATGTACGCTAAAATGAGAATGAACTCAGGATTTTTGAAGCAATCTGCATGGCAGTGTTGGTGCTCTTGCAAAAACAGGGCTAATTCCACACGCATGGCAAAAACACGATTCAGCACCTGTCCCCGGGATAACCACCGAATATTAGAATGGAGCAGAAGTACCTCAAATTCAGAGCCCATTTCTTTACACAGCTCACTGAAGATGCGGTGCCTCAGAGCACTTTTTCGCACATAGTTCACACATTCCACCACAGTTTTTAATACTTCTGCCATTTTTGGAGGTAAGGTTTTTGTTGCCAACGCATGCCTGTGCAGAATACAATGCGTCACAATGATGTGTGGTGCATCGGCCTTTACTAGCGCACCAAAACCAGACTTTCTTCCCAGCATGACTGGAGCTCCGTCCGTACAAACTGCAGAAACCATATCCCATGAAAGATTGTTGTCTCTGAAGAAGTCATCCACAAGCTTCTTCACATCGGCTGCCTTCGTTGTTGTAAGAGGCTTACAAAATAAAAACTCTTCTTTTATCATGTCGTCTTTCACATAGCGTACAAAAACAGCAAGCTGGCTTAGATCAGAAACGTATGTGGTTTCGTCGAGTTGAAGGCTGAATTTTGCCGGGCTTGAAATCAGATTCGCGACTACTTGAGCCAAGATGTCTTTACTCATGTCTTCTATTCTGTCACTGACGGTGTCATTTGAAAGGGGAATTTGGGATAATTTACCTTCGGCCGCTGTTCCGAGTATCAGATTCGCCATCTTTAATGCAGCTGGTTTCACAAGTGTTTCACCAATGGTGTGTGGCTTGCCCTGCTTTGCGATCAGGTAAGCAACTTCGTACGATGCTGTCAGGATCGGTTTGTTAACAGGTACAAATCCAAGAGCAGGCAGAGTGGCCCTTTCATCGAATCTGGCTCTCTTCACCCTGAATTCAGCAAGTGTTGTGTTCTTGTATTCCCCGTCTCCATGCAGCTTCAAGAAGTGTTCCTTTAGTTTTGCCGGTGCAAGACTAGAGTTGCTCAACTTGGCGTTGCAAATCATGCAGATAGGACGCTCACTCCCATCACGTTCCGTGATACATGAGAATCCATGTTGTACATATTCGTCCGACCACTTTCTTCTTTTGCCCGACATAGTATGGATAAAATATTAAAGAAATCACACGACGTACGACAACAACAGTCACACGTTGAGTACTGAGTACGCACTAAATTCCCCGCAGCGCTGATTGGCCAAGCAGTGTAGCATGATCATCTGCAGCCAGTGATGGCCAAGCGGGCCGTGTGTGTCATCACAAATTTACACAATAATTCAAGTGTGTCCGGACCTCCGTGGCGGGGGCTCTGCCGAACCCCTGAGATCGACTCACCGAACCCCTGGGGTTCGATCGAACCCAGGTTAAGAACCACTGCGTACAACTCAAAAACAGCGCACGATCAGAGTATTGAGGGCTCGGGGTGAGTATTAACATTATGAGACCTCCTTTGCCAGAAACAAGATATAGGAATAGGTTTTACCCTTTTAACTGGCACAAAAACTGACACCTTTATTCAAGGCATCATGTTTGCAATGACCACAACACAAGCAGTCAAAATGCAAACAAAAAAGACAACTCTGATAATAATATGCACTGTCCTTGAATTTGATTGGTCCACACCCGAAACAGCTTTTTTTAGAGCTTAGTCTCCATTGGTGTTGGACCAGAAGACGCCAAAAGGCGTACAACTCAAAAACAGCGCACTATCAGAGTATTGAGCGCTCGGGGTGAGCATTAACATTATGAGACCTCCTTTGCCAGAAACAAGATATAGGAATAGGTTTTACCCTTTTTAACTGGCACAAAAACTGACACCTTTATTCAAGGCATCATGTTTGCAATGACCACAACACAAGCAGTCAAAATGCAAACAAAAAAGACAACTCTGATAATAATATGTACTGTCCTTGAATTTGATTGGTCCACACCCGAAACAGCTTTTTTTAGAGCTTAGTCTCCATTGGTGTTGGACCAGAAGACGCCAAAAGGCGTACAACTCAAAAACAGCGCACTATCAGAGTATTGAGGGCTCGGGGTGAGCATTAACATTATAAGCACTGCGCTCTGCCCTGATACGCCTCTCTTAATCATTTTCATTCCTCTTCCCTTCAACAACCGCCCTACGTGTAGATTCACTTCTGTGTTTTCAAGGCTGTGTCCCTGTTCTTTTTGCGTTCAGTTTGTCATTCCCCCGCACCTCCAATTAAAGCATGGTTGGCTGCGTACGGTGCGAAAGAAGTTCACCATGCAAACATACGCTGCGTTGAAAAATTATTCTACTGACTGCAGACCAATCCTGGACAGATTTCTCAATACGAGTGCAATATCGAGGGTACAGATCAATGCCACCTGAACACAGATGCAAATTCCCGGACGGGTGGCAACTCTAGCCATGCCCATGCAAACATACACAACATCTTGACCATGAATCGCCTATGCGGCAGATTAAATGTCAAGCATTTAACATTGAATTCCGATCTACTTTTGTTCGTTTTGATTTATTTTGGCGCAGTTTCAAGTAAGTATGTTTGATAAAATTATTGTAATGTCATTTACTGTATAATTATGATAATAGACCACGCACTGAGACATTGCCCAGGAATGGTCTACAATCGAAAAGGTGGCAACCCCATAGCACACCCTAACGTGTTCCAGTGTTAACACATCGTATATTTGTATCTTGAACTTCTTTCGCACCGTACGTAGCCCACTGTGCTAATCGGAGGTATGAGGTAAGGACAAGAAACTAAACACAATAAGCAATTACTTAAGAAGAGTTTTCAATTGAGTATGGGATGGTTGCGAGTGCTGTCAATGTGGCGGTGTTGACAACAAGCATCCACTTGAAACGAACGCGCTTCCTAAAATCCGCGATTTTTCATTTCATGCCGATACGTGGAGATGAGCGGGTTCACCGCGGGTCTTAAACAGCCCTTCCCCAGCCAACATGCACTGGGGGAAATTCCATCAATATTCTCATTAATTATCTGCTTTGGAAGACGAAGAATAAAAAAAGCTAATCCTGCAGGCATCGCGGATAATAAGATTAGATTTAAACTTCGCCCCACATCACGGCGGATACGCACGAATGTTGAACTTTTTGGGGCCGTTCATAAATGACGTCACGCACCTGGGGGGGGAGGGTTCAGACATTTGTGACGATGTGTGACGAGGGGGGGGGGTTTGAGAAATGTGACGTCACATCATAATGCGCAATTTTAAATGAATATAAACAACACGTTCTACTTAATTAAATAGACTTTTTAATAAATGTTTTCTCCTACAACATCAGAGTGCAGCGCCACGTTAAATACGCATTACAATGACAATAGTTTAAAGCGATTTGAAGCATGTTTTATTTTTTTAGGGGGTGGGCAGAACTTTGTGACGTCACATTTGATGGGGGGTCTGACTTTTTGTGACGCCGCGTGACGATGGGGGGGGGGGGTCAAAAATAGTCAGAAATCGCGTGACGTCATTTATGGACGGCCCCATTGGCACCGTGCGTCGCCGAATCATTGCTCATCGGAGTGTCAGCTGTATGACAACACGACGTGGCACGCAGTGCCAACGCACACCTGTCACCCCCTAACCATTGCCTCTCTTATTACAGACCAATTCAGACCTTATTGGTCACCCTGTGCCCCTTACAAATCTCAACGTTCATCCTACAAAATCCCATCACAAGGGGAGAAACACAAAACATTGTTTTGCCCGTTTTGAAACGGCTCTAGTAAGCCGTATGGACCTGAGAACTCAATCTCCCTGTACACCAATACGGGGTAACCCCGTACGGGTTGACACGGCATGCCAACGTGATACTGAATCGCGCCTTCGGCTCTAAGAGATTCGTTTGTGACTGAACTGGAGATTAATGAATGATAAACCAGCCAGGGCTTCCCTCGCTGTACGCGGGTTCGGTTTGTTGCGCTATTTCACGCTGTGGGGGCCGTCCATAAATGACGTCACGCGATTTTAGACGATTTTTGACCCCCCCTCCCATCGTCACGCGGCGTCACAAAGAGTCAGAGCCCCCCCTCAAATATGACGGTACAAAGCTGTGCCCCCCCCCCCAAAATAAAGCATGCTTCATATCGCTTTAAACTATTGTCATCGTGGTGCTTATTTAATGTGGCGCTGCACTCTGATGTTGTAGGAGAAAATATTTATTAAAAAGTTAATTTAATTACGTAGAACGTGTTGTCTATATTTATTTAAAGTTGCGCATTTTGATGTGACGTCACATTTCTCACCCCCCCCCCCCCCCCTCATTTATGGACGGCCCCAGTACAATGCGGCTACCTCTGACCCAAAAGTCGCTCTCTGGAGCTGCTGTGCACGTGTGTGGTGGGGGGAGCGGTGGGCTACGTACGGTGCGAAAGAATTTCAAGATACAAACATACGATGTGTTAACACTGGAACACATGAGGGTGTGCTATGGGGTTGCCACCTTTTCGATTGTAGACCAACCCTGGGCAATGTCTCAGTGCTTGGTCTATTATCACAATTATACAGTAAATGGCAATACAATAATTCTATTAAAAATACTTACTTGAAACTGCGCCAAAATAAATCAAAACGAACAAAAGTAGATCGAAATTCAATGTATAATGCTTGACATTTAATCTGCCACATAGGCGATTCATGGTCAAGATGTTGTGTATGTTTGCATGGGCATGGCTAGAGTTGCCACCCGTCCATGAATTAGCATCTGTGTTCAGTTGGTATTGATCTGTACCCTCGATATTGCACTCGTATTGAGAAATCTGTCCAGGATTGGTCTGCAGTCAGTAGAATCATTTTTCAACGCAGCATATGTTTGCATGGTGAACTTCTTTCGCACCGTACGCAGCCAACCATGCTTTACTGGAGGTGCGGGGGAATAACAAACTGAACGCAAAAAGAACAGGGACACAGCCTTGAAAACACAGAAGTGCATCTACACGTAGGGCGGTTGTTGAAGGGGAAGACGGATGAAAATGATTAAGAGAGGTGTATCAGGGCAGAACAAAGTGCTTATTGTTATCTTAACTTAATAATGAAACGTAACTGAGCCATATGCCTTAAGCAGAACGTTTTTTTCAAACAGATGCATCACAAACGGAAAATAGAACCAATGTTTAGAAATGCACAAGGAAGCGTAGAGATGATGCACATCCTAAGAATTACACTGATACTGGAAGACGGACACGTCAATTGGACTTCATATGACTTCATATAATTAAGGACGTAATTTTAAATTTTGATTTAAAGCTTTCGTGACTGCAGTAATTCATATTCTTAGTTTTTTCGGTAAAGTCACGTTGAAGAGAAACAACAAAATAACAAAATATATATAAAACAATAAAAATTCTCACGACGTTTCGACCATAACTCAAACGGTCATCATCACATCACACCTGATGATGACCGTTTGAGTTATGGTCGAAACGTCGTGATAATTTTTATTGTTTTATATATATTTTGTTATTTTGTTGTTTCTCTTCAACGTGACTTTACCGAAAAAACTAAGAAGACGTAATTTTAGTTTAGAAAGGTGGGGTGAGGCAGGACACACAACTTGAAGTGATGACGGCCGGTGGTCGAGACTAACGTGGGAATGGGAGCTAAGGAAGGAACACAACCGGCAGTGTCCACTGCGGAGATGGAGTGAATAAATCAACAGTATATGAATTTTGATTTGGGGAATTTTATTGTTTTATATCTTTATTATTTTATTTTCTTTGGTTCTTTCGGTAAAGTCACGTAGAATGAGAATAAAATAATAAAAAAAACACAATAAAATTCTCACGACGTTTTGGCCACAACGCAAGCGGCCGTCTTTAGGTGAAAGGTACAGTACTGTCGGGACGACAGAGCTTCAATTAACGATGTTAAGATTCGTAGCGACTTTTAAGCTGGTTGGGAGAAGTAAGGCACCTTGACAAAGGGGTTTACATATCAATAGCTGAGGGATTAGCTTGTGACTGGTCACGGAATTGGCTATGTTAAAGTCAAAACCGACACATCCACAGAGGCAACTAGTAATTTAGCATTGAAATAGCTAAGGGATTAGCTTGTGACTGGTCACAGGAATGGCTATGTTAAAGTCAAAACCTACACATCCACAGAGGCAACTAGTAATTTAGCATTGAAATAGCTAAGGGATTAGCTTGTGCAAATAGCTGAGGGATTAGCTTGTGACTGGTCACGGAAATGGCTATGTTAAAGTAAACACCTACATCTTCTTTGGTTCTTTCGGTAAAGTCACGTAGAATGAGAATAAAATAATAAATTTATAAAATAAAATAACACAATAATATTCTCACGACGTTTCGGCCACAACACAAGCGGCCTTCATCAGGTGAAGGGGGCGAGACTGTCTGGTAGGACAGCGCTGGAGTGAGAGAGCCACGTTCAGATCACGGCTTTTAAGCTGTGTGAGAGGAACAAAGAGCCTTGACGAAGGAATAAGCATAAAATTTAGCATTGAAATGGCTGAATGATTAGCTTGTGACTGGTCACAGAAATAGCTATGTTAAAAGTTAAAGCATACACATCCGCAGAGGCCCCCATTGTTAAAAGGAATTAGCATAGAATTTAGCATTGAAATAGCTAAGTTAAGGCATACACATCCGCAGAGGCACCCCTTGACAATGGGATTAGCATAGAATTTAGCATTGAAATGGCTGAGTGACTCGCTTGTAACTGCTACAGAAATAGTTACGTTGAAGTCAGAGCATACACATTCACCGAGGCACTTAGTACAAATCAAAACAGGAGAATTTAGCATTGAAATAACTAGGCGAATTTAGCATTGAAATAACTGGGTGATTTGCTAGTGACTGGTCACAGAAATATATGTTAAAGTAAGGCCTACACATCCACAGAGCTTCAATGAACGCTGTTAAGATTCGTAGCGACTTTTAAGCTGGTTGGGAGAAGTGAGGAGTGAGGCTCCCTCCTCTGCCGATGTTCTGTCTCAGATGTGAATAATTAGTATTGTATTACAATTTTATAAACAATACAGTGTTGTAGTGCATCACGTGTTGATGTTCCATTGCACAGCCACGTTCCAAATGCTATAATGACGTAAGAGCCGTGGAAACCTCTGACGTCACGGTGACGTCATGGCCCGGTGACGTCACGGCAGAGGTCAGAGTGGAGTCGGCTCCTGGAGAGGAAACCACCTCACCCCATGCTGCTCCTCCACTTCGAGTTCTTCAGAGACCTTCGCCACCACCACCACCATGGCGATCTTCACGGCTGTCCTCACTGTGGTTCTGCTGCTCACGCAGCCGATGGTGGAGCTCCTCGGAGGATCTCGGCGTGGGGGTTCGGACATTAACGCCTCCAACACCACCACCACCACGATCAACTACTCGGGACTCGTGAAGAACGTCTCTGCATCAGCAGGGGTCGCCACCTGGGGACCGATGTTCAGTAGCCACAGTGAGGACATTGTGGACAGCGTGCTCCCTGCCCTCCTGCAGGCTATGGGTGAGCTGAGCAGCAGCTGCCAGGCCATAGTGGACAGCGCGCTCCCTGCTCTGCTCCACGCTGTGGGTCAACTGTACAGCGGCTGCAAGGAGGCCATCAGCTCCACCGTGCTGCTGAACACCCTGCACATCGCCGTGCATCTCTGGCGTTTCATACATCGCCAAGTGAGTGAGCAACATCCATCATCATCACCACCACCATCAGCCATGGTCAATCCACTAGTGGGTAGAGACCTCCACGAGCCGTCGCCACCTCCCACGATGCCGCTGTGCAGTAATCCACCCAGCACCTGCACGTGGAGCGATTTCATTGCTTCATCTCCCCACTGGGCACCCTCTCGGATGACCCCCTCGCAGCCCGTCGGCATCACTCGCCCCCTTCACACCTCCACCGATCCCCCTCAACTCCACTCACGGTGTCTTCAACAGCCTGGTTGGGCACTGGAACAGTATCCCGGACAGTGCCGGATTAAGCTCGTGCGGGTCCTGTAGCTTATATTATAAAGGTGCCCAGAATAAATAAAAAACACAATTATAAAGCACGAAGTTTTTAACTTGCATAGTAAAGTAATTGTAATTTTACTATAGTAATAGAGCAAGTACAGAATCACTGAACGGGGATTTATAGGGTGAGATCATTTCGCGCGGGGCGCTTGAAAGTGCGGGGCCCACAGCTAATGATTATTTTGTTCCGAGGATAATCCGGCACTGATCACGGATTGAGTATGAGGAGCAGTGATGAGATTTAAAGTATTTTTTAACATGTAATTAAAATGTTATGTTTAATAGAAAATATAATGTTGTTTGTCTCTTAGCTGTGATTCGTAAAAACACTGTTGTTACTCAATGGTCTTTCGGTAAAGTCACGTAGAAAAAATAAACAAAATAATAGAATACGACGTTTCGATTGCAACTCAAGCAGTCGTCATCAGGTGAAACTAAATTTGAGAGAGAGAGACCAAACACAGACAGGGAGACACAAAGATCCCCCGTATAGCCTGAACAGACTGTAGGGGCAAGTGCTGTTAGCGAGCACCTGTGAAGGCCGAGACAGTACACGAGGGGGTGGGTGGCCAGCACCACGCCCGACCGCCTTTGTCTCCCTAGTGGCGATGTTTACACACCGCACCAGGTACTCATTTGAGGCTGAGTCGACCTAGGGGAGGCCCGGGACCGGTTCAGATAATCGTCACTGGTGTTGGCCGTGAGCGGGAATCGAACCCGGGTCGACAGGTTCACAGCGCAGCGTAGCGCTAACAGCTGCACCACCGCTCCCCACACACAGGGAGACACACAAGCAGAGAAGGACGGTGATCAACCAGGCAAAGTATTATTTGTTGTGTTGGCCGACTCAATGAGTTGCATTACATTTCTAAGTTTGCTGAGTTTGATCCTCTTTCTATCAGCTTGTACCCTCTGTAAATTTCACCCCCACTATCTCGCCCGTTACGGCAGCCCCTCCGCTCCCACTCCCCCTCGGAGTAGCCGAGGGATTAGCCGGGGTATGCTTGCTCTGCGATCTTACATTTACTTGCAAATCCCACCACAAACGTATATAGTGTAACCTTTGGTTGCAGTAGCTCTCTCGCTACATTTCTTCCTGTCTCAGCAGTCCGCCTGCTGTATGATTTCACCTGAAGACGATTGCTTGTGTTGTGACCACGTGTATACTGTTTACTACAGTACTATGGTGTTGTGACCACGTGTATACTGTTTAATATAGTACTATAGTGTTGTGACCACGTGTATACTGTTTACTATAGTACTATAGTGTTTTGACCACGTGTATACTGTTTACTATAGTACTATAGTGTTGGGACCACGTGTATACTGTTTACTACAGTACTATAGTGTTGTGACCACGTGTATACTGTTTACTATAGTACTATAGTGTTGGGACCACGTGTATACTGTTTACTACAGCACTATAGTGTTGTGACCACGTGTATACTGTTTACTATAGTACTATAGTGTTGGGACCACGTATATACTGTTTACTACAGTACTATAGTGTTGTGACCACGTGTATACTGTTTACTATATTACTATAGTGTTGTGACCATGTGTATACTGTTTACTATAGTACTATAGTGTTGTGACCACGTCTATACTGTTTACTACAGTACTATAGTGTTGTGACCACGTGCATACTGTTTACTATAGTACTGTAGTGGTGTGACCACGTGTATACTGTATACTACAGTACTATAGTGTTGTGACCACGTGTATACTGTTTACTATAGTACTATAGTGTTGGGACCACGTGTATACTGTTTACTACAGTACTATAGTGTTGTGACCACGTGTATACTGTTTACTATAGTACTATAGTGTTGTGACCATGTGTATACTGTTTACTATAGTACTATAGTGTTGTGACCACGTCTATACTGTTTACTACAGTACTATAGTGTTGTGACCGCGTGCATACTGTTTACTATAGTACTGTAGTGTTGTGACCACGTGTATACTGTATACTACAGTACTATAGTGTTGTGACCACGTGTATACTGTTTACTATAGTACTATAGTGTTGGGACCACGTGTATACTGTTTACTACAGTACTATAGTGTTGTGACCACGTGTATACTGTTTACTATAGTACTATAGTGTTGTGACCACGTGTATACTGTTTACTATAGTACTATAGTGTTGTGACCACGTGTATACTGTTTACTATAGTACTATAGTGTTGGGACCACGTGTATACTGTTTACTACAGTACTATAGTGTTGTGACCACGTGTATACTGTTTACTACAGTACTATAGTGTTGAGACCAAGTGTATACTGTTTACTATAGTACTGTAGAGTTGTGACCACGTGTATACTGTTTACTATAGTACTATAGTGTTGGGACCACGTGTATACTGTTTACTACAGTACTATAGTGTTGTGACCACGTGTATACTGTTTACTATAGTACTATAGTGTTGGGACCACGTGTATACTGTTTACTACAGTACTATAGTGTTGTGACCACGTGTATACTGTTTACTATAGTACTATAGTTTTGTGACCACGTCTATACTGTTTACTATAGTACTATAGTGTTGTGACCACGTGTATACTGTTTACTATAGTACTATAATGTTGTGACCACGTGTATACTGTTTACTACAGTTCTATAGTGGTGTGACCACGTGTGTACTGTTTACTATAGTACTATAGTGTTGTGACCACGTGTACACTGTTTGCTACAGTACTATAGTGTTGTGACCACGTGTGTAATGTTTACCACAGTACTATAGTGTTGTGATCACGTGTGTAATGTTTACTACAGTACTATAGTGTTGTGACCACGTGTATACTGTTTACTACAGTACTATAGTGTTGTGACCACGTGTATACTGTTTACTATAGTACTATAGTGTGACCACGTGTATACTGTTTACTACAGTACTATAGTGTTGTGACCACGTGTATACTGTTTACTACAGTACTATAGTGTTGTGACCACGTGTATACTGTTTACTACAGTACTATAGTGTTGTGACCACGTGTATACTGTTTACTACAGTACTATAGTGTTGTGACCACGTGTATACTGTTTACTACAGTACTATAGTGTTGTGACCACGTCTATACTGTTTACTACAGTACTATAGTGTTGTGACCACGTGTATACTGTTTACTATAGTACTATAGTGTTGTGACCACGTGTATATTGTTTACTACAGTACTATAGTGTTGTGACCACGTGTATACTGTTTACTATAGTACTATAGTGTTGTGACCACGTGTTTACTGTTTACTATAGTACTATAGTGTTGTGACCACGTGTACACTGTTTACTACAGTACTATAGTGTTGTGACCACGTGTGTAATGTTTACTACATTACTATAGTGTTGGGACCACGTGTATACTGTTTACTACAGTACTATAGTGTTGTGACCACGTGTATACTGTTTCCTATAGTACTATAGTGTTGTGACCATGTGTATACTGTTTACTATAGTACTATAGTGTTGTGACCACGTGTATACTGTTTACTACAGTACTATAGTGTTGTGACCACGTGTATACTGTTTACTATAGTACTATAGTGTTGGGACCACGTGTATACTGTTTACTACAGTACTATAGTGTTGTGACCACGTGTATACTGTTTACTATAGTACTATAGTTTTGTGACCACGTCTATACTGTTTACTATAGTACTATAGTGTTGTGACCACGTGTATACTGTTTACTATAGTACTATAATGTTGTGACCACGTGTATACTGTTTACTACAGTTCTATAGTGGTGTGACCACGTGTGTACTGTTTACTATAGTACTATAGTGTTGGGACCACGTGTATACTGTTTACTACAGTACTATAGTGTTGTGACCACGTGTATACTGTTTACTATAGTACTATAGTTTTGTGACCACGTCTATACTGTTTACTATAGTACTATAGTGTTGTGACCACGTGTATACTGTTTACTATAGTACTATAATGTTGTGACCACGTGTATACTGTTTACTACAGTTCTATAGTGGTGTGACCACGTGTGTACTGTTTACTATAGTACTATAGTGTTGTGACCACGTGTACACTGTTTGCTACAGTACTATAGTGTTGTGACCACGTGTGTAATGTTTACCACAGTACTATAGTGTTGTGATCACGTGTGTAATGTTTACTACAGTACTATAGTGTTGTGACCACGTGTATACTGTTTACTACAGTACTATAGTGTTGTGACCACGTGTATACTGTTTACTATAGTACTATAGTGTGACCACGTGTATACTGTTTACTACAGTACTATAGTGTTGTGACCACGTGTATACTGTTTACTACAGTACTATAGTGTTGTGACCACGTGTATACTGTTTACTACAGTACTATAGTGTTGTGACCACGTGTATACTGTTTACTACAGTACTATAGTGTTGTGACCACGTGTATACTGTTTACTACAGTACTATAGTGTTGTGACCACGTCTATACTGTTTACTACAGTACTATAGTGTTGTGACCACGTGTATACTGTTTACTATAGTACTATAGTGTTGTGACCACGTGTATATTGTTTACTACAGTACTATAGTGTTGTGACCACGTGTATACTGTTTACTATAGTACTATAGTGTTGTGACCACGTGTTTACTGTTTACTATAGTACTATAGTGTTGTGACCACGTGTACACTGTTTACTACAGTACTATAGTGTTGTGACCACGTGTGTAATGTTTACTACATTACTATAGTGTTGGGACCACGTGTATACTGTTTACTACAGTACTATAGTGTTGTGACCACGTGTATACTGTTTCCTATAGTACTATAGTGTTGTGACCATGTGTATACTGTTTACTATAGTACTATAGTGTTGTGACCACGTGTATACTGTTTACTACAGTACTATAGTGTTGTGACCACGTGTATACTGTTTACTATAGTACTATAGTGTTGTGACCATGTGTATACTGTTTACTATAGTACTATAGTGTTGTGACCACGTCTATACTGTTTACTACAGTACTATAGTGTTGTGACCACGTGCATACTGTTTACTATAGTACTGTAGTGTTGTGACCACGTGTATACTGTATACTACAGTACTATAGTGTTGTGACCACGTGTATACTGTTTACTATAGTACTATAGTGTTGGGACCACGTGTATACTGTTTACTACAGTACTATAGTGTTGTGACCACGTGTATACTGTTTACTATAGTACTATAGTGTTGTGACCATGTGTATACTGTTTACTATAGTACTATAGTGTTGTGACCACGTCTATACTGTTTACTACAGTACTATAGTGTTGTGACCACGTGCATACTGTTTACTATAGTACTGTAGTGTTGTGACCACGTGTATACTGTCTACTACAGTACTATAGTGTTGTGACCACGTGTATACTGTTTACTATAGTACTATAGTGTTGGGACCACGTGTATACTGTTTACTACAGTACTATAGTGTTGTGACCACGTGTATACTGTTTCCTATAGTACTATAGTGTTGTGACCATGTGTATACTGTTTACTATAGTACTATAGTGTTGTGACCACGTCTATACTGTTTACTACAGTACTATAGTGTTGTGACCACGTGCATACTGTTTACTATAGTACTGTAGTGTTGTGACCACGTGTATACTGTATACTACAGTACTATAGTCTTGTGACCACGTGTATACTGTTTACTATAGTAGTATAGTGTTGGGACCACGTGTATACTGTTTACTACAGTACTATAGTGTTGTGACCACGTGTATACTGTTTACTATAGTACTATAGTGTTGTGACCACGTGTATACTGTTTACTATAGTACTATAGTGTTGGGACCACGTGTATACTGTTTACTACAGTACTATAGTGTTGTGACCACGTGTATACTGTTTACTATAGTACTATAGTGTTGGGACCACGTGTATACTGTTTACTATAGTACTATAGTGTTGGGACCACGTGTATACTCTTTACTACAGTACTATAGTGTTGTGACCACGTGTATACTGTTTACTATAGTACTATAGTGTTGTGACCACGTCTATACTGTTTACTATAGTACTATAGTGTTGTGACCACGTGTATACTGTTTACTATAGTACTATAATGTTGTGACCACGTGTATACTGTTTACTACAGTACTATAGTGGTGTGACCACGTGTGTACTGTTTACTATAGTACTATAGTGTTGTGACCACGTGTACACTGTTTGCTACAGTACTATAGTGTTGTGACCACGTGTGTAATGTTTACTACAGTACTATAGTGTTGTGATCACGTGTGTAATGTTTACTACAGTACTATAGTGTTGTGACCACGTGTATACTGTTTACTACAGTACTATAGTGTTGTGACCACGTGTGTACTGTTTACTATAGTACTATAGTGTGACCACGTGTATACTGTTTACTACAGTACTATAGTGTTGTGACCACGTGTATACTCTTTACTACAGTACTATAGTGTTGTGACCAAGTGTGTACTGTTTACTACAGTACTATAGTGTTGTGACCACGTGTATACTGTTTACTATAGTACTGTAGTGTTGTGACCACGTGTATACTGTATTTGCTATAGTACTATAGTGTTGTGACCACGTGTATACTGTTTACTACAGTACTATAGTGTTGTGACCACGTGTGTACTGTTTACTACAGTACTATAGTGTTGTGACCACGTGTATACTGTTTACTATAGTACTATAGTGTTGTGACCACGTGTATACTGCGGGATTGTGGGTAATCGTCTCCCATGCTCGGTCTCAGTCGGTGTGCCTCACTCGTATAGTCAACATCCGTGCGAACCTATCTTGTTTACTATAGTACTATAGTGTTGTGACTACGTGTATACTGTTTACTACAGTACTATAGTGTTGTGACTACGTGTATACTGTTTACTACAGTACTGTAGTGTTGTGAATACGTGTGTGTGCGTAAAGCATTTTTTTATTTTGTGTCCATGTGTAGTGACTGTTCTTTAGTAACTGTACTGCAAGTGAAAGTCGTCCTACACAATAACCATCCTCTATCTCGTCTCCCTCACACCAGCCACGATTAAATGTAATTAATAAATTTGATTACTTTATATTAAATAATAAAAATATAAAAAGGTATTTTGTATTAATATTTTTTATATGAATACGGTATTTTTGGTTTGTGGAACGAATCATCTGAGTTTCCATTATTTCTTATGGGGGAAATTCGCTTTGATATACGAGTGCTTTGGATTAAGAGCACGTTTCCAGAAGGAATTATGCTCGCAATCCAAGGTTTCACTTTATTAGTTATTTTTCTATCTACGTGATTTTACCGAAAGATACCAAAGAGTATGCTGTTGTTAGTTTAAATGTTTGGTAAGTAAGACTTAGTCTGTGCTGCTCTCCAGTTGCCTGGATGAAAAGTGGCCCAAGTTTTTCCCAATCCTGGCCTCCTGGCTCAAAACGTAAAAAACAAACTCGCAAGTCTGTCCCCAGGGTCACAACGCACTCACAGACACGGAGCAGGGAGATTCAGCTAATGACGCCGTTGATGTTTTTCGTAACTTTTGCAGAGAGCGATGAGAATGAGGATGAGGACCGGAAGGAGGAAGATTTCCCGGGCGCTGCAGAGAAAGAAAGGTGGAGGTCTCGGCCGAGCACCGAGTCCCTGGGCTCGTATGGCCGCGGCGCGGAGACGAAAGCGGCGGGCGCAGGGGAGGGGAAACAGCCCCGGCACCAAGCAGAGCTGTGCTCCTCACCTGAAGAATCCAGCTCCACTCAGGCCATCGCTCCCACTGGGGCCATCGCCTCCACCTCCACTCGGGCCATTGCCTCCATCTCTACTCGGGCCATCGCCTCCACCGCTGCCATCGCCTCCCCCGCTGCCATCGCCTCCACCTCCACTCAGGCCATCGCCTCCATCTCTACTCAGGCCATCGCCTCCCCCACTGATATCAACTCCACCTCCAATGCTTCCATCGCCTCCACCTCCACTCGGGCCATCGCCTCCACCTCCACTCGGGCCATCGCCTCCACCTCCACTCGGGCCATCGCCTCCACCTCTACTCAGGCCATCGCCTCCACCTCTACTCAGGCCATCGCCCCCACCTCCACTCAGGCCATCGTCTCCATCTCTACTCAGGCCATCGCCTCCCCCACTGATATCAACTCCACCTCCACTGCTTCCATCGCCTCCACCTCCACTCAGGCCATCGCCTCCACCTCCACTCGGGCCATCTTCTCCACCTCCACTCGGGCCATCGCCTCCACCTCTACTCAGGCCATCGCCTCCACCTCCACTCAGGCCATCGCCTCCACCTCTACTCAGGCCATCGCCTCCACCTCCACTCAGGCAATCGCCTCTACCTCCACTCATGCCATCGTCTCCACCTCAACTCAGGCCATCGCCTCCACCTCCACTCAGGCCATCGCCTCCACCTCTACTCAGGCCATCGCCTCCATCTCTACTCAGGCCATCGCCTCCACCTCTACTCATGCCATCGTCTCCACCTCAACTCAGGCCATCGCCTCTACCTCTACTCAGGCCATCGCCTCCATCTCTACTCAGGACATCGCCCCCACTGCTGCCATCGCCTACACCTCCAATCGGGCCATCGGCTCCACTGCTGCCATCGCCTCCATCTCTACTCAGGCCATTGCCTCCACCACTGATATCAACTCTACCCCCACTGCAGACATCGACTCCACCTTCACTCCTGCCACTGCCTCAACCTTCACTTCTGCCATCGCCTCCACTGCCACTATCGCCACCACCGCCACTCGCACCATCACCTCCACCCATGAGTAATCAAGCTAACCCCCAGGATTGGGAGCTCCCTGCTTTCCACCTGCCTCCACCTCCACCAGAGCCCTGGGCTCCTCCACCCCACCGTGATACCAGACCGGGCCCGGCACACGAGTCTTTTGCTCCCTGTTCTTCACGGCAGCGTTACCGCAAGTCCCGCAACAGCCGCCTTCCTCCCCGCCTCCGCAAACCTCCTCTCGAATCCTCAACTCCACTGCTGCCATCGCCTCCATCTCTACTCAGGCCATTGCCTCCACCACTGATATCAACTCTACCCCCACTGCTGACATCGACTCCACCTTCACTCCTGCCATTGCCTCAACCTCCACTTCTGCCATCGCTTCCACTGCCACTATCGCCACCACCGCCACTCGCACCATCACCTCCACCCATGAGTAATCAAGCTAAACCCCAGGATTGGGAGCTCCCTGCTTTCCACCTGCCTCCACCTCCACCAGAGCCCTGGGTTCCTCCACGCCACCGTGATACCAGACCGGGCCCGGCACACGAGTCTTTTGCTCCCTATTCTTCACGGCAGCGTTACCGCAAGTCCCGCAACAGCCGCCTTCCTCCCCGCCTCCGCAAACCTCCTCTCGAATCCTCAACTCCATCCGCATTGATTCGTCCCATCCACCCGGACCGAGAGCACCTTCCCCCCGGCCTCGCTCCACCTGCAGGGCAGCGGATCCCCCCCCAGCCCAGGTGCAATGGCCGGGGTCCCGCGTACGGAGTCCCAGGTGCCCCTTCTGCCTGGCACCACTCCCACGAGTCGCGCTTCACGCGGCGTCCCGCCCTCCTCCCCACGCCTCCACCGGATCAGTGGATTCCTCCCCACCTTCGTCCCAGCCGAGCGGCTCCTGCTCCACACTGGGCCACCCGTCCCACTTTTGTTCCGTGCCGCTCCACAGATTTCCACGACAGACATCATCATCCGCCCCTTGTCCAACCCACACCACTGCATCACCATAGCCCGGCGACATTCACGGACTGCTCACACACGTGACTCCTGCTGGTCGGGTGACCGTGATGAACTATATGTGTCGCGTTGATGGCCATGTGATGGACATTGCTTTGAGTGGCAGAGCAGGTGGTTGTCATGATTAATACATTTGTGTTGTTATTGGACACTGCAGTGTGCGTGTGAGTTGCTGTGCGGTGCAACAGAGCACGTATTTGGTGTCGATCTTCGCGTGTGTGTGATTGTGTGGAGCGGTAGTGTCATGGTTAACGCTACACCGCGCTTCGAAACCCAGGTTTGACCCGAGTTAGCTTTCCGCACACGGCCACAGCCGGTGCAAGCAGTTGCGCAACTCGGTTGCACACAACTGAAGTCACTCTACACGTGGAAGTCTCTGCAACCAATTTGCTTGGCGATTGGTGGCCAGAACCACGAGCGATCCACACAGCACAGGGTGCTGGTCAGTCTGACCAACCACCCATTTCACCTGACTTTCCACAAAATCACCATTAATGTTCCTTTCCCAGGCAGTGACACCAACTCTGCCAAAGTGTGTTAGGAACTAATGCTGTGTATGTTCGGCAGAAACTCTGCACGATTCTGCTGATAAGACACTTAATTTCGAAACCATTTGAGAATGTCGTATTTATAATAAACGTGCACCATTTTTTAGCTGCTTGCCGCCCCTGTACATAGTACCTCTGTATTGATTACAAGTCCTGTGTGCTCACCATTGTACCATGGCATGTGCCTAGGTGGCACTACCGGATGGCTCCCATCCATAGCTGCCAGGCCATCGGCCAGCGCGATAAATATTCGACGCCAACCAACAAATATTTATTCCCACGAGGGGTGACGGGAACCGAACCAGGGATGTCCAGAGCAATCAACTCGTTAATGCGGGAGACCTGAATAGTTCCCGGCGCGTGACACAGTAACGCTGTTCGGCTGGCGACAGCACTCTGCTGCCGTATGCAACAACACACTCCACCCCGTTGACAACCTGGGACAGAACCGCGCCAATGCTGGTGTTGGTTGCGTCAGTATCAAGGACACACGGCATGGCAAAGTCAGAGTAGCGGAGGGGAATTGCGAAGCGCAACAAATGCGGCTTCCTCCTCCCCCCAATGAAACCTCTGACCCATAACCGTCAAGGCGTGGAGAGGTTTTGCGAAGGTAGCGAACCCAGTGACAAACCGGCGATAATAAGACGCAAAACCAATAAAACTCTGCACCTGCATCATCAACGTGGGGGTCGGCCACGTCCGAACACACGTGGTTTTGTCGGGATCTATCGCCATGCCCGATTTACTGACAATATGACCGAGATACCGCACGGATTTCTGAAGGGGGTAACACTTCTGCGGCTTGAATTTGAGATGGGCCGCTCGCATTTTAAGAAAGACAGCGCGTAACCAATCAAGATGTTCTTTGAACGTACGGCTGAAGACGATGACATCGTCGAGGTATTGTAAGCATGAGTCCCATTGAAGTCCAGCCAGCACCAGCTCCATCAGTCATTGGAACGTAGCCGGTGCTGCGTGGAGTCCCATGGGAAGCTGATTTAATTCAAACAGGCCTTGAGGTGTTCGAAAAGCCGTTTGGGTTTAGAGGCCTCATTTAGTGGCAAATGCCAAAATCCGGACAGGAGATCAAGGGTGGAGAAGTTCTGTACTCCCGCCAGAGCGTCCAGGGAATCGTCCATCCGAGGGAGAGGATACGCGTCAGCCACCGATATCTTATGAAGCTTCCTAAAGTCGACACACAACTGCAAGCTACCATCGTGCTTCTTAATGTGGTGGGTAATTGTCAGGCGTAATACGCCGCCACCACTACTGGAAAATATGTAGCTGCAGTCAGGGCCCAACAGGGGGCAATAGCGGGTCCGGCCTGTACCAAGTAGGACTCGTAGGTAAGGCAATTTGGAGGGCGGTTTGGAACCGGAGGTGGACACCCCAGGCCCCCAGTGGGGGCTGGGGGATTGCGCCGACATCCCCGGGGCCGGTGGGTCGTCGTCCTCTTCATTTGGAGACCTGGTACGTATTGTTCGCCTAGTCTCCATAATCTATAGTTAATTAACTAACGTTTGGCCACTTCCAACACCAGTTGTAGTGGGCTCAAATGGAGACTCAGGCTTCTATAGGAGACAACACGTTTATTTAACATTAACACGCTAAAACTAGATTCAAAGTTTTCGTGACTGCAGGAATTACTCTTTGGTTCTTTCGGTAAAGTCACGTTGACAGAAAATAAATTAAATAATAGAATACGCCGTTTTTCCAGTGTCGCTCCTATAATTTTGTTGACGGACAAATGGACAAAGGGCACAATAGCTTAGTGTTTGTGTATGTATATGTTATGTTTTTAAGAGAAGACAAGTTTGTAAATATATTTTTCCCCCGGGAAACGCTGGGTACTTCCCGCTGGTACTGATATGAAAATATATATTTTAAACTGTGCCAAAATCAATCAAAACGAACAACAGTAGATCAGAATTAAATCTCCAATGCTTGATATTTTATCATCCGCATAGGCGAGTGATGGTCAGGATGTTGTGTATGTGTAGTCACATAGAATTGGTCACTACGTAGCATAGCGCTGGCTGCTGGCAGGGAAGGGGATCTGCAGAGTGAAGCAGCCCTGATTGACAGCAGACCACGTAATAGACCTGAGAAGGATCTCGGGTAGGACACGTCGAGAGCCTGCTAGTAGATTCTAGAAGGGGAGCGTGGCCGGAGTGGAGCGAGGCCACGCTAACAGGATTAAAGGGGACCCCGAGCAGGGGATGAGGGCCATCGTTTGGAGTGGGATCGCCGTCGTCGTCGTCGTTGCTGTTGAAGATCGTCGCCTTCGCCGCTGTTGTCATCCACTTGATAATTGTGCTGCTAGCAGTAGTTGCCTGTCTTAGTTCAGCGCCGTCAGTGTCAGATGGCGAGCGTTGTGTTGTAGGCTAGCCACCAGTGCAGAGTTGCGTTTAAGCGAGGGACAGAGCGTTGTATTACAGCAGAGAGTGTGTAACAGTATGCTCGGTATGTAATTAAAGAATTGCCTCGAAGAAGTTACGTCTCCAAGTTAGTCACTATATATTTTTTCATGGGCATGGCTAGAGTTGTCACCTGTCCAGGAATTACCATTTGTGTTTAGGTGGTGGGTATTCATTCTTACGAGATATAGCACCCGCATTGTGTCGTTTACTGTGTAGTTCTGATAATTCTAGACTGAGTGCTGACTGAGAAATCTGTCCAGGCTTTGTCTACAGTCAAAAATGTGGCAATCTCATAGCAGCACCCTCCTGCGTCTCCAGTGTGAATATGCTGTAGAGTAAGTTTTCAACGCAGCGTATGTTTGCATGCTGAACTTCTTTCGCACCGTACGCAGGCAACCATGCTTATTGGAGGTGCGGGGGAATAACAAATTGAACAAAAAGAACAGGGACACAACTTGAAAACATAGAAGTGCATTTATACGTGGGGCGGTTGTTGAAGGGGGAGAGGGATGAAAATTATTAAGAGAGGCGTATCAGGGCAGAGCACAGTGCTGATTGGAATCTGAACTTAAATCATGAAACGTAACAAAGCCATTTTCCTAAAGCAGAACGTTTTTTAATCAGTGGATATGACCTGCAACAACAGATGCATCACAAACATGGCCATTGACGAAGACAATGGAACCAATGTTGAGAAGTGCACAAGGAAGCATAGAGATGCACATGCTAGGAATTAAACTGAGAATGGAAGACGGACACGTCAATTGGGCATCATATGCAAATTAAAGGCATAATTTTAGTTTAGAAAGGTGGGGTGAGGCAGGACACACAACTTGAAGAGATGACGGCCGGTGGTCGTGACTAACGTGGGAATGGGAGCTAAAGGAGGGAACACAACCAATAGAGCGTCCACTGCGAAGATGGATCGAATACATCATCCGGTGGGCAGTAGCCAGACAGATTTTTGCATTGCAAATCCGCAAGAGATGGTGATGGCTTCGGACAGAAGTGGAGAAATCACGGCTGGAGATGGTGACGGCTGCATAAGCAGCTTTGGAAAACATTTACACGATATCACCTTCAAAAACAACCATTCACTAAAACACATTTTCATTAAATGTGTATTCAGAAAGATAAACTAAAACAGTACAGGAATTATATCGTCTTTATTTTGCAAATTTTACAATAAAGGGTATTTTTTTCATTGCACTAGTTTAAGATAAAAACATTTTTTGCCGAAATAATGACATTAATAGGCACATTAATTGAAAGTGCAATTTTAAATTAACCGTGTAATTACTCGATAGTTTTGGTTAGAGTCTGTGCCTGTGTTAGAGTGCCGGAAAAAGTCCTGGCAAGGATTATTCAACATCACCTTGCCAGGCATGCTGAGAAGAGGATTGGGGAGCCCCATTGTGGTTTCAGGCCAGGGCAGCCACAGATGCCACATCTTCCTTCCGTTTGCTACAGCAGAGGAGTGTTGAATTCCGACAGGACTTACATCTCTGCTTTATTGACCTGGTCAATGCCTATGATACCATCAATAGGTCTGGACTCTGGGTTGTTCTTCATGCTTTCGGAGTCTCTGACTCTCTGCTCACAATAATTAAGGACTTCCATGATTTTTAAATTTTGATTTAAAGCTTTCGTGACTGCAGTAATTCATATTCTTAGTTTTTTCGGTAAAGTCACGTTGAAGAGAAACAACAAAATAACAAAATATATATAAAACAATAAAAAATTCTCACGACGTTTCGACCATAACTCAACACCTGATGATGACCGTTTGAGTTATGGTCGAAACGTCGTGAGAATTTTTTATTGTTTTATATATATTTTGTTATTTTGTTGTTTCTCTTCAACGTGACTTTACCGAAAAAACTAAGAATATGACTTCCATGATATTGAGCAGGGCCGAGTAAAGCTACTTTGCCGGAAGACGAAGCTATTCCCCGTTAACCTTGGGGTTCGACAGTAATGTCCTCTGGCTCCGTACACTGTTTAAAATATTTTTGGTCCACGTCGTTCGAGAAACCTTCCATGTCCGTACCAGAGCAATCTATATCTGATATAGATACAATGGGAGGCGGATTGATGCCCGGGTGCGCTTGAGAGCTTGCTCCCGATTTGTCATCCATGTTACGTATGCGAATGATCTAGACCTGGAGCGTGCCACTAGACAGGGGTGGGGAACGTCCGGCCGGCCGGCCATGAGGCCTGCGAAATCATTTGGTCTGGCCCTGTCAAGGCAACCGCAGGCGGGACTCGAAATTCAATCAATCTTGGAGCAAACCTGGAAAAGCAGTTGCGAGTAGCAACATCATCAATACCAGCTAACATCATCAATACCAGCTAACATCATCAATGCCAGCTAATATCTCCACACGCCTCACCAAAGAGAAGCAGTTCCAGCCATCGCATTAGGGGTGAGTTAATTAAATGTTTGACCAAATATAATAGGCTAATTTTTAAGTTGATGATTTTGTATGGCCCCCGAATGATGTTATAAATATCCAAATGGCCCTTGGCACAAAAAAGGTTCCCCACCCCTGCACTAAGAGGTGGGGCCTTAACCATCAGCCCCACCAAAACTAAGCACCTGCCTCGCTATGTTGTGCCATTAAACAAGGCGTGGGCAATTTTTTTTACTCGCGGGCCACAATGGGTTCTAAAATTTGACAGAGGGGCCGGGCAAGGAACAGATGGATGGAGTGTTTGTGTGAACTAATATAAATGACATGTAATAATCATTACATGAAAGGATTTGGCCTTTAACAGGTAGCAAAGCATTTATTTGCAAGGCAATTTAACAAATTGCACGAACATGAACAATACAAAAACATGTCGTAACGTGACTGATCAAACATCATGAAAACATCTGAGGCCTGCGCCCAAACCAATTACCACATTCCCGGACAAAGTGCTCCATCTAATGGGGAAATGAGGGCATTACAGGTGAAAGGTAAAATTTAATTTAATAATATTTGGACACGTTCGGGGGGCCGGATTAAAAAGCCCAGCCCATGTCTGCATTAAACCCTCCACCCCTTAACTCCCCATTGGTGATGGGGCAGTTGTAAATTGGATAGTTTTCCACAACTGGATAGTGTGCTTATGACCAACTCCGGTTTGACAGAAGAGGTCTCACTCCGAATCAGTCGAGCGGCATTATCTTTTCATCGGTTGCATAACGCTGTGTGGAAGCTACCTGATATCTGTCGCTCCACAGCAGTCTTCGGATCTTCTCGGCCACGGTCATGCCCTTCCTTCTCGATGCTTGCCAAACGTGGACCCCCCTAATGGAACATCTTCGCCGGTTATAAACATTCAGGATGGCCTTCCTACGATCCATCCTGGGTTTAACCAGGCTGGATTGTGTGAGCTCACAATCCTTGACAGATCTGGACAAAGTCCCATCGGTAAGCGCCTCCAGCAGGTAATGCTACATTGGCTGGGTCATGTACCACGACTCCCTAACCACTGCATTAAAGGGGGCTAAACAGGCGCGGCACGGGCTAGAGAAGAGATTAAATGATGTGGTACAAGAGGATGTGGAACTGAATTGACTTGCGAATGACTGGTACCAGCAGTGTAAAGCGCGGCCTATGTGGAGGAGACTCATGATGTACGATACTGGGCAGTTGGAGGTAGTCGCCCTCCAGCAACAACAGAGGGCAGCAGAGAGACGCTCACAACAAGGAGCAGAGCCTTAGGCGGATAAAACACATCAAGTTGGCACAGTAGGGGAGGCACAGCTGACACATCTGCCACTCATCTCTGTCAAACCATGGCAGCTGAATCTGACCCGTGATCACGTGGCCATAAAGTGCACTTAGCCTGGCACAAGTGCCGTAGCAACGTCACAGCCACTTAGTGGCGGTTGTTGTCTGTGTGTGTGCAATTGTAGTGACTCATTTCGCCCCTTACGACAAGCAAGCCAACATCAGGACGCAAGGTATTTTAACATAAAATGTTTTTATAAATTTGTATGTATTTTATGTTTCATACACGATCCCGACAGTCCTCGACTTATGAACTCAATTAGTTCCTGGGACCCGTTCGTGAGTCAAACGGTTTGTAAGTGGGAACACAATAATGTACACACGTGCGTGCACGCACACACGAGCACAAACACTGGAAGCGCGAGGATGACACAACTCGTGGAGGATCGCTCCGCTGAAAAAAAATAGATCCTCGGTTCAGTTTGCAAGTGCGAGTTCGCGTTGTAATTCTCAATGTTAAAACACATTTCATGGAAGCTGGTTCCTAAGTGCGGAAATTCGTAAGTCGAGTGGTTCGTAAGTCGATGCCTGCATGTATGTGAAATGTTTATTTGTGACTGTAAACGGAAAAATCCGTGTAGCCAGTTACCCAGTTAGTTTCGGTGGAAACAGCTGGAACCCACTAACAGAGTTAATTTTGTGGTGGTGAGAAACCCAGCCAGTAAGGAAACTCGAGGCATACATTATTGTAATAGCAGTATGACTTACATTGCTATAGCAGATTTGATGAAAAATCTTGAAGATAACATTTACCATTATCTTATTGCAATATATGAAAGTGTCATGGCAAATTAAAACGATGTGAAACAATTTAACAATCCTGTACAGCGATACACATAATCAAATTAAGTTAACTGGAAACGCTGAAACACGTACATATTAGTGAACATATCGTGAATAGAAGAAACTGATTTAACAAAGTATCCACACAATTAAAACATCAATGAAGCAGGTTGCTGGAATGGATGCTCCAGGCGCCACTCTACGCGTGAGTGGTGCCAGTGGACTGAGAGGCCGTGCCAGGTGTCGCTGTCGCTGGCTGCTCAATGACCACCACCCTCTCGGCCGCTGCAGGGAGGGCGCGGCGCTGAGCCTTGAACTTCAGCTTCCCGTCTTCAGTCAAGCAGCAGCTCACGCTCTGCGGGTCCACGTCCCTGGGCAGCTGCGTCTCCCTGTGGAACTCCTGGCAGCTGTGGCTGTAGCTGCCGCTGCTGACTTCTCCGCTCTTCACCTCGCGCCGTCCGGCCACCACCAGCTTGTCTCCAGACACCTTCACGGCCAGGTCTTGTGGGGCGAAGTCCTGCACGTCCAGGGACGCGACAAACCCGCCTCCCTGCTCCTGTGGATCTTCAATCTGGAACCCACTGCTCACGGCCGGCTGCTGCAGCAGTGCGTCTCCGAGGCTGCCCGGAGCCCGCGTGTGGCTGCTGAGCTGATCGACTCCACGGAAGATTCTCTCCATCCTCTCGATCTCACTCCTCATGTCTCGCTGCAGCTGCTGGAAGAGACTTTCACCGCGGGGGTTCCAGACCGGCCAGCCTGGCCAGACGCTCCTCTCCATCACGTGCATCGCAGGGAAGTAAACACTCAGGGCCATGCTTGTTGATGTGCTTCACAGTGAGGCTCGCTTCAGCTGTGAGCGCTGCTCCCTCGTTCCCCGATGTTCTGCCAGTGCAGCTACAGGAGCTGCTTTTATAGCCCTGGCAGTACCTACGAGCAGATGCCAGGTGGAGCCAGAAGCGTCCAGAATGACGCAGCTGCTCCCAGAGGCTTCCTCCATCCGCACAGAATCAAGAGCGTGACTCGTGTCTCAGGCTGCAGTTTGTGAGCAGTTTACTACAATAGCATTTAGTTCACCCTGCCAATGTGTAAGTATCAAACTATAGCATAACGTATATTTTTAAAATAACCATTGTACAGAATTGATAGTTTTTTATTAAGTGAAATGTAAGGGACATTCGTTGTCTTTGTGTGACTCAGTCTTTCCTGATAAGGCTGATGATGTCATTGTGCTGTGTAAGCGAGAATTTAAGTTTCGGTTTGTATCACCCTTCAAAGTGTAGTAATTTCAATTAAATATAGAATAGCGCATCACTCTGTTTTACATTCATTATCAGTGCTGAGTGAATTCCATGGCAGTAAACTGCTCACAAACTGCAGCCTGAGACACGAGTCACGCTCTAGATTCTGTTCAGATGAGGGAAGCCGCTGGGAGCAGCTGCGTCATTCTGGACGCTTCTGGCTGCCCCTGGCATCTGCTCGTAGCTACTGCCAGGGAATATGCTATTCTGTAATTGTATTTTATTATTTCTTATTTCTACGTGACTTTACCGAAAAAACCAAAGAGCAGTTTCTTTTATCCACGCTATGTTCAGTAATATGTACGTGTTTCAGCGTTCACATTCAACTTCATTGGATTAAGTGTATCGCTGTAAAGGATTGTGAAATCGTATCGCTTCGTTTTAATTTGCCATTAAACGTTCATATATTGCAATAAGATAATGAAAAATGTTATCTTCAATTATTTTTCATCATTGCACACGACTATTTTGCACAGTCTAATTTTCGAACTACTATAATACTATAGTGTTTGTGTGAATGGTAAATGATGTTTGTTTTTTGTAATAAAATGCCTTTCAATTTCCTGCAACAGTTGCAACTGTTCTTTTTTCTACATTGTGTTTGTTTCATCGTTACTGTGGATTAGAGTTCTGGACACAGAATTCCCCAAAACTAAGACAACCGGTAACGCGGCCTCATTGCTCCCTGTCCGTGACAACTCCCAAGGTGCCAGGCTTACGCCGTCGGCCCTGCCGAGTCACTCCGCACTCAGAATCTGGGATTGGCTTGCAATTGTCTAAGGTCAATCTTACCACTTCACATTTCACTTGTATCATCCTTCAATTGGTAGTAAATCCTTCGCTAAAGAATTGGTCCTCAAATCGTGGGGACAGCGTACCACGGAAAAAAATAGTTGCCATTTAATGTTTGCGACACAGAGAATGTAAATAGTTACATGACAACATCGCTGCTGTAGCAGTGTAAGTCATGCTGCTATTAATATATTCTATGTCTCGAGTTTCCTGGCTGGCTGCTGGCTGTGCTTCTCTCCACCCGAACAATAACTCCGTTGTTAGTGGGTGCAGGAGACAATAGGGACACCAACAAGGTGGGAATAACCAGAACAGTATTTGAAGACTGACACGGTTCATTTAAAATTGCACTTTCAATGTATGCGCCAATTAACGTCATTCTTTTTGACAAAATAACTTGTTTTATCCTAGAGAATTGGAAACTAAACCTCAAAACATTAAACTAGTACAATTAAAATGTACGATTAATTGTAAAGTTAGCAAAATAAATAAATGATCTAATTCATATACTATATTCTTGGTTCTTTCGGTGAAGTCACGTAGAAGGGAAACAATAAAATAATATTTTTCGATTTGAAGCTTTCGTGACTGCAAGGATTCATCTTCTTTGGTTCTTTCGGTAAAGTCACGTAGAATGAGAATAAAATAATAAAATAACACAATAAAGTTCTCACGACGTTTCGGCCACAACGCAAGCGGCCGTCTTCAGGTGAAAGGTACATAACTGTCGGGACGACAGAGCTTCAATGAACGATGGTAAGATTCGTAGCGACTTTTAAGCTGGTTGGGAGAAGTGAGGCACCTTGACAAGGGGTTTACATATCAATAGCTGAGGGATTAGCTTGTGACTGGTCATGGAAATGGCTATGTTAAAGTCAAAACCTACACATCCACAGAGGCAACTAGTAATTTAGCATTGAAATAGCTAAGGGATTAGCTTGGGACTGGTCACAGGAATGGCTATGTTAAAGTCAAAACCTACACATCCACAGAGGCAACTAGTAATTTATCATTGAAATAGCTAAGGGATTAGCTTGTGCAAATAGCTGAGGGATTAGCTTGTGACTGGTCACAGAAATAGATGTTAAAGTAAAGGCCTACACATCCACAGAGCTTCAATGAACGCTGTTAAAATTCGTAGCGACTATTAAGCTGGTTGGGAGAAGTGAGGCACCTTGACAAAGGGGTTTACATGTCAAATAGCTGAGGGATTAGCTTGTGACTGGTCACGGAAATAGCTATGTTAAAGTCAAAACCTACACATTCACAGAGGCAAATAGTAATTTAGCATTGAGATAGCTAATGGATTAGCTTGTGACTGGTCACAGGAATGGCTATGTTAAAGTCAAAACCTACACATCCACAGAGGCAACTAGTAATTTAACATTGAAATAGCTAAGGGATTAGCTAGTGCAAATAGCTGAGGGATTAGCTTGTGACTGGTCACGGAAATGGCTATGTTAAAGTCAAAACCTACACATCCACAGAGGCAACTAGTAATTTAGCATTGAAATAGCTAAGGGATTAGCTTGTGACTGGTCACAGAAATAGATGTTCAAGTCAAAGCCTACACATCCACAGAGGCACCTCGTACATGGACGCCAAAGGGGGCTGCAACAACTCAACTGTCATACAGTAAAGCGATGTGAAAAACCTAATTCTAAATTACATCAATATAATAAATGTACTCAATATATTCTTCAATAAGCTGAGCTATTAACATTAACTGGGTATACACTACACTATATAATGAATATCATATAGTAAACCAATAAAAACGAAAATATAAACTACCTCAATATGCTTAGTTCTTTCGGTAAAGTCACGTTGAAGGGAAACAATAAAGTAATAAAATATATATAAAATAATAAAAATTCTCACGACCTTTCGACCATAACACAAACGGTCGTCTTCAGGTGTTATATGGTGAAGAAACGGGTGGATTCTTACCTTCCTCACCACGGACAGCTACGTTCAGACGGACGAGTCCATTCATGGTTGGAGCAGAGGAGGAAGGAGGGGAGAAACAGCTGCGAGGCGCTGTTATACTCCATGTTATAAACCATACCATTAACCGTGGTGTGAGAGGTATTAAAAGTCAGTGCCAGCGAAATAGCTGCGGTCTGAAGGTCCCCGTGAAATACAATTAATTAAGAACCGAAATGGTTTAAAACATCTTTCCAATGGTTACTAAGCCAGAATCCATCTTCTCGGTTGAAATAGTCTCTGTGTTTTTATATGTGGATGGCCTCATGAACGAATCTCTCATAGTAGCCGGTTGGTTTGCACATCGCTTTACTGTATGACAGTTGAGTTGTTGCAGCCCCCTTTGGCGTCCATGAACGAGGTGCCTCTGTGGATGTGTAGGCTTTGACTTTAACATCTATTTCTGTAACCAGTCACAAGCTAATCCCTTAGCTATTTCAATGCTAAATTACTAGTTGCCTCTGTGGATGTGTAGGTTTTGACTTTAACATAGCTATTTCCGTGACCAGTCACAAGCTAATCCCTCAGCTATTTGATATGTAAACCCCTTTGTCAAGGTGCCTCACTTCTCCCAACCAGCTTAATAGTCGCTACGAATTTTAACAGCGTTCATTGAAGCTCTGTGGATGTGTAGGCCTTTACTTTAACATCTATTTCTGTGACCAGTCACAAGCTAATCCCTCAGCTATTTGCACAAGCTAATCCCTTAGCTATTTCAATGATAAATTACTAGTTGCCTCTGTGGATGTGTAGGTTTTGACTTTAACATAGCCATTCCTGTGACCAGTCCCAAGCTAATCCCGTAGCTATTTCAATGCTAAATTACTAGTTTCCTCTGTGGATGTGTAGGTTTTGACTTTAACATAGCCATTTCCGTGACCAGTCACAAGCTAATCCCTCAGCTATTGATATGTAAACCCCTTTGTCAAGGTGCCTCACTTCTCCCAACCAGCTTAAAAGTCGCTACGAATCTTAACATCGTTCATTGAAGCTCTGTCGTCCCGACAGTTCTGTACCTTTCACCTGAAGACGGCCGCTTGCATTGTGGCCGAAACGTCGTGAGAATTTTATTGTGTTATTTTATTATTTTATTCTCATTCTACGTGACTTTACCGAAAAAACCAAGAATATAGTATATGAATTAGATCATTTATTTATTTTGCTAACTTTACAATTAATCGTACATTTTAATTGTACTAGTTTAATGTCTTAAGGTTTAGTTTCCAATTCTCTAGGACAAAACAAGTTATTTTGTCAAAAAGAATGACGTTAATTTGCGCATACATTGAAAGTGCAATTTTAAATGAACCGTGTCAGTCTTCAAATTCTGTTCTGGTTATTCCCACCTTGTTGGTGTCCCTATTGTCTCCTGCACCCACTACCAACGGAGTTATTGTTGGGGTGGAGAGAATCACAGCCAGCAGCCAGCCAGGAAACTCGAGACATAGAATATGTTAATAGCAGCGTGACTTACACTGCTACAGCAGCGATGTTGTCATGTAACTATTTACATTCTCTGTGTCGCAAACATTAAATGGCAACAAATTTTTTCCGTGGTACGCTGTCCCCACGATTTGAGGACCAATTCTTTAGCGAAGGATTTACTACCAATTGAAGGATGATACAAGTGAAATGTGAAGTGGTAAGATTGATCTTAGACAATTGCAAGCCAATCCCAGATTCTGAGTGCGGAGTGACTCGGCAGGGCCGACGGCGTGAGCCTGGCACCTTCGGTGTTGTCACGGACACGGAGCAATGAGGCCGCGTTACCGGTTGTCTTAGTTTTGGGGAATTCTGTGTCCAGAACTCTGATCCACAGTAACGATGAAACAAACACAATGTAGAAAAAAGAAAAGTTGCAACTGTTGCAGGAAATTGAAAGGCATTTTATTACAAAAAACAAACATCATTTACCATTCACACAAACACTATAGTATTATAGTAGTTCGAAAATTAGACTGTGCAAAATAGTCATGTGTAATGATGAAAAATAATTGAAGATAACATTTATCATTATCTTTTTGCAATATATGAACGTGTAATGGCAAATTAAAACGAAGCGATACGATTTCACAATCCTTTACAGCGATACACTTAATCCAATGAAGTTGAATGTGAACGCTGAAACACGTAAATATTACTGAACATAGCGTGGATAGAAGAAACTGATTTATCTAAATATCCATACAATTGAAACATCAATAAAGCAGGCTGCTGGAATGGATGCTCCAGGCGCCACTCTACGCGTGAGTGGTGCCAGTGGACTGAGAGGCCGTGCCAGGAGTCGCTGTCGCTGGCTGCTCAATGACCACCACCCTCTCGGCCGCTGCAGGGAGGGCGCGGCGCTGAGCCTTGAACTTCAGCTTCCCGTCTTCAGTCAAGCAGCAGCTCACGCTCTGCGGGTCCACGTCCCTGGGCAGCTGCGTCTCCCTGTGGAACTCCTGGCAGCTGTGGCTGTAGCTGCCGCTGCTGACTTCTCCGCTCTTCACCTCGCGCCGTCCGGCCACCACCAGCTTGTCTCCAGACACCTTCACGGCCAGGTCCTGTGGGGAGAAGTCCTGCACGTCCAGAGACGCGACAAACCCGCCTCCCTGCTCCTGTGGATCTTCAATCTGGAACCCACTGCTCACGGCCGGCTGCTGCAGCAGTGCGTCTCCGAGGCTGCCCGGAGCCCGCGTGTGGCTGATGAGCTGATCGACTCCACGGAAGATTCTCTCCATCCTCTCGATCTCGCTCCTCATGTCTCGCTGCAGCTGCTGGAAGAGACTTTCACCGTGGGGGTTCCAGACCGGCCAGCCTGGCCAGACGCTCCTCTCCATCACGTGCATCGCAGGGAAGTAAACACTCAGGGCCATGCTTGTTGATGTGCTTCACAGTGAGGCTCGCTTCAGCTGTGAGCGCTGTTCCCTCCTCTGCCGATGTTCTGCCAGTGCAGCTACAGGAGCTGCTTTTATAGCCCTGGCAGTGGCTACGAGCAGATGCCAGGGGGAGCCAGAAGCTTCCAGAATGACGCAGCTGCTCCCAGCGGCTTACATCATCCGCACAGAATCAAGAGCGTGACTCGTGTCTCAGGCTGCAGTTTGTGACAAGTTCACTACAATAGCATTTAGTTCACCCTGTCAATGTGTAAGTATCAAATTATAGCATTACGTATATTTTAAAAATAACCATGGTACAGAATTGATAGTTTTTTATTAAGTCAAATGTAAGGGACATTTGTAGTCTTTGTGTGACTCAGTCTTTCCTGATAAGGCTGATGATGTCATTGTGCTGTGTAAGCGATAATTTAAGTTTCGGTTTGTATCACCCTTCAAAGTGTAGTAATTTCAATTAAATATAGAAGAGCACATCACTGTTTTACATTCATTATCAGTGCTGAGTGAATTCCATGGCAGTAAACTGCTCACAAACTGCAGCCTGAGACACGAGTCACGCTCTTGATTCTGTGCGGATGGAGGAAGCCCTGGGAGCAGCTGCATCATTCTGGACGCTTCTGGCTGCCCCTGGCATCTGCTCGTAGCTACTGCCAGGGCTATAAAAGCAGCTCCTGTAGCTGCACTGGCAGAACATCGGCGGAGGAGGGAGCAGCGCTCACAGCTGAAGCGAGCCTTACTGTGAAGCACATCAACAAGCATGGCCCTGAGTGTTTACTTCCCTGCGATGCACGTGATGGAGAGGAGCGTCTGGCCAGGCTGGCCGGTCTGGAACCCCCGCGGTGAAAGTCTCTTCCAGCAGCTGCAGCGAGACATGAGGAGCGAGATCGAGAGGATGGAGAGAATCTTCCGTGGAGTCGATCAGCTCAGCAGCCACACGCGGGCTCCGGGCAGCCTCGGAGACGCACTGCTGCAGCAGCCGGCCGTGAGCAGTGGGTTCCAGATTGAAGATCCACAGGAGCAGGGAGGCGGGTTTGTCGCGTCCCTGGACGTGCAGGACTTCTCCCCACAGGACCTGGCCGTGAAGGTGTCTGGAGACAAGCTGGTGGTGGCCGGACGGCGCGAGGTGAAGAGCGGAGAAGTCAGCAGCGGCAGCTACAGCCACAGCTGCCAGGAGTTCCACAGGGAGACGCAGCTGCCCAGGGACGTGGACCCGCAGAGCGTGAGCTGCTGCTTGACTGAAGACGGGAAGCTGAAGTTCAAGGCTCAACGCCGCGCCCTCCCTGCAGCAGCCGAGAGGGTGGTGGTCATTGAGCAGCCAGCGACAGCGACTCCTGGCACGGCCTCTCAGTCCACTGGCACCACTCACGCGTAGAGTGGCGCCTGGAGCATCCGTTCCAGCAACCTGCTTTATTGACGTTTCAATTGTGTGGATATTTAGTTTGACCGACCCTCTGTGCTGCATTATATTGTTTCCAAACTTTACTAAATCTTGTTCAATTTGACGTGCTTCTTCATCCCTCTGTGTTTCCTCTCTCTCTTAAATTTAGCTATTCTATACCTGATGATGATTGCTTGCGTTGCAATCGAAACGTCGTATGCTATTCTGTAATTGTATTTTATTATTTCTTATTTCTACGTGACTTTACCGACAAAACCAAAGAGCGGTTTCTTCTATCCACGCTATGTTCAGTAATATTTACGTGTTTCAGCGTTCACATTCAACTTCATTGGATTAAGTGTATCGCTGTAAAGGATTGTCAAATTGTATCGCATCTTTTAATTTGCCATTAAACGTTCATATATTGCAAAAAGATAATGATAAATGTTATCTTCAAGTATTTTTCATCATTACACGTGACTATTTTCCACAGTCTAATTTTCGAACTACTATAATACTATACTGTTTGTGTGAATGGTAATGATGTTTGTTTTTTGTAATAAAATGCCTTTCAATTTCCTGCAACAGTTGCAACTGTTATTTTTTCTACATTGTGTTTGTTTCATCGTTACTGTGGATCAGAGTTCTGGACACAGAATTCCCCAAAACTAAGACAACCGGTAACGCGGCCTCATTGCTCCCTGTCCGTGACAAATCCCAAGGTGCCAGGCTCACGCCGTCGGCCCTGCCGAGTCACTCGGCACTCAGAATCTGGGATTGGCTTGCAATTATCAAAGATCAATCTTACCACTTCACATTTCACTTGTATCATCCTTCAATTGGTAGTAAATCCTTCGCTAAGGAATTGGTCCTCAAATCGTGGGGACAAGCGTACCACAGAAAAATTAGTTGCCATTTAATGTTTGCGACACAGAGAATGTAAATAGTTACATGACAAAATCGCTGCTGTAGCAGTGTAAGTCACGCTGCTATTAACATATTCTATGTCTCGAGTTTCCTGGCTGGCTGCTGGCTGTGCTTCTCTCCACCCTAACAATAACTCCGTTGTTAGTGGGTGCAGGAGACAATAGGGACACCAACAAGGTGGGAATAACCGGAACAGTATTTGAAGACTGACACGGTTCATTTAAAATTGCACTTTGAATGTATGCGCCAATTAACGTCATTCATTTTGACAAAATAACTTGTTGTATCCTAGACAATTAGAAACTAAACCTTAAGACATTAAACTAGTACAATTAAAATGTACGATTCATTGTAAAGTTAGCAAAATAAATAAATGATCTAATTCATATACTATATTCTTGGTTCTTTCGGTGAAGTCACGTAGAAGGGAAACAATAAAATCATATTTTTCGATTTGAAGCTTTCGTGACTGCAAGGATTCATCTTCTTTGGTTCTTTCGGTAAAGTCACGTAGAATGAGAATAAAATAATAAAAAAACACAATAAAATTCTCACGACGTTTCGGCCACAACGCAAGCGGCCGTCTTCAGGTGAAAGGTACAGAACTGTCGGGACGACAGAGCTTCAATGAACGATGTTAAGATTCGTAGCGACTTTTATGCTGGTTGGGAGAAGTGAGGCACCTTGACAAAGGGTTTTACATATCAATAGCTGAAGGATTAGCATGTGACTGGTCACGGAAATGGCTATGTTAAAGTCAAAATCTACACATCCACAGAGGCAACTAGTAATTTAGCATTGAAATAGCTAAGGGATCAGCTTGTGCAAATAGCTGAGGGATTAGCTTGTGAATGGTCACGGAAACGGCTATGTTAAAGTCAAAACCTACACATCCACAGAGGCAACTAGTAATTTAGCATTGAAATAGCTAAGGGATTAGCTTGGGACTGGTCACAGGAATGGCTATGTTAAAGTCAAAACCTACACATCCACAGAGGCAACTAGTAATTTAGCATTGAAATAGCTAAGGGATTAGCTTGTGCAAATAGCTGAGGGATTAGCTTGTGACTGGTCACAGAAATGGCTATGTTAAAGTAAAGACCTACACATCAACAGAGGCAACTAGTAATTTAGCATTGAAATAGCTAAGGGATTAGCTTGTGACTGGTCACAGAAATAGATGTTAAAGTAAAGGCCTACACATCCACAGAGCTTCAATGAACGCTGTTAAAATTCGTAGCGACTATTAAGCTGGTTGGGAGAAGTGAGGCACCTTGACAAAGGGATTTACATATCAAATAGCTGAGGGATTAGCTTGTGATTGGTCACGGAAATAGCTATGTTAAAGTCAAAACCTACACATTCACAGAGGCAACTAGTAATTTAGCATTGAGATAGCTAAGGGATTAGCTTGTGACTGGTCACAGGAATGGCTATGTTAAAGTCAAAACCTACACATCCACAGAGGCAACTAGTAATTTAGCATTGAAATATCTAAGGGATTAGCTAGTGCAAATAGCTGAGGGATTAGCTTGTGACTGGCCACGGAAATGGCTATGTTAAAGTCAAAACCTACACATCCACAGAGGCAACTAGTAAGTTAGCATTGAAATAGCTAAGGGATTAGCTTGTGACTGGTCACATAAATAGATGTTAAAGTAAAGGCCTACACATCCACAGAGCTTCAATGAACGCTGTTAAGATTCGTAGCGACTTTTAAGCTGGTTGGGAGAAGTGAGGCACCTTGACAAAGGGGTTTACATATCAAATAGCTGAGGGGTTAGCTTGTGACTGATCACGGAAATGGCTATGTTAAAGTCAAAACCTACACATCCACAGAGGCACCTAGTACAAATCAAACAGGAGAATTTAGCATTGAAATAGCTAAGGGATGAGCTTGTGACTGGTCATAGAAATACCTATGTTAAAGGCAAAGCCTACACATCCACAGAGGGACCTCGTACATGGACGCCAAAGGGGGCTGCAACAACTCAACTGTCATACAGTAAAGCGATGTGAAAAACCTCATTCTAAATTACATCAAAATAATAAATGTACTCAATATATTCTTCAATAAGCTGAGCTATTAACATTAACTGGGTATACACTACACTATATAATGAATATCATATAGTAAACCAATACAAACTAAAATATAAACTACCTCAATGTTATTTCACAATGTTATATGGTGAAAAAACGGGTGGATTCTTACCTTCCTCACCACGGACAGCTACGTTCAGACGGACGAGTCCATCCATGGTTGGAGCGGAGGAGGAAGGAGGGGAGAAACAGCTGCGAGGCGCTGTTATACTCCATGTTATAAACCATACCATTAACCGTGGTGTGAGAGGTATTAAAAGTCAGTGCCAGCGAAAGAGCTACGGTCTGAAGGTCCTCGTAAAATACGATTAATTAAGAACCGAAATGGTTTAAACATCTTCCCAATGGTTACTAAGCCAGAATCCATCTTCTCGGTTGAAATTGTCTCTATTTGTATATGTGGATGGCCTCATGAACGAATCTCTCATGGTAGCCGGTTGGTTTGCACTTCGCTTAACTGTATGACAGTTGAGTTGTTGCAGCCCCCTTTGGCGTCCATGTACGAAGTGCCTCTGTGGATGTGTAGGCTTTGACTTTAACATCTATTTCTGTGACCAGTCACAAGCTTATCCCTTAGCTATTTCAATGCTAAATTACTAGTTGCCTCTGTGGAAGTGTAGGTTTTGACTTTAACATAGCCATTTCCGTGACCAGCCACAAGATAATCCCTCAGCTATTTGATATGTAAACCCCTTTGTCAAGTTACCTCACTTCTCCCAACCAGCTTAAAAGTCGCTACGAATCTTAACAGCGTTCATTGAAGCTCTTTGGATGTGTAGGCCTTTACTTTAACATCTATTTCTGTGACTAGTCACAAGCTAATCCCTTAGCTATTTCAATGCTAAATTACTAGTTGCCTCTGTGGATGTGTAGGTTTTGACTTTAACATAGCCATTCCTGTGACCAGTGACAAGTTAATCCCTTAGCTATTTCAATGCTAAATTACTAGTTGCATCTGTGGATGTGTAGGTTTTGACTTTAACATAGCCATTTCCGTGACCAGTCACAAGCTAATCCCTCAGCTATTGATATGTAAACCCCTTTGTCAAGGTGCCTCACTTCTCCCAACCAGCTTAAAAGTCGCTACGAATCTTAACATTGTTCATTTAAGCTCTGTCGTCCCGACACTTCTGTACCTTTCACCTGAAGACGGCCGCTTGCGTTGTGGCCAAAACGTCGTGAGAATTTCATCGTGTTATTTTATTATTTTATTCTCATTCTACGGGACTTTACCGAAAGAACCAAAGAAAATAAAATAATAAAGATATAAAACAATAAAATTCTCACAAATCAAAATTCAGATACTGTTGATTTATTCACTCCATCTCCGCAGTTGACACTGCCGGTTGTGTTCCCTCCTTAGCTCCCATTCCCACGTTAGTCTCGACCACCGGCCGTCATCACTTCAAGTTGTGTGTCCTGCCTCACCCCACCTTTATAAACTAAAATTACGTCCTTAATTTGCATATGATGTGCAATTGACGTGTCCGTCTTCCAGTATCAGTGTTTTTCTTAGGATGTGCATCATCTCTACGCTTCCTTGTGCATTTCTAAACATTGGTTCTATTTTCCGTTTGTGATGCATCTGTTTGAAAAAAACGTTCTGCTTAAGGCATATGGCTCAGTTACGTTTCATTATTAAGTTAAGATAATAATAATAATAAGCACTTTGCTCTGCCCTGATACGCTTCTCTTAATCATTTTCATCCCTCTTCCCCTTCAACAACCGCCCTACGTGTAGATGCACTTCTGTGTTTTCAAGTTGTGTCCCTGTTCTTTTTGCGTTCAGTTTGTTATTACCCCACACCTCCATTAAAGCATGGTTGGCTGCGTACGGTGCGAAAGAAGTTCACCATGCAAACATACGCTGCGTTGAAAAATTATTCTATTGACTGCAGACCAAACCTGGACAGATTTCTCAATACGAGTGCAATATCGAGGGTACAGATCAATACCACCTGAACACAGATGCTAATTCCCGGACGGGTGGCAACTCTAGCCATGCCCATGCAAACATACACAACATCTTGACCATGAATCGCCTATGCGGCAGATTAAATATCAAGCTTTTAACATTGATTTATTTTGGCGCAGTTTCAAGTAAGTATTTTTAATATAATTATTGTATTGTCATTTACTGTATAATTATGATAATAGACCAAGCACTGAGACATTGCCCAGGGTTGGTCTACAATCAAAAAGGTGGCAACCCCATAGCACACCCTCATGTGTTCCAGTGTTAACACATCGTATTTCGATTTAAAGCTTTCGTGACTGCAAGGATTCATCTTCTTTGGTTCTTTCGGTGAAGTCACGTAGAATGAGAATAAAAAAATAAATTGATAAAATAAAATAACACAATAAAATTCTCACGACGTTTCGGCCACAGCGCCTCGCAGCTGTCTCTCTCCCCCTCCTCTGTTCCGACCATGAATGAACTCGTCCGTCTTAACGGGGCCCGTAGATATCCGTGTTGCTAAAGTTGAGGGTAAGAATCCACCCATTTTTTCGCCATATAGCATTGTGATATATAACGACGTATTGTTGGTAGCTTAGCTGATTGGAGAATATACAGAGTTTACTGATAACATTGAGGTAATTTATATTTTAGTTTTTTATTGGTTCACTATGTAGTATTCATTATATATTGTACTGTATACCCAGTTACTATGAATAGCTCAGATATGTAGGCTTTGACTTCTACATAGCCATTACTGTGAACAGTCACAAGCTAATCACTCAGTTATTTCAATGCTAAATTCTCCTGTTTGATTTGTACTAGGTGCCTCTGTGAATGTGTATGCTCTGACTTTAACATAGCTATTTCTGTGAACAGTCACAAGCTATTCACTCAGCTATTTCAATGCTAAATTCTATGCTAATTCCTTTGTCAAGGCGCTTTCTTTCTTCTCACACAGCTTAAAGGTCGCGATCTGAGCGTGGCTTATTCGCTCCAGCGCTGTCCTCCAGACAGTCTCGTCCCTTCACCTGATGAAGGCCGCTTGTGTTGTGGCCGAAACATCGTGATAATTTTATTGTGTTATTTAATTTTATCAATTTATTATTTTTTCTCATTCGACGTGACTTTACCGAAAAAAACAATGAAGATGAACACATCGTATGTTTGTATCTTGAACTTCTTTCGCACCGTACGTAGCCCACCGTGCTAATCGGAGGAATGAGGTGAGCGGGATTCGAACTCGTGTAGTCGGAGTTCGTAGCGCAGTGCGCTAACCACTGCGCCACCGCTCCCCCCCACCACACACGCGCACAGCAACTCCAGAGAGCGACTTTTGGGTCAGAGATAGCCGCATTGCACTGGGGCCGTCCATAAATGACGTCACTCACCTGGGGGGGCGAGGGGCGATCAGACATTTGTGACGATGTGTGACGATGGGGGGGGGGGGGGGGTTGATAAATAGTGACGTCACCTCAAAATGTGCAACTTTAAATAAATATAGACAACACGTTCTACTTAATTAAATAGACTTTTTAATAAATATTTTCTCCTACAACATCAGAGTGCAGCGCCACATTAAATACGCACTACAATGACGATAGTTTAAAGCGATTTGAAGCATGTTTTATATTTGGGGGGGGGCAGAGCTTTGTGACGTCATATTTGGGGGGGGTCTGACTTTTTGTGACGCCGCGTGACGATGGGGGAGGGGGGTCAAAAATCGCGTGACGTCATTTATGGACGGCCCCCACAGCGTGAAATAGCGCAACAAACCGAACCCGCGTACAGCGAGGGAAGCCCTGCCTGGTTTATCATTCATTAATCTCCAGTTAAGTCACAAACGAATCTCTTAGAGCCGAAGGCGCGATCCAGTATCACGTTGGCATGCCGTGTCAACCCGTACGGGGTTACCCCGTATTCGTGTACAGGGAGATTGAGTTCTCAGGTCCATACGGCTTACTAGAGCCGTTTCAAAACGGGCAAACCAATGTTTTGTTTGATGGGACTTTGTAGGATGAACGTTGAGATTTGTAAGGGGCACGGGGTGACCAATAAGGTCTGAATTGGTCTGTAATAAGAGAGGCAATGGTTAGGGGTTGACAGGTGTGCGTTGGCACTGCGTGCCACGTCGCTTTGTCATACAGCTGACACTCCGATGAGCAATGATTCGGCGACGCACGGTGCCACAGGGGCTGTCCATAAATGACGTCACGCGATTTTGGACGATTTTTGACCCCCCCCCCCATTGTCACACGGCGTCACAAAAAGTCAGACCCCCCCCTCAAATATGACGTCACAAAGCTCTGCCCCCCCCCCCCCAAATAAAACATGCTTCAAATCGCTTTAAACTATTGTCATTGTAGTGCGTATTTAATGTGGCGCTGCACTCTGATGTTGTAGGAGAAAACATTTATTAAAACGTATATTTATTAAGTAGAACGTGTTGTCTATATTTGTTTATAGTTGCGTATTTTGACGTGACGTCGCATTTCTCAGCCCCACCCCCCGTCACACATCGTCACAAATATCGGACCCCGATGTCTGCAGGATTAGTTTTTTTCTTCTTCGTCTTCCAAAGCAGATGATTAATGAGAATATTGATGGAATTTCCCCCAGTGCATGTTGGCTGGGGAAGGGCTGTTTAAGACACGCGGTGAACCCGCTCATCTCCACGTATCGGCATGAAATGATAAAATCGCGGATTTGAAGGAAGCCCGTTCGTTTCAAGTGGATGCTTGTTGTCAACACCGCCACATTGACAGCACTCGCAACCATCCCATATTCAATTGAAAACTCTTCTTAAGTAATTGCTTATTGTGTTTAGTTCCTTGTCCTTATCTCATACCTCCGATTAGCACGGTGGGCTACGTGCGGTGCGAAAGAATTTCAAGATACAAACATACGATGTGTTAACACTGGAACACATGAGGGTGTACTATGGGGTTGCCACCTTTTCGATTGTAGACCAACCCTGGGCAATGTCTCAGTGCTTGGTCTATTATCATAATTATACAGTAAATGACAATACAATAATTATATCAAAAATACTTACTTGAAACTGCACCAAAATAAATCAAAACGAACAAAAGTAGATCGGAATTCAATGTTAAATGCTTGACATTTAATCTGCCGCATAGGCGATTCATGGTCAAGATGTTGTGTATGTTTGCATGGGCATGGCTAGAGTTGCCATCCGTCCGGGAATTAGCATCTGTGTTCAGGTGGTATTGATCTGTACCCTCGATATTGAACTCGTATTGAGAAATCTGTCCAGGTTTGGTCTGCAGTCAGTAGAATCATTTTTCAACGCAGCGTATGTTTGCATGGTGAACTTCTTTCGCACCGTACGCAGCCAACCATGCTTTACTGGAGGTGCGGGGGACTAACAAACTGAACGCAAAAAGAACAGGGACACAGCCTTGAAAACACAGAAGTGCATCTACACGTAGGGCGGTTGTTGAAGGGAAGAGGAATGAAAATGATTAAGAGAGGCGTATCAGGGCAGAGCAAAGTGCTTATTGTTATCTTGACTTAATAATGAAACATAACTGAGCCATATGCCTTAAGCAGAATGTTTTTTTTCAAACAGATGCATCACAAACGGAAAATAGAACCAATGTTTAGAAATGCACAAGGAAGCGTAGAGATGATGCACATCCTAAGAATTACACTGATACTGGAAGACGGACACGTCAATTGGACATCATATGCAAATTAAGGACGTAATTTAAGTTTAGAAAGGTGGGGTGAGGCAGGACACACAACTTGAAGTGATGACGGCCGGTGGTCGAGACTAACGTGGGAATGGGAGCTAAGGAGGGAACACAACCGGCAGTGTCAACTGCGGAGATGGAGTGAATAAATCAACAGTATATGGATTGGATCATTTATTTATTTTGCTAACTGTACAACTAATCGTACATTTTAATTGTACTAGCTTAATGTCTTAAGGTTAAGTTTCTAATTCTCTAGGATAATACAAGTTGTTTTTCAAAAACAATGACGTTAATTGGCGCATACATTAAAAGTGATCCGTGTCAGTCTTCAAATACTGTTCTGGTTATTCCCACCTTGTTGGTGTCCTTATTGTCTCCTGCACCCACTAACAACGGAGTTATTGTTGGGGTGGTTAGAAGCACAGCCAGCAGACAGCCAGGAAACTCGAGACATAGAATATATTAATAGCAGCGTGACTTACACTGCTACAGCAGCGATGTTGTCATGTAACTATTTACATTCTCTGTGTCGCAAACATTAAATGGCAAATAATTTTTCTGTGGTACCCTTGTCCCCACGATTTGAGTACCAATTCCTTAGCGAAGGATTTACTACCAATTTAAGGATGATACAAGTGAAATGTGAAGTGGTAAGATTGATCTTAGATCATTGCAAGCCAATCCCAGATTCTGAGTGCGGAGTGACTCGGCAGGGCCGACGGCGTGAGCCTGGCACCTTGGGAGTTGTCACGGACAGGGAGCAATGAGGCCGCGTTACCGGTTGTCTTAGTTTTGGGGAATTCTGTGTCCAGAACTCTGATCCACAGTAACGATGAAACAAACACAATGTAGAAAAAAGAACAGTTGCAACTGTTGCAGGAAATTGAAAGGTATTTTATTACAAAAAACAAACATCGTTTACCATTCACACAAACAGTATAGTATTATAGTAGTTCGAAAATTAGACTGTGGAAAATAGTTCTGTGTAATGATGAAAAATACTTGAAGATAACATTTATCATTATCTTATTGCAATATATGAACGTGTAATGGCAAATTAAAACGATGCGATACAATTTGACAATCCTTTACAGCGATACACTTAATCCAATGAAGTTGAATGTAAACGCTGAAACACGTAAATATTACTGAACATAGCGTGGATAGAAGAAACTGATTTAACTAAATAAACATACAATTGAAACATCAATAAAGTAGGCTGCTGGAATGGATGCTCCAGGCGCCACTCTACTAGTGAGTGGTGCCAGTGGACTGAGAGGCCGTGCCAGGAGTCGCTGTCGCTGGCTGCTCAATGACCACCACCCCCTCGGCCGCTGCAGGGAGGGCGCGGCGCTGAGCCTTGAACTTCAGCTTCCCGTCTTCAGTCAAGCAGCAGCTCACGCTCTGCGGGTCCACGTCCCTGGGCAGCTGCGTCTCCCTGTGGAACTCCTGGCAGCTGTGGCTGTAGCTGCCGCTGCTGACTTCTCCGCTCTTCACCTCGCGCCGTCCGGCCACCACCAGCTTGTCTCCAGACACCTTCACGGCCAGGTCCTGTGGGGAGAAGTCCTGCACGTCCAGGGACGCGACAAACCCGCCTCCCTGCTCCTGTGGATCTTCAATCTGGAACCCACTGCTCACGGCCGGCTGCTGCAGCAGTGCGTCTCCGAGGCTGCCCAGAGCCCGCGTGTGGCTGCTGAGCTGATTGACTCCACGGAAGATTCTCTCCATTCTCTCGATCTCGCTCCTCATGTCTCGCTGCAGCTGCTGGAAGAGACTTTCACCGCGGGGGTTCCAGACCGGCCAGCCTGGCCATACGCTCCTCTCCATCACGTGCATCGCAGGGAAGTAAACACTGAGGGCCATGCTTGTTGATGTGCTTCACAGTGAGGCTCGCTTCAGCTGTGAGCGCTGCTCCCTCCTCCGCCGATGTTCTGCCAGTGCAGCTACAGGAGCTGCTTTTATAGCCCTGGCAGTAGCTACGAGCAGATGCCAGGGTCAGCCAGAAGCGTCCAGAATGACGTAGCTGCTGCCAGGGGCTTACATCATCGGCACAGAATCAAGAGCGTGACTCGTGTCTCAGGCTGCAGTTTGTGAGCAGTTTACTGCCATGGAATTCACTCAGCACTGATAATGAATGTAAAACAGAGTGATGTGCTCTTCTATATTTAATTGAAATTACTACACGTTGAAGGGTGATACAAACCGAAACTTAAATTCTCGCTTACACAGCACAATGACATCATCAGCCTTATCAGGAAAGACTGAGTCACACAAAGACAACGAATGTCCCTTACATTTAACTTAATAAAAAAACTATCAATTCTGTACAATGGTTATTTTTAAAATATACGTAATGCTATAGTTTGATACTTACACATTGGCAGGGTGAACTAAATACTATTGTAGTGAACTTGTCACAAACTGCAGCCTGAGACACGAGTCACGCTCTTGATTCTGTGCGGATGGAGGAAGCCCCTGGGAGCAGCTGCGTCATTCTGGACGCTTCTGGCTCCCCCTGGCATCTGCTCGTAGCTACTGCCAGGGCTATAAAAGCAGCTCCTGTAGCTGCACTGGCAGAACATCGGGGGACGAGGGAGCAGCGCTCACAGCTGAAGCGAGCCTCACTGTGAAGCACATCAACAAGCATGGCCCTGAGTGTTTACTTCCCTGCGATGCACGTGATGGAGAGGAGCGTCTGGCCAGGCTGGCCGGTCTGGAACCCCCGCGGTGAAAGTCTCTTCCAGCAGCTGCAGCGAGACATGAGGAGCGAGATCGAGAGGATGGAGAGAATCTTCCGTGGAGTCGATCAGCTCAGCAGCCGCACGCGGGCTCCGGGCAGCCTCGGAGACGCACTGCTGCAGGAGCCGGCCGTGAGCAGTGGGTTCCAGATTGAAGATCCACAGGAGCAGGGAGGCGGGTTTGTCGCGTCCCTGGACGTGCAGGACTTCTCCCCACAGGACCTGGCCGTGAAGGTGTCTGGAGACAAGCTGGTGGTGGCCGGACGGCGCGAGGTGAAGAGCGGAGAAGTCAGCAGCGGCAGCTACAGCCACAGCTGCCAGGAGTTCCACAGGGAGACGCAGCTGCCCAGGGACGTGGACCCGCAGAGCGTGAGCTGCTGCTTGACTGAAGACGGGAAGCTGAAGTTCAAGGCTCAGCGCCGCGCCCTCCCTGCAGCGGCCGAGAGGGTGGTGGTCATTGAGCAGCCAGCGACAGCGACTCCTGGCACGGCCTCTCAGTCCACTGGCACTACTCACGCGTAGAGTGGCGCCTGGAGCATCCATTCCAGCAACCTGCTTCATTGATGTTTTAATTGTATGGATATTTAGTTTGACCGTCCCTCTGTGCTGCATTATATTGTTTCCAAACTTTACTAAATCTTGTTCAATTTGACGTGCTTCTCCATATCTCTGTGTTTCCTCTCTTAAATTTAGCTATTCTATACCTGATGATCATTGCTTGCGTTGCAATCGAAACGTATGCTATTCTGTAATTTGATTTTATTATTTCTTATTTCTACGTGACTTTACCGAAAAAAACAAAGAGCAGTTTCTTCTATCCACGCTATGTTCAGTAATATTTACGTGTTTCAGCGTTCACATTCAACTTAATTGGATTAAGTGTATCACTGTAAAGGATTGTCAAATTGTATCGCATTTTTTAATTTGCCATTACATGTTCATATATTGCAATAAGAAAATGATAAATGTTATCTTCAAGTATTTTTCATCAATACACGTGACTATTTTCCACAGTCTAATTTTCGAACTACTATAATACTATACTGTTTGTGTGAATGGTAATGCGGATGTGTATGCTTTAACTTTTAACATAGCTATTTCTGTGACCAGTCACAAGCTAATCATTCAGCCTTTTCAATGCTAAATTTTATGCTAATTCCTTCGTCAAGGCTCTTTGTTCCTCTCACACAGCTTAAAAGCCGTGATCTGAACGTGGCTCTCTCACTCCAGCGCTGTCCTACCAGACAGTCTCGCTCCCTTCACCTGATGAAGGCCGCTTGTGTTGTGGCCGAAACGTCGTGAGAATATTATTGTGTTATTTTATTTTATCAATTTATTATTTTATTCTCATTCTACGTGACTTTACCGAAAGAACCAAAGAAGATGAATCATTGCAGTCACGAAAGCTTTAAATCGAAATTTAACCGCCTCTACGGGGAGGGATTCCACACATCCTTAAGATCATTCAACAGACTTCGGGATAAGAAGGCTCAACTAATCGAGTCTCTCACCTTTCTGAAGAGATGCCGCGACTCTAAGGTAATACCAACCGCATTTACACTAACCTCTGCTGTTGCAACTTCTCTCAATGCAAAACGAATTCTAGCTAGAACTAGCTTCGCTCATATCTCGGAAAAAATCAGACTTAGACGCACCGAACTCGATCAGTTAGACAAGACACTCTACAAATCACACTTAAAATTGACAGCAACAATGTCTACATCGGATTGGGAACATGTAGACAATATGACTACCTCTTCGGCTGCCACTATGTCGAACAAATGTAGGGACAATTTGATTTCCAAATTCAATCACCTCTCCAGCAAAAAATCGGATCCACACACCGAAAACATAGACGTCAACAAAGTCGTAATTAATCGCAGTAACAGTTCCATTTCTGATGGTCTGAAATCCGTTTTAGCTAAAGGTCTAAACTTTGCTGTCACACCGAGACACTTACCGGTTAATGATATCATTGCCCATGTCGACGTTGCACTCAAGGGCTTGAGTCACATCTCTGCAGACGTAGCAAGATCTGAAATCGCTGCAACCCTCAAAAACGCTAAGTTGCCACCTAGCAACATCAGCAAAGACGAACGTTTTGAATTATCTCAATTAAAAAAGAGGGATGATATTGTCGTTCTCTCAGCCGACAAAGGCAATGCCACTGTCATCATGGACAAAACAGAATATAACAACAAAATTCAAGAACTACTCAACGATGGCAGCTATACAAAAATAAAAAGAGATCCCACCAACAGCCTGGTCACCAAAACGAACAAAATTATCTCTGATTCAACAGCATTAATTGATGAGAACAAACAGTTATTGTTGAAACCCTCTGCTGCCAGACCACCAAGATTATATGGCCTTCCAAAGATACACAAAGAAGATACACCCCTTCGTCCCATCGTCTCTACTATCAGCTCCCCCACCTACAAACTGGCACGTTTTCTGGCTGATATACTGCGACCTTTCACTGGAAAAACCACCTCTGCGGTACTAAATTCTACTCACCTGGTATCGACAATCAAAGACATTTCCCTGTCCCCAAACGACCTGCTTGTCAGTTTTGATGTGGTGTCCTTGTTCACCAAAGTCCCGGTACCTGACACCATCGCTATCATTGAAGACCTGGTTCATCAAGGACTGCATACTGATGTACCCCCCCTGGTGAGACATTGCTTAACCAACACATACTTCACCTGGAATGGAACTTTCTACAAACAAACTGAGGGCACCCCAATGGGCTCCCCCCTATCTCCGGTTGTAGCCAACGTATTCATGGAAAAATTTGAAACTGACGCCATCCAGACTGCCACTCTACGCCCGACCTTATGGAAGAGGTACGTTGATGACACCTTTGTCATCTGGCCACATGGCCAGCCTGCTCTAGACCAATTCTGCAACCACATCAATTCCATACACCCAGCCATCAGATTTACCATGGAGGTCGAAAAAGATGGCAAACTACCCTTTCTGGATGTCTTAATTAAAAGGCGACATGATGGTTCAATGAGCCACTCTGTCTACAGGAAAGCTACCCATACAGATGCTTACTTGAAACCGGATTCCCACCACCATCCATCCCAGAAGAACTGCCTCATCAAGACTCTATACCATAGAGCCCAATGCATTTCCGACCAGGAACACATTACCAGTGAACTCAAACACGTACACCAGGCTCTCAGGGCTAATGGCTACTCCGACTACACAATCCGCAAAGCCATCACTCCAGTCATGAAGAAGGATCCTCTTGTGGAGCCACTCAAAACCATCACCTTACCCTACATTGCAGGGGTCACTAAAAAGATCTCCAAAATCCTGAATAAACACAAGATCCAGGTCCGATTCAACACAGTACACAAAATCCGTGATTTAGTTCCATCTGTAAAAGATGCTCTTCCAGACATACAGTACCCGGGCGTTTACAAACTAAAGTGCCTCTGTGGTAGTAGCTACATTGGAGAAACCAAAAGACATATCTCGGATCGCATCCGCGAACATAAAGCAGACTTGAAACACGGTAAGACGAACTCCTCTGCCGTGGCAGATCACTGTTACAATTCAGTGGGCTCACATGACATTGACTTCTCCAAGACGGAGGTTCTTTGCAAACCAACTGGCTACCATGAGAGATTCGTTCATGAGGCCATTCACATATACAAGCACAGAGACAATTTCAACCGAGAAGATGGATTCAGGCTCAGTAACCACTGGAAAGATGTGTTAAATCATTTCTGTTCTTAATTAATTGTAATTTTACGATGACCTTCAGACCGCAGCTCTTTCGCCAGCATTGCCTCTTAATACCTCTCACACCACGGTTAATGGTATGGTTTACAACATGGAGTATACTAGGGCTTCGCAGCTGTCTCTCTCCCCCTCCTCTGTTCCGACCATGGACGAACTCGTCCGTCTGAACGGGGCCCGTAGCTATCCGTGGTACGGAAATTTGAGGGTAAGAATCCACCCATTTTTTCGCCATATAGCATTGTGATATATAACGACTTATGGTTGGTAGCTTAGCTGATTGGAGAATATAGAGTTTATTGATAACATGAAGGTAATTTATATTTTAGTTTTTATTGGTTCACTATATAGTACTGTGAATAGCTCAGATTTGTAGTCATTTCTGTGACCAGTCACTAGCAAATCACCCAGTTATTTCAATGCTAAATTCGCCTAGTTATTTCAATGCTAAATTCTCCTGTTTTGATTTGTACTAAGTGCCTCGGTGAATGTGTATGCTCTGACTTCAACGTAACTATTTCTGTAGCAGTTACAAGCGAATGCCTTAATTTAGCTATTTCAATGCTAAATTCTATGCTAATTCCTTTTAACAATGGGTGCCTCTGCGGATGTGTATGCTTTAACTTTTAACATAGCTATTTCTGTGACCAGTCACAAGCTAATCATTCAGCCTTTTCAATGCTAAATTTTATGCTAATTCCTTCGTCAAGGCTCTTTGTTCCTCTCACACAGCTTAAAAGCCGTGATCTGAACGTGGCTCTCTCACTCCAGCGCTGTCCTACCAGACAGTCTCGCTCCCTTCACCTGATGAAGGCCGCTTGTGTTGTGGCCGAAACGTCGTGAGAATATTATTGTGTTATTTTATTTTATCAATTTATTATTTTATTCTCATTCTACGTGACTTTACCGAAAGAACCAAAGAAGAAAAAAATGGTAATGATGTTTGTTTTTTGTAATAAAATGCCTTTCAATTTCCTGCAACAGTTGCAACTGTTATTTTTTCTACATTGTGTTTGTTTCATCGTTACTGTGGATCAGAGTTCTGGACACAGAATTCCCCAAAACTAAGACAACCGGTAACGCGGCCTCATTGCTCCCTGTCCGTGACAAATGCCAAGGTGCCAGGCTCACGCCGTCGGCCCTGCCGAGTCACTCCGCACTCAGAATTTGGGATTGGCTTGCAATGATCTAAGGTCAATCTTACCACTTCACATTTCAATTGTATCATCCTTCAATTTGGTAGTAAATCCTTCGCTAAGGAATTGGCCCTCAAATCGTGGGGACAAGCGTTCCACAGAAAAATTAGTTGCCATTTAATGTTTGCGACACAGAGAATGTAAATAGTTACATGACCACCTCGCTGCTGTAGCAGTGTAAGTCACGCTGCTATTAACATATTCTATGTCTCGAGTTTCCTGGCTGGCTGCTGGCTGTGCTTCTCTCCACCCCAACAATAAGTCCGTTGTTAGTGGGTGCAGGAGACAATAGAGACACAAACAAGGTGGGAATAACCAGAACAGTATTTGAAGACTGACACGGTTCATTTAAAATTGCACTTTCAATGTATGCGCCAATGAATGACATTCTTTTTGAAAAATAACTTGTTTTATCCTAGAGAATTAGAAACTAAACCTTAAGACATTAAACTAGTGCAATAAAAGTGTACGATTAATTATAAAGTTAGCAAAATAAATAAATGATCTAATTCATATACTATATTCTTGGTTCTTTCGGTGAAGTCACATAGAAGGGAAACAATAAAATTATATTTTTCGATTTGAAGCTTTCGTGACTGCAAGGATTCATCCTCTTTGGTTCTTTCAGTAAAGTCACGTAGAATGAGAATAAAATAATAAAAAAACACAATAAAATTCCCACGACGTTTCGGCCACAACGCAAGCGGCCGTCTTCAGGTGAAAGGTACAGAACTGTCGGGACGACAGAGCTTCAATGAACGATGTTAAGATTCGTAGCGACTTTTAAGCTGGTTGGGAGAAGTGAGGCACCTTTACAAAGGGGTTTACATATCAATAGCTGAGGGATTAGCTTGTTACTGGTCACGGAAATGGCTATGTTAAAATCAAAACCTACACATCCACAGAGGCAACTAGTAATTTAGCATTGAAATAGATAATGGATTCGCTTGTGACTGGTCACAGGAATGGCTATGTTAAAGTCAAAACCTACACATCCACAGAGGCAACTAGTAATTTAGCATTGAAATGGCTAAAGGATCAGCTTGTGCAAATAGCTGAGGGATTAGCTTGTGAATGGTCACGGAAATGGCTATGTTAAAGTCAAAACCTACACATCCACAGAGGCAACTATTAATTTAGCATTGAAATAGCTAAGGGATTAGCTTGTGACTGGTCACAGGAATGGCTATGTTAAAGTCAAAACCTACACATCCACAGAGGCAACTAGTAATTTAGCATTGAAATAGCTAAGGGATTAGCTTGTGCAAATAGCTGAGGGATTAGCTTGTGACTGGTCACAGAAATGGCTATGTTAAAGTAAAGACCTACGCATCCACAGAGGCAACTAGTAATTTAGCATTGAAATAGCTAAAGGATCAGCTTGTGCAAATATCTGAGGGATTAGCTTGTGAATGGTCACGGAAATGGCTATGTTAAAGTCAAAACCTACACATCCACAGAGGCAACTAGTAATTTAGCATTGAAATAGCTAAGGGATTAGCTTGTGACTGGTCACAGGAATGGCTATGTTAAAGTCAAAACCTACACATCCACAGAGGCAACTAGTAATTTAGCATTGAAATAGCTAAGGGATTAGCTTGTGCAAATAGCTGAGGGATTAGCTTGTGACTGGTCACAGAAATGGCTATGTTAAAGTAAAGACCTACACATCCACAGAGGCAACTAGTAATTTAGCATTGAAATAGCTAAGGGATTAGCTTGTGACTGGTCACAGAAATAGATGTTAAAGATGTTAAAGATGAACCTTGAGATTTGTAAGGGGCACGGGGTGACCAATTTGGCCCCGCGGTGTGGTAGCGGGTAGTTTGTGATAAACTACCTCAGGGCGTGACGACCCTGCCTTACGCGAGTCCCAGGCACAGATGGCCCGGCTGTCAGTAGCTGGTAAGGGCCCCTCCCAGGGTTACGCGGTTTTCTTACTGCCTTGTGAGTGTCTCGGGAGAGTCAATGGCTAAGGGAGTAAACCCCGACAGAAAATCAGGAGTGGGGCCCCTCAGGCGGTTTTGTGACGCACTGCGGCACATTCCCGGCAGCCCCTGCAGCCAAACTGGTACCAAACGTCGTGCTACGCACTCCTTTGGACATCACCGGCAAGGCCGAGGGGGGATCCTGACGCATGGGCAACCCAGGATTTCCAGAATAACCTGCCCGGGCTTTGCACTAACAAGAGGTGCAAAAATGGGGAGAGGACACTCCTCGGCCACCTAATCGTGGCCAAGAAACACGGATGGCAGCAGTCACGGGTTATAAGCTCATTTTAGATTGGCGTAAAAAATGGGCGCCACGGGTTGCCATCGTCGGTGGGAGGGGTCATTGCACCCCAATGGATAGCTACCGCCACCCGCCTCAGGCTGGGCAGCCCCCGGCCAATAAGGTCCTTTCCCGCCACGGCTCACCTGCTCCAATGGGTGCTTGGACCTTATGGTTCAGCACCAGACAAGTGGGCTGCAAAACTTGCACCAGACAAAAGCAAAACAAAACGAAAGAAGGTTCCAGCCCTTCATTTTGCAAGCTGGAATGTACGCACAATGTGTTCTGGACTCTCCGAAGATCTATTGCAGATTGAGGACATCCGCAAGACTGGAGTTATCGACAGGGAGTTGGCGAGACTCCATGTCGATATTGCAGCACTGCAGGAGACCCGGCTTGCTGGCAGTGGCTCACTACGAGAGAGTGACTACACTTTCTACTGGCAAGGAAAACAGCAGAACGAACCAAGGCAACATGGTGTTGGGTTCGCTGTCAAAAACACACTCCTTGGCATGATAGAACCACCGACTGCAGGCTCCGAGCGGATTCTACTCATGAGATTGCTCACTGCTTCTGGCCATGTAAACATCCTGAGTGTCTACGCCCCAACACTCTACTCACCTCCGGAGATTCATGACCAATTCAATGAAGAGCTTCACAATATTATTCGCAAAATCCCCAGCTCTGAGCACATGTTTCTGTTGGGAGACTTCAATGCAAGGGTTGGGGCTGACCACGACGCGTGGCCCGCATGCCTTGGCTATCATGGCATTGGAAAGATAAATGCCAGTGGCCAAAGACTACTGGAACTTTGTTCATACCACAATCTCTGTATCAGAAACTCATTCTTTCTCACAAAACCATGACATAAAGTATCATGGAGACATCCAAGTTCTCTTAATTGGCACCAACTGGACCTCGTCATCACCCGACGAGCCCTCCTCAACTCGGTACTCATCACACGCAGCTACCACAGTGCAGTCTGTGACACCGATCACTCGCTGGTATCCAGCAAGGTCAGACTACGCCCCAAAAAGATACACAGACTCAAACAAAAGCGCTACCTACGCATCAACTCTGCCAAGACATCCCTCCCAGAGCTCCCTCAATTTTCCAACACAGCCTTGAGCAGTCCCTACACGACACACCAGATGGAAGCGTGGAGACAAAGTGGGCATACATCAGAGACGCCATCTTTAATGCAGCCATCAATAGCTTCGGCAAGCAGACAAGGCGGAACACAGACTGGTTTGAGGAACACCTGGCTATATTGGAACCCATCCTCCAAGCCAAACGCATGGCGCTCTTGAAGTACAAGCAAGTCCCAAGTACAGGATCGTTAAGGGCACTGAAAGCTGCTCGCAGTGCAGCTCAAACGACCGCCAGACGCTGTGCCAACAACTACTGGGTGAATCTCAGTAGTAGGATCCAACTCGCCTCTGACACTGGCAATATCCGTGCCATGTATGAAGGCATCAAGACAGCCTTTGGTCCAAACATCAGGAGGACTGCCCCCCTTAAATCCAGCACAGGGGCCATCATCACTGATAAACAAGAGCAAATGGCCAGGTGGGTAGAACACTACTCAGAGCTCTACTCACGAGACAACGGTGTAGTAGCTTTAGAACACTTGAGTCTTAAACTGAGGAATAGGGAAGGGGAGTTGTCCCATATCTGGGGCCCCCTCATGAATGCCACTCCAGAGACCCTGAGTTTACTTGACTAAACTGGAAATTAGACTGACTCCCCTCCCTCCCACACACGATAATTCACACCTGCTTAACCAGCCCCATGCATAACCAGCCCCATGCATAACCAGCCCAATGCATAACCAGCCCCATGCATAACCAGCCCCATGCATAACCAGCCCCATGCATAACCAGCCCCATGCATAACCAGCCCCATGCATAAGCAGCCCCATGCATAACCAGCCCCATGCATAACCAGCCCCATGCATAACCAGCCCCATGCTTAACCAGCTCCATACACAACCAGCTGCTTCCTGACGTATGTACGAAAAAAAACTCACTAACTTGTAAGATTCTTTCATGATTGAAATTATAATTTTGGATGGTCGGTGACATTGTATGCTTGTGCGAGGCAGGACACTAAGTGCATGGCTATGAATAACAGACGTGTCATAACATTCCGCCACCGCAAAGATTGTTCCATTGCAGCAGTTACAGCAAATGATCAGATTCCACTTCAAGCAATCTAATCAGGCACCAATGCTGCTGCGTACCCTGTTTGCAGTAGGTACAACGGAGAAGTGTCATCTCCATGGGTCTCATCACACTGGTTTGGCCTCAAACAGTTACCATTTAAAGATATTGGTCCAAGATTATCAGTAACATTGGGTAAGCATTATTTTTGTCCGTAGATATTTTTTCTAGATGTTTACTTTGAGAGCAGCTGTAAGCAGTGAAGTTCCATAGCCGACTCAGCCAAGCGGATTAAAGAAAAACGTGAAAGAGCCCATCGGCATCAACACCAGTAACGGCACAACACAAGTCCCATTCAGCAGACGAGCAACTCTTGCCGACAGTGCGATCGATGCTTCCGCTCAAGTTGCTGGGCTCTTCCCACCAGCGTGCAGGAAAATGCTACGAGCAGCTCTTCTCGGCAGTCATCATCGTTTGCGATGGCCAATCCGAAGATTTTTTTTTCAGCAATCAAATCCCGCTTGTCTAACTTTTCACCCTTAACTGCTGAAACATATCTATCAAACAGAGCATTGCACGCTAGTTGCCACTCGGTCGTGGTGATATCGCAACGGCACTTATGTCAGTCTGAGGGCACTCTGCAAACCGTGCATATAGACAACACAACAAAGATATTTATGGAGCGGAGGGAGCTCACTGGACAGGAACATGGGATGGATTGCCTCCATACCAGATGTTGTGGTTAATGGGAGGATGAATGGCAATTATGACTTCACACAATTACAATGCACCCATCAACTATTTACAATGTTCAGATTTTATTTCACAATAAATATAAAAGTGGCGTATCCAAAACATTTACATGTGCATTTCAATAATATTTCAGATGCACGTGGAAATCCAAAGGAAACAGGGACATAGTTCACCTTTACAAAGCAGCCTCCACTGTCACATCATGAGCTGCCTTAAATTATTTGAGGAAAATCGCATGTGAAGAGGAAATATTTCTGTATGTCTTCCATGGCCTGGGTTTGATATAATTTTCAAAATGCCTCCTCCAAACAATGATTTGAAGTTGGTGATATTCATTTTCCATTTTATGAGATGCTGTTGTCCCATTTATTAAAAAAAAACATTCATTCCCTTTATCATAAATGATTCTGGTTGGGTCCTTCAAAACTGACAACTCTTTTTGCATACAATTTTATTTTCAAAGGTACAAAAAAGGTACGTTTTGCATTGTTGTCACTTTATATATATAATATTCTGATAAATTATAACACGTTTTCAACAACATGCTGCATTTACACGCACGACGAGAAAACAATGTACCATCAACAAATAAAGGTGTTAAAAACTGACAAACACTTAACATTTCCGACCACGAATTCTCTCCAAATAGGCAACAGATCCTCGAAGGCCACAGCAGCAACGCAGTTTCAATCGGTACTTTTGTCAATGCATCCCAAGGCCACTCCCGTTCGTCCAAACAGCAGCAGGGACCGCCCCCACTCGGTGCTGCCCAGGCTGGACAGCAAGCGCATGTCTCCCTCCTCTCCCAGCAAGGCGGCCAGCTCATCGGCCTCCGCGCGGCCGCCACCGCCGCCAGCCCCACGCAGGAGCCGCAGATCCGGCAGGAGGGGGAACTCGGCCAGCCCCAGACGGCGCAGGCGGCGCGCGGCCGCTCGGTAGCACCTCCACGGCTGCGGCTCGACCAACAGGAAGGTGGCGGTGCGCGCGGCGGCCGCGAGGAAACGCCGCAGGCCGGCATCGCCGTGGTGCAGGTGAATCCACATCATCACCGACATGCACAGGCACAGGTCAAAGCGCGCCCGGCCGTGGCGTCGCAGGAAGGCGTCCAGCGCGGCGTCTCGTGCTGCGGTGTCCATGAAGTCAAACGCCTCGTAGGCGATGACGTCCGGGTGAGGATTGTCGCCCCGCGCACGCTCCACCAGATCGGCGTCCAGGTCGCATGCCAGCACAGATAGCGGCAGCACGCGGGCAACCTGCCCAGAGCGTCCACCCTCGGGCTGGTCCAGCCCCGTCAGGTGCCGATACACAGCCACCGTCAGCTCCTGCGAGAAAACACGAGGACACCGGTGGCGGGTTTGTTTCTTTGCTGGAGAATGTCGTAAAAAAACAGACGTGATGCGAGGATGGAGTACTTCATTATTCAAAATGAAAATAAGTTAATACCTCAGTGGGCTTTGCCCGGTAGGATGGGGATGGTTTAGTTTTATTTGTATGTGTTTGGGTGATGTGTTTACCTCTCTTGCACTTTGCACTACTATCATGTTTTGTATTTTTTGTTGTTGTAACGTTCTTACCCTCCTTCTACTGGACGTCTGCGAAAAAGAGCTTTATCGCTCATCGCATTCCTCCAGTATGAATATTTAGATTCTGGCCACAGTATTAGATGCAACTTTATTCAATACAAACCTATGACGCAGTGATTCTAGGTCAAAAAATCCAACGAGACTAAGTTCGATGTTCAGCTACTGACATGAATGCAACTTTAAATATCTAATAAACGCCTCAAACCGGTGATATGTCTGAACCAGTCCTTGACACGCACCTTCAGCAACCTTGATTGCCAAAACCACCCGTGACCAACATGGCATGGCATAGGCCTTCATCCAGCAGTTAATTGACAAAAAGTCTGGAGCTAATGATGAATTTCCATGACTCACGTGTTTGACACTCACATAATGATGAACAACGCGCATATGGGGTAGTGTATTCCATCTGTGGGAGAAAGGTGAAAATGCATTTTTGTAAACATGTCTCAGGCCCATGGCCACCCGCACTACCCCACTGTGACTAGTACACCCCTACACTACCACACAGTGACTAGTACACTACCACACTACCACACAGTGACTAGTACACTACCACACTACCACACAGTGACTAGTACACTACCACACTACCACACAATGACTAGTACACCCCCACACTACCACACAGTGACTAGTACACTACCACACTACCACACAGTGACTAGTACACCTCAACACTACCACACAGTGACTAGTACACCTCAACACTACCACACAGTGACTAGTACACTACCACACTACCACACAGTGACTAGTACACCCCCACACTACCACACAGTGACTAGTACACCTCAACACTACCACACAGTGACTAGTACACTACCACACTACCACAGTGACTAGTACACTACCACACAGTGACTAGTACACCCCCACACTACCACACAGTGACTAGTACACTACCACACTACCCTACAGTGAATAGTACACTACCACACTACCACACAGTGACTAGTACACCCCCACACTACCACACAGTGACTAGTACACTACCACACTACCCTACAGTGAGTTGTACACCCCCACACTACCACACTGTGACTAGTACACCCCCACACTACCACACAGTGACTAGTACACCCCCACACTACCACACAGTGACTAGTACACCCCCACACTACCACACAGTGACTAGTACACCCCCACACTACCACACAGTGACAAGTACACTCCCACACAGTGACTAGTACACCCCCACACTACCACACAGTGACTAGTACACCACCACACAGTGACTAGTACACCAACACACTACCACACAGTGACTAGTACACCCCCACACTACCACACAGTGACTAGTACACCCCCACACTACCACAGTGACTAGTACACTACCACACAGTGACTAGTACATTACCACACTACCACACAGTGACTAGTACACCAACACACTACCACACAGTGACTAGTACACTACCACACTACCACAGGGACTAGTACACTACCACACTACCACAGTGACTATTACACTACCACACTACCACAGTGACTAGTACACTACCACACAGTGACTAGTACACCCTCACACTACCACACAGTGACTAGTACACCCCCACACTACCTCACAGTGACTAGTACACCCCCACACTACCACACAGTGACTAGTACACCCCCACACTACCACACAGTGACTAGTACACTACCACACCACCACACAGTGACTAGTACACCCCCACACAGTGACTAGTACACTACCACACTACCACACAGTGACTAGTACACCCCCACACAGTGACTAGTACACTACCACACTACCACACAGTGACTAGTACACTACCACACTACCACACAGTGACTAGTACACTACCACACAGTGACTAGTACACTACCACACAGTGACTAGTACACCCCCACACTACCACACAGTGACTAGTACACTACTACACTACCACACAGTGACTAGTACACCCCGACACTACCACACAGTGACTAGTACACGCACACACTACCGCACAGTGACTAGTACACCCCCACACTACCACACAGTGACTAGTACACAACCACACTACTACATAGTGACTAGTACACTACCACACTACCACACAGTGACTAGTACACCCCCACACTACTACACAGTGACTAGTACACTACCACACTATCACACAGTGACTAGTACACTAACACACTACTACACAGTGACTAGTACACTACCACACTACCTCACAGTGACTAGTACACTAACACACTACCATAGTGACTAGTACACCCCCACACAGTGACTAGTACACTACCACACAGTGACTAGTACACTACCACACTACCACAGTGACTAGTAAACTACCACACAGTGACGAGTACACTACCACACTACCACACAGTGACTAGTACACTACCACACTACCACACAGTGACTAGTACACTACCACACTACCACACAGTGACTAGTACACTACCACACTACCACACAGTGACTAGTACACTACCACACAGTAACTAGTACACTACCACACAGTGACTAGTACACTACCACACTACCACAGTGACTAGTACACTACCATAGTGACTAGTACACCCCCACACAGTGACTAGTACACTACCACACAGTGACTAGTACACTACCACACAGTGACTAGTACACTACCACACAGTGACTAGTACACTACCACACTACCACAGTGACTAGTACACTACCACACTACCATAGTGACTAGTACACCCCCACACAGTGACTAGTACACTACCACACTACTACACAGTGACTAGTACACTACCACACAGTGACTAGTACACTACAACACTACTACACAGTGACTAGTACACTACCACACTACTACACAGTGACTAGTACACTACCACACTACCATACAGTGACTAGTACACCCCCACACTACTACACAATGACTAGTACACTACCACACTATCACACAGTGACTAGTACACTAACACACTACTACACAGTGACTAGTACACTATCACACTACTACACAGTGACTAGTACACTACCACACTACTACGCAGTGACTAGTACACTACCACACTACCACACAGTGGCTAGTACACCCCCACACTACTACACAATGACTAGTACACTACCACACTATCACACAGTGACTAGTACACTAACACACTACCATAGTGACTAGTACACCACCACACAGTGACTATTACACTACCACACAGTGACTAGTACACTACCACACTACCACAGTGACTAGTACACTACCACACAGTGACTAGTACACTACCACACTACCACACAGTGACTAGTACACTACCACACTACCACACAGTGACTAGTACACTACCACACAGTGACTAGTACACTACCACACAGTGACTAGTACACTACCACACTACCACAGTGACTAGTACACTACCATAGTGACTAGTACACCCCCACACAGTGACTAGTACACTACCACACAGTGACTAGTACACTACCACACAGTGACTAGTACACTACCACACTACCACACAGTGACTAGTACACTACCACACAGTGACTAGTACACTACCACACTACCACAGTGACTAGTACACTACCATACTACCATAGTGACTAGTACACCCCCACAGAGTGACTAGTACACTACCAAACAGTGACTAGTACACTACCACACTACTACACAGTGACTAGTACACTACCACACAGTGACTAGTACACTACCACACTACTACACAGTGACTAGTACACTACCACACAGTGACTAGTACACTACCACACTACTACACAGTGACTAGTACACTACCACACAGTGACTAGTACACTACCACACTACCACACAGTGACTAGTACACCCCCACACTACCACACAGTGACTAGTACACTACCACACAGTGACTAGTACACTACCACACTACCACACAGTGACTAGTACACTACCACACTACTACACAGTGACTAGTACACTACCACACTACCACACAGTGACTAGTACACTACCACACCGTGACATGTACACTACCAGACAGTGACTAGTACACTACCACACAGTGACTAGTACACTACCACACTACCACACAGTGACTAGTACACTACCACACTACTACACAGTGACTAGTACACTACCACACAGTGACTAGTACACTACCACACAGTGACTAGTACACTACCACACTACCACACAGTGACTAGTACACTACCACACTACCACACAGTGACTAGTACACTACCACACTACCACACAGTGACTAGTACACTACCACACTACCACACAATGACTAGTACACCCCCACACTACCACACAGTGACTAGTACACTACCACACTACCACACAGTGACTAGTACACCTCAACACTACCACACAGTGACTAGTACACCTCAACACTACCACACAGTGACTAGTACACTACCACACTACCACACAGTGACTAGTACACCCCCACACTACCACACAGTGACTAGTACACCTCAACACTACCACACAGTGATTAGTACACTACCACACTACCACAGTGACTAGTACACTACCACACAGTGACTTGTACACCCCCACACTACCTCTACCACACAGTGACTAGTACACTACCACACTACCCTACAGTGACTAGTACACTACCACACTACCCTACAGTGACTAGTACACCCCCACACTACCACACTGTGACTAGTACACCCCCACACTACCACACAGTGACTAGTACACCCCCACACTACCACACAGTGACTAGTACACCCCCACACTACCACAGAGTGACTAGTACACCCCCCACACTACCACACAGTGACTAGTACACTACCACACAGTGACTAGTACACCCCCACACTACCACACAGTGACTAGTGCACCACCACACAGTGACTAGTACACCAACACACTACCACACAGTGACTAGTACACCCCCACACTACCACACAGCGACTAGTACACCCCCACACTACCACAGTGACTAGTACACTACCACACAGTGACTAGTATACTACCACACTACCACACAGTGACTAGTACACTAACACACTACCACACAGTGACTAGTACACTACCACACTACCACAGTGACTAGTACACTACCACACAGTGACTAGTACACCGCCACACTACCACACAGTGACTAGTACACCCCCACACTACCACACAGTGACTAGTACACCCCCACACTACCTCACAGTGACTAGTACACCCCCACACTACCACACAGTGACTAGTACACCCCCACACTACCACACAGTGACTAGTACACTACCACACCACCACACAGTGACTAGTACACCCCCACACAGTGACTAGTACACTACCACACCACCACACAGTGACTAGTACACCCCCACACAGTGACTAGTACACTACCACACCACCACACAGTGACTAGTACACCCCCACACTACCACACAGTGACTAGTACACTACCACACCACCACACAGTGACTAGTACACCCCCACACAGTGACTAGTACACTACCACACCACCACACAGTGGCTAGTACACCCCCACACTACCACACAGTGATTAGTGCACTACCACACTACCACACAGTGACTAGTACACTACCACACTACCACACAGTGACTAGTACACTACCACACAGTGACTAGTACACTACCACACAGTGACAAGTACACTACCACACTACCACAGTGACTAGTACACTACCACACTACCATAGTGACTAGTACACCCCCACACAGTGACTAGTACACTACCACACAGTGACTAGGACACTACCACACAGTGACTAGTACACTACCACACTACCACACAGTGACTAGTACACTACCACACAGTGACTAGTACACTACCACACTACCACAGCGACTAGTACACTACCACACTACCATAGTGACTAGTACACCCCCACACAGTGACTAGTACACTACCACACAGTGACTAGTACACTACCACACTACTACACAGTGACTAGTACACTACCACACAGTGACTAGTACACTACCACACTACTACACAGTGACTAGTACACTACCACACAGTGACTAGTACACTACCACACTACCACACAGTGACTAGTACACCCCCACACTACCACACAGTGACTAGTACACTACCACACAGTGACTAGTACACTACCACACTACCACACAGTGACTAGTACACTACCACACTACTACACAGTGACTAGTACACTACCACACTACCACACAGTGACTAGTACACTACCACACCATGACTAGTACACTACCAGACAGTGACTAGTACACTACCACACAGTGACTAGTACACTACCACACTAGCACACAGTGACTAGTACACTACCACACTACTACACAGTGACTAGTACACTACCACACAGTGACTAGTACACTACCACACAGTGACTAGTACACTACCACACTACCACACAGTGACTAGTACACTACCACACTACTACACAGTGACTAGTACACTACCACACAGTGACTAGTACACTACCACACAGTGACTAGTACACTACCACACTACCACACAGTGACTAGTACACTACCACACTATCACACAGTGACTAGTACACTAACACACTACTACACAGTGACTAGTACACTACCACACTACCTCACAGTGACTAGTACACTAACACACTACCATAGTGACTAGTACACCCCCACACAGTGACTAGTACACTACCACACAGTGACTAGTACACTACCACACAGTGACTAGTACACTACCACACTACCACAGTGACTAGTAAACTACCACACAGTGACGAGTACACTACCACACTACCACACAGTGACTAGTACACTACCACACTACCACACAGTGACTAGTACACTACCACACTACCACACAGTGACTAGTACACTACCACACAGTGACTAGTACACTACCACACAGTGACTAGTACACTACCACACAGTGACTAGTACACTACCACACTACCACAGTGACTAGTACACTACCATAGTGACTAGTACACCCCCACACAGTGACTAGTACACTACCACACAGTGACTAGTACACTACCACACAGTGACTAGTACACTACCACACAGTGACTAGTACACTACCACACTACCACAGTGACTAGTACACTACCACACTACCATAGTGACTAGTACACCCCCACACAGTGACTAGTACACTACCACACTACTACACAGTGACTAGTACACTACCACACAGTGACTAGTACACTACCACACTACTACACAGTGACTAGTACACTACCACACTACTACACAGTGACTAGTACACTACCACACTACCACACAGTGACTAGTACACCCCCACACTACTACACAATGACTAGTACACTACCACACTATCACACAGTGACTAGTACACTAACACACTACTACACAGTGACTAGTACACTACCACACTACCTCACAGTGACTAGTACACTAACACACTACCATAGTGACTAGTACACCACCACACAGTGACTATTACACTACCACACAGTGACTAGTACACTACCACACTACCACAGTGACTAGTACACTACCACACAGTGACTAGTACACTACCACACTACCACACAGTGACTAGTACACTACCACACTACCACACAGTGACTAGTACACTACCACACAGTGACTAGTACACTACCACACAGTGACTAGTACACTACCACACTACCACAGTGACTAGTACACTACCATAGTGACTAGTACACCCCCACACAGTGACTAGTACACTACCACACAGTGACTAGTACACTACCACACAGTGACTAGTACACTACCACACTACCACACAGTGACTAGTACACTACCACACAGTGACTAGTACACTACCACACTACCACAGTGACTAGTACACTACCATACTACCATAGTGACTAGTACACCCCCACAGAGTGACTAGTACACTACCAAACAGTGACTAGTACACTACCACACTACTACACAGTGACTAGTACACTACCACACAGTGACTAGTACACTACCACACTACTACACAGTGACTAGTACACTACCACACAGTGACTAGTACACTACCACACTACTACACAGTGACTAGTACACTACCACACAGTGACTAGTACACTACCACACTACCACACAGTGACTAGTACACCCCCACACTACCACACAGTGACTAGTACACTCCCACACAGTGACTAGTACACTACCACACTACCACACAGTGACTAGTACACTACCACACTACTACACAGTGACTAGTACACTACCACACTACCACACAGTGACTAGTACACTACCACACCGTGACATGTACACTACCAGACAGTGACTAGTACACTACCACACAGTGACTAGTACACTACCACACTACCACACAGTGACTAGTACACTACCACACTACTACACAGTGACTAGTACACTACCACACAGTGACTAGTACACTACCACACAGTGACTAGTACACTACCACACTACCACACAGTGACTAGTACACTACCACACTACCACACAGTGACTAGTACACTACCACACTACCACACAGTGACTAGTACACTACCACACTACCACACAATGACTAGTACACCCCCACACTACCACACAGTGACTAGTACACTACCACACTACCACACAGTGACTAGTACACCTCAACACTACCACACAGTGACTAGTACACCTCAACACTACCACACAGTGACTAGTACACTACCACACTACCACACAGTGACTAGTACACCCCCACACTACCACACAGTGACTAGTACACCTCAACACTACCACACAGTGATTAGTACACTACCACACTACCACAGTGACTAGTACACTACCACACAGTGACTTGTCCACCCCCACACTACCACACAGTGACTAGTACACTACCACACTACCCTACAGTGACTAGTACACTACCACACTACCCTACAGTGACTAGTACACCCCCACACTACCACACTGTGACTAGTACACCCCCACACTACCACACAGTGACTAGTACACCCCCACACTACCACACAGTGACTAGTACACCCCCACACTACCACACAGTGACTAGTACACCCCCCACACTACCACACAGTGACTAGTACACTACCACACAGTGACTAGTACACCCCCACACTACCACACAGTGAATAGTGCACCACCACACAGTGACTAGTACACCAACACACTACCACACAGTGACTAGTACACCCCCACACTACCACACAGCGACTAGTACACCCCCACACTACCACAGTGACTAGTACACTACCACACAGTGACTAGTATACTACCACACTACCACACAGTGACTAGTACACTAACACACTACCCCACAGTGACTAGTACACTACCACAGTGACTAGTACACTACCACACAGTGACTAGTACACCCCCACACTACCACACAGTGACTAGTACACCCCCACACTACCACACAGTGACTAGTACACCCCCACACTACCTCACAGTGACTAGTACACCCCCACACTACCACACAGTGACTAGTACACCCCCACACTACCACACAGTGACTAGTACACTACCACACCACCACACAGTGACTAGTACACCCCCACACAGTGACTAGTACACTACCACACCACCACACAGTGACTAGTACACCCCCACACAGTGACTAGTACACTACCACACCACCACACAGTGACTAGTACACCCCCACACTACCACACAGTGACTAGTACACTACCACACCACCACACAGTGACTAGTACACCCCCACACAGTGACTAGTACACTACCACACCACCACACAGTGGCTAGTACACCCCCACACTACCACACAGTGATTAGTGCACTACCACACTACCACACAGTGACTAGTACACTACCACACTACCACACAGTGACTAGTACACTACCACACAGTGACTAGTACACTACCACACAGTGACTAGTACACTACCACACTACCACAGTGACTAGTACACTACCACACTACCATAGTGACTAGTACACCCCCACACAGTGACTAGTACACTACCACACAGTGACTACTACACTACCACACAGTGACTAGTACACTACCACACTACCACAGTGACTAGTACACTACCATAGTGACTAGTACACCCCCACACAGTGACTAGTACACTACCACACAGTGACTAGTACACTACCACACAGTGACTAGTACACTACCACACAGTGACTAGTACACTACCACACTACCACAGTGACTAGTACACTACCACACTACCATAGTGACTAGTACACCCCCACACAGTGACTAGTACACTACCACACTACTACACAGTGACTAGTACACTACCACACAGTGACTAGTACACTACCACACTACTACACAGTGACTAGTACACTACCACACTACTACACAGTGACTAGTACACTACCACACTACCACACAGTGACTAGTACACCCCCACACTACTACACAATGACTAGTACACTACCACACTATCACACAGTGACTAGTACACTAACACACTACTACACAGTGACTAGTACACTACCACACTACCTCACAGTGACTAGTACACTAACACACTACCATAGTGACTAGTACACCACCACACAGTGACTATTACACTACCACACAGTGACTAGTACACTACCACACTACCACAGTGACTAGTACACTACCACACAGTGACTAGTACACTACCACACTACCACACAGTGACTAGTACACTACCACACTACCACACAGTGACTAGTACACTACCACACAGTGACTAGTACACTACCACACAGTGACTAGTACACTACCACACTACCACAGTGACTAGTACACTACCATAGTGACTAGTACACCCCCACACAGTGACTAGTACACTACCACACAGTGACTAGTACACTACCACACAGTGACTAGTACACTACCACACTACCACACAGTGACTAGTACACTACCACACAGTGACTAGTACACTACCACACTACCACAGTGACTAGTACACTACCATACTACCATAGTGACTAGTACACCCCCACAGAGTGACTAGTACACTACCAAACAGTGACTAGTACACTACCACACTACTACACAGTGACTAGTACACTACCACACAGTGACTAGTACACTACCACACTACTACACAGTGACTAGTACACTACCACACAGTGACTAGTACACTACCACACTACTACACAGTGACTAGTACACTACCACACAGTGACTAGTACACTACCACACTACCACACAGTGACTAGTACACCCCCACACTACCACACAGTGACTAGTACACTCCCACACAGTGACTAGTACACTACCACACTACCACACAGTGACTAGTACACTACCACACTACTACACAGTGACTAGTACACTACCACACTACCACACAGTGACTAGTACACTACCACACCGTGACATGTACACTACCAGACAGTGACTAGTACACTACCACACAGTGACTAGTACACTACCACACTACCACACAGTGACTAGTACACTACCACACTACTACACAGTGACTAGTACACTACCACACAGTGACTAGTACACTACCACACAGTGACTAGTACACTACCACACTACCACACAGTGACTAGTACACTACCACACTACCACACAGTGACTAGTACACTACCACACTACCACACAGTGACTAGTACACCACCACACTACCACACAATGACTAGTACACCCCCACACTACCACACAGTGACTAGTACACTACCACACTACCACACAGTGACTAGTACACCTCAACACTACCACACAGTGACTAGTACACCTCAACACTACCACACAGTGACTAGTACACTACCACACTACCACACAGTGACTAGTACACCCCCACACTACCACACAGTGACTAGTACACCTCAACACTACCACACAGTGATTAGTACACTACCACACTACCACAGTGACTAGTACACTACCACACAGTGACTTGTCCACCCCCACACTACCACACAGTGACTAGTACACTACCACACTACCCTACAGTGACTAGTACACTACCACACTACCCTACAGTGACTAGTACACCCCCACACTACCACACTGTGACTAGTACACCCCCACACTACCACACAGTGACTAGTACACCCCCACACTACCACACAGTGACTAGTACACCCCCACACTACCACACAGTGACTAGTACACCCCCCACACTACCACACAGTGACTAGTACACTACCACACAGTGACTAGTACACCCCCACACTACCACACAGTGAATAGTGCACCACCACACAGTGACTAGTACACCAACACACTACCACACAGTGACTAGTACACCCCCACACTACCACACAGCGACTAGTACACCCCCACACTACCACAGTGACTAGTACACTACCACACAGTGACTAGTATACTACCACACTACCACACAGTGACTAGTACACTAACACACTACCCCACAGTGACTAGTACACTACCACAGTGACTAGTACACTACCACACAGTGACTAGTACACCCCCACACTACCACACAGTGACTAGTACACCCCCACACTACCACACAGTGACTAGTACACCCCCACACTACCTCACAGTGACTAGTACACCCCCACACTACCACACAGTGACTAGTACACCCCCACACTACCACACAGTGACTAGTACACTACCACACCACCACACAGTGACTAGTACACCCCCACACAGTGACTAGTACACTACCACACCACCACACAGTGACTAGTACACCCCCACACAGTGACTAGTACACTACCACACCACCACACAGTGACTAGTACACCCCCACACTACCACACAGTGACTAGTACACTACCACACCACCACACAGTGACTAGTACACCCCCACACAGTGACTAGTACACTACCACACCACCACACAGTGGCTAGTACACCCCCACACTACCACACAGTGATTAGTGCACTACCACACTACCACACAGTGACTAGTACACTACCACACTACCACACAGTGACTAGTACACTACCACACAGTGACTAGTACACTACCACACAGTGACTAGTACACTACCACACTACCACAGTGACTAGTACACTACCACACTACCATAGTGACTAGTACACCCCCACACAGTGACTAGTACACTACCACACAGTGACTACTACACTACCACACAGTGACCAGTACACTACCACACTACCACACAGTGACTAGTACACTACCACACAGTGACTAGTACACTACCACACTACCACAGCGACTAGTACACTACCACACTACCATAGTGACTAGTACACCCCCACACAGTGACTAGTACACTACCACACAGTGACTAGTACTCTACCACACTACTACACAGTGACTAGTACACTACCACACAGTGACTAGTACACTACCACACTACTACACAGTGACTAGTACACTACCACACAGTGACTAGTACACTACCACACTACCACACAGTGACTAGTACACCCCCACACTACCACACAGTGACTAGTACACTACCACACAGTGACTAGTACACTACCACACTACCACACAGTGACTAGTACACTACCACACTACTACACAGTGACTAGTACACTACCACACTACCACACAGTGACTAGTACACTACCACACCGTGACTAGTACACTACCAGACAGTGACTAGTACACTACCACACAGTGACTAGTACACTACCACACTAGCACACAGTGACTAGTACACTACCACACTACTACACAGTGACTAGTACACTACCACACAGTGACTAGTACACTACCACACAGTGACTAGTACACTACCACACTAGCACACAGTGACTAGTACACTACCACACTACTACACAGTGACTAGTACACTACCACACAGTGACTAGTACACTACCACACAGTGACTAGTACACTACCACACTACCACACAGTGACTAGTACACTACCACACTACCACACAGTGACTAGTACACTACCACACTACCACACAGTGACTAGTACACTACCACACAGTGACTAGTACACCCCCACACTACCACACAGTGACTAGTACACTACCACACAGTGACTAGTACACTACCACACTACCACAGTGACTAGTACACTACCACACTACCACAGTGACTAGTACACTACCACAGTGACTAGTACACTACCACACTACCACAGTGACTAGTACACTACCACACTACCACAGTGACTAGTACACTACCATAGTGACTAGTACACTACCACACTACCACACAGTGACTAGTACACTACCACACTACTACACAGTGACTAGTACACTACCACACTACCACAGTGACTAGTACACTACCATAGTGACTAGTACACTATACCACACTGGGACTGGACGAGTCTCACAGCCACGGCTTTGTTCGAGTGAACGTCCCGAGAGTTTCAGAACCTTCCCCAGCGGTCGACGTCCTCAGCCCCGTCCGTGGTAACGTGGAGTTGCGCTCACCCCGCTGTTGCAGCCCATGTCCAGGGCGAGGAACGGCGGCGCGGACTCCGGCAGGAGCCGCCTCAGAAGCTCGCGGGGCAGCAGCGCGACGCGTCGAGCCGGGGGGTTGAAGGCCGCCTAGTTGATGAAGTTCCCGTTTGGAGCCGCGCCTGGCTCCCTCTTCCTCGGGGCCCCGGGCGCTGCCATCTCCTCCCCGCCGTCCTCCTTCTTAATCTCCTCCTCGTCCTCCTCTTTCCTCGCCTCCATCCCTGTGGAGGCCGTAAGCGAGGAGGCTGTCAGGCGGGATCGGCACAAGCAAAAGGAGGGGAGCGGGACGCGCGAGTGTGTGGAGGCACAGTCAGCCATGTTACGTGGGGAAGTAAACACTGTGGAGACAGAGTCAGCCATGTTACGTGGGGAAGTAAACACTGTGGAGACAGAGTCAGCCATGTTACGTGGGGAAGTAAACACTGTGGAGGCAGTCAGCCATGTTACGTGGGGAAGTGAACACCGTAGAGGCACAGTCAGCCATGTCACGTGGGGAAGTGAACACCGTGGAGGCAGTCAGCCATGTCACGTGGGGAAGTGAACATTGTGGAGGCAGTCAGCCATGTTACGTGGGGAAGTGAACATTGTGGAGGCAGTCAGCCATGTTACGTGGGGAAGTGAACATTGTGGAGGCAGTCAGCCATGTTACGTGGGGAAGTGAACATTGTGGAGGCAGTCAGCCATGTTACGTGGGGAAGTGAACACCGTGGAGGCAGTCAGCCATGTTACGTGGGGAAGTGAACACTGTGGAGGTAGTCAGCCATGTTACGTGGGGAAGTGAACACCGTGGAGGCAGTCAGCCATGTTACGTGGGGAAGTGAACACTGTGGAGGTAGTCAGCCATGTTACGTGGGGAAGTGAACACTGGAGGCAGTCAGCCATGTTACGTGGGGAAGTCAACACTGTGGAGGCATAGTCAGCCATGTTACGTGGGGAAGCGAACACCGTGGAGACAGTCAGCCATGTTACGTGGGGAAGTAAACACCGTGGAGACAGAGTCAGCCATGTTATGTGGGGAAGTCAACGACGTGGATGAAAATTCCGCCATGTTACGTCGGGAAGTGATCAACGTGGACACAGTCGGCGACGTTCCAAATACATAAAAACACTGGGGCACAGCGCTGACAGTCCAACAAAGACAAAGATCCCCCGTGTAGCCTGTGACAGACTGTTGGGGCAAGTGCTGTTAGCGAGTGGCAGCACCGATTAAGATCGGCACCGTGGCACACGACGGGGTGGTTGGCCAACACCACGCCCGGCCGCCTTTGTCTCCCCCAGTGGCGATGTTTACTACACACCGCGCACCTAGGGGGAAGGGGGGCCCAGGACCGGTTCAGATAATCGCCATCGCCGGTGTTTGTTGGCCGTGAGCGGGATTCGAACTCGTGTAGTCGGGGTTCGTAGCGCAGTGCGCTAACTGCTGCGCCACCGCTCCCCCCACCACACACGCGCACAGCAGCTCCAGAGAGCGACTTTTGGGTCAGAGGTAGCCACATTGCACTGGGGCCGTCCATAAATGACGTCACGCACCTAGGGGGGGGCGGGGGGGGTCAGACATTTGTGACGATGTGTGACGATGGGGGGGGAGGGTTGAGAGATGTGACGTCACCTCAAAATGCGCAACTTTAAATAAATATAGACGACACGTTCTACTTAATTAAATAGACTTTTTAATAAATGTTTTCTCCTACAACATCAGAGTGCAGTGCCACATTAAGTACGCACTACAATGACAATAGTTTAAAGCGATTTGAAGCATGTTTTATATGTTTGGGGAGGGGCGGGGCACAGCTCTGTGACGTCATATTTGATGGGGGGGGTCTGACTTTTGTGACGCCGCGTGACGATGGGGGGGGGGTCAAAAATCGCGTGACGTCATTTATGGACGGCCCCTTTGGCACCGTGCGTCGCTGAATCATTGCTCATCGGAGTGCCAGCTGTATGACAACGCGACGTGGCACGCAGTGCCAACTTACACCTGTCAACCCCTAACCATTGCCTCTCTTATTACAGACCAATTCAGACCTTATTGGTCACCCCGTGCCCCTTACAAATCTCAACGTTCATCCTACAAAGTCCCATCACAAGGGGAAAACACAAAACATTGTTTTGCCCGTTATAAAACGGCTGTAGTAAGCCGTATGGACCTGAAAAATCAATTTCCCTGTACACGAATACGGAAATTGAAAGGCATTTTATTACAAAAAACAAACATCATTAAAATTCACACAAACACTATAGTATTATAGTAGTTCGAAAATTAGACTGTGGAAAATAGTCATGTGTAATGATGAAAAATACTTGAAGATAACATTTATCATTATCTTATTGCAATATATGAACGTGTAATGGCAAATTAAAACGATGCGATACAATTTGACAATCCTTTACAGCGATACACTTAATCCAATGAAGTTGAATGTAAACGCTGAAACACGTAAATATTACTGAACATAGCGTGGATAGAAGAAACTGATTTATCTAAATATCCATACAATTGAAACATCAATAAAGCAGGCTGCTGGAATGGATGCTCCAGGCGCCACTCTACGCGTGAGTGGTGCCAGTGGACTGAGAGGCCGTGCCAGGAGTCGCTGTCGCTGGCTGCTCAATGACCACCACCCTCTCGGCCGCTGCAGGGAGGGCGCGGCGCTGAGCCTTGAACTTCAGCTTCCCGTCTTCAGTCAAGCAGCAGCTCACGCTCTGCGGGTCCACGTCCCTGGGCAGCTGCGTCTCCCTGTGGAACTCCTGGCAGCTGTGGCTGTAGCTGCCGCTGCTGACTTCTCCGCTCTTCACCTCGCGCCGTCCGGCCACCACCAGCTTGTCTCCAGACACCTTCACGGCCAGGTCCTGTGGGGAGAAGTCCTGCACGTCCAGGGACGCGACAAACCCGCCTCCCTGCTCCTGTGGATCTTCAATCTGGAACCCACTGCTCACGGCCGGCTGCTGCAGCAGTGCGTCTCCGTGGCTGCCCGGGGCCCGCGTGTGGCTGCTGAGCTGATCGACTCCACGGAAGATTCTCTCCATCCTCTCGATCTCGCTCCTCATGTCTCGCTGCAGCTGCTGGAAGAGACTTTCACCGCGGGGGTTCCAGACCGGCCAGCCTGGCCAGACGCTCCTCTCCATCACGTGCATCGCAGGGAAGTAAACACTGAGGGTCATGCTTGTTGATGTGCTTCACAGTGAGGCTCGCTTCAGCTGTGAGCGCTGCTCCCTCCTCCGCCGATGTTCTGCCAGTGCAGCTACAGGAGCTGCTTTTATAGCCCTGGCAGTAGCTACGAGCAGATGCCAGGGGGAGCCAGAAGCGTCCAGAATGACGCAGCTGCTCCCAGGGGCTTCGCTCATCCGCACAGAATCAAGAGCGTGACTCGTGTCTCAGGCTGCAGTTTGTGAGCAGTTTACTGCCATGGAATTCACTCAGCACTCATAATGAATGTAAAACAGAGTGATGTGCTCTTCTATATTTAACTGAAATTACTACACTTTGAAGGGTGATACAAACCGAAACTTAAATTCTCGCTTACACAGCACAATGACATCATCAGCCTTATCAGGAAAGACTGAGTCACACAAAAACAACGAATGTCCCTTACATTTAACTTAATTAATAAAAAACTATCAATTCTGTACAATGGTTATTTTTAAAATATACGTAATGTTATGGTTTGATACTTACACATTGGCAGGGTGAACTAAATGCTATTGTAGTGAACTTGTCATAAACTGCAGCCTGAGACACGAGTCACGCTCTTGATTATGGGCGGATGATGTAAGCCCCTGGGAGCAGCTGCGTCATTCTGGACGCTTCTGGCTGCCCCTGGCATCTGCTCGTAGCTACTGCCAGGGAATATGCTATTCTGTAATTGTATTTTATTATTTCTTATTTCTACGTGACTTTACCGAAAAAACCAAAGAGCAGTTTCTTTTATCCACGCTATGTTCAGTAATATTTACGTGTTTCAGCGTTCACATTCAACTTCATTGGATTAAGTGTATCGCTGTAAAGGAGTGTCAAATTGTATCGCATCGTTTTAATTTGCCATTACACGTTCATATATTGCAATAAGATAATGATAAATGTTATCTTTAATTATTTTTCATCATTACATATGACTTTTCCACAGTCTAATTTTCGAACTACTATAATACTATACTGTTTGTGTGAATGGTAAATGATGTTTGTTTTTTGTAATAAAATACCTTTCATTTTCCTGCAAGAGTTGCAACTGTTCTTTTTTTCTACATTGTGTTTGTTTCATCGTTACTGTGGACCAGAGTTCTGGACACAGAATTCCCCAAAACTAAGACAACCGGTAACGCGGCCTCATTGCTCCCTGACCATGACAACTCCCAAGGTGCCAGGCTCACGCCGTCGGCCCTGCCGAGTCACTCCGCACTCAGAATCTGGGATTGGCTTGCAATGATCTAAGATCAATCTTACCACTTCACATTTCACTTGTATCATCCTTCAATTGGTAGTAAATCCTTCGCTAAGGAATTGGTCCTCAAATCGTGGGGACAAGCGTACCACGGAAAGATTAGTTGCCATTTAATGTTTGCGACACAGAGAATGTAAATAGTTACATGACCACCTCGCTGCTGTAGCAGTGTAAGTCATGCTGCTATTAATATATTCTATGTCTCGAGTTTCCTGGCTGGCTGCTGGCTGTGCTTCTCTCCATCCCAACAATAACTCCGTTGTTAGTGGGTGCAGGAGACAATAGGGACACCAACAAGGTGGGAATAACCAGAACAGTATTTGAAGACTGACACGGTTCATTTAAAATTGCACTTTCAATGTATGCGCCAATTAACGTCATTCTTTTTGACAAAATAACTTGTTTTATCCTAGAGAATTAAAAACTAAACCTGAAGACATTAAACTAGTACAATTAAAATGTACGATTAATTGTAAAGTTAGCAAAATAAATAAATGATCTAATTCATATACTATATTCTTGGTTCTTTCGGTAAAGTCACGTAGAAGGGAAACAATAAAATAATAAAGATAATCCCTCAGCTATTTGCACAAACCAATCCCTTAGCTATTTCAATGCTAAATTACTAGTTGCCTCTGTGGATGTGTAGGTTTTGACTTTAACATAGCCATTCCTGTGACCAGTCACAAGTTAATCCCTTAGCTATTTCAATGCTAAATTACTAGTTGCCTCTGTGGATGTGTAGGTTTTGACTTTAACATAGCCAATTCCGTGACCAGTCACAAGCTAATCCCTCAGCTATTGATATGTAAACCCCTTTGTCAAGGTGCTTCACTTATCCCAACCAGCTTAAAAGTCTCTACGAATCTTAACATCGTTAATTGAAGCTCTGTCGTCCCGACAGTTACCTTTCACCTAAAGACGGCCGCTTGCGTTGTGGCCAAAACGTCGTGAGAATTTTATCGTGTCATTTTATTATTTTATTCTCATTCTACGTGACTTTACCGAAAGAACCAAAGAAAATAAAATAATAAAGATATAAAACAATAAAATTATCCAAATCAAAATTCATATACTGTTGATTTATTCACTCCATATCCGCAGTGGACACTGCCGGTTGTGTTCCTTCCTTAGCTCCCATTCACACGTTAGTCTCGACCACCAGCCGTCATCACTTCAAGTTGTGTGTCCTGCCTCACCCCACCTTTCTAAACTAAAATTACGTCCTTAATTTGCATATGAAGTCCAATTGACGTGTCCGTCTTCCAGTATCAGTGTTGTTCTTAGGATGCGCATCATCTCTACGCTTCCTTGTGCATTTCTAAACATTGGTTATATTTTCTGTTTGTGATGCATCTGTTTGAAAAAAACGTTCTGCTTAAGGCATATGGCTCAGTTACGTTTCATTATTAAGTTAAGATAATAATAAGCACTTTGCTCTGCCCTGATACGCCTCTCTCAATCATTTTCATCCCTCTTCCCCTTCAACAACCGCCCTACGTGCAAATGCACTTCTGTGTTTTCAAGGCTGTGTCCCTGTTCTTTTTGCGTTCAGTTTGTCATTCCCCCGCACCTCCATTAAAGCATGGTTGGCAGCATACGGTGCGAAAGAAGTTCACCATGCAAACATACGCTGCGTTGAAAAATGATTCTACTGATAGCAGACCAAACCTGGACAGATTTCTCAATACGAGTGCAATATCGAGGGTACAGATCAATACGACCTGAACACAGATGCTATTTCTCGGACGGTTGGCAACTCTAGCCATGCCCATACAAACATACACAACATCTTGACCATGAATCGCCTATGCGGCAGATTAAATGTCAAGCATTTTACATTGAATTCCGATCTACTTTTGTTCGTTTTGATTGATTTTGGAGCAGTTTCAAGTAAGTATTTTTTATACAATTATTGTATTGTCATTTACTGTATAATTATGATAATAGACCAAGCACTGAGACATTGCCCAGGGTTGGTCTACAATCGAAAAGGTGGCAACCCCATAGCACACCCTCATGTGTTCCAGTGTTAACACATCGTATGTTTGTATCTTGAAATTCTTTCGCACCGTACGTAGCCCACCGTGCTAATCGGAGGTATGAGATAAGGACAAGGAACTAAACACAATAAGCAATTACTTAAGAAGAGTTTCAATTGAGTATGGGATGATTGCGAGTGCTGTCAATATGGCGGTGTTGACAACAAGCATCCACTTGAAACGAACGCGCTTCCGAAAATCTGCGATTTTATCATTTCATGCCGATACGTGGAGATGAGCGGGTTCACCCCGGGTCTTAAACAGCCCTTCCCCAGCCAACATGCACTGGGGGAAATTCCATCAATATTCTCATTAATAATCTGCTTTGGAAGACGAAGAAGAAAAAAGCTAATCCTGCAGGCATCGCGGATAATAAGATTAGAATATTACTTCGCCCCACATCACGGCGGATACGCACGAATGTTGAACGTCTTTGGGGCCGTCCATAAATGACGTCACGCACCTGGGGGGGGGGCGATCAGACATTTGTGACGATGTGTGACGAGGGGGGGGGGGTGAGAAATGTGACGTCACATCAAAATGCGCAACTTTAAGTAAATATAGACGACACGTTCTACTTAATTAAATATACTTTTTAATAAATGTTTTCTCCTACAACATCAGAGTGCAGCGCCACATTAAATACGCACTACAATGACAATAGTTTAAAGCGATTTGAAGCATGTTTTATTTGGTGGGAGGGGGGCCAGAGCTTTGTGACGTCATATTTGAGGGGGGGGTCTGACTTTTTGTGACGCCGTGTGACAATGGGGGGGTGGGGTCAAAAATCGTCAGAAGTCGCGTGACGTCATTTATGGACGGCCCCTTTGGCACCGTGCGTCGCCGAATCATTGCTCATCGGAGTGTCAGCTGTATGACAACGCGACGTGGCACGCAGTGCCAACGCACACCTGTCAACCCCTAACCATTGCCTCTCTTATTACAGACCAATTCAGACCTTATTGGTCACCCCGTGCCCCTTACAAATCTCAACGTTCATCCTACAAAATCCCATCACAAGGGGAGAAACACAAAACATTGTTTTGCCCGTTTTGAAACGGCTCTAGTAAGCCGTATGGACCTGAGAACTCAATCTCCCTGTACACCAATACGGGGTAACTCCGTACGGGTTGACACGGCATGCCAACGTGATACTGAATCGCGCCTTCGGCTCTAAGAGATTCGTTTGTGACTGAACTGGAGATTAATGAATGATAAACCAGCCAGGGCTTCCCTCGCTGTACGCGGGTTCGGTTTGTTGCGCTATTTCACGCTGTGGGGGCCGTCCATAAATGACGTCACGCGATTTTAGACGATTTTTGACCCCCCCTCCCATCGTCACGCGGCGTCACAAAGAGTCAGAGCCCCCCCTCAAATATGACGGTACAAAGCTGTGCCCCCCCCCCCCAAAATAAAGCATGCTTCATATCGCTTTAAACTATTGTCATCGTGGTGCTTATTTAATGTGGCGCTGCACTCTGATGTTGTAGGAGAAAATATTTATTAAAAAGTCTATTTAATTACGTAGAACGTGTTGTCTATATTTATTTAAAGTTGCGCATTTTGATGTGACGTCACATTTCTCACCCCCCCCCCTCATTTATGGACGGCCCCAGTACAATGCGGCTACCTCTGACCCAAAAGTCGCTCTCTGGAGCTGCTGTGCACGTGTGTGGTGGGGGGAGCGGTGGGCTACGTACGGTGCGAAAGAATTTCAAGATACAAACATACGATGTGTTAACACTGGAACACATGAGGGTGTGCTATGGGGTTGCCACCTTTTCGATTGTAGACCAACCCTGGGCAATGTCTCAGTGCTTGGTCTATTATCACAATTATACAGTAAATGGCAATACAATAATTCTATTAAAAATACTTACTTGAAACTGCGCCAAAATAAATCAAAACGAACAAAAGTAGATCGAAATTCAATGTATAATGCTTGACATTTAATCTGCCACATAGGCGATTCATGGTCAAGATGTTGTGTATGTTTGCATGGGCATGGCTAGAGTTGCCACCCGTCCATGAATTAGCATCTGTGTTCAGTTGGTATTGATCTGTACCCTCGATATTGCACTCGTATTGAGAAATCTGTCCAGGATTGGTCTGCAGTCAGTAGAATCATTTTTCAACGCAGCGTATGTTTGCATGGTGAACTTCTTTCGCACCGTACGCAGCCAACCATGCTTTACTGGAGGTGCGGGGGAATAACAAACTGAACGCAAAAAGAACAGGGACACAGCCTTGAAAACACAGAAGTGCATCTACACGTAGGGCGGTTGTTGAAGGGGAAGACGGATGAAAATGATTAAGAGAGGTGTATCAGGGCAGAACAAAGTGCTTATTGTTATCTTAACTTAATAATGAAACGTAACTGAGCCATATGCCTTAAGCAGAACGTTTTTTTCAAACAGATGCATCACAAACGGAAAATAGAACCAATGTTTAGAAATGCACAAGGAAGCGTAGAGATGATGCACATCCTAAGAATTACACTGATACTGGAAGACGGACACGTCAATTGGACTTCATATGACTTCATATAATTAAGGACGTAATTTTAAATTTTGATTTAAAGCTTTCGTGACTGCAGTAATTCATATTCTTAGTTTTTTCGGTAAAGTCACGTTGAAGAGAAACAACAAAATAACAAAATATATATAAAACAATAAAAATTCTCACGACGTTTCGACCATAACTCAAACGGTCATCATCAGGTGTGATGATCAGGTGTGATGATGACCGTTTGAGTTATGGTCGAAACGTCGTGATAATTTTTATTGTTTTATATATATTTTGTTATTTTGTTGTTTCTCTTCAACGTGACTTTACCGAAAAAACTAAGAAGACGTAATTTTAGTTTAGAAAGGTGGGGTGAGGCAGGACACACAACTTGAAGTGATGACGGCCGGTGGTCGAGACTAACGTGGGAATGGGAGCTAAGGAAGGAACACAACCGGCAGTGTCCACTGCGGAGATGGAGTTAATAAATCAACAGTATATGAATTTTGATTTGGGGAATTTTATTGTTTTATATCTTTATTATTTTATTTTCTTTGGTTCTTTCGGTAAAGTCACGTAGAATGAGAATAAAATAATAAAAAAACACAATAAAATTCTCACGACGTTTTGGCCACAACGCAAGCGGCCGTCTTTAGGTGAAAGGTACAGTACTGTCGGGACGACAGAGCTTCAATTAACGATGTTAAGATTCGTAGCGACTTTTAAGCTGGTTGGGAGAAGTAAGGCACCTTGACAAAGGGGTTTACATATCAATAGCTGAGGGATTAGCTTGTGACTGGTCACGGAATTGGCTATGTTAAAGTCAAAACCGACACATCCACAGAGGCAACTAGTAATTTAGCATTGAAATAGCTAAGGGATTAGCTTGTGACTGGTCACAGGAATGGCTATGTTAAAGTCAAAACCTACACATCCACAGAGGCAACTAGTAATTTAGCATTGAAATAGCTAAGGGATTAGCTTGTGCAAATAGCTGAGGGATTAGCTTGTGACTGGTCACGGAAATGGCTATGTTAAAGTAAAAACCTACATCTTCTTTGGTTCTTTCGGTAAAGTCACGTAGAATGAGAATAAAATAATAAATTTATAAAATAAAATAACACAATAATATTCTCACGACGTTTCGGCCACAACACAAGCGGCCTTCATCAGGTGAAGGGGGCGAGACTGTCTGGTAGGACAGCGCTGGAGTGAGAGAGCCACGTTCAGATCACGGCTTTTAAGCTGTGTGAGAGGAACAGAGCCTTGACGAAGGAATAAGCATAAAATTTAGCATTGAAATGGCTGAATGATTAGCTTGTGACTGGTCACAGAAATAGCTATGTTAAAAGTTAAAGCATACACATCCGCAGAGGCCCCCATTGTTAAAAGGAATTAGCATAGAATTTAGCATTGAAATAGCTAAGTTAAGGCATACACATCCGCAGAGGCACCCCTTGACAATGGGATTAGCATAGAATTTAGCATTGAAATGGCTGAGTGACTCGCTTGTAACTGCTACAGAAATAGTTACGTTGAAGTCAGAGCATACACATTCACCGAGGCACTTAGTACAAATCAAAACAGGAGAATTTAGCATTGAAATAACTAGGCGAATTTAGCATTGAAATAACTGGGTGATTTGCTAGTGACTGGTCACAGAAATATATGTTAAAGTAAGGCCTACACATCCACAGAGCTTCAATGAACGCTGTTAAGATTCGTAGCGACTTTTAAGCTGGTTGGGAGAAGTGAGGAGTGAGGCTCCCTCCTCTGCCGATGTTCTGTCTCAGATGTGAATAATTAGTATTGTATTACAATTCTATAAACAATACAGTGTTGTAGTGCATCACGTGTTGATGTTCCATTGCACAGCCACGTTCCAAATGCTATAATGACGTAAGAGCCGTGGAAACCTCTGACGTCACGGTGACGTCATGGCCCGGTGACGTCACGGCAGAGGTCAGAGTGGAGTCGGCTCCTGGAGAGGAAACCACCTCACCCCACGCTGCTCCTCCACTTCGAGTTCTTCAGAGACCTTCGCCACCACCACCACCATGGCGATCTTCACGGCTGTCCTCACTGTGGTTCTGCTGCTCACGCAGCCGATGGTGGAGCTCCTCGGAGGATCTCGGCGTGGGGGTTCGGACATTAACGCCTCCAACACCACCACCACCACGATCAACTACTCGGGACTCGTGAAGAACGTCTCTGCATCAGCAGGGGTCGCCACCTGGGGACCGATGTTCAGTAGCCACAGTGAGGACATTGTGGACAGCGTGCTCCCTGCCCTCCTGCAGGCTATGGGTGAGCTGAGCAGCAGCTGCCAGGCCATAGTGGACAGCGCGCTCCCTGCTCTGCTCCACGCTGTGGGTCAACTGTACAGCGGCTGCAAGGAGGCCATCAGCTCCACCGTGCTGCTGAACACCCTGCACATCGCCGTGCATCTCTGGCGTTTCATACGTCGCCAAGTGAGTGAGCAACATCCATCATCATCACCACCATCAGCCATGGTCAATCCACTAGTGGGTAGAGACCTCCACGACCCGTCGCCACCTCCCACGATGCCGCTGTGCAGTAATCCACCCAGCACCTGCACGTGGAGCGATTTCATTACTTCATCTCCCCACTGGGCACCCTCTCGGATGACCCCCTCGCAGCCCGTCGGCATCACTCGCCGCCTTCACACCTCCACCGATCCCCCTCAACTCCACTCACGGTGTCTTCAACAGCCTGGTTGGGCACTGGAACAGTATCCCGGACAGTGCCGGATTAAGCTCGTGCGGGTCCTGTAGCTTATATTATAAAGGTGCCCAGAATAAATGAAAAAAACACAATTATAAAGCACGAAGTTTTTAACTTGCATAGTAAAGTAATTGTAATTTTACTATAGTAATAGAGCAAGTACAGAATCACTGAACGGGGATTTATAGGGTGAGATCATTTAGCGCGGGGCGCTTGAAAGTGCGGGGCCCACAGCTAATGATTATTTTGTTCCGAGGATAATCCGGCACTGATCACGGATTGAGTATGAGGAGCAGTGATGAGATTTAAAGTATTTTTTAACATGTTATTAAAATGTTATGTTTAATAGAAAATATAATGTTGTTTGTCTCTTAGCTGTGATTCGTAAAAACACTGTTGTTACTCAATGGTCTTTCGGTAAAGTCACGTAGAAAAAATAAACAAAATAATAGAATACGACGTTTCGATTGCAACTCAAGCAGTCGTCATCAGGTGAAACTAAATTTGAGAGAGAGAGACCAAACACAGACAGGGAGACACAAAGATCCCCCGTATAGCCTGAACAGACTGTAGGGGCAAGTGCTGTTAGCGAGCACCTGTGAAGGCCGGAACAGTACACGAGGGGGTGGGTGGCCAGCACCACGCCCGACCGCCTTTGTCTCCCTAGTGGCGATGTTTACACACCGCACCAGGTACTCATTTGAGGCTGAGTCGACCTAGGGGAGGCCCGGGACCGGTTCAGATAATCGTCACTGGTGTTGGCCGTGAGCGGGAATCGAACCCGGGTCGACAGGTTCATAGCGCAGCGTAGCGCTAACAGCTGCACCACCGCTCCCCACACACAGGGAGACACACAAGCAGAGAAGGACGGTGATCAACCAGGCAAAGTATTATTTGTTGTGTTGGCCGACTCAATGAGTTGCATTACATTTCTAAGTTTGCTGAGTTTGATCCTCTTTCTATCAGCTTGTACCCTCTGTAAATTTCACCCCCACTATCTCGCCCGTTACGGCAGCCCCTCCGCTCCCACTCCCCCTCGGAGTAGCCGAGGGATTAGCCGGGGTATGCTTGCTCTGCGATCTTACATTTACTTGCAAATCCCACCACAAACGTATATAGTGTAACCTTTGGTTGCAGTAGCTCTCTCGCTACATTTCTTCCTGTCTCAGCAGTCCGCCTGCTGTATTATTTCACCTGAAGACGATTGCTTGTGTTGTGACCACGTGTATACTGTTTAATATAGTACTATAGTGTTGTGACCACGTGTATACTGTTTACTATAGTACTATAGTGTTTTGACCACGTGTATACTGTTTACTATAGTACTATAGTGTTGGGACCACGTGTATACTGTTTACTACAGTACTATAGTGTTGTGACCACGTGTATACTGTTTACTATAGTACTATAGTGTTGGGACCACGTGTATACTGTTTACTACAGTACTATAGTGTTGTGACCACGTGTATACTGTTTACTATAGTACTATAGTGTTGGGACCACGTATATACTGTTTACTACAGTACTATAGTGTTGTGACCACGTGTATACTGTTTACTATAGTACTATAGTGTTGTGACCATGTGTATACTGTTTACTATAGTACTATAGTGTTGTGACCACGTCTATACTGTTTACTACAGTACTATAGTGTTGTGACCACGTGCATCCTGTTTACTATAGTACTGTAGTGGTGTGACCACGTGTATACTGTATACTACAGTACTATAGTGTTGTGACCACGTGTATACTGTTTACTATAGTACTATAGTGTTGGGACCACGTGTATACTGTTTACTACAGTACTATAGTGTTGTGACCACGTGTATACTGTTTACTATAGTACTATAGTGTTGTGACCATGTGTATACTGTTTACTATAGTACTATAGTGTTGTGACCACGTCTATACTGTTTACTACAGTACTATAGTGTTGTGACCGCGTGCATACTGTTTACTATAGTACTGTAGTGTTGTGACCACGTGTATACTGTATACTACAGTACTATAGTGTTGTGACCACGTGTATACTGTTTACTATAGTACTATAGTGTTGGGACCACGTGTATACTGTTTACTACAGTACTATAGTGTTGTGACCACGTGTATACTGTTTCCTATAGTACTATAGTGTTGTGACCATGTGTATACTGTTTACTATAGTACTATAGTGTTGTGACCACGTCTATACTGTTTACTACAGTACTATAGTGTTGTGACCAAGTGCATACTGTTTACTATAGTACTGTAGTGTTGTGACCACGTGTATACTGTATACTACAGTACTATAGTGTTGTGACCACGTGTATACTGTTTACTATAGTACTATAGTGTTGGGACCACGTGTATACTGTTTACTACGGTACTATAGTGTTGTGACCACGTGTATACTGTTTACTATAGTACTATAGTGTTGTGACCACGTGTATACTGTTTACTATAGTACTATAGTGTTGTGACCACGTGTATACTGTTTACTATAGTACTATAGTGTTGGGACCACGTGTATACTGTTTACTACAGTACTATAGTGTTGTGACCACGTGTATACTGTTTCCTATAGTACTATAGTGTTGTGACCATGTGTATACTGTTTACTATGGTACTATAGTGTTGTGACCACGTGTATACTGTTTACTACAGTACTATAGTGTTGAGACCAAGTGTATACTGTTTACTATAGTACTGTAGAGTTGTGACCACGTGTATACTGTTTACTATAGTACTATAGTGTTGGGACCACGTGTATACTGTTTACTACAGTACTATAGTGTTGTGACCACGTGTATACTGTTTACTATAGTACTATAGTGTTGGGACCACGTGTATACTGTTTACTACAGTACTATAGTGTTGTGACCACGTGTATACTGTTTACTATAGTACTATAGTTTTGTGACCACGTCTATACTGTTTACTATAGTACTATAGTGTTGTGACCACGTGTATACTGTTTACTATAGTACTATAATGTTGTGACCACGTGTATACTGTTTACTACAGTTCTATAGTGGTGTGACCACGTGTGTACTGTTTACTATAGTACTATAGTGTTGTGACCACGTGTACACTGTTTGCTACAGTACTATAGTGTTGTGACCACGTGTGTAATGTTTACCACAGTACTATAGTGTTGTGATCACGTGTGTAATGTTTACTACAGTACTATAGTGTTGTGACCACGTGTATACTGTTTACTACAGTACTATAGTGTTGTGACCACGTGTATACTGTTTACTATAGTACTATAGTGTGACCACGTGTATACTGTTTACTACAGTACTATAGTGTTGTGACCACGTGTATACTGTTTACTACAGTACTATAGTGTTGTGACCACGTGTATACTGTTTACTACAGTACTATAGTGTTGTGACCACGTGTATACTGTTTACTACAGTACTATAGTGTTGTGACCACGTGTATACTGTTTACTACAGTACTATAGTGTTGTGACCACGTCTATACTGTTTACTACAGTACTATAGTGTTGTGACCACGTGTATACTGTTTACTATAGTACTATAGTGTTGTGACCACGTGTATATTGTTTACTACAGTACTATAGTGTTGTGACCACGTGTATACTGTTTACTATAGTACTATAGTGTTGTGACCACGTGTTTACTGTTTACTATAGTACTATAGTGTTGTGACCACGTGTACACTGTTTACTACAGTACTATAGTGTTGTGACCACGTGTGTAATGTTTACTACATTACTATAGTGTTGGGACCACGTGTATACTGTTTACTACAGTACTATAGTGTTGTGACCACGTGTATACTGTTTCCTATAGTACTATAGTGTTGTGACCATGTGTATACTGTTTACTATAGTACTATAGTGTTGTGACCACGTGTATACTGTTTACTACAGTACTATAGTGTTGTGACCACGTGTATACTGTTTACTATAGTACTATAGTGTTGTGACCATGTGTATACTGTTTACTATAGTACTATAGTGTTGTGACCACGTCTATACTGTTTACTACAGTACTATAGTGTTGTGACCACGTGCATACTGTTTACTATAGTACTGTAGTGTTGTGACCACGTGTATACTGTATACTACAGTACTATAGTGTTGTGACCACGTGTATACTGTTTACTATAGTACTATAGTGTTGGGACCACGTGTATACTGTTTACTACAGTACTATAGTGTTGTGACCACGTGTATACTGTTTACTATAGTACTATAGTGTTGTGACCATGTGTATACTGTTTACTATAGTACTATAGTGTTGTGACCACGTGTATACTGTTTACTATAGTACTATAGTTTTGTGACCACGTCTATACTGTTTACTATAGTACTATAGTGTTGTGACCACGTGTATACTGTTTACTATAGTACTATAATGTTGTGACCACGTGTATACTGTTTACTACAGTTCTATAGTGGTGTGACCACGTGTGTACTGTTTACTATAGTACTATAGTGTTGTGACCACGTGTACACTGTTTGCTACAGTACTATAGTGTTGTGACCACGTGTGTAATGTTTACCACAGTACTATAGTGTTGTGATCACGTGTGTAATGTTTACTACAGTACTATAGTGTTGTGACCACGTGTATACTGTTTACTACAGTACTATAGTGTTGTGACCACGTGTATACTGTTTACTATAGTACTATAGTGTGACCACGTGTATACTGTTTACTACAGTACTATAGTGTTGTGACCACGTGTATACTGTTTACTACAGTACTATAGTGTTGTGACCACGTGTATACTGTTTACTACAGTACTATAGTGTTGTGACCACGTGTATACTGTTTACTACAGTACTATAGTGTTGTGACCACGTGTATACTGTTTACTATAGTACTATAGTGTTGTGACCACGTCTATACTGTTTACTACAGTACTATAGTGTTGTGACCACGTGTATACTGTTTACTATAGTACTATAGTGTTGTGACCACGTGTATACTGTTTACTATAGTACTATAATGTTGTGACCACGTGTATACTGTTTACTACAGTTCTATAGTGGTGTGACCACGTGTGTACTGTTTACTATAGTACTATAGTGTTGTGACCACGTGTACACTGTTTGCTACAGTACTATAGTGTTGTGACCACGTGTGTAATGTTTACCACAGTACTATAGTGTTGTGATCACGTGTGTAATGTTTACTACAGTACTATAGTGTTGTGACCACGTGTATACTGTTTACTACAGTACTATAGTGTTGTGACCACGTGTATACTGTTTACTATAGTACTATAGTGTGACCACGTGTATACTGTTTACTACAGTACTATAGTGTTGTGACCACGTGTATACTGTTTACTACAGTACTATAGTGTTGTGACCACGTGTATACTGTTTACTACAGTACTATAGTGTTGTGACCACGTGTATACTGTTTACTACAGTACTATAGTGTTGTGACCACGTGTATACTGTTTACTACAGTACTATAGTGTTGTGACCACGTCTATACTGTTTACTACAGTACTATAGTGTTGTGACCACGTGTATACTGTTTACTATAGTACTATAGTGTTGTGACCATGTGTATATTGTTTACTACAGTACTATAGTGTTGTGACCACGTGTATACTGTTTACTATAGTACTATAGTGTTGTGACCACGTGTTTACTGTTTACTATAGTACTATAGTGTTGTGACCACGTGTACACTGTTTACTACAGTACTATAGTGTTGTGACCACGTGTGTAATGTTTACTACATTACTATAGTGTTGGGACCACGTGTATACTGTTTACTACAGTACTATAGTGTTGTGACCACGTGTATACTGTTTCCTATAGTACTATAGTGTTGTGACCATGTGTATACTGTTTACTATAGTACTATAGTGTTGTGACCACGTGTATACTGTTTACTACAGTACTATAGTGTTGTGACCACGTGTATACTGTTTACTATAGTACTATAGTGTTGTGACCATGTGTATACTGTTTACTATAGTACTATAGTGTTGTGACCACGTCTATACTGTTTACTACAGTACTATAGTGTTGTGACCACGTGCATACTGTTTACTATAGTACTGTAGTGTTGTGACCACGTGTATACTGTATACTACAGTACTATAGTGTTGTGACCACGTGTATACTGTTTACTATAGTACTATAGTGTTGGGACCACGTGTATACTGTTTACTACAGTACTATAGTGTTGTGACCACGTGTATACTGTTTACTATAGTACTATAGTGTTGTGACCATGTGTATACTGTTTACTATAGTACTATAGTGTTGTGACCACGTCTATACTGTTTACTACAGTACTATAGTGTTGTGACCACGTGCATACTGTTTACTATAGTACTGTAGTGTTGTGACCACGTGTATACTGTATACTACAGTACTATAGTGTTGTGACCACGTGTATACTGTTTACTATAGTACTATAGTGTTGGGACCACGTGTATACTGTTTACTATAGTACTATAGTGTTGTGACCACGTCTATACTGTTTACTACAGTACTATAGTGTTGTGACCACGTGCATACTGTTTACTATAGTACTGTAGTGTTGTGACCACGTGTATACTGTATACTACAGTACTATAGTCTTGTGACCACGTGTATACTGTTTACTATAGTAGTATAGTGTTGGGACCACGTGTATACTGTTTACTACAGTACTATAGTGTTGTGACCACGTGTATACTGTTTACTATAGTACTATAGTGTTGTGACCACGTGTATACTGTTTACTATAGTACTATAGTGTTGTGACCACGTGTATACTGTTTACTATAGTACTATAGTGTTGGGACCACGTGTATACTGTTTACTACAGTACTATAGTGTTGTGACCACGTGTATACTGTTTACTATAGTACTATAGTGTTGGGACCACGTGTATACTGTTTACTATAGTACTATAGTGTTGGGACCACGTGTATACTCTTTACTACAGTACTATAGTGTTGTGACCACGTGTATACTGTTTACTATAGTACTATAGTGTTGTGACCACGTCTATACTGTTTACTATAGTACTATAGTGTTGTGACCACGTGTATACTGTTTACTATAGTACTATAATGTTGTGACCACGTGTATACTGTTTACTACAGTACTATAGTGGTGTGACCACGTGTGTACTGTTTACTATAGTACTATAGTGTTGTGACCACGTGTACACTGTTTGCTACAGTACTATAGTGTTGTGACCACGTGTGTAATGTTTACTACAGTACTATAGTGTTGTGACCACGTGTATACTGTTTACTACAGTACTATAGTGTTGTGACCACGTGTGTACTGTTTACTATAGTACTATAGTGTGACCACGTGTATACTGTTTACTACAGTACTATAGTGTTGTGACCACGTGTATACTCTTTACTACAGTACTATAGTGTTGTGACCAAGTGTGTACTGTTTACTACAGTACTATAGTGTTGTGACCACGTGTATACTGTTTACTATAGTACTGTAGTGTTGTGACCACGTGTATACTGTATTTGCTATAGTACTATAGTGTTGTGACCACGTGTATACTGTTTACTACAGTACTATAGTGTTGTGACCACGTGTGTACTGTTTACTACAGTACTATAGTGTTGTGACCACGTGTATACTGTTTACTATAGTACTATAGTGTTGTGACCACGTGTATACTGCGGGATTGTGGGTAATCGTCTCCCATGCTCGGTCTCAGTCGGTGTGCCTCACTCGTATAGTCAACATCCGTGCGAACCTATCTTGTTTACTATAGTACTATAGTGTTGTGACTACGTGTATACTGTTTTCTACAGTACTATAGTGTTGTGACTACGTGTATACTGTTTACTACAGTACTGTAGTGTTGTGAATACGTGTGTGTGCGTAAAGCATTTTTTTATTTTGTGTCCATGTGTAGTGACTGTTCTTTAGTAACTGTACTGCAAGTGAAAGTCGTCCTACACAATAACCATCCTCTATCTCGTCTCCCTCACACCAGCCACGATTAAATGTAATTAATAAATTTGATTACTTTATATTAAATAATAAAAATATAAAAAGGTATTTTGTATTAATATTTTTTATATGAATACGGTATTTTTGGTTTGTGGAACGAATCATCTGAGTTTCCATTATTTCTTATGGGGGAAATTCGCTTTGATATACGAGTGCTTTGGATTAAGAGCACGTTTCCAGAAGGAATTATGCTCGCAATCCAAGGTTTCACTTTATTAGTTATTTTTCTATCTACGTGATTTTACCGAAAGATACCAAAGAGTATGCTGTTGTTAGTTTAAATGTTTGGTAAGTAAGACTTAGTCTGTGCTGCTCTCCAGTTGCCTGGATGAAAAGTGGCCCAAGTTTTTCCCAATCCTGGCCTCCTGGCTCAAAAACGTAAAAAACAAACTCGCAAGTCTGTCCCCAGGGTCACAACGCACTCACAGACACGGAGCAGGGAGATTCAGCTAATGACGCCGTTGATGTTTTTCGTAACTTTTGCAGAGAGCGATGAGAATGAGGATGAGGACCGGAAGGAGGAAGATTTCCCGGGCGCTGCAGAGAAAGAAAGGTGGAGGTCTCGGCCGAGCACCGAGTCCCTGGGCTCGTATGGCCGCGGCGCGGAGACGAAAGCGGCGGGCGCAGGGGAGGGGAAACAGCCCCGGCACCAAGCAGAGCTGTGCTCCTCACCTGAAGAATCCAGCTCCACTCAGGCCATCGCTCCCACTGGGGCCATCGCCTCCACCTCCACTCGGGCCATTGCCTCCATCTCTACTCGGGCCATCGCCTCCACCGCTGCCATCGCCTCCCCCGCTGCCATCGCCTCCACCTCCACTCAGGCCATCGCCTCCATCTCTACTCAGGCCATCGCCTCCCCCACTGATATCAACTCCACCTCCAATGCTTCCATCGCCTCCACCTCCACTCGGGCCATCGCCTCCACCTCCACTCGGGCCATCGCCTCCACCTCCACTCGGGCCATCGCCTCCACCTCTACTCAGGCCATCGCCTCCACCTCTACTCAGGCCATCGCCCCCACCTCCACTCAGGCCATCGTCTCCATCTCTACTCAGGCCATCGCCTCCCCCACTGATATCAACTCCACCTCCACTGCTTCCATCGCCTCCACCTCCACTCAGGCCATCGCCTCCACCTCCACTCGGGCCATCTTCTCCACCTCCACTCGGGCCATCGCCTCCACCTCTACTCAGGCCATCGCCTCCACCTCCACTCAGGCCATCGCCTCCACCTCTACTCAGGCCATCGCCTCCACCTCCACTCAGGCAATCGCCTCTACCTCCACTCATGCCATCGTCTCCACCTCAACTCAGGCCATCGCCTCCACCTCCACTCAGGCCATCGCCTCCACCTCTACTCAGGCCATCGCCTCCATCTCTACTCAGGCCATCGCCTCCACCTCTACTCATGCCATCGTCTCCACCTCAACTCAGGCCATCGCCTCTACCTCTACTCAGGCCATCGCCTCCATCTCTACTCAGGACATCGCCCCCACTGCTGCCATCGCCTACACCTCCAATCGGGCCATCGGCTCCACTGCTGCCATCGCCTCCATCTCTACTCAGGCCATTGCCTCCACCACTGATATCAACTCTACCCCCACTGCTGACATCGACTCCACCTTCACTCCTGCCACTGCCTCAACCTTCACTTCTGCCATCGCCTCCACTGCCACTATCGCCACCACCGCCACTCGCACCATCACCTCCACCCATGAGTAATCAAGCTAACCCCCAGGATTGGGAGCTCCCTGCTTTCCACCTGCCTCCACCTCCACCAGAGCCCTGGGCTCCTCCACCCCACCGTGATACCAGACCGGGCCCGGCACACGAGTCTTTTGCTCCCTGTTCTTCACGGCAGCGTTACCGCAAGTCCCGCAACAGCCGCCTTCCTCCCCGCCTCCGCAAACCTCCTCTCGAATCCTCAACTCCACTGCTGCCATCGCCTCCATCTCTACTCAGGCCATTGCCTCCACCACTGATATCAACTCTACCCCCACTGCTGACATCGACTCCACCTTCACTCCTGCCATTGCCTCAACCTCCACTTCTGCCATCGCTTCCACTGCCACTATCGCCACCACCGCCACTCGCACCATCACCTCCACCCATGAGTAATCAAGCTAAACCCCAGGATTGGGAGCTCCCTGCTTTCCACCTGCCTCCACCTCCACCAGAGCCCTGGGTTCCTCCACGCCACCGTGATACCAGACCGGGCCCGGCACACGAGTCTTTTGCTCCCTATTCTTCACGGCAGCGTTACCGCAAGTCCCGCAACAGCCGCCTTCCTCCCCGCCTCCGCAAACCTCCTCTCAAATCCTCAACTCCATCCGCATTGATTCGTCCCATCCACCCGGACCGAGAGCACCTTCCCCCCGGCCTCGCTCCACCTGCAGGGCAGCGGATCCCCCCCCAGCCCAGGTGCAATGGCCGGGGTCCCGCGTACGGAGTCCCAGGTGCCCCTTCTGCCTGGCACCACTCCCACGAGTCGCGCTTCACGCGGCGTCCCGCCCTCCTCCCCACGCCTCCACCGGATCAGTGGATTCCTCCCCACCTTCGTCCCAGCCGAGCGGCTCCTGCTCCACACTGGGCCACCCGTCCCACTTTTGTTCCGTGCCGCTCCACAGATTTCCACGACAGACATCATCATCCGCCCCTTGTCCAACCCACACCACTGCATCACCATAGCCCGGCGACATTCACGGACTGCTCACACACGTGACTCCTGCTGGTCGGGTGACCGTGATGAACTATATGTGTCGCGTTGATGGCCATGTGATGGACATTGCTTTGAGTGGCAGAGCAGGTGGTTGTCATGATTAATACATTTGTGTTGTTATTGGACACTGCAGTGTGCGTGTGAGTTGCTGTGCGGTGCAACAGAGCACGTATTTGGTGTCGATCTTCGCGTGTGTGTGATTGTGTGGAGCGGTAGTGTCATGGTTAACGCTACACCACGCTTCGAAACCCAGGTTTGACCCGAGTTAGCTTTCCGCACACGGCCACAGCCGGTGCAAGCAGTTGCGCAACTCGGTTGCACACAACTGAAGTCACTCTACACGTGGAAGTCTCTGCAACCAATTTGCTTGGCGATTGGTGGCCAGAACCACGAGCGATCCACACAGCACAGGGTGCTGGTCAGTCTGACCAACCACCCATTTCACCTGACTTTCCACAAAATCACCATTAATGTTCCTTTCCCAGGCAGTGACACCAACTCTGCCAAAGTGTGTTAGGAACTAATGCTGTGTATGTTCGGCAGAAACTCTGCACGATTCTGCTGATAAGACACTTAATTTCGAAACCATTTGAGAATGTCGTATTTATAATAAACGTGCACCATTTTTTAGCTGCTTGCCGCCCCTGTACATAGTACCTCTGTATTGATTACAAGTCCTGTGTGCTCACCATTGTACCATGGCATGTGCCTAGGTGGCACTACCGGATGGCTCCCATCCATAGCTGCCAGGCCATCGGCCAGCGCGATAAATATTCGACGCCAACCAACAAATATTTATTCCCACGAGGGGTGACGGGAACCGAACCAGGGATGTCCAGAGCAATCAACTCGTTAATGCGGGAGACCTGAATAGTTCCCGGCGCGTGACACAGTAACGCTGTTCGGCTGGCGACAGCACTCTGCTGCCGTATGCAACAACACACTCCACCCCGTTGACAACCTGGGACAGAACCGCGCCAATGCTGGTGTTGGTTGCGTCAGTATCAAGGACACACGGCATGGCAAAGTCAGAGTAGCGGAGGGGAATTGCGAAGCGCAACAAATGCGGCTTCCTCCTCCCCCCAATGAAACCTCTGACCCATAACCGTCAAGGCGTGGAGAGGTTTTGCGAAGGTAGCGAACCCAGTGACAAACCGGCGATAATAAGACGCAAAACCAATAAAACTCTGCACCTGCATCATCAACGTGGGGGTCGGCCACGTCCGAACACACGTGGTTTTGTCGGGATCTATCGCCATGCCCGATTTACTGACAATATGACCGAGATACCGCACGGATTTCTGAAGGGGGTAACACTTCTGCGGCTTGAATTTGAGATGGGCCGCTCGCATTTTAAGAAAGACAGCGCGTAACCAATCAAGATGTTCTTTGAACGTACGGCTGAAGACGATGACATTGTCGAGGTATTGTAAGCATGAGTCCCATTGAAGTCCAGCCAGCACCAGCTCCATCAGTCATTGGAACGTAGCCGGTGCTGCGTGGAGTCCCATGGGAAGCTGATTTAATTCAAACAGGCCTTGAGGTGTTCGAAAAGCCGTTTGGGTTTAGAGGCCTCATTTAGTGGCAAATGCCAAAATCCGGACAGGAGATCAAGGGTGGAGAAGTTCTGTACTCCCGCCAGAGCGTCCAGGGAATCGTCCATCCGTGGGAGAGGATACGCGTCAGCCACCGATATCTTATGAAGCTTCCTAAAGTCGACACACAACTGCAAGCTACCATCGTGCTTCTTAATGTGGTGGGTAATTGTCAGGCGTAATACGCCGCCACCACTACTGGAAAATATGTAGCTGCAGTCAGGGCCCAACAGGGGGCAATAGCGGGTCCGGCCTGTACCAAGTAGGACTCGTAGGTAAGGCAATTTGGAGGGCGGTTTGGAACCGGAGGTGGACACCCCAGGCCCCCAGTGGGGGCTGGGGGATTGCGCCGACATCCCCGGGGCCGGTGGGTCGTCGTCCTCTTCATTTGGAGACCTGGTACGTATTGTTCGCCTAGTCTCCATAATCTATAGTTAATTAACTAACGTTTGGCCACTTCCAACACCAGTTGTAGTGGGCTCAAATGGAGACTCAGGCTTCTATAGGAGACAACACGTTTATTTAACATTAACACGCTAAAACTAGATTCAAAGTTTTCGTGACTGCAGGAATTACTCTTTGGTTCTTTCGGTAAAGTCACGTTGACAGAAAATAAATTAAATAATAGAATACGCCGTTTTTCCAGTGTCGCTCCTATAATTTTGTTGACGGACAAATGGACAAAGGGCACAATAGCTTAGTGTTTGTGTATGTATATGTTATGTTTTTAAGAGAAGACAAGTTTGTAAATATATTTTTCCCCCGGGAAACGCTGGGTACTTCCCGCTGGTACTGATATGAAAATATATATTTTAAACTGTGCCAAAATCAATCAAAACGAACAACAGTAGATCAGAATTAAATCTCCAATGCTTGATATTTTATCATCCGTATAGGCGAGTGATGGTCAGGATGTTGTGTATGTGTAGTCACATAGAATTGGTCACTACGTAGCATAGCGCTGGCTGCTGGCAGGGAAGGGGATCTGCAGAGTGAAGCAGCCCTGATTGACAGCAGACCACGTAATAGACCTGAGAAGGATCTCGGGTAGGACACGTCGAGAGCCTGCTAGTAGATTCTAGAAGGGGAGCGTGGCCGGAGTGGAGCGAGGCCACGCTAACAGGATTAAAGGGGACCCCGAGCAGGGGATGAGGGCCATCGTTTGGAGTGGGATCGCCGTCGTCGTCGTCGTTGCTGTTGAAGATCGTCGCCTTCGCCGCTGTTGTCATCCACTTGATAATTGTGCTGCTAGCAGTAGTTGCCTGTCTTAGTTCAGCGCCGTCAGTGTCAGATGGCGAGCGTTGTGTTGTAGGCTAGCCACCAGTGCAGAGTTGCGTTTAAGCGAGGGACAGAGCGTTGTATTACAGCAGAGAGTGTGTAACAGTATGCTCGGTGTGTAATTAAAGAATTGCCTCGAAGAAGTTACGTCTCCAAGTTAGTCACTATATATTTTTTCATGGGCATGGCTAGAGTTGTCACCTGTCCAGGAATTACCATTTGTGTTTAGGTGGTGGGTATTCATTCTTACGAGATATAGCACCCGCATTGTGTCGTTTACTGTGTAGTTCTGATAATTCTAGACTGAGTGCTGACTGAGAAATCTGTCCAGGCTTTGTCTACAGTCAAAAATGTGGCAATCTCATAGCAGCACCCTCCTGCGTCTCCAGTGTGAATATGCTGTAGAGTAAGTTTTCAACGCAGCGTATGTTTGCATGCTGAACTTCTTTCGCACCGTACGCAGGCAACCATGCTTATTGGAGGTGCGGGGGAATAACAAATTGAACAAAAAGAACAGGGACACAACTTGAAAACATAGAAGTGCATTTATACGTGGGGCGGTTGTTGAAGGGGGAGAGGGATGAAAATTATTAAGAGAGGCGTATCAGGGCAGAGCACAGTGCTGATTGGAATCTGAACTTAAATCATGAAACGTAACAAAGCCATTTTCCTAAAGCAGAACGTTTTTTAATCAGTGGATATGACCTGCAACAACAGATGCATCACAAACATGGCCATTGACGAAGACAATGGAACCAATGTTGAGAAGTGCACAAGGAAGCATAGAGATGCACATGCTAGGAATTAAACTGAGAATGGAAGACGGACACGTCAATTGGGCATCATATGCAAATTAAAGGCATAATTTTAGTTTAGAAAGGTGGGGTGAGGCAGGACACACAACTTGAAGAGATGACGGCCGGTGGTCGTGACTAACGTGGGAATGGGAGCTAAAGGAGGGAACACAACCAATAGAGCGTCCACTGCGAAGATGGATCGAATACATCATCCGGTGGGCAGTAGCCAGACAGATTTTTGCATTGCAAATCCGCAAGAGATGGTGATGGCTTCGGACAGAAGTGGAGAAATCACGGCTGGAGATGGTGACGGCTGCATAAGCAGCTTTGGAAAACATTTACACGATATCACCTTCAAAAACAACCATTCACTAAAACACATTTTCATTAAATGTGTATTCAGAAAGATAAACTAAAACAGTACAGGAATTATATCGTCTTTATTTTGCAAATTTTACAACAAAGGGTATTTTTTTCATTGCACTAGTTTAAGATAAAAACATTTTTTGCCGAAATAATGACATTAATAGGCACATTAATTGAAAGTGCAATTTTAAATTAACCGTGTAATTACTCGATAGTTTTGGTTAGAGTCTGTGCCTGTGTTAGAGTGCCGGAAAAAGTCCTGGCAAGGATTATTCAACATCACCTTGCCAGGCATGCTGAGAAGAGGATTGGGGAGCCCCATTGTGGTTTCAGGCCAGGGCAGCCACAGATGCCACATCTTCCTTCCGTTTGCTACAGCAGAGGAGTGTTGAATTCCGACAGGACTTACATCTCTGCTTTATTGACCTGGTCAATGCCTATGATACCATCAATAGGTCTGGACTCTGGGTTGTTCTTCATGCTTTCGGAGTCTCTGACTCTCTGCTCACAATAATTAAGGACTTCCATGATTTTTAAATTTTGATTTAAAGCTTTCGTGACTGCAGTAATTCATATTCTTAGTTTTTTCGGTAAAGTCACGTTGAAGAGAAACAACAAAATAACAAAATATATATAAAACAATAAAAAATTCTCACGACGTTTCGACCATAACTCAACACCTGATGATGACCGTTTGAGTTATGGTCGAAACGTCGTGAGAATTTTTTATTGTTTTATATATATTTTGTTATTTTGTTGTTTCTCTTCAACGTGACTTTACCGAAAAAACTAAGAATATGACTTCCATGATATTGAGCAGGGCCGAGTAAAGCTACTTTGCCGGAAGACGAAGCTATTCCCCGTTAACCTTGGGGTTCGACAGTAATGTCCTCTGGCTCCGTACACTGTTTAAAATATTTTTGGTCCACGTCGTTCGAGAAACCTTCCATGTCCGTACCAGAGCAATCTATATCTGATATAGATACAATGGGAGGCGGATTGATGCCCGGGTGCGCTTGAGAGCTTGCTCCCGATTTGTCATCCATGTTACGTATGCGAATGATCTAGACCTGGAGCGTGCCACTAGACAGGGGTGGGGAACGTCTGGCCCGCCAGCCATGAGGCCTGCGAAATCATTTGGTCTGGCCCTGTCAAGGCAACCGCAGGCGGGACTCGAAATTCAATCAATCTTGGAGCAAACCTGGAAAAGCAGTTGCGAGTAGCAACATCATCAATACCAGCTAACATCATCAATACCAGCTAACATCATCAATGCCAGCTAATATCTCCACACGCCTCACCAAAGAGAAGCAGTTCCAGCCATCGCATTAGGGGTGAGTTAATTAAATGTTTGACCAAATATAATAGGCTAATTTTTAAGTTGATGATTTTGTATGGCCCCCGAATGATGTTATAAATATCCAAATGGCCCTTGGCACAAAAAAGGTTCCCCACCCCTGCACTAAGAGGTGGGGCCTTAACCATCAGCCCCACCAAAACTAAGCACCTGCCTCGCTATGTTGTGCCATTAAACAAGGCGTGGGCATTTTTTTTTCTCGCGGGCCACAATGGGTTCTAAAATTTGACAGAGGGGCCGGGCAAGGAACAGATGGATGGAGTGTTTGTGTGAACTAATATAAATGACATGTAATAATCATTACATGAAAGGATTTGGCCTTTAACAGGTAGCAAAGCATTTATTTGCAAGGCAATTTAACAAATTGCACGAACATGAACAATACAAAAACATGTCGTAACGTGACTGATCAAACATCATGAAAACATCTGAGGCCTGCGCCCAAACCAATTACCACATTCCCGGACAAAGTGCTCCATCTAATGGGGAAATGAGGGCATTACAGGTGAAAGGTAAAATTTAATTTAATAATATTTGGACACGTTCGGGGGGCCGGATTAAAAAGCCCAGCCCATGTCTGCATTAAACCCTCCACCCCTTAACTCCCCATTGGTGATGGGACAGTTGTAAATTGGATAGTTTTCCACAACTGGATAGTGTGCTTATGACCAACTCCGGTTTGACAGAAGAGGTCTCACTCCGAATCAGTCGAGCGGCATTATCTTTTCATCGGTTGCATAACGCTGTGTGGAAGCTACCTGATATCTGTCGCTCCACAGCAGTCTTCGGATCTTCTCGGCCACGGTCATACCCTTCCTTCTCGATGCTTGCCAAACGTGGACCCCCCTAATGGAACATCTTCGCCGGTTATAAACATTCAGGATGGCCTTCCTACGATCCATCCTGGGTTTAACCAGGCTGGATTGTGTGAGCTCACAATCCTTGACAGATCTGGACAAAGTCCCATCGGTAAGCGCCTCCAGCAGGTAATGCTACATTGGCTGGGTCATGTACCACGCCTCCCTAACCACTGCATTAAAGGGGGCTAAACAGGCGCGGCACGGGCTAGAGAAGAGATTAAATGATGTGGTACAAGAGGATGTGGAACTGAATTGACTTGCGAATGACTGGTACCAGCAGTGTAAAGCGCGGCCTATGTGGAGGAGACTCATGATGTACGATACTGGGCAGTTGGAGGTAGTCGCCCTCCAGCAACAACAGAGGGCAGCAGAGAGACGCTCACAACAAGGAGCAGAGCCTTAGGCGGATAAAACACATCAAGTTGGCACAGTAGGGGAGGCACAGCTGACACATCTGCCACTCATCTCTGTCAAACCATGGCAGCTGAATCTGACCCGTGATCACGTGGCCATAAAGTGCACTTAGCCTGGCACAAGTGCCGTAGCAACGTCACAGCCACTTAGTGGCGGTTGTTGTCTGTGTGTGTGCAATTGTAGTGACTCATTTCGCCCCTTACGACAAGCAAGCCAACATCAGGACGCAAGGTATTTGAACATAAAATGTTTTTATAAATTTGTATGTATTTTATGTTTCATACACGATCCCGACAGTCCTCGACTTATGAACTCAATTAGTTCCTGGGACCCGTTCGTGAGTCAAACGGTTTGTAAGTGGGAACACAATAATGTACACACGTGCGTGCACGCACACACGAGCACAAACACTGGAAGCGCGAGGATGACACAACTCGTGGAGGATCGCTCCGCTGAAAAAAAATAGATCCTCGGTTCAGTTTGCAAGTGCGAGTTCGCGTTGTAATTCTCAATGTTAAAACACATTTCATGGAAGCTGGTTCCTAAGTGCGGAAATTCGTAAGTCGAGTGGTTCGTAAGTCGATGCCTGCATGTATGTGAAATGTTTATTTGTGACTGTAAACGGAAAAATCCGTGTAGCCAGTTACCCAGTTAGTTTCGGTGGAAACAGCTGGAACCCACTAACAGAGTTAATTTTGTGGTGGTGAGAAACCCAGCCAGTAAGGAAACTCGAGGCATACATTATTGTAATAGCAGTATGACTTACATTGCTATAGCAGATTTGATGAAAAATCTTGAAGATAACATTTACCATTATCTTATTGCAATATATGAAAGTGTCATGGCAAATTAAAACGATGTGAAACAATTTAACAATCCTGTACAGCGATACACATAATCAAATTAAGTTAACTGGAAACGCTGAAACACGTACATATTAGTGAACATATCGTGAATAGAAGAAACTGATTTAACAAAGTATCCACACAATTAAAACATCAATGAAGCAGGTTGCTGGAATGGATGCTCCAGGCGCCACTCTACGCGTGAGTGGTGCCAGTGGACTGAGAGGCCGTGCCAGGAGTCGCTGTCGCTGGCTGCTCAATGACCACCACCCTCTCGGCCGCTGCAGGGAGGGCGCGGCGCTGAGCCTTGAACTTCAGCTTCCCGTCTTCAGTCAAGCAGCAGCTCACGCTCTGCGGGTCCACGTCCCTGGGCAGCTGCGTCTCCCTGTGGAACTCCTGGCAGCTGTGGCTGTAGCTGCCGCTGCTGACTTCTCCGCTCTTCACCTCGCGCCGTCCGGCCACCACCAGCTTGTCTCCAGACACCTTCACGGCCAGGTCTTGTGGGGCGAAGTCCTGCACGTCCAGGGACGCGACAAACCCGCCTCCCTGCTCCTGTGGATCTTCAATCTGGAACCCACTGCTCACGGCCGGCTGCTGCAGCAGTGCGTCTCCGAGGCTGCCCGGAGCCCGCGTGTGGCTGCTGAGCTGATCGACTCCACGGAAGATTCTCTCCATCCTCTCGATCTCACTCCTCATGTCTCGCTGCAGCTGCTGGAAGAGACTTTCACCGCGGGGGTTCCAGACCGGCCAGCCTGGCCAGACGCTCCTCTCCATCACGTGCATCGCAGGGAAGTAAACACTCAGGGCCATGCTTGTTGATGTGCTTCACAGTGAGGCTCGCTTCAGCTGTGAGCGCTGCTCCCTCGTCCCCCGATGTTCTGCCAGTGCAGCTACAGGAGCTGCTTTTATAGCCCTGGCAGTACCTACGAGCAGATGCCAGGTGGAGCCAGAAGCGTCCAGAATGACGCAGCTGCTCCCAGAGGCTTCCTCCATCCGCACAGAATCAAGAGCGTGACTCGTGTCTCAGGCTGCAGTTTGTGAGCAGTTTACTACAATAGCATTTAGTTCACCCTGCCAATGTGTAAGTATCAAACTATAGCATAACGTATATTTTTAAAATAACCATTGTACAGAATTGATAGTTTTTTATTAAGTGAAATGTAAGGGACATTCGTTGTCTTTGTGTGACTCAGTCTTTCCTGATAAGGCTGATGATGTCATTGTGCTGTGTAAGCGAGAATTTTAAGTTTCGGTTTGTATCACCCTTCAAAGTGTAGTAATTTCAATTAAATATAGAATAGCGCATCACTCTGTTTTACATTCATTATCAGTGCTGAGTGAATTCCATGGCAGTAAACTGCTCACAAACTGCAGCCTGAGACACGAGTCACGCTCTTGATTCTGTTCGGATGAGGGAAGCCGCTGGGAGCAGCTGCGTCATTCTGGACGCTTCTGGCTGCCCCTGGCATCTGCTCGTAGCTACTGCCAGGGAATATGCTATTCTGTAATTGTATTTTATTATTTCTTATTTCTACGTGACTTTACCGAAAAAACCAAAGAGCAGTTTCTTTTATCCACGCTATGTTCAGTAATATGTACGTGTTTCAGCGTTCACATTCAACTTCATTGGATTAAGTGTATCGCTGTAAAGGATTGTGAAATCGTATCGCTTCGTTTTAATTTGCCATTAAACGTTCATATATTGCAATAAGATAATGATAAATGTTATCTTCAATTATTTTTCATCATTGCACACGACTATTTTGCACAGTCTAATTTTCGAACTACTATAATACTATAGTGTTTGTGTGAATGGTAAATGATGTTTGTTTTTTGTAATAAAATGCCTTTCAATTTCCTGCAACAGTTGCAACTGTTCTTTTTTCTACATTGTGTTTGTTTCATCGTTACTGTGGATTAGAGTTCTGGACACAGAATTCCCCAAAACGAAGACAACCGGTAACGCGGCCTCATTGCTCCCTGTCCGTGACAACTCCCAAGGTGCCAGGCTTACGCCGTCGGCCCTGCCGAGTCACTCCGCACTCAGAATCTGGGATTGGCTTGCAATTGTCTAAGATCAATCTTACCACTTCACATTTCACTTGTATCATCCTTCAATTGGTAGTAAATCCTTCGCTAAAGAATTGGTCCTCAAATCGTGGGGACAGCGTACCACGGAAAAAAATAGTTGCCATTTAATGTTTGCGACACAGAGAATGTAAATAGTTACATGACAACATCGCTGGTGTAGCAGTGTAAGTCACGCTGCTATTAACATATTCTATGTCTCGAGTTTCCTGGCTGGCTGCTGGCTGTGCTTCTCTCCACCCGAACAATAACTCCGTTGTTAGTGGGTGCAGGAGACAATAGGGACACCAACAAGGTGGGAATAACCAGAACAGTATTTGAAGACTGACACGGTTCATTTAAAATTGTACTTTCAATGTATGCGCCAATTAACGTCATTCTTTTTGACAAAATAACTTGTTTTATCCTAGAGAATTGGAAACTAAACCTTAAAACATTAAACTAGTACAATTAAAATGTACGATTAAATGTAAAGTTAGCAAAATAAATAAATGATCTAATTCATATACTATATTCTTGGTTCTTTCGGTGAAGTCACGTAGAAGGGAAACAATAAAATAATATTTTTCGATTTGAAGCTTTCGTGACTGCAAGGATTCATCTTCTTTGGTTCTTTCGGTAAAGTCACGTAGAATGAGAATAAAATAATAAAATAACACAATAAAATTCTCACGACGTTTCGGCCACAACGCAAGCGGCCGTCTTCAGGTGAAAGGTACATAACTGTCGGGACGACAGAGCTTCAATGAACGATGTTAAGATTCGTAGCGACTTTTAAGCTGGTTGGGAGAAGTGAGGCACCTTGACAAAGGGGTTTACATATCAATAGCTGAGGGATTAGCTTGTGACTGGTCACGGAAATGGCTATGTTAAAGTCAAAACCTACACATCCACAGAGGAAACTAGTAATTTAGCATTGAAATAGCTAAGGGATTAGCTTGGGACTGGTCACAGGAATGGCTATGTTAAAGTCAAAACCTACACATCCACAGAGGCAACTAGTAATTTATCATTGAAATAGCTAAGGGATTAGCTTGTGCAAATAGCTGAGGGATTAGCTTGTGACTGGTCACAGAAATAGATGTTAAAGTAAAGGCCTACACATCCACAGAGCTTCAATGAACGCTGTTAAAATTCGTAGCGACTATTAAGCTGGTTGGGAGAAGTGAGGCACCTTGACAAAGGGGTTTACATGTCAAATAGCTGAGGGATTAGCTTGTGACTGGTCACGGAAATAGCTATGTTAAAGTCAAAACCTACACATTCACAGAGGCAAATAGTAATTTAGCATTGAGATAGCTAATGGATTAGCTTGTGACTGGTCACAGGAATGGCTATGTTAAAGTCAAAACCTACACATCCACAGAGGCAACTAGTAATTTAACATTGAAATAGCTAAGGGATTAGCTAGTGCAAATAGCTGAGGGATTAGCTTGTGACTGGTCACGGAAATGGCTATGTTAAAGTCAAAACCTACACATCCACAGAGGCAACTAGTAATTTAGCATTGAAATAGCTAAGGGATTAGCTTGTGATTGGTCACAGAAATAGATGTTCAAGTCAAAGCCTACACATCCACAGAGGCACCTCGTACATGGACGCCAAAGGGGGCTGCAACAACTCAACTGTCATACAGTAAAGCGATGTGAAAAACCTAATTCTAAATTACATCAATATAATAAATGTACTCAATATATTCTTCAATAAGCTGAGCTATTAACATTAACTGGGTATACACTACACTATATAATGAATATCATATAGTAAACCAATAAAAACTAAAATATAAACTACCTCAATATGCTTAGTTCTTTCGGTAAAGTCACGTTGAAGGGAAACAATAAAGTAATAAAATATATATAAAATAATAAAAATTCTCACGACCTTTCGACCATAACACAAACGGTCGTCTTCAGGTGTTATATGGTGAAGAAACGGGTGGATTCTTACCTTCCTCACCACGGACAGCTACGTTCAGACGGACGAGTCCATTCATGGTTGGAGCAGAGGAGGAAGGAGGGGAGAAACAGCTGCGAGGCGCTGTTATACTCCATGTTATAAACCATACCATTAACCGTGGTGTGAGAGGTATTAAAAGTCAGTGCCAGCGAAATAGCTGCGGTCTGAAGGTCCCCGTGAAATACAATTAATTAAGAACCGAAATGGTTTAAAACATCTTTCCAATGGTTACTAAGCCAGAATCCATCTTCTCGGTTGAAATAGTCTCTGTGTTTTTATATGTGGATGGCCTCATGAACGAATCTCTCATGGTAGCCGGTTGGTTTGCACATCGCTTTACTGTATGACAGTTGAGTTGTTGCAGCCCCCTTTGGCGTCCATGAACGAGGTGCCTCTGTGGATGTGTAGGCTTTGACTTTAACATCTATTTCTGTAACCAGTCACAAGCTAATCCCTTAGCTATTTCAATGCTAAATTACTAGTTGCCTCTGTGGATGTGTAGGTTTTGACTTTAACATAGCTATTTCCGTGACCAGTCACAAGCTAATCCCTCAGCTATTTGATATGTAAACCCCTTTGTCAAGGTGCCTCACTTCTCCCAACCAGCTTAATAGTCGCTACGAATTTTAACAGCGTTCATTGAAGCTCTGTGGATGTGTAGGCCTTTACTTTAACATCTATTTCTGTGACCAGTCACAAGCTAATCCCTCAGCTATTTGCACAAGCTAATCCCTTAGCTATTTCAATGATAAATTACTAGTTGCCTCTGTGGATGTGTAGGTTTTGACTTTAACATAGCCATTCCTGTGACCAGTCCCAAGCTAATCCCGTAGCTATTTCAATGCTAAATTACTAGTTTCCTCTGTGGATGTGTAGGTTTTGACTTTAACATAGCCATTTCCGTGACCAGTCACAAGCTAATCCCTCAGCTATTGATATGTAAACCCCTTTGTCAAGGTACCTCACTTCTCCCAACCAGCTTAAAAGTCGCTACGAATCTTAACATCGTTCATTGAAGCTCTGTCGTCCCGACAGTTCTGTACCTTTCACCTGAAGACGGCCGCTTGCATTGTGGCCGAAACGTCGTGAGAATTTTATTGTGTTATTTTATTATTTTATTCTCATTCTACGTGACTTTACCGAAAGAACCAAGAATATAGTATATGAATTAGATCATTTATTTATTTTGCTAACTTTACAATTAATCGTACATTTTAATTGTACTAGTTTAATGTCTTAAGGTTTAGTTTCCAATTCTCTAGGACAAAACAAGTTATTTTGTCAAAAAGAATGACGTTAATTTGCGCATACATTGAAAGTGCAATTTTAAATGAACCGTGTCAGTCTTCAAATTCTGTTCTGGTTATTCCCACCTTGTTGGTGTCCCTATTGTCTCCTGCACCCACTAACAACGGAGTTATTGTTGGGGTGGAGAGAATCACAGCCAGCAGCCAGCCAGGAAACTCGAGACATAGAATATGTTAATAGCAGCGTGACTTACACTGCTACAGCAGCGATGTTGTCATGTAACTATTTACATTCTCTGTGTCGCAAACATTAAATGGCAACAAATTTTTTCCGTGGTACGCTGTCCCCACGATTTGAGGACCAATTCTTTAGCGAAGGATTTACTACCAATTGAAGGATGATACAAGTGAAATGTGAAGTGGTAAGATTGATCTTAGACAATTGCAAGCCAATCCCAGATTCTGAGTGCGGAGTGACTCGGCAGGGCCGATGGCGTGAGCCTGGCACCTTCGGTGTTGTCACGGACACGGAGCAATGAGGCCGCGTTACCGGTTGTCTTAGTTTTGGGGAATTCTGTGTCCAGAACTCTGATCCACAGTAACGATGAAACAAACACAATGTAGAAAAAAGAAAAGTTGCAACTGTTGCAGGAAATTGAAAGGCATTTTATTACAAAAAACAAACATCATTTACCATTCACACAAACACTATAGTATTATAGTAGTTCGAAAATTAGACTGTGCAAAATAGTCATGTGTAATGATGAAAAATAATTGAAGATAACATTTATCATTATCTTTTTGCAATATATGAACGTGTAATGGCAAATTAAAACGAAGCGATACGATTTCACAATCCTTTACAGCGATACACTTAATCCAATGAAGTTGAATGTGAACGCTGAAACACGTAAATATTACTGAACATAGCGTGGATAGAAGAAACTGATTTATCTAAATATCCATACAATTGAAACATCAATAAAGCAGGCTGCTGGAATGGATGCTCCAGGCGCCACTCTACGCGTGAGTGGTGCCAGTGGACTGAGAGGCCGTGCCAGGAGTCGCTGTCGCTGGCTGCTCAATGACCACCACCCTCTCGGCCGCTGCAGGGAGGGCGCGGCGCTGAGCCTTGAACTTCAGCTTCCCGTCTTCAGTCAAGCAGCAGCTCACGCTCTGCGGGTCCACGTCCCTGGGCAGCTGCGTCTCCCTGTGGAACTCCTGGCAGCTGTGGCTGTAGCTGCCGCTGCTGACTTCTCCGCTCTTCACCTCGCGCCGTCCGGCCACCACCAGCTTGTCTCCAGACACCTTCACGGCCAGGTCCTGTGGGGAGAAGTCCTGCACGTCCAGAGACGCGACAAACCCGCCTCCCTGCTCCTGTGGATCTTCAATCTGGAACCCACTGCTCACGGCCGGCTGCTGCAGCAGTGCGTCTCCGAGGCTGCCCGGAGCCCGCGTGTGGCTGATGAGCTGATCGACTCCACGGAAGATTCTCTCCATCCTCTCGATCTCGCTCCTCATGTCTCGCTGCAGCTGCTGGAAGAGACTTTCACCGTGGGGGTTCCAGACCGGCCAGCCTGGCCAGACGCTCCTCTCCATCACGTGCATCACAGGGAAGTAAACACTCAGGGCCATGCTTGTTGATGTGCTTCACAGTGAGGCTCGCTTCAGCTGTGAGCGCTGTTCCCTCCTCTGCCGATGTTCTGCCAGTGCAGCTACAGGAGCTGCTTTTATAGCCCTGGCAGTGGCTACGAGCAGATGCCAGGCGGAGCCAGAAGCTTCCAGAATGACGCAGCTGCTCCCAGCGGCTTACATCATCCGCACAGAATCAAGAGCGTGACTCGTGTCTCAGGCTGCAGTTTGTGACAAGTTCACTACAATAGCATTTAGTTCACCCTGTCAATGTGTAAGTATCAAATTATAGCATTACGTATATTTTAAAAATAACCATGGTACAGAATTGATAGTTTTTTATTAAGTCAAATGTAAGGGACATTTGTAGTCTTTGTGTGACTCAGTCTTTCCTGATAAGGCTGATGATGTCATTGTGCTGTGTAAGCGAGAATTTAAGTTTCGGTTTGTATCACCCTTCAAAGTGTAGTAATTTCAATTAAATATAGAAGAGCACATCACTGTTTTACATTCATTATCAGTGCTGAGTGAATTCCATGGCAGTAAACTGCTCACAAACTGCAGCCTGAGACACGAGTCACGCTCTTGATTCTGTGCGGATGGAGGAAGCCCTGGGAGCAGCTGCATCATTCTGGACGCTTCTGGCTGCCCCTGGCATCTGCTCGTAGCTACTGCCAGGGCTATAAAAGCAGCTCCTGTAGCTGCACTGGCAGAACATCGGCGGAGGAGGGAGCAGCGCTCACAGCTGAAGCGAGCCTCACTGTGAAGCACATCAACAAGCATGGCCCTGAGTGTTTACTTCCCTGCGATGCACGTGATGGAGAGGAGCGTCTGGCCAGGCTGGCCGGTCTGGAACCCCCGCGGTGAAAGTCTCTTCCAGCAGCTGCAGCGAGACATGAGGAGCGAGATCGAGAGGATGGAGAGAATCTTCCGTGGAGTCGATCAGCTCAGCAGCCACACGCGGGCTCCGGGCAGCCTCGGAGACGCACTGCTGCAGCAGCCGGCCGTGAGCAGTGGGTTCCAGATTGAAGATCCACAGGAGCAGGGAGGCGGGTTTGTCGCGTCCCTGGACGTGCAGGACTTCTCCCCACAGGACCTGGCCGTGAAGGTGTCTGGAGACAAGCTGGTGGTGGCCGGACGGCGCGAGGTGAAGAGCGGAGAAGTCAGCAGCGGCAGCTACAGCCACAGCTGCCAGGAGTTCCACAGGGAGACGCAGCTGCCCAGGGACGTGGACCCGCAGAGCGTGAGCTGCTGCTTGACTGAAGACGGGAAGCTGAAGTTCAAGGCTCAACGCCGCGCCCTCCCTGCAGCAGCCGAGAGGGTGGTGGTCATTGAGCAGCCAGCGACAGCGACTCCTGGCACGGCCTCTCAGTCCACTGGCACCACTCACGCGTAGAGTGGCGCCTGGAGCATCCGTTCCAGCAACCTGCTTTATTGACGTTTCAATTGTGTGGATATTTAGTTTGACCGACCCTCTGTGCTGCATTATATTGTTTCCAAACTTTACTAAATCTTGTTCAATTTGACGTGCTTCTTCATCCCTCTGTGTTTCCTCTCTCTCTTAAATTTAGCTATTCTATACCTGATGATGATTGCTTGCGTTGCAATCGAAACGTCGTATGCTATTCTGTAATTGTATTTTATTATTTCTTATTTCTACGTGACTTTACCGACAAAACCAAAGAGCGGTTTCTTCTATCCACGCTATGTTCAGTAATATTTACGTGTTTCAGCGTTCACATTCAACTTCATTGGATTAAGTGTATCGCTGTAAAGGATTGTCAAATTGTATCGCATCTTTTAATTTGCCATTAAACGTTCATATATTGCAAAAAGATAATGATAAATGTTATCTTCAAGTATTTTTCATCATTACACGTGACTATTTTCCACAGTCTAATTTTCGAACTACTATAATACTATACTGTTTGTGTGAATGGTAATGATGTTTGTTTTTTGTAATAAAATGCCTTTCAATTTCCTGCAACAGTTGCAACTGTTATTTTTTCTACATTGTGTTTGTTTCATCGTTACTGTGGATCAGAGTTCTGGACACAGAATTCCCCAAAACTAAGACAACCGGTAACGCGGCCTCATTGCTCCCTGTCCGTGACAAATCCCAAGGTGCCAGGCTCACGCCGTCGGCCCTGCCGAGTCACTCGGCACTCAGAATCTGGGATTGGCTTGCAATGATCAAAGATCAATCTTACCACTTCACATTTCACTTGTATCATCCTTCAATTGGTAGTAAATCCTTCGCTAAGGAATTGGTCCTCAAATCGTGGGGACAAGCGTACCACAGAAAAATTAGTTGCCATTTAATGTTTGCGACACAGAGAATGTAAATAGTTACATGACAAAATCGCTGCTGTAGCAGTGTAAGTCACGCTGCTATTAACATATTCTATGTATCGAGTTTCCTGGCTGGCTGCTGGCTGTGCTTCTCTCCACCCCAACAATAACTCCGTTGTTAGTGGGTGCAGGAGACAATAGGGACACCAACAAGGTGGGAATAACCGGAACAGTATTTGAAGACTGACACGGTTCATTTAAAATTGCACTTTGAATGTATGCGCCAATTAACGTCATTCATTTTGACAAAATAACTTGTTGTATCCTAGACAATTAGAAACTAAACCTTAAGACATTAAACTAGTACAATTAAAATGTACGATTCATTGTAAAGTTAGCAAAATAAATAAATGATCTAATTCATATACTATATTCTTGGTTCTTTCGGTGAAGTCACGTAGAAGGGAAACAATAAAATCATATTTTTCGATTTGAAGCTTTCGTGACTGCAAGGATTCATCTTCTTTGGTTCTTTCGGTAAAGTCACGTAGAATGAGAATAAAATAATAAAAAAACACAATAAAATTCTCACGACGTTTCGGCCACAACGCAAGCGGCCGTCTTCAGGTGAAAGGTACAGAACTGTCGGGACGACAGAGCTTCAATGAACGATGTTAAGATTCGTAGCGACTTTTATGCTGGTTGGGAGAAGTGAGGCACCTTGACAAAGGGTTTTACATATCAATAGCTGAAGGATTAGCATGTGACTGGTCACGGAAATGGCTATGTTAAAGTCAAAATCTACACATCCACAGAGGCAACTAGTAATTTAGCATTGAAATAGCTAAGGGATCAGCTTGTGCAAATAGCTGAGGGATTAGCTTGTGAATGGTCACGGAAACGGCTATGTTAAAGTCAAAACCTACACATCCACAGAGGCAACTAGTAATTTAGCATTGAAATAGCTAAGGGATTAGCTTGAGACTGGTCACAGGAATGGCTATGTTAAAGTCAAAACCTACACATCCACAGAGGCAACTAGTAATTTAGCATTGAAATAGCTAAGGGATTAGCTTGTGCAAATAGCTGAGGGATTAGCTTGTGACTGGTCACAGAAATGGCTATGTTAAAGTAAAGACCTACACATCAACAGAGGCAACTAGTAATTTAGCATTGAAATAGCTAAGGGATTAGCTTGTGACTGGTCACAGAAATAGATGTTAAAGTAAAGGCCTACACATCCACAGAGCTTCAATGAACGCTGTTAAAATTCGTAGTGACTATTAAGCTGGTTGGGAGAAGTGAGGCACCTTGACAAAGGGATTTACATATCAAATAGCTGAGGGATTAGCTTGTGATTGGTCACGGAAATAGCTATGTTAAAGTCAAAACCTACACATTCACAGAGGCAACTAGTAATTTAGCATTGAGATAGCTAAGGGATTAGCTTGTGACTGGTCACAGGAATGGCTATGTTAAAGTCAAAACCTACACATCCACAGAGGCAACTAGTAATTTAGCATTGAAATATCTAAGGGATTAGCTAGTGCAAATAGCTGAGGGATTAGCTTGTGACTGGCCACGGAAATGGCTATGTTAAAGTCAAAACCTACACATCCACAGAGGCAACTAGTAAGTTAGCATTGAAATAGCTAAGGAATTAGCTTGTGACTGGTCACATAAATAGATGTTAAAGTAAAGGCCTACACATCCACAGAGCTTCAATGAACGCTGTTAAGATTCGTAGCGACTTTTAAGCTGGTTGGGAGAAGTGAGGTACCTTGACAAAGGGGTTTACATATCAAATAGCTGAGGGGTTAGCTTGTGACTGATCACGGAAATGGCTATGTTAAAGTCAAAACCTACACATCCACAGAGGCACCTAGTACAAATCAAACAGGAGAATTTAGCATTGAAATAGCTAAGGGATAAGCTTGTGACTGGTCATAGAAATACCTATGTTAAAGGCAAAGCCTACACATCCACAGAGGGACCTCGTACATGGACGCCAAAGGGGGCTGCAACAACTCAACTGTCATACAGTAAAGCGATGTGAAAAACCTCATTCTAAATTACATCAATATAATAAATGTACTCAATATATTCTTCAATAAGCTGAGCTATTAACATTAACTGGGTATACATTACACTATATAATGAATATCATATAGTAAACCAATACAAACTAAAATATAAACTACCTCAATGTTATTTCACAATGTTATATGGTGAAAAAACGGGTGGATTCTTATCTTCCTCACCACGGACAGCTACGTTCAGACGGACGAGTCCATCCATGGTTGGAGCGGAGGAGGAAGGAGGGGAGAAACAGCTGCGAGGCGCTGTTATACTCCATGTTATAAACCATACCATTAACCGTGGTGTGAGAGGTATTAAAAGTCAGTGCCAGCGAAAGAGCTACGGTCTGAAGGTCCTCGTAAAATACGATTAATTAAGAACCGAAATGGTTTAAACATCTTCCCAATGGTTACTAAGCCAGAATCCATCTTCTCGGTTGAAATTGTCTCTATTTGTATATGTGGATGGCCTCATGAACGAATCTCTCATGGTAGCCGGTTGGTTTGCACTTCGCTTAACTGTATGACAGTTGAGTTGTTGCAGCCCCCTTTGGCGTCCATGTACGAAGTGCCTCTGTGGATGTGTAGGCTTTGACTTTAACATCTATTTCTGTGACCAGTCACAAGCTTATCCCTTAGCTATTTCAATGCTAAATTACTAGTTGCCTCTGTGGAAGTGTAGGTTTTGACTTTAACATAGCCATTTCCGTGACCAGCCACAAGATAATCCCTCAGCTATTTGATATGTAAACCCCTTTGTCAAGTTACCTCACTTCTCCCAACCAGCTTAAAAGTCGCTACGAATCTTAACAGCGTTCATTGAAGCTCTTTGGATGTGTAGGCCTTTACTTTAACATCTATTTCTGTGACTAGTCACAAGCTAATCCCTTAGCTATTTCAATGCTAAATTACTAGTTGCCTCTGTGGATGTGTAGGTTTTGACTTTAACATAGCCATTCCTGTGACCAGTGACAAGTTAATCCCTTAGCTATTTCAATGCTAAATTACTAGTTGCATCTGTGGATGTGTAGGTTTTGACTTTAACATAGCCATTTCCGTGACCAGTCACAAGCTAATCCCTCAGCTATTGATATGTAAACCCCTTTGTCAAGGTGCCTCACTTCTCCCAACCAGCTTAAAAGTCGCTACGAATCTTAACATTGTTCATTTAAGCTCTGTCGTCCCGACAGTTCTGTACCTTTCACCTGAAGACGGCCGCTTGCGTTGTGGCCAAAACGTCGTGAGAATTTCATCGTGTTATTTTATTATTTTATTCTCATTCTACGGGACTTTACCGAAAGAACCAAAGAAAATAAAATAATAAAGATATAAAACAATAAAATTCTCACAAATCAAAATTCAGATACTGTTGATTTATTCACTCCATCTCCGCAGTTGACACTGCCGGTTGTGTTCCCTCCTTAGCTCCCATTCCCACGTTAGTCTCGACCACCGGCCGTCATCACTTCAAGTTGTGTGTCCTGCCTCACCCCACCTTTATAAACTAAAATTACGTCCTTAATTTGCATATGATGTGCAATTGACGTGTCCGTCTTCCAGTATCAGTGTTTTTCTTAGGATGTGCATCATCTCTACGCTTCCTTGTGCATTTCTAAACATTGGTTCTATTTTCCGTTTGTGATGCATCTGTTTGAAAAAAACGTTCTGCTTAAGGCATATGGCTCAGTTACGTTTCATTATTAAGTTAAGATAATAATAATAATAAGCACTTTGCTCTGCCCTGATACGCTTCTCTTAATCATTTTCATCCCTCTTCCCCTTCAACAACCGCCCTACGTGTAGATGCACTTCTGTGTTTTCAAGTTGTGTCCCTGTTCTTTTTGCGTTCAGTTTGTTATTACCCCACACCTCCATTAAAGCATGGTTGGCTGCGTACGGTGCGAAAGAAGTTCACCATGCAAACATACGCTGCGTTGAAAAATTATTCTATTGACTGCAGACCAAACCTGGACAGATTTCTCAATACGAGTGCAATATCGAGGGTACAGATCAATACCACCTGAACACAGATGCTAATTCCCGGACGGGTGGCAACTCTAGCCATGCCCATGCAAACATACACAACATCTTGACCATGAATCGCCTATGCGGCAGATTAAATATCAAGCTTTTAACATTGATTTATTTTGGCGCAGTTTCAAGTAAGTATTTTTAATATAATTATTGTATTGTCATTTACTGTATAATTATGATAATAGACCAAGCACTGAGACATTGCCCAGGGTTGGTCTACAATCAAAAAGGTGGCAACCCCATAGCACACCCTCATGTGTTCCAGTGTTAACACATCGTATTTCGATTTAAAGCTTTCGTGACTGCAAGGATTCATCTTCTTTGGTTCTTTCGGTGAAGTCACGTAGAATGAGAATAAAAAAATAAATTGATAAAATAAAATAACACAATAAAATTCTCACGACGTTTCGGCCACAGCGCCTCGCAGCTGTCTCTCTCCCCCTCCTCTGTTCCGACCATGAATGAACTCGTCCGTCTTAACGGGGCCCGTAGATATCCGTGTTGCTAAAGTTGAGGGTAAGAATCCACCCATTTTTTCGCCATATAGCATTGTGATATATAACGACGTATTGTTGGTAGCTTAGCTGATTGGAGAATATACAGAGTTTACTGATAACATTGAGGTAATTTATATTTTAGTTTTTTATTGGTTCACTATGTAGTATTCATTATATATTGTACTGTATACCCAGTTACTATGAATAGCTCAGATATGTAGGCTTTGACTTCTACATAGCCATTACTGTGAACAGTCACAAGCTAATCACTCAGTTATTTCAATGCTAAATTCTCCTGTTTGATTTGTACTAGGTGCCTCTGTGAATGTGTATGCTCTGACTTTAACATAGCTATTTCTGTGAACAGTCACAAGCTATTCACTCAGCTATTTCAATGCTAAATTCTATGCTAATTCCTTTGTCAAGGCGCTTTCTTTCTTCTCACACAGCTTAAAGGTCGCGATCTGAGCGTGGCTTATTCGCTCCAGCGCTGTCCTCCAGACAGTCTCGTCCCTTCACCTGATGAAGGCCGCTTGTGTTGTGGCCGAAACATCGTGATAATTTTATTGTGTTATTTAATTTTATCAATTTATTATTTTTTCTCATTCGACGTGACTTTACCGAAAAAAACAATGAAGATGAACACATCGTATGTTTGTATCTTGAACTTCTTTCGCACCGTACGTAGCCCACCGTGCTAATCGGAGGAATGAGGTGAGCGGGATTCGAACTCGTGTAGTCGGAGTTCGTAGCGCAGTGCGCTAACCACTGCGCCACCGCTCCCCCCACCACACACGCGCACAGCAACTCCAGAGAGCGACTTTTGGGTCAGAGATAGCCGCATTGCACTGGGGCCGTCCATAAATGACGTCACTCACCTGGGGGGGCGGGGGGCGATCAGACATTTGTGACGATGTGTGACGATGGGGGGGGGGGGTTGATAAATAGTGACGTCACCTCAAAATGTGCAACTTTAAATAAATATAGACAACACGTTCTACTTAATTAAATAGACTTTTTAATAAATATTTTCTCCTACAACATCAGAGTGCAGCGCCACATTAAATACGCACTACAATGACGATAGTTTAAAGCGATTTGAAGCATGTTTTATATTTGGGGGGGGGCAGAGCTTTGTGACGTCATATTTGGGGGGGGTCTGACTTTTTGTGACGCCGCGTGACGATGGGGGAGGGGGGTCAAAAATCGCGTGACGTCATTTATGGACGGCCCCCACAGCGTGAAATAGCGCAACAAACCGAACCCGCGTACAGCGAGGGAAGCCCTGCCTGGTTTATCATTCATTAATCTCCAGTTAAGTCACAAACGAATCTCTTAGAGCCGAAGGCGCGATCCAGTATCACGTTGGCATGCCGTGTCAACCCGTACGGGGTTACCCCGTATTCGTGTACAGGGAGATTGAGTTCTCAGGTCCATACGGCTTACTAGAGCCGTTTCAAAACGGGCAAACCAATGTTTTGTTTGATGGGACTTTGTAGGATGAACGTTGAGATTTGTAAGGGGCACGGGGTGACCAATAAGGTCTGAATTGGTCTGTAATAAGAGAGGCAATGGTTAGGGGGTGACAGGTGTGCGTTGGCACTGCGTGCCACGTCGCTTTGTCATACAGCTGACACTCCGATGAGCAATGATTCGGCGACGCACGGTGCCACAGGGGCTGTCCATAAATGACGTCACGCGATTTTGGACGATTTTTGACCCCCCCCCCCATTGTCACACGGCGTCACAAAAAGTCAGACCCCCCCCTCAAATATGACGTCACAAAGCTCTGCCCCCCCCCAAATAAAACATGCTTCAAATCGCTTTAAACTATTGTCATTGTAGTGCGTATTTAATGTGGCGCTGCACTCTGATGTTGTAGGAGAAAACATTTATTAAAAAGTATATTTATTAAGTAGAACGTGTTGTCTATATTTGTTTATAGTTGCGTATTTTGACGTGACGTCGCATTTCTCAGCCCCACCCCCCGTCACACATCGTCACAAATATCGGACCCCGATGTCTGCAGGATTAGTTTTTTTCTTCTTCGTCTTCCAAAGCAGATGATTAATGAGAATATTGATGGAATTTCCCCCAGTGCATGTTGGCTGGGGAAGGGCTGTTTAAGACACGCGGTGAACCCGCTCATCTCCACGTATCGGCATGAAATGATAAAATCGCGGATTTGAAGGAAGCGCGTTCGTTTCAAGTGGATGCTTGTTGTCAACACCGCCACATTGACAGCACTCGCAACCATCCCATATTCAATTGAAAACTCTTCTTAAGTAATTGCTTATTGTGTTTAGTTCCTTGTCCTTATCTCATACCTCCGATTAGCACGGTGGGCTACGTGCGGTGCGAAAGAAGTTCAAGTTACAAACATACGATGTGTTAACACTGGAACACATGAGGGTGTGCTATGGGGTTGCCACCTTTTCGATTGTAGACCAACCCTGGGCAATGTCTCAGTGCTTGGTCTATTATCATAATTATACAGTAAATGACAATACAATAATTATATCAAAAATACTTACTTGAAACTGCACCAAAATAAATCAAAACGAACAAAAGTAGATCGGAATTCAATGTTAAATGCTTGACATTTAATCTGCCGCATAGGCGATTCATGGTCAAGATGTTGTGTATGTTTGCATGGGCATGGCTAGAGTTGCCATCCGTCCGGGAATTAGCATCTGTGTTCAGGTGGTATTGATCTGTACCCTCGATATTGAACTCGTATTGAGAAATCTGTCCAGGTTTGGTCTGCAGTCAGTAGAATCATTTTTCAACGCAGCGTATGTTTGCATGGTGAACTTCTTTCGCACCGTACGCAGCCAACCATGCTTTACTGGAGGTGCGGGGGACTAACAAACTGAACCCAAAAAGAACAGGGACACAGCCTTGAAAACACAGAAGTGCATCTACACGTAGGGCGGTTGTTGAAGGGAAGAGGAATGAAAATGATTAAGAGAGGCGTATCAGGGCAGAGCAAAGTGCTTATTGTTATCTTGACTTAATAATGAAACATAACTGAGCCATATGCCTTAAGCAGAATGTTTTTTTTCAAACAGATGCATCACAAACGGAAAATAGAACCAATGTTTAGAAATGCACAAGGAAGCGTAGAGATGATGCACATCCTAAGAATTACACTGATACTGGAAGACGGACACGTCAATTGGACATCATATGCAAATTAAGGACGTAATTTAAGTTTAGAAAGGTGGGGTGAGGCAGGACACACAACTTGAAGTGATGACGGCCGGTGGTCGAGACTAACGTGGGAATGGGAGCTAAGGAGGGAACACAACCGGCAGTGTCAACTGCGGAGATGGAGTGAATAAATCAACAGTATATGGATTGGATCATTTATTTATTTTGCTAACTGTACAACTAATCGTACATTTTAATTGTACTAGCTTAATGTCTTAAGGTTAAGTTTCTAATTCTCTAGGATAATACAAGTTGTTTTTCAAAAACAATGACGTTAATTGGCGCATACATTAAAAGTGATCCGTGTCAGTCTTCAAATACTGTTCTGGTTATTCCCACCTTGTTGGTGTCCTTATTGTCTCCTGCACCCACTAACAACGGAGTTATTGTTGGGGTGGTTAGAAGCACAGCCAGCAGACAGCCAGGAAACTCGAGACATAGAATATATTAATAGCAGCGTGACTTACACTGCTACAGCAGCGATGTTGTCATGTAACTATTTACATTCTCTGTGTCGCAAACATTAAATGGCAAATAATTTTTCTGTGGTACCCTTGTCCCCACGATTTGAGTACCAATTCCTTAGCGAAGGATTTACTACCAATTTAAGGATGATACAAGTGAAATGTGAAGTGGTAAGATTGATCTTAGATCATTGCAAGCCAATCCCAGATTCTGAGTGCGGAGTGACTCGGCAGGGCCGACGGCGTGAGCCTGGCACCTTGGGAGTTGTCACGGACAGGGAGCAATGAGGCCGCGTTACCGGTTGTCTTAGTTTTGGGGAATTCTGTGTCCAGAACTCTGATCCACAGTAACGATGAAACAAACACAATGTAGAAAAAAGAACAGTTGCAACTGTTGCAGGAAATTGAAAGGTATTTTATTACAAAAAACAAACATCGTTTACCATTCACACAAACAGTATAGTATTATAGTAGTTCGAAAATTAGACTGTGGAAAATAGTTCTGTGTAATGATGAAAAATACTTGAAGATAACATTTATCATTATCTTATTGCAATATATGAACGTGTAATGGCAAATTAAAACGATGCGATACAATTTGACAATCCTTTACAGCGATACACTTAATCCAATGAAGTTGAATGTAAACGCTGAAACACGTAAATATTACTGAACATAGCGTGGATAGAAGAAACTGATTTAACTAAATATCCATACAATTGAAACATCAATAAAGTAGGCTGCTGGAATGGATGCTCCAGGCGCCACTCTACTAGTGAGTGGTGCCAGTGGACTGAGAGGCCGTGCCAGGAGTCGCTGTCGCTGGCTGCTCAATGACCACCACCCCCTCGGCCGCTGCAGGGAGGGCGCGGCGATGAGCCTTGAACTTCAGCTTCCCGTCTTCAGTCAAGCAGCAGCTCACGCTCTGCGGGTCCACGTCCCTGGGCAGCTGCGTCTCCCTGTGGAACTCCTGGCAGCTGTGGCTGTAGCTGCCGCTGCTGACTTCTCCGCTCTTCACCTCGCGCCGTCCGGCCACCACCAGCTTGTCTCCAGACACCTTCACGGCCAGGTCCTGTGGGGAGAAGTCCTGCACGTCCAGGGACGCGACAAACCCGCCTCCCTGCTCCTGTGGATCTTCAATCTGGAACCCACTGCTCACGGCCGGCTGCTGCAGCAGTGCGTCTCCGAGGCTGCCCAGAGCCCGCGTGTGGCTGCTGAGCTGATCGACTCCACGGAAGATTCTCTCCATTCTCTCGATCTCGCTCCTCATGTCTCGCTGCAGCTGCTGGAAGAGACTTTCATCGCGGGGGTTCCAGACCGGCCAGCCTGGCCATACGCTCCTCTCCATCACGTGCATCGCAGGGAAGTAAACACTGAGGGCCATGCTTGTTGATGTGCTTCACAGTGAGGCTCGCTTCAGCTGTGAGCGCTGCTCCCTCCTCCGCCGATGTTCTGCCAGTGCAGCTACAGGAGCTGCTTTTATAGCCCTGGCAGTAGCTACGAGCAGATGCCAGGGTCAGCCAGAAGCGTCCAGAATGACGTAGCTGCTGCCAGGGGCTTACATCATCGGCACAGAATCAAGAGCGTGACTCGTGTCTCAGGCTGCAGTTTGTGAGCAGTTTACTGCCATGGAATTCACTCAGCACTGATAATGAATGTAAAACAGAGTGATGTGCTCTTCTATATTTAATTGAAATTACTACACGTTGAAGGGTGATACAAACCGAAACTTAAATTCTCGCTTACACAGCACAATGACATCATCAGCCTTATCAGGAAAGACTGAGTCACACAAAGACAACGAATGTCCCTTACATTTAACTTAATAAAAAAACTATCAATTCTGTACAATGGTTATTTTTAAAATATACGTAATGCTATAGTTTGATACTTACACATTGGCAGGGTGAACTAAATACTATTGTAGTGAACTTGTCACAAACTGCAGCCTGAGACACGAGTCACGCTCTTGATTCTGTGCGGATGGAGGAAGCCCCTGGGAGCAGCTGCGTCATTCTGGACGCTTCTGGCTCCCCCTGGCATCTGCTCGTAGCTACTGCCAGGGCTATAAAAGCAGCTCCTGTAGCTGCACTGGCAGAACATCGGGGGACGAGGGAGCAGCGCTCACAGCTGAAGCGAGCCTCACTGTGAAGCACATCAACAAGCATGGCCCTGAGTGTTTACTTCCCTGCGATGCACGTGATGGAGAGGAGCGTCTGGCCAGGCTGGCCGGTCTGGAACCCCCGCGGTGAAAGTCTCTTCCAGCAGCTGCAGCGAGACATGAGGAGCGAGATCGAGAGGATGGAGAGAATCTTCCGTGGAGTCGATCAGCTCAGCAGCCGCACGCGGGCTCCGGGCAGCCTCGGAGACGCACTGCTGCAGGAGCCGGCCGTGAGCAGTGGGTTCCAGATTGAAGATCCACAGGAGCAGGGAGGCGGGTTTGTCGCGTCCCTGGACGTGCAGGACTTCTCCCCACAGGACCTGGCCGTGAAGGTATCTGGAGACAAGCTGGTGGTGGCCGGACGGCGCGAGGTGAAGAGCGGAGAAGTCAGCAGCGGCAGCTACAGCCACAGCTGCCAGGAGTTCCACAGGGAGACGCAGCTGCCCAGGGACGTGGACCCGCAGAGCGTGAGCTGCTGCTTGACTGAAGACGGGAAGCTGAAGTTCAAGGCTCAGCGCCGCGCCCTCCCTGCAGCGGCCGAGAGGGTGGTGGTCATTGAGCAGCCAGCGACAGCGACTCCTGGCACGGCCTCTCAGTCCACTGGCACTACTCACGCGTAGAGTGGCGCCTGGAGCATCCATTCCAGCAACCTGCTTCATTGATGTTTTAATTGTATGGATATTTAGTTTGACCGTCCCTCTGTGCTGCATTATATTGTTTCCAAACTTTACTAAATCTTGTTCAATTTGACGTGCTTCTCCATATCTCTGTGTTTCCTCTCTTAAATTTAGCTATTCTATACCTGATGATCATTGCTTGCGTTGCAATCGAAACGTATGCTATTCTGTAATTTGATTTTATTATTTCTTATTTCTACGTGACTTTACCGAAAAAAACAAAGAGCAGTTTCTTCTATCCACGCTATGTTCAGTAATATTTACGTGTTTCAGCGTTCACATTCAACTTAATTGGATTAAGTGTATCACTGTAAAGGATTGTCAAATTGTATCGCATCTTTTAATTTGCCATTACATGTTCATATATTGCAATAAGAAAATGATAAATGTTATCTTCAAGTATTTTTCATCAATACACGTGACTATTTTCCACAGTCTAATTTTCGAACTACTATAATACTATACTGTTTGTGTGAATGGTAATGCGGATGTGTATGCTTTAACTTTTAACATAGCTATTTCTGTGACCAGTCACAAGCTAATCATTCAGCCTTTTCAATGCTAAATTTTATGCTAATTCCTTCGTCAAGGCTCTTTGTTCCTCTCACACAGCTTAAAAGCCGTGATCTGAACGTGGCTCTCTCACTCCAGCGCTGTCCTACCAGACAGTCTCGCTCCCTTCACCTGATGAAGGCCGCTTGTGTTGTGGCCGAAACGTCGTGAGAATATTATTGTGTTATTTTATTTTATCAATTTATTATTTTATTCTCATTCTACGTGACTTTACCGAAAGAACCAAAGAAGATGAATCATTGCAGTCACGAAAGCTTTAAATCGAAATTTAACCGCCTCTACGGAGAGGGATTCCACACATCCTTAAGATCATTCAACAGACTTCGGGATAAGAAGGCTCAACTAATCGAGTCTCTCACCTTTCTGAAGAGATGCCGCGACTCTAAGGTAATACCAACCGCATTTACACTAACCTCTGCTGTTGCAACTTCTCTCAATGCAAAACGAATTCTAGCTAGAACTAGCTTCGCTCATATCTCGGAAAAAATCAGACTTACACGCACCGAACTCGATCAGTTAGACAAGACACTCTACAAATCACACTTAAAATTGACAGCAACAATGTCTACATCGGATTGGGAACATGTAGACAATATGACTACCTCTTCGGCTGCCACTATGTCGAACAAATGTAGGGACAATTTGATTTCCAAATTCAATCACCTCTCCAGCAAAAAATCGGATCCACACACCGAAAAGATAGACGTCAACAAAGTCGTAATTAATCGCAGTAACAGTTCCATTTCTGATGGTCTGAAATCCGTTTTAGCTAAAGGTCTAAACTTTGCTGTCACACCGAGACACTTACCGGTTAATGATATCATTGCCCATGTCGACGTTGCACTCAAGGGCTTGAGTCACATCTCTGCAGACGTAGCAAGATCTGAAATCGCTGCAACCCTCAAAAACGCTAAGTTGCCACCTAGCAACATCAGCAAAGACGAACGTTTTGAATTATCTCAATTAAAAAATAGGGATGATATTGTCGTTCTCTCAGCCGACAAAGGCAATGCCACTGTCATCATGGACAAAACAGAATATAACAACAAAATTCAAGAACTACTCAACGATGGCAGCTATACAAAAATAAAAAGAGATCCCACCAACAGCCTGGTCACCAAAACGAACAAAATTATCTCTGATTCAACAGCATTAATTGATGAGAACAAACAGTTATTGTTGAAACCCTCTGCTGCCAGACCACCAAGATTATATGGCCTTCCAAAGATACACAAAGAAGATACACCCCTTCGTCCCATCGTCTCTACTATCAGCTCCCCCACCTACAAACTGGCACGTTTTCTGGCTGATATACTGCGACCTTTCACTGGAAAAACCACCTCTGCGGTACTAAATTCGACTCACCTGGTATCGACAATCAAAGACATTTCCCTGTCCCCAAACGACCTGCTTGTCAGTTTTGATGTGGTGTCCTTGTTCACCAAAGTCCCGGTACCTGACACCATCGCTATCATTGAAGACCTGGTTCATCAAGGACTGCATACTGATGTACCCCCCCTGGTGAGACATTGCTTAACCAACACATACTTCACCTGGAATGGAACTTTCTACAAACAAACTGAGGGCACCCCAATGGGCTCCCCCCTATCTCCGGTTGTAGCCAACGTATTCATGGAAAAATTTGAAACTGACGCCATCCAGACTGCCACTCTACGCCCGACCTTATGGAAGAGGTACGTTGATGACACCTTTGTCATCTGGCCACATGGCCAGCCTGCTCTAGACCAATTCTGCAACCACATCAATTCCATACACCCAGCCATCAGATTTACCATGGAGGTCGAAAAAGATGGCAAACTACCCTTTCTGGATGTCTTAATTAAAAGGAGACATGATGGTTCAATGAGCCACTCTGTCTACAGGAAAGCTACCCATACAGATGCTTACTTGAAACCGGATTCCCACCACCATCCATCCCAGAAGAACTGCCTCATCAAGACTCTATACCATAGAGCCCAATGCATTTCCGACCAGGAACACATTACCAGTGAACTCAAACACGTACACCAGGCTCTCAGGGCTAATGGCTACTCCGACTACACAATCCGCAAAGCCATCACTCCAGTCATGAAGAAGGATCCTCTTGTGGAGCCACTCAAAACCATCACCTTACCCTACATTGCAGGGGTCACTAAAAAGATCTCCAAAATCCTGAATAAACACAAGATCCAGGTCCGATTCAACACAGTACACAAAATCCGTGATTTAGTTCCATCTGTAAAAGATGCTCTTCCAGACATACAGTACCCGGGCGTTTACAAACTAAAGTGCCTCTGTGGTAGTAGCTACATTGGAGAAACCAAAAGACATATCTCGGATCGCATCCGCGAACATAAAGCAGACTTGAAACACGGTAAGACGAACTCCTCTGCCGTGGCAGATCACTGTTACAATTCAGTGGGCTCACATGACATTGACTTCTCCAAGACGGAGGTTCTTTGCAAACCAACTGGCTACCATGAGAGATTCGTTCATGAGGCCATTCACATATACAAGCACAGAGACAATTTCAACCGAGAAGATGGATTCAGGCTCAGTAACCACTGGAAAGATGTGTTAAATCATTTCTGTTCTTAATTAATTGTAATTTTACGATGACCTTCAGACCGCAGCTCTTTCGCCAGCATTGCCTCTTAATACCTCTCACACCACGGTTAATGGTATGGTTTACAACATGGAGTATACTAGGGCTTCGCAGCTGTCTCTCTCCCCCTCCTCTGTTCCGACCATGGACGAACTCGTCCGTCTGAACGGGGCCCGTAGCTATCCGTGGTACGGAAATTTGAGGGTAAGAATCCACCCATTTTTTCGCCATATAGCATTGTGATATATAACGACTTATGGTTGGTAGCTTAGCTGATTGGAGAATATAGAGTTTATTGATAACATGAAGGTAATTTATATTTTAGTTTTTATTGGTTCACTATATAGTACTGTGAATAGCTCAGATTTGTAGTCATTTCTGTGACCAGTCACTAGCAAATCACCCAGTTATTTCAATGCTAAATTCGCCTAGTTATTTCAATGCTAAATTCTCCTGTTTTGATTTGTACTAAGTGCCTCGGTGAATGTGTATGCTCTGACTTCAACGTAACTATTTCTGTAGCAGTTACAAGCGAATGCCTTAATTTAGCTATTTCAATGCTAAATTCTATGCTAATTCCTTTTAACAATGGGTGCCTCTGCGGATGTGTATGCTTTAACTTTTAACATAGCTATTTCTGTGACCAGTCACAAGCTAATCATTCAGCCTTTTCAATGCTAAATTTTATGCTAATTCCTTCGTCAAGGCTCTTTGTTCCTCTCACACAGCTTAAAAGCCGTGATCTGAACGTGGCTCTCTCACTCCAGCGCTGTCCTACCAGACAGTCTCGCTCCCTTCACCTGATGAAGGCCGCTTGTGTTGTGGCCGAAACGTCGTGAGAATATTATTGTGTTATTTTATTTTATCAATTTATTATTTTATTCTCATTCTACGTGACTTTACCGAAAGAACCAAAGAAGATGAATCATTGCAGTCACGAAAGCTTTAAATCGAAATTTAACCGCCTCTACGGGGAGGGATTCCACACATCCTTAAGATCATTCAACAGACTTCGGGATAAGAAGGCTCAACTAATCGAGTCTCTCACCTTTCTGAAGAGATGCCGCGACTCTAAGGTAATACCAACCGCATTTACACTAACCTCTGCTGTTGCAACTTCTCTCAATGCAAAACGAATTCTAGCTAGAACTAGCTTCGCTCTTATCTCGGAAAAAATCAGACTTACACGCACCGAACTCGATCAGTTAGACAAGACACTCTACAAATCACACTTAAAATTGACAGCAACAATGTCTACATCGGATTGGGAACATGTAGACAATATGACTACCTCTTCGGCTGCCACTATGTCGAACAAATGTAGGGACAATTTGATTTCCAAATTCAATCACCTCTCCAGCAAAAAATCGGATCCACACACCGAAAAGATAGACGTCAACAAAGTCGTAATTAATCGCAGTAACAGTTCCATTTCTGATGGTCTGAAATCCGTTTTAGCTAAAGGTCTAAACTTTGTTGTCACACCGAGACACTTACCGGTTAATGATATCATTGCCCATGTCGACGTTGCACTCAAGGGCTTGAGTCACATCTCTGCAGACGTAGCAAGATCTGAAATCGCTGCAACCCTCAAAAACGCTAAGTTGCCACCTAGCAACATCAGCAAAGACGAACGTTTTGAATTATCTCAATTAAAAAAGAGGGATGATATTGTCGTTCTCTCAGCCGACAAAGGCAATGCCACTGTCATCATGGACAAAACAGAATATAACAACAAAATTCAAGAACTACTCAACGATGGCAGCTATACAAAAATAAAAAGAGATCCCACCAACAGCCTGGTCACCAAAACGAACAAAATTATCTCTGATTCAACAGCATTAATTGATGAGAACAAACAGTTCTTGTTGAAACCCTCTGCTGCCAGACCACCAAGATTATATGGCCTTCCAAAGATACACAAAGAAGATACACCCCTTCGTCCCATCGTCTCTACTATCAGCTCCCCCACCTACAAACTGGCACGTTTTCTGGCTGATATACTGCGACCTTTCACTGGAAAAACCACCTCTGCGGTACTAAATTCGACTCACCTGGTATCGACAATCAAAGACATTTCCCTGTCCCCAAACGACCTGCTTGTCAGTTTTGATGTGGTGTCCTTGTTCACCAAAGTCCCGGTACCTGACACCATCGCTATCATTGAAGCATCAAGGACTGCATACTGATGTACCCCCCCTGGTGAGACATTGCTTAACCAACACATACTTCACCTGGAATGGAACTTTCTACAAACAAACTGAGGGCACCCCAATGGGCTCCCCCCTATCTCCGGTTGTAGCCAACGTATTCATGGAAAAATTTGAAACTGACGCCATCCAGACTGCCACTCTACGCCCGACCTTATGGAAGAGGTACGTTGATGACACCTTTGTCATCTGGCCACATGGCCAGCCTGCTCTAGACCAATTCCGCGACCACATCAATTCCATACACCCAGCCATCAGATTTACCATGGAGGTCGAAAAAGATGGCAAACTACCCTTTCTGGATGTCTTAATTAAAAGGAGACATGATGGTTCAATGAGCCACTCTGTCTACAGGAAAGCTACCCATATTGATAACATGAAGGTAATTTATATTTTAGTTTTTATTGGTTCACTATATAGTACTGTGAATAGCTCAGATTTGTAGTCATTTCTGTGACCAGTCACTAGCAAATCACCCAGTTATTTCAATGCTAAATTCGCCTAGTTATTTCAATGCTAAATTCTCCTGTTTTGATTTGTACTAAGTGCCTCGGTGAATGTGTATGCTCTGACTTCAACGTAACTATTTCTGTAGCAGTTACAAGCGAATGCCTTAATTTAGCTATTTCAATGCTAAATTCTATGCTAATTCCTTTTAACAATGGGTGCCTCTGCGGATGTGTATGCTTTAACTTTTAACATAGCTATTTCTGTGACCAGTCACAAGCTATGCTAATTCCTTCGTCAAGGCTCTTTGTTCCTCTCACACAGCTTAAAAGCCGTGATCTGAACGTGGCTCTCTCACTCCAGCGCTGTCCTACCAGACAGTCTCGCTCCCTTCACCTGATGAAGGCCGCTTGTGTTGTGGCCGAAACGTCGTGAGAATATTATTATTTTATTCTCATTCTACGTGACTTTACCGAAAGAACCAAAGAAGATTGTGGAGGCAGTCAGCCATGTTACGTGGGGAAGTGAACATTGTGGAGGCAGTCAGCCATGTTACGTGGGGAAGTGAACACTGTGGAGGTAGTCAGCCATGTTACGTGGGGAAGTGAACACTGGAGGCAGTCAGCCATGTTACGTGGGGAAGTCAACACTGTGGAGGCACAGTCAGCCATGTTACGTGGGGAAGCGAACACCGTGGAGACAGTCAGCCATGTTACGTGGGGAAGTAAACACCGTGGAGACAGAGTCAGCCATGTTATGTGGGGAAGTCAACGACGTGGATGAACATTCCGCCATGTTACGTCGGGAAGTGAACAACGTGGACACAGTCGGCGACGTTCCAAATACAGACTGTTGGGCCAAGTGCTGTTAGCGAGTGGCAGCACCGATTAAGATCGGCACTGTGGCACACGACGGGGTGGTTGGCCAACACCACGCCCGGCCGCCTTTGTCTCCCCCAGTGGCGATGTTTACTACACACCGCACACCAGGTACTCATTTGAGGCTGAGTCGACCTAGGGGGAAGGGGGGCCCAGGACCGGTTCAGATAATCGCCATCGCCGGTGTTTGTTGGCCGTGAGCGGGATTCGAACTCGTGTAGTCGGGGTTCGTAGGGCAGTGCGCTAACTGCTGCGCCACCGCTCCCCCCACCACACACGCGCACAGCAGCTCCAGAGAGCGACTTTTGGGTCAGAGGTAGCCACATTGCACTGGGGCCGTCCATAAATGACGTCACGCACCTAGGGGGGGGCGGGGGGGGTCAGACATTTGTGACGATGTGTGACGATGGGGGGGGGGGGGGTTGAGAAATGTGACGTCACCTCAAAATGCGCAACTTTAAATAAATATAGACGACACGTTCTACTTAATTAAATAGACTTTTTAATAAATGTTTTCTCCTACAACATCAGAGTGCAGCGCCACATTAAATACGCACTACAATGACAATAGTTTAAAGCGATTTGAAGCATGTTTTATATGTTTGGGGAGGGGCGGGGCACAGCTCTGTGACGTCATATTTGATGGGGAGGGGTCTGACTTTTGTGACGCCGCGTGACGATGGGGGGGGGGGGTCAAAAATCGCGTGACGTCATTTATGGACGGCCCCTTTGGCACCGTGCGTCGCCGAATCATTGCTCATCGGAGTGCCAGCTGTATGACAACGCGACGTGGCACGCAGTGCCAACTTACACCTGTCAACCCCTAACCATTGCCTCTCTTATTACAGACCAATTCAGACCTTATTGGTCACCCCGTGCCCCTTACAAATTTCAACGTTCATCCTACAAAGTCCCATCACAAGGGGAAAAACACAAAACATTGTTTGCCCGTTATAAAACGGCTGTAGTAAGCCGTATGGACCTGAAAAATCAATTTCCCTGTACACGAATACGGAAATTGAAAGGCATTTTATTACAAAAAACAAACATCATTAAAATTCACACAAACACTATAGTATTATAGTAGTTCGAAAATTAGACTGTGGAAAATAGTCATGTGTAATGATGAAAAATACTTGAAGATAACATTTATCATTATCTTATTGCAATATATGAACGTGTAATGGCAAATTAAAACGATGCGATACAATTTGACAATCCTTTACCGCGATACACTTAATCCAATGAAGTTGAATGTAAACGCTGAAACACGTAAATATTACTGAACATAGCGTGGATAGAAGAAACTGATTTAACTAAATATCCACACAATTAAAACATCAATGAAGCAGGTTGTTGGAATGGATGCTCCAGGCGCCACTCTACGCGTGAGTGGTGCCAGTGGACTGAGAGGCCGTGCCAGGAGTCGCTGTCGCTGGCTGCTCAATGACCACCACCCTCTCGGCCGCTGCAGGGAGGGCGCGGCGCTGAGCCTTGAACTTCAGCTTCCCGTCTTCAGTCAAGCAGCAGCTCACGCTCTGCGGGTCCACGTCCCTGGGCAGCTGCGTCTCCCTGTGGAACTCCTGGCAGCTGTGGCTGTAGCTGCCGCTGCTGACTTCTCCGCTCTTCACCTCGCGCCGTCCGGCCACCACCAGCTTGTCTCCAGACACCTTCACGGCCAGGTCCTGTGGGGAGAAGTCCTGCACGTCCAGGGACGCGACAAACCCGCCTCCCTGCTCCTGTGGATCTTCAATCTGGAACCCACTGCTCACGGCCGGCTGCTGCAGCAGTGCGTTTCCGTGGCTGCCCGGGGCCCGCGTGTGGCTGCTGAGCTGATCGACTCCACGGAAGATTCTCTCCATCCTCTCGATCTCGCTCCTCATGTCTCGCTGCAGCTGCTGGAAGAGACTTTCACCGCGGGGGTTCTAGACCGGCCAGCCTGGCCAGAGGCTCCTCTCCATCACGTGCATCGCAGGGAAGTAAACACTCAGGGCCATGCTTGTTGATGTGCTTCACAGTGAGGCTCGCTTCAGCTGTGAGCGCTGCTCCCTCCTCCGCCGATGTTCTGCCAGTGCAGCTACAGGAGCTGCTTTTATAGCCCTGGCAGTAGCTACGAGCAGATGCCAGGGGGAGCCAGAAGCGTCCAGAATGACGCAGCTGCTCCCAGGGGCTTCCTCCATCCGCACAGAATCTAGAGCGTGACTCGTGTCTCAGGGTGCAGTTTGTGAGCAGTTTACTGCCATGGAATTCACTCAGCACTCATAATGAATGTAAAACAGAGTGATGTGCTCTTCTATATTTAACTGAAATTACTACACTTTGAAGGGTGATACAAACCGAAACTTAAATTCTCGCTTACACAGCACAATGACATCATCAGCCTTATCAGGAAAGACTGAGTCACACAAAAACAACGAATGTCCCTTACATTTAACTTAATTAATAAAAAACTATCAATTCTGTACAATGGTTATTTTTAAAATATACGTAATGTTATGGTTTGATACTTACACATTGGCAGGGTGAACTAAATGCTATTGTAGTGAACTTGTCACAAACTGCAGCCTGAGACACGAGTCACGCTCTTGATTCTGGGCGGATGATGTAAGCCCCTGGGAGCAGCTGCGTCAATCTGGACGCTTCTGGCTGCCCCTGGCATCTGCTCGTAGCTACTGCCAGGGAATATGCTATTCTGTAATTGTATTTTATTATTTCTTATTTCTACGTGACTTTACCGAAAAAACCAAAGAGCAGTTTCTTTTATCCACGCTATGTTCAGTAATATTTACGTGTTTCAGCGTTCACATTCAACTTCATTGGATTAAGTGTATCGCTGTAAAGGAGTGTCAAATTGTATCGCATCGTTTTAATTTGCCATTACACGTTCATATATTGCAATAAGATAATGATAAATGTTATCTTTAATTATTTTTCATCATTACATATGACTTTTCCACAGTCTAATTTTCGAACTACTATAATACTATACTGTTTGTGTGAATGGTAAATGATGTTTGTTTTTTGTAATAAAATACCTTTCATTTTCCTGCAAGAGTTGCAACTGTTCTTTTTTTCTACATTGTGTTTGTTTCATCGTTACTGTGGACCAGAGTTCTGGACACAGAATTCCCCAAAACTAAGACAACCGGTAACGCGGCCTCATTGCTCCCTGTCCATGACAACTCCCAAGGTGCCAGGCTCACGCCGTCGGCCCTGCTGAGTCACTCCGCACTCAGAATCTGGGATTGGCTTGCAATGATCTAAGATCAATCTTACAACTTCACATTTCACTTGTATCATCCTTCAATTGGTAGTAAATCCTTCGCTAAGGAATTGGTCCTCAAATCGTGGGGACAAGCGTACAACGGAAAGATTAGTTGCCATTTAATGTTTGCGACACAGAGAATGTAAATAGTTACATGACCACCTCGCTGCTGTAGCAGTGTAAGTCATGCTGCTATTAATATATTCTATGTCTCGAGTTTCCTGGCTGGCTGCTGGCTGTGCTTCTCTCCATCCCAACAATAACTCCGTTGTTAGTGGGTGCAGGAGACAATAGGGACACCAACAAGGTGGGAATAACCAGAACAGTATTTGAAGACTGACACGGTTCATTTAAAATTGCACTTTCAATGTATGCGCCAATTAACGTCATTCTTTTTGACAAAATAACTTGTTTTATCCTAGAGAATTAGAAACTAAACCTGAAGACATTAAACTAGTACAATTAAAATGTACGATTAATTGTAAAGTTAGCAAAATAAATAAATGATCTAATTCATATACTATATTCTTGGTTCTTTCGGTAAAGTCACGTAGAAGGGAAACAATAAAATAATAAAGATAATCCCTCAGCTATTTGCACAAACCAATCCCTTAGCTATTTCAATGCTAAATTACTAGTTGCCTCTGTGGATGTGTAGGTTTTGACTTTAACATAGCCATTCCTGTGACCAGTCACAAGCTAATCCCTTAGCTATTTCAATGCTAAATTACTAGTTGCCTCTGTGGATGTGTAGGTTTTGACTTTAACATAGCCAATTCCGTGACCAGTCACAAGCTAATCCCTCAGCTATTGATATGTAAACCCCTTTGTCAAGGTGCTTCACTTATCCCAACCAGTTTAAAAGTCTCTACGAATCTGAACATCGTTAATTGAAGCTCTGTCGTCCCGACAGTTACCTTTCACCTAAAGACGGCCGCTTGCGTTGTGGCCAAAACGTCGTGAGAATTTTATCGTGTCATTTTATTATTTTATTCTCATTCTACGTGACTTTACCGAAAGAACCAAAGAAAATAAAATAATAAAGATATAAAACAATAAAATTATCCAAATCAAAATTCATATACTGTTGATTTATTCACTCCATATCCGCAGTGGACACTGCCGGTTGTGTTCCTTCCTTAGCTCCCATTCCCACGTTAGTCTCGACCACCGGCCGTCATCACTTCAAGTTGTGTGTCCTGCCTCACCCCACCTTTCTAAACTAAAATTACGTCCTTAATTTGCATATGAAGTCCAATTGACGTGTCCGTCTTCCAGTATCAGTGTTGTTCTTAGGATGTGCATCATCTCTACGCTTCCTTGTGCATTTCTAAACATTGGTTATATTTTCTGTTTGTGATGCATCTGTTTGAAAAAAACGTTCTGCTTAAGGCATATGGCTCAGTTACGTTTCATTATTAAGTTAAGATAATAATAAGCACTTTGCTCTGCCCTGATACGCCTCTCTTAATCATTTTCATCCCTCTTCCCCTTCAACAACCGCCCTACGTGCAAATGCACTTCTGTGTTTTCAAGGCTGTGTCCCTGTTCTTTTTGCGTTCAGTTTGTCATTCCCCCGCACCTCCATTAAAGCATGGTTGGCAGCGTACGGTGCGAAAGAAGTTCACCATGCAAACATACGCTGCGTTGAAAAATGATTCTACTGATAGCAGACCAAACCTGGACAGATTTCTCAATACGAGTGCAATATCGAGGGTACAGATCAATACGACCTGAACACAGATGCTATTTCTCGGACGGTTGGCAACTCTAGCCATGCCCATACAAACATACACAACATCTTGACCATGAATCGCCTATGCGGCAGATTAAATGTCAAGCATTTTACATTGAATTCCGATATACTTTTGTTCGTTTTGTTTGATTTTGGAGCAGTTTCAAGTAAGTATTTTTTATACAATTATTGTATTGTCATTTACTGTATAATTATGATAATAGACCAAGCACTGAGACATTGCCCAGGGTTGGTCTACAATCGAAAAGGTGGCAACCCCATAGCACACCCTCATGTGTTCCAGTGTTAACACATCGTATGTTTGTATCTTGAAATTCTTTCGCACCGTACGTAGCCCACCGTGCTAATCGGAGGTATGAGATAAGGACAAGGAACTAAACACAATAAGCAATTACTTAAGAAGAGTTTCAATTGAGTATGGGATGATTGCGAGTGCTGTCAATATGGCGGTGTTGACAACAAGCATCCACTTGAAACGAACGCGCTTCCGAAAATCTGCGATTTTATCATTTCATGCCGATACGTGGAGATGAGCGGGTTCACCGCGGGTCTTAAACAGCCCTTCCCCAGCCAACATGCACTGGGGGAAATTCCATCAATATTCTCATTAATAATCTGCTTTGGAAGACGAAGAAGAAAAAAGCTAATCCTGCAGGCATCGCGGATAATAAGATTAGAATATTACTTCGCCCCACATCACGGCGGATACGCACGAATGTTGAACGTCTTTGGGGCCGTCCATAAATGACGTCACGCACCTGGGGGGGGGGCGATCAGACATTTGTGACGATGTGTGACGAGGGGGGGGGGGGTGAGAAATGTGACGTCACATCAAAATGCGCAACTTTAAGTAAATATAGACGACACGTTCTACTTAATTCAATATACTTTTTAATAAATGTTTTCTCCTACAACATCAGAGTGCAGCGCCACATTAAATACGCACTACAATGACAATAGTTTAAAGCGATTTGAAGCATGTTTTATTTGGTGGGAGGGGGGCCAGAGCTTTGTGACGTCATATTTGAGGGGGGGGTCTGACTTTTTGTGACGCCGTGTGACAATTGGGGGGTGGGGTCAAAAATCGTCAGAAGTCGCGTGACGTCATTTATGGACGGCCCCTTTGGCACCGTGCGTCGCCGAATCATTGCTCATCGGAGTGTCAGCTGTATGACAACGCGACGTGGCACGCAGTGCCAACGCACACCTGTCACCCCCTAACCATTGCCTCTCTTATTACAGACCAATTCACACCTTATTGGTCACCCCGTGCCCCTTACAAATCTCAACGTTCATCCTACAAAATCCCATCACAAGGGGAGAAACACAAAACATTGTTTTGCCCGTTTTGAAACGGCTCTAGTAAGCCGTATGGACCTGAGAACTCAATCTCCCTGTACACCAATACGGGGTAACCCCGTACGGGTTGACACGGCATGCCAACGTGATACTGAATCGCGCCTTCGGCTCTAAGAGATTCGTTTGTGACTGAACTGGAGATTAATGAATGATAAACCAGCCAGGGCTTCCCTCGCTGTACGCGGGTTCGGTTTGTTGCGCTATTTCACGCTGTGGGGGCCGTCCATAAATGACGTCACGCGATTTTAGACGATTTTTGACCCCCCCTCCCATCGTCACGCGGCGTCACAAAGAGTCAGAGCCCCCCCTCAAATATGACGGTACAAAGCTGTGCCCCCCCCCCCAAAATAAAGCATGCTTCATATCGCTTTAAACTATTGTCATCGTGGTGCTTATTTAATGTGGCGCTGCACTCTGATGTTGTAGGAGAAAATATTTATTAAAAAGTCTATTTAATTACGTAGAACGTGTTGTCTATATTTATTTAAAGTTGCGCATTTTGATGTGACGTCACATTTCTCACCCCCCCCCCCTCATTTATGGACGGCCCCAGTACAATGCGGCTACCTCTGACCCAAAAGTCGCTCTCTGGAGCTGCTGTGCACGTGTGTGGTGGGGGGAGCGGTGGGCTACGTACGGTGCGAAAGAATTTCAAGATACAAACATACGATGTGTTAACACTGGAACACATGAGGGTGTGCTATGGGGTTGCCACCTTTTCGATTGTAGACCAACCCTGGGCAATGTCTCAGTGCTTGGTCTATTATCACAATTATACAGTAAATGGCAATAAATAATTCTATTAAAAATACTTACTTGAAACTGCGCAAAAATAAATCAAAACGAACAAAAGTAGATCGAAATTCAATGTATAATGCTTGACATTTAATCTGCCGCATAGGCGATTCATGGTCAAGATGTTGTGTATGTTTGCATGGGCATGGCTAGAGTTGCCACCCGTCCATGAATTAGCATCTGTGTTCAGTTGGTATTGATCTGTACCCTCGATATTGCACTCGTATTGAGAAATCTGTCCAGGATTGGTCTGCAGTCAGTAGAATCATTTTTCAACGCAGCGTATGTTTGCATGGTGAACTTCTTTCGCACCGTACGCAGCCAACCATGCTTTACTGGAGGTGCGGGGGAATAACAAACTGAACGCAAAAAGAACAGGGACACAGCCTTGAAAACACAGAAGTGCATCTACACGTAGGGCGGTTGTTGAAGGGGAAGACGGATGAAAATGATTAAGAGAGGTGTATCAGGGCAGAACAAAGTGCTTATTGTTATCTTAACTTAATAATGAAACGTAACTGAGCCATATGCCTTAAGCAGAACGTTTTTTTTCAAACAGATGCATCACAAACGGAAAATAGAACCAATGTTTAGAAATGCACAAGGAAGCGTAGAGATGATGCACATCCTAAGAATTACACTGATACTGGAAGACGGACACGTCAATTGGACTTCATATGACTTCATATAATTAAGGACGTAATTTTAGTTTAGAAAGGTGGGGTGAGGCAGGACACACAACTTGAAGTGATGACGGCCGGTGGTCGAGACTAACGTGGGAATGGGAGCTAAGGAAGGAACACAACCGGCAGTGTCCACTGCGGAGATGGAGTGAATAAATCAACAGTATATGAATTTTGATTTGGGGAATTTTATTGTTTTATATCTTTATTATTTTATTTTCTTTGGTTCTTTCGGTAAAGTCACGTAGAATGAGAATAAAATAATAAAAAAACACAATAAAATTCTCACGACGTTTTGGCCACAACGCAAGCGGCCGTCTTTAGGTGAAAGGTACAGTACTGTCGGGACGACAGAGCTTCAATTAACGATGTTAAGATTCGTAGCGACTTTTAAGCTGGTTGGGAGAAGTAAGGCACCTTGACAAAGGGGTTTACATATCAATAGCTGAGGGATTAGCTTGTGACTGGTCACGGAATTGGCTATGTTAAAGTCAAAACCGACACATCCACAGAGGCAACTAGTAATTTAGCATTGAAATAGCTAAGGGATTAGCTTGTGACTGGTCACAGGAATGGCTATGTTAAAGTCAAAACCTACACATCCACAGAGGCAACTAGTAATTTAGCATTGAAATAGCTAAGGGATTAGCTTGTGCAAATAGCTGAGGGATTAGCTTGTGACTGGTCACGGAAATGGCTATGTTAAAGTAAAAACCTACATCTTCTTTGGTTCTTTCGGTAAAGTCACGTAGAATGAGAATAAAATAATAAATTTATAAAATAAAATAACACAATAATATTCTCACGACGTTTCGGCCACAACACAAGCGGCCTTCATCAGGTGAAGGGGGCGAGACTGTCTGGTAGGACAGCGCTGGAGTGAGAGAGCCACGTTCAGATCACGGCTTTTAAGCTGTGTGAGAGGAACAAAGAGCCTTGACGAAGGAATTAGCATAAAATTTAGCATTGAAATGGCTGAATGATTAGCTTGTTACTGGTCACAGAAATAGCTATGTTAAAAGTTAAAGCGTACACATCCGCAGAGGCCCCCATTGTTAAAAGGAATTAGCATAGAATTTAGCATTGAAATAGCTAAGTTAAGGCATACACATCCGCAGAGGCACCCCTTGACAATGGGATTAGCATAGAATTTAGCATTGAAATGGCTGAGTGACTCGCTTGTAACTGCTACAGAAATAGTTACGTTGAAGTCAGAGCATACACATTCACCGAGGCACTTAGTACAAATCAAAACAGGAGAATTTAGCATTGAAATAACTAGGCGAATTTAGCATTGAAATAACTGGGTGATTTGCTAGTGACTGGTCACAGAAATATATGTTAAAGTAAGGCCTACACATCCACAGAGCTTCAATGAACGCTGTTAAGATTCGTAGCGACTTTTAAGCTGGTTGGGAGAAGTGAGGAGTGAGGCTCCCTCCTCTGCCGATGTTCTGTCTCAGATGTGAATAATTAGTATTGTATTACAATTCTATAAACAATACAGTGTTGTAGTGCATCACGTGTTGATGTTCCATTGCACAGCCACGTTCCAAATGCTATAATGACGTAAGAGCCGTGGAAACCTCTGACGTCACGGTGACGTCATGGCCCGGTGACGTCACGGCAGAGGTCAGAGTGGAGTCGGCTCCTGGAGAGGAAACCACCTCACCCCACGCTGCTCCTCCACTTCGAGTTCTTCAGAGACCTTCGCCACCACCACCACCACCATGGCGATCTTCACGGCTGTCCTCACTGTGGTTCTGCTGCTCACGCAGCCGATGGTGGAGCTCCTCGGAGGATCTCGGCGTGGGGGTTCGGACATTAACGCCTCCAACACCACCACCACCACGATCAACTACTCGGGACTCGTGAAGAACGTCTCTGCATCAGCAGGGGTCGCCACCTGGGGACCGATGTTCAGTAGCCACAGTGAGGACATTGTGGACAGCGTGCTCCCTGCCCTCCTGCAGGCTATGGGTGAGCTGAGCAGCAGCTGCCAGGCCATAGTGGACAGCGCGCTCCCTGCTCTGCTCCACGCTGTAGGTCAGCTGTACAGCGGCTGCAAGGAGGCCATCAGCTCCACCGTGCTGCTGAACACCCTGCACATCGCCGTGCATCTCTGGCGTTTCATACGTCGCCAAGTGAGTGAGCAACATCCATCATCATCACCACCATCAGCCATGGTCAATCCACTAGTGGGTAGAGACCTCCACGATCCGTCGCCACCTCCCACGATGCCGCTGTGCAGTAATCCACCCAGCACCTGCACGTGGAGCGATTTCATTGCTTCATCTCCCCACTGGGCACCCTCTCGGATGACCCCCTCGCAGCCCGTCGGCATCACTCGCCCCCTTCACACCTCCACCGATCCCCCTCAACTCCACTCACGGTGTCTTCAACAGCCTGGTTGGGCACTGGAACAGTATCCCGGACAGTGCCGGATTAAGCTCGTGCGGGTCCTGTAGCTTATATTATAAAGGTGCCCAGAATAAATAAAAAAACACAATTATAAAGCACGAAGTTTTTAACTTGCATAGTAAAGTAATTGTAATTTTACTATAGTAATAGAGCAAGTACAGAATCACTGAACGGGGATTTATAGGGTGAGATCATTTAGCGCGGGGCGCTTGAAAGTGCGGGGCCCACAGCTAATGATTATTTTGTTCCGAGGATAATCCGGCACTGATCACGGATTGAGTATGAGGAGCAGTGATGAGATGTAAAGTATTTTTTAACATGTTATTAAAATGTTATGTTTAATAGAAAATATAATGTTGTTTGTCTCTTAGCTGTGATTCGTAAAAACACTGTTGTTACTCAATGGTCTTTCGGTAAAGTCACGTAGAAAAAATAAACAAAATAATAGAATACGACGTTTCGATTGCAACTCAAGCAGTCGTCATCAGGTGAAACTAAAGTTGAGAGAGAGAGACCAAACACAGACAGGGAGACACAAAGATCCCCCGTATAGCCTGAACAGACTGTAGGGGCAAGTGCTGTTAGCGAGCACCTGTGAAGGCCGGAACAGTACACGAGGGGGTGGGTGGCCAGCACCACGCCCGACCGCCTTTGTCTCCCTAGTGGCGATGTTTACACACCGCACCAGGTACTCATTTGAGGCTGAGTCGACCTAGGGGAGGCCCGGGACCGGTTCAGATAATCGTCACTGGTGTTGGCCGTGAGCGGGAATCGAACCCGGGTCGCCAGGTTCATAGCGCAGCGTAGCGCTAACAGCTGCACCACCGCTCCCCACACACAGGGAGACACACAAGCAGAGAAGGACGGTGATCAACCAGGCAAAGTATTATTTGTTGTGTTGGCCGACTCAATGAGTTGCATTACATTTCTAAGTTTGCTGAGTTTGATCCTCTTTCTATCAGCTTGTACCCTCTGTAAATTTCTCCCCCACTATCTCGCCCGTTACGGCAGCCCCTCCGCTCCCACTCCCCCTCGGAGTAGCCGAGGGATTAGCCGGGGTATGCTTGCTCTGCGATCTTACATTTACTTGCAAATCCCACCACAAACGTATATAGTGTAACCTTTGGTTGCAGTAGCTCTCTCGCTACATTTCTTCCTGTCTCAGCAGTCCGCCTGCTGTATTATTTCACCTGAAGACGATTGCTTGTGTTGTGACCACGTGTATACTGTTTACTACAGTACTATGGTGTTGTGACCACGTGTATACTGTTTAATATAGTACTATAGTGTTGTGACCACGTGTATACTGTTTACTATAGTACTATAGTGTTTTGACCACGTGTATACTGTTTACTATAGTACTATAGTGTTGGGACCACGTGTATACTGTTTACTACAGTACTATAGTGTTGTGACCACGTGTATACGGTTTACTATAGTACTATAGTGTTGGGACCACGTGTATACTGTTTACTACAGTACTATAGTGTTGTGACCACGTGTATACTGTTTACTATAGTACTATAGTGTTGGGACCACGTATATACTGTTTACTACAGTACTATAGTGTTGTGACCACGTGTATACTGTTTACTATAGTACTATAGTGTTGTGACCATGTGTATACTGTTTACTATAGTACTATAGTGTTTTGACCACGTGTATACTGTTTACTATAGTACTATAGTGTTGGGACCACGTGTATACTGTTTACTATAGTACTGTAGTGTTGTGACCACGTGTATACTGTATACTACAGTACTATAGTGTTGTGACCACGTGTATACTGTTTACTATAGTACTATAGTGTTGGGACCACGTGTATACTGTTTACTACAGTACTATAGTGTTGTGACCACGTGTATACTGTTTCCTATAGTACTATAGTGTTGTGACCATGTGTATACTGTTTACTATAGTACTATAGTGTTGTGACCACGTCTATACTGTTTACTACAGTACTATAGTGTTGTGACCACGTGCATACTGTTTACTATAGTACTGTAGTGTTGTGACCACGTGTATACTGTATACTACAGTACTATAGTGTTGTGACCACGTGTATACTGTTTACTATAGTACTATAGTGTTGGGACCACGTGTATACTGTTTACTACAGTACTATAGTGTTGTGACCACGTGTATACTGTTTCCTATAGTACTATAGTGTTGTGACCATGTGTATACTGTTTACTATGGTACTATAGTGTTGTGACCACGTGTATACTGTTTACTACAGTACTATAGTGTTGAGACCAAGTGTATACTGTTTACTATAGTACTGTAGAGTTGTGACCACGTGTATACTGTTTACTATAGTACTATAGTGTTGTGACCACGTGTATACTGTTTACTATAGTACTATAATGTTGTGACCACGTGTATACTGTTTACTACAGTACTATAGTGGTGTGACCACATGTGTACTGTTTACTATAGTACTATAGTGTTGTGACCACGTGTATACTGTTTACTATAGTACTATAGTTTTGTGACCACGTGTGTAATGTTTACTACAGTACTATAGTGTTGTGATCACGTGTGTAATGTTTACTACAGTACTATAGTGTTGTGACCACGTGTATACTGTTTACTACAGTTCTATAGTGGTGTGACCACGTGTGTACTGTTTACTATAGTACTATAGTGTTGTGACCACGTGTACACTGTTTGCTACAGTACTATAGTGTTGTGACCACGTGTGTAATGTTTACTACAGTACTATAGTGTTGTGATCACGTGTGTAATGTTTACTACAGTACTATAGTGTTGTGACCACGTGTATACTGTTTACTACAGTACTATAGTGTTGTGACCACGTGTATACTGTTTACTATAGTACTATAGTGTGACCACGTGTATACTGTTTACTACAGTACTATAGTGTTGTGACCACGTCTATACTGTTTACTATAGTACTATAGTGTTGTGACCACGTGTATACTGTTTACTATAGTACTATAATGTTGTGACCACGTGTATACTGTTTACTACAGTTCTATAGTGGTGTGACCACGTGTGTACTGTTTACTATAGTACTATAGTGTTGTGACCACGTGTACACTGTTTGCTACAGTACTATAGTGTTGTGACCACGTGTGTAATGTTTACTACAGTACTATAGTGTTGTGATCACGTGTGTAATGTTTACTACAGTACTATAGTGTTGTGACCACGTGTATACTGTTTACTACAGTACTATAGTGTTGTGACCACGTGTATACTGTTTACTATAGTACTATAGTGTTTTGACCACGTGTATACTGTTTACTATAGTACTATAGTGTTGGGACCACGTGTATACTGTTTACGATAGTACTGTAGTGTTGTGACCACGTGTATACTGTATACTACAGTACTATAGTGTTGTGACCACGTGTATACTGTTTACTATAGTACTATAGTGTTGGGACCACGTGTATACTGTTTACTACAGTACTATAGTGTTGTGACCACGTGTATACTGTTTCCTATAGTACTATAGTGTTGTGACCATGTGTATACTGTTTACTATAGTACTATAGTGTTGTGACCACGTCTATACTGTTTACTACAGTACTATAGTGTTGTGACCACGTGCATACTGTTTACTATAGTACTGTAGTGTTGTGACCACGTGTATACTGTATACTACAGTACTATAGTGTTGTGACCACGTGTATACTGTTTACTATAGTACTATAGTGTTGGGACCACGTGTATACTGTTTACTACAGTACTATAGTGTTGTGACCACGTGTATACTGTTTACTATAGTACTATAGTGTTGTGACCACGTGTATACTGTTTACTATAGTACTATAGTGTTGTGACCACGTGTATACTGTTTACTATAGTACTATAGTGTTGGGACCACGTGTATACTGTTTACTACAGTACTATAGTGTTGTGACCACGTGTATACTGTTTCCTATAGTACTATAGTGTTGTGACCATGTGTATACTGTTTACTATGGTACTATAGTGTTGTGACCACGTGTATACTGTTTACTACATTACTATAGTGTTGAGACCAAGTGTATACTGTTCACTATAGTACTGTAGAGTTGTGACCACGTGTATACTGTTTACTATAGTACTATAGTGTTGGGACCACGTGTATACTGTTTACTACAGTACTATAGTGTTGTGACCACGTGTATACTGTTTACTATAGTACTATAGTGTTGGGACCACGTGTATACTGTTTACTACAGTACTATAGTGTTGTGACCACGTGTACACTGTTTGCTACAGTACTATAGTGTTGTGACCACGTGTGTAATGTTTACTACAGTACTATAGTGTTGTGATCACGTGTGTAATGTTTACTACAGTACTATAGTGTTGTGACCACGTGTATACTGTTTACTACAGTACTATAGTGTTGTGACCACGTGTATACTGTTTACTATAGTACTATAGTGTGACCACGTGTATACTGTTTACTACAGTACTATAGTGTTGTGACCACGTCTATACTGTTTACTACAGTACTATAGTGTTGTGACCACGTGTGTAATGTTTACTACAGTACTATAGTGTTGTGACCACGTGTATACTGTTTACTACAGTACTATAGTGTTGTGACCACGTGTGTACTGTTTACTATAGTACTATAGTGTTGTGACCACGTGTACACTGTTTACTACAGTACTATAGTGTTGTGACCACGTCTATACTGTTTACTATAGTACTATAGTGTTGTGACCACGTGTATACTGTTTACTATAGTACTATAATGTTGTGACCACGTGTATACTGTTTACTACAGTTCTATAGTGGTGTGACCACGTGTGTACTGTTTACTATAGTACTATAGTGTTGTGACCACGTGTACACTGTTTGCTACAGTACTATAGTGTTGTGACCACGTGTGTAATGTTTACTACAGTACTATAGTGTTGTGATCACGTGTGTAATGTTTACTACAGTACTATAGTGTTGTGACCACGTGTATACTGTTTACTACAGTACTATAGTGTTGTGACCACGTGTATACTGTTTACTATAGTACTATAGTGTGACCACGTGTATACTGTTTACTACAGTACTATAGTGTTGTGACCACGTGTATACTGTTTACTACAGTACTATAGTGTTGTGACCACGTGTATACTGTTTACTACAGTACTATGGTGTTGTGACCACGTGTATACTGTTTACTACAGTACTATAGTGTTGTGGCCACGTGTATACTGTTTACTACAGTACTATAGTGTTGTGACCACGTCTATACTGTTTACTACAGTACTATAGTGTTGTGACCACGTGTATACTGTTTACTATAGTACTATAGTGTTGTGACCACGTGTTTACTGTTTACTATAGTACTATAGTGTTGTGACCACGTGTACACTGTTTACTACAGTACTATAGTGTTGTGACCACGTGTGTAATGTTTACTACATTACTATAGTGTTGGGACCACGTGTATACTGTTTACTACAGTACTATAGTGTTGTGACCACGTGTATACTGTTTCCTATAGTACTATAGTGTTGTGACCATGTGTATACTGTTTACTATAGTACTATAGTGTTGTGACCACGTGTATACTGTTTACTACAGTACTATAGTGTTGTGACCACGTGTATACTGTTTACTATAGTACTATAGTGTTGTGACCATGTGTATACTGTTTACTATAGTACTATAGTGTTGTGACCACGTCTATACTGTTTACTACAGTACTATAGTGTTGTGACCACGTGCATACTGTTTACTATAGTACTGTAGTGTTGTGACCACGTGTATACTGTATACTACAGTAATATAGTGTTGTGACCACGTGTATACTGTTTACTATAGTACTATAGTGTTGGGACCACGTGTATACTGTTTACTACAGTACTATAGTGTTGTGACCACGTGTATACTGTTTACTATAGTTCTATAGTGTTGTGACCATGTGTATACTGTTTACTATAGTACTATAGTGTTGTGACCACGTCTATACTGTTTACTACAGTACTATAGTGTTGTGACCACGTGCATACTGTTTACTATAGTACTGTAGTGTTGTGACCACGTGTATACTGTATACTACAGTACTATAGTCTTGTGACCACGTGTATACTGTTTACTATAGTACTATAGTGTTGGGACCACGTGTATACTGTTTACTACAGTACTATAGTGTTGTGACCACGTGTATACTGTTTCCTATAGTACTATAGTGTTGTGACCATGTGTATACTGTTTACTATAGTACTATAGTGTTGTGACCACGTCTATACTGTTTACTACAGTACTATAGTGTTGTGACCACGTGCATACTGTTTACTATAGTACTGTAGTGTTGTGACCACGTGTATACTGTATACTACAGTACTATAGTCTTGTGACCACGTGTATACTGTTTACTATAGTACTATAGTGTTGGGACCACGTGTATACTGTTTACTACAGTACTATAGTGTTGTGACCACGTGTATACTGTTTACTATAGTACTATAGTGTTGTGACCACGTGTATACTGTTTACTATAGTACTATAGTGTTGTGACCACGTGTATACTGTTTACTATAGTACTATAGTGTTGTGACCACGTGTATACTGTTTACTACAGTACTATAGTGTTGTGACCAAGTGTATACTGTTTACTATAGTACTGTAGTGTTGTGACCACGTGTATACTGTTTACTATAGTACTATAGTGTTGGGACCACGTGTATACTGTTTACTATAGTACTATAGTGTTGGGACCACGTGTATACTGTTTACTACAGTACTATAGTGTTGTGACCACGTGTATACTGTTTACTATAGTACTATAGTGTTGTGACCACGTCTATACTGTTTACTATAGTACTATAGTGTTGTGACCACGTGTATACTGTTTACTATAGTACTATAATGTTGTGACCACGTGTATACTGTTTACTACAGTACTATAGTGGTGTGACCACGTGTGTACTGTTTACTGTAGTACTATAGTGTTGTGACCACGTGTACACTGTTTGCTACAGTACTATAGTGTTGTGACCACGTGTGTAATGTTTACTACAGTACTATAGTGTTGTGATCACGTGTGTAATGTTTACTACAGTACTATAGTGTTGTGACCACGTGTATACTGTTTACTACAGTACTATAGTGTTGTGACCACGTGTGTACTGTTTACTATAGTACTATAGTGTGACCACGTGTATACTGTTTACTACAGTACTATAGTGTTGTGACCACGTGTATACTCTTTACTACAGTACTATAGTGTTGTGACCAAGTGTGTACTGTTTACTACAGTACTATAGTGTTGTGACCACGTGTATACTGTTTACTATAGTACTGTAGTGTTGTGACCACGTGTATACTGTATTTTTTATAGTACTCTAGTGTTGTGACCACGTGTATACTGTTTACTACAGTACTATAGTGTTGTGACCACGTGTGTACTGTTTACTACAGTACTATAGTGTTGTGACCACGTGTATACTGTTTACTATAGTACTATAGTGTTGTGACCACGTGTATACTGCGGGATTGTGGGTAATCGTCTCCCATGCTCGGTCTCAGTCGGTGTGCCTCACTCGTATAGTCAACATCCGTGCGAACCTATCTTGTTTACTATAGTACTATAGTGTTGTGACCACGTGTATACTGTTTACTACAGTACTATAGTGTTGTGACTACGTGTATACTGTTTACTACAGTACTGTAGTGTTGTGAATACGTGTGTGCGTAAAGCATTTTTTTATTTTGTGTCCATGTGTAGTGACTGTTCTTTAGTAACTGTACTGCAAGTGAAAGTCGTCCTACACAATAACCATCCTCTATCTCGTCTCCCTCACACCAGCCACGATTAAATGTAATTAATAAATTTGATTACTTTATATTAAATAATAAAAATATAAAAAGGTATTTTGTATTAATATTTTTTATATGAATACGGTATTTTTGGTTTGTGGAACGAATCATCTGAGTTTCCATTATTTCTTATGGGGGAAATTCGCTTTGATATACGAGTGCTTTGGATTAAGAGCACGTTTCCAGAAGGAATTATGCTCGCAATCCAAGGTTTCACTTTATTAGTTATTTTTCTATCTACGTGATTTTACCGAAAGATACCAAAGAGTATGCTGTTGTTAGTTTAAATGTTTGGTAAGTAAGACTTAGTCTGTGCTGCTCTCCAGTTGCCTGGATGAAAAGTGGCCCAAGTTTTTCCCAATCCTGGCCTCCTGGCTCAAAAACGTAAAAAACAAACTCGCAAGTCTGTCCCCAGGGTCACAACGCACTCACAGACACGGAGCAGGGAGATTCAGCTAATGACGCCGTTGATGTTTTTCGTAACTTTTGCAGAGAGCGATGAGAATGAGGATGAGGACCGGAAGGAGGAAGATTTCCCGGGCGCTGCAGAGAAAGAAAGGTGGAGGTCTCGGCCGAGCACCGAGTCCCTGGGCTCGTATGGCCGCGGCGCGGAGACGAAAGCGGCGGGCGCAGGGGAGGGGAAACAGCCCCGGCACCAAGCAGAGCTGTGCTCCTCACCTGAAGAATCCAGCTCCACTCAGGCCATCGCTCCCACTGGGGCCATCGCCTCCACCTCCACTCGGGCCATTGCCTCCATCTCTACTCGGGCCATCGCCTCCACCGCTGCCATCGCCTCCCCCGCTGCCATCGCCTCCACCTCCACTCAGGCCATCGCCTCCATCTCTACTCAGGCCATCGCCTCCCCCACTGATATCAACTCCACCTCCAATGCTTCCATCGCCTCCACCTCCACTCGGGCCATCGCCTCCACCTCCACTCGGGCCATCGCCTCCACCTCCACTCGGGCCATCGCCTCCACCTCTACTCAGGCCATCGCCTCCACCTCTACTCAGGCCATCGCCTCCACCTCCACTCAGGACATCGTCTCCATCTCTACTCAGGCCATCGCCTCCCCCACTGATATCAACTGCACCTCCACTGCTTCCATCGCCTCCACCTCCACTCAGGCCATCGCCTCCACCTCCACTCGGGCCATCTTCTCCACCTCCACTCGGGCCATCGCCTCCACCTCTACTCAGGCCATCACCTCCACCTCCACTCAGGCCATCGCCTCCACCTCTACTCAGGCCATCGCCTCCACCTCCACTCAGGCAATCGCCTCTACCTCCACTCGGGCCATCGCCTCCACCTCTACTCAGGCCATCGCCTCCACCTCTACTCAGGCCATCGCCTCCATCTCTACTCAGGCCATCGCCTCCACCTCTACTCATGCCATCGTCTCCACCTCAACTCAGGCCATCGCCTCCACCTCTACTCAGGCCATCGCCTCCACCTCCACTCAGGACATCGTCTCCATCTCTACTCAGGCCATCGCCTCCCCCACTGATATCAACTCCACCTCCACTGCTTCCATCGCCTCCACCTCCACTCAGGCCATCGCCTCCACCTCCACTCGGGCCATCTTCTCCACCTCCACTCGGGCCATCGCCTCCACCTCTACTCAGGCCATCGCCTCCACCTCCACTCAGGCCATCGCCTCCACCTCTACTCAGGCCATCGCCTCCACCTCCACTCAGGCAATCGCCTATACCTCCACTCATGCCATCGTCTCCACCTCAACTCAGGCCATCGCCTCCACCTCCACTCAGGCCATCGCCTCCACCTCTACTCAGGCCATCGCCTCCATCTCTACTCAGGCCATTGCCTCCACCTCTACTCATGCCATCGTCTCCACCTCAACTCAGGCCATCGCCTCTACCTCTACTCAGGCCATCGCCTCCACCTCTACTCAGGCCATCGTCTCCACCTCTACTCAGGCAATCGCCTCCATCTCTACTCAGGCCATTGCCTCCACCACTGATATCAACTCTACCCCCACTGCTGACATCGACTCCACCTTCACTCCTGCCATTGCCTCAACCTTCACTTCTGCCATCGCCTCCATTGCCACTATCGCCACCACCGCCACTCGCACCATCACCTCCACCCATGAGTAATCAAGCTAACCCCCAGGATTGGGAGCTCCCTGCTTTCCACCTGCCTCCACCTCCACCAGAGCCCTGGGCTCCTCCACCCCACCGTGATACCAGACCGGGCCCGGCACACGAGTCTTTTGCTCCCTGTTCTTCACGGCAGCGTTACCGCAAATCCCGCAACAGCCGCCTTCCTCCCCGCCTCCGCAAACCTCCTCTCGAATCCTCAACTCCACTGCTGCCATCGCCTCCATCTCTACTCAGGCCATTGCCTCCACCACTGATATCAACTCTACCCCCACTGCTGACATCGACTCCACCTTCACTCCTGCCATTGCCTCAACCTCCACTTCTGCCATCGCTTCCACTGCCACTATCGCCACCACCGCCACTCGCACCATCACCTCCACCCATGAGTAATCAAGCTAAACCCCAGGATTGGGAGCTCCCTGCTTTCCACCTGCCTCCACCTCCACCAGAGCCCTGGGTTCTTCCACGCCACCGTGATACCAGACCGGGCCCGGCACACGAGTCTTTTGCTCCCTATTCTTCACGGCAGCGTTACCGCAAGTCCCGCAACAGCCGCCTTCCTCCCCGCCTCCGCAAACCTCCTCTCGAATCCTCAACTCCATCCGCATTGATTCGTCCCATCCACCCGGACCGAGAGCACCTTCCCCCCGGCCTCGCTCCACCTGCAGGGCAGCGGATCCCCCCCCAGCCCAGGTGCAACGGCCGGGGTCCCGCGTACGGAGTCCCAGGTGCCCCTTCTGCCTGGCACCACTCCCACGAGTCGCGCTTCACGCGGCGTCCCGCCCTCCTCCCCACGCCTCCACCGGATCAGTGGATTCCTCCCCACCTTCGTCCCAGCCGAGCGGCTCCTGCTCCACACTGGGCCACCCGTCCCACTTTTGTTCCGTGCCGCTCCACAGATTTCCATGACAGACATCATCATCCGCCCCTTGTCCAACCCACACCACTGCATCACCATAGCCCGGCGACATTCACGGACTGCTCACACACGTGACTCCTGCTGGTCGGGTGACCGTGATGAACTATATGTGTCGCGTTGATGGCCATGTGATGGACATTGCTTTGAGTGGCAGAGCAGGTGGTTGTCATGATTAATACATTTGTGTTGTTATTGGACACTGCAGTGTGCGTGTGAGTTGCTGTGCGGTGCAACAGAGCACGTATTTGGTGTCGATCTTCACGTGTGTGTGATTGTGTGGAGCGGTAGTGTCATGGTTAACGCTACACCGCGCTTCGAAACCCAGGTTTGACCCGAGTTAGCTTTCCGCACACGGCCACAGCCGGTGCAAGCAGTTGCGCAACTCGGTTGCACACAACTGAAGTCACTCTACACGTGGAAGTCTCTGCAACCAATTTGCTTGGCGATTGGTGGCCAGAACCACGAGCGATCCACACAGCACAGGGTGCTGGTCAGTCTGACCAACCACCCATTTCACCTGACTTTCCACAAAATCACCATTAATGTTCCTTTCCCAGGCAGTGACACCAACTCTGCCAAAGTGTGTTAGGAACTAATGCTGTGTATGTTCGGCAGAAACTCTGCACGATTCTGCTGATAAGACACTTAATTTCGAAACCATTTGAGAATGTCGTATTTATAATAAACGTGCACCATTTTTTAGCTGCTTGCCGCCCCTGTACATAGTACCTCTGTATTGATTACAAGTCCTGTGTGCTCACCATTGTACCATGGCATGTGCCTAGGTGGCACTACCGGATGGCTCCCATCCATAGCTGCCAGGCCATCGGCCAGCGCGATAAATATTCGACGCCAACCAACAAATATTTATTCCCACGAGGGGTGACGGGAACCGAACCAGGGATGTCCAGAGCAATCAACTCGTTAATGCGGGAGACCTGAATAGTTCCCGGCGCGTGACACAGTAACGCTGTTCGGCTGGCGACAGCACTCTGCTGCCGTATGCAACAACACACTCCACCCCGTTGACAACCTGGGACAGAACCGCGCCAATGCTGGTGTTGGTTGCGTCAGTATCAAGGACGCACGGCATGGCAAAGTCAGAGTAGCGGAGGGGAATTGCGAAGCGCAACAAATGCGGCTTCCTCCTCCCCCCAATGAAACCTCTGACCCATAACCGTCAAGGCGTGGAGAGGTTTTGCGAAGGTAGCGAACCCAGTGACAAACCGGCGATAATAAGACGCAAAACCAATAAAACTCTGCACCTGCATCATCAACGTGGGGGTCGGCCACGTCCGAACACACGTGGTTTTGTCGGGATCTATCGCAATGCCCGATTTACTGACAATATGACCGAGATACCGCACGGATTTCTGAAGGGGGTAACACTTCTGCGGCTTGAATTTGAGATGGGCCGCTCGCATTTTAAGAAAGACAGCGCGTAACCAATCAAGATGTTCTTTGAACGTACGGCTGAAGACGATGACATCGTCGAGGTATTGTAAGCATGAGTCCCATTGAAGTCCAGCCAGCACCAGCTCCATCAGTCATTGGAACGTAGCCGGTGCTGCGTGGAGTCCCATGGGAAGCTGATTTAATTCAAACAGGCCTTGAGGTGTTCGAAAAGCCGTTTGGGTTTAGAGGCCTCATTTAGTGGCAAATGCCAAAATCCGGACAGGAGATCAAGGGTGGAGAAGTTCTGTGCTCCCGCCAGAGCGTCCAGGGAATCGTCCATCCGAGGGAGAGGATACGCGTCAGCCACCGATATCTTATGAAGCTTCCTAAAGTCGACACACAACTGCAAGCTACCATCGTGCTTCTTAATGTGGTGGGTAATTGTCAGGCGTAATACGCCGCCACCACTACTGGAAAATATGTAGCTGCAGTCAGGGCCCAACAGGCGGCAATAGCGGGTCCGGCCTGTACCAAGTAGGACTCGTAGGTAAGGCAATTTGGAGGGCGGTTTGGAACCGGAGGTGGACACCCCAGGCCCCCAGTGGGGGCTGGGGGATTGCGCCGACATCCCCGGGGCCGGTGGGTCGTCGTCCTCTTCATCTGGAGACCTGGTACGTATTGTTCGCCTAGTCTCCATAATCTATAGTTAATTAACTAACGTTTGGCCACTTCCAACACCAGTTGTAGTGGGCTCAAATGGAGACTCAGGCTTCTATAGGAGACAACACGTTTATTTAACATTAACACGCTAAAACTAGATTCAAAGTTTTCGTGACTGCAGGAATTACTCTTTGGTTTTTTCGGTTAAGTCACGTTGACAGAAAAAAAATTAAATAATAGAATACGCCGTTTTTCTAGTGTCGCTCCTATAATTTTGTTGACGGACAAATGGACAAATGGCACAATAGCTTAGTGTTTGTGTATGTATATGTTATGTTTTTAAGAGAAGACAAGTTTGTAAATATATTTTTGCCCCGGGAAACGCTGGGTACTTCCCGCTGGTACTGATATTAAAATATATATTTTAAACTGTGCCAAAATCAATCAAAACGAACAACAGTAGATCAGAATTAAATCTACAATGCTTGATATTTTATCATCCGCATAGGCGAGTGATGGTCAGGATGTTGTGTATGTGTAGTCACATAGAATTGGTCACTACGTAGCATAGCGCTGGCTGCTGGCAGGGAAGGGGATCTGCAGAGTGAAGCAGCCCTGATTGACAGCAGACCACGTGATAGACCTGAGAAGGATCTCGGGTAGGACACGTCGAGATCCTGCTAGTAGATTCTAGAAGGGGAGCGTGGCCGGAGGGGAGCGAGGCCGCGCTAAGAGGATTAAAGGGGACCCCGAGCAGGGGATGAGGGCCATCGTTTGGAGTGGGATCGCCGTCGTCGTCGTTGCTGTTGAAGATCGTCGCCTTCGCCGCTGTCGTCATCCACTTGATAATTGTGCTGCTAGCAGTAGTTGCCTGTCCTAGTTCAGCGCCGTCAGTGTCAGATGGCGAGCGTTGTGTTGTAGGCTAGCCACGAGTGAGAGTTGCGTTTAAGCGAGGGACAGAGCGTTGTATTACAGCAGAGAGTGTGTAACAGTATGCTCGGTGTGTAATTAAAGAATTGCCTCGAAGAAGTTACGTCTCCAAGTTAGTCACTATATATTTTTTCATGGGCATGGCTAGAGTTGTCACCTGTCCAGGAATTACCATTTGTGTTTAGGTGGTGGGTATTCATTCTTACGAGATATAGCACCCGCATTGTGTCGTTTACTGTGTAGTTCTGATAATTCTAGACTGAGTGCTGATTGAGAAATCTGTCCAGGCTTGGTCTACAGTCAAAAATGTGGCAATCTCATAGCAGCACCCTCCTGCGTCTCCAGTGTGAATATGCTGTAGAATAAGTTTTCAACGCAGCGTATGTTTGCATGCTGAACTTCTTTCGCACCGTACGCAGGCAACCATGCTTATTGGCGGTGCGGGGGAATAACAAATTGAACAAAAAGAACAGGGACACAACTTGAAAACATAGAAGTGCATTTATACGTGGGGCGGTTGTTGAAGGGGGAGAGGGATGAAAATTATTAAGAGAGGCGTATCAGGGCAGAGCACAGTGCTGATTGGAATCTGAACTTAAATCATGAAACGTAACAAAGCCATTTTCCTAAAGCAGAACGTTTTTTAATCAGTGGATATGACCTGCAACAACAGATGCATCACAAACATGGCCATTGACGAAGACAATGGAACCAATGTTGAGAAGTGCACAAGGAAGCATAGAGATGCACATGCTAGGAATTAAACTGAGAATGGAAGACGGACACGTCAATTGGACATCATATGCAAATTAAAGGCATAATTTTAGTTTAGAAAGGTGGGGTGAGGCAGGACACACGACTTGAAGAGATGACGGCCGGTGGTCGTGACTAACGTGGGAATGGGAGCTAAAGGAGGGAACACAACCAATAGAGCGTCCACTGCGAAGATGGATCGAATAAATCAACCGGTGGGCAGTAGCCAGACAGATTTTTGCATTGCAAATCCGCAAGAGATGGTGATGGCTTCGGACAGAAGTGGAGAAATCACGGCTGGAGATGGTGACGGCTGCATAAGCAGCTTTGGAAAACATTTACACGATATCACCTTCAAAAACAACCATTCACTAAAACACATTTTCATTAAATGTGTATTCAGAAAGATAAACTAAAACAGTACAGGAATTATATCGTCTTTATTTTGCAAATTTTACAATAAAGGGTATTTTTTTCATTGCACTAGTTTAAGATAAAAACATTTTTTGCCGAAATAATGACATTAATAGGCACATTAATTGAAAGTGCAATTTTAAATAAACCGTGTAATTATTCGATAGTTTTGGTTAGAGTCTGTGCCTGTGTTAGAGTGCCAGAAAAAGTCCTGGCAAGGATTATTCAACATCACCTTGCCAGGCATGCTGAGAAGAGGATTGGGGAGCCCCATTGTGGTTTCAGGCCAGGGCAGCCACAGATGCCACATCTTCCTTCCGTTTGCTACAGCAGAGGAGTGTTGAATTCCGACAGGACTTACAGCTCTGCTTTATTGACCTGGTCAATGCCTATGATACCATCAATAGGTCTGGACTCTGGGTTGTTCTTCATGCTTTCGGAGTCTCTGACTCTCTGCTCACAATAATTAAGGACTTCCATGATATTGAGCAGGGCCGAGTAAAGCTACTTGGCCGGAAGACAAAGCTATTCCCCGTTAACCTTGGGATTCGACAGTAATGTCCTCTGGCTCCGTACACTGTTTAAAATATTTTTGGTCCACGTCGTTCGAGAAACCTTCCATGTCCGTACCGGAGCAATCTATATCTGATATAGATACAATGGGAGGCGGATTGATGCCCGGGTGCGCTTGAGAGCTTGCTCCCGATTTGTCATCCATGTTACGTATGCGAATGATCTAGACCTGGAGCGTGCCACTAGACAGGGGTGGGGAACGTCCGGCCGGCCGGCCATGAGGCCTGCGAAATCATTTGGTCTGGCCCTGCCAAGGCAACCGCAGGCGGGACTCGAAATTCAATCAATCTTGGAGCAAACCTGGAAAAGCAGTTGCGAGTAGCAACATCATCAATACCAGCTAACATCATCAATGCCAGCTAACATCATCAATACCAGCTAACATCATCAATGCCAGCTAATATCTCCACACGCCTCACCAAAGAGAAGCAGTTCCAGCCATCGCATTAGGGGTGAGTTAACTAAATGTTTGACCAAATATAATAGGCTCATTTTTAAGTTGATGATTTTGTATGGCCCGCGAATGATGTTATAAATATCCAAATGGCCCTTGGCACAAAAAAGGTTCCCCACCCCTGCACTAAGAGGTGGGGCCTTAACCATCAGCCCCACCAAAACTAAGCACCTGCCTCGCTATGTTGTGCCATTAAACAAGGGGTGGGCAATTTTTTTTACTCGCGGGCCACAATGGGTTCTAAAATTTGACAGAGGGGCCGGGCAAGGAACAGATGGATGGAGTGTTTGTGTGAACTAATATAAATGACATGTAAAAATCATTACATGAAAGGATTTGGCCTTTAACAGGTAGCAAAGCATTTATTTGCAAGGCAATTTAACAAATTGCACGAACATGAACAATACAAAAACATGTCGTAACGTGACTGATCAAACATCATGAAAACATCTGAGGCCTGCGCCCAACCCAATTACCACATTCCCGGACAAAGTGCTCCATCTAATGGGGAAATGAGGGCATTACAGGTGAAAGGTAAAATTTAATTTAATAATATTTGGACAAGTTCGGGGGGCCGGATTAAAAAGCCCAGCCCATGTCTGCATTAAACCCTCCACCCCTTAACTCCCCATTGGTAATGGGGCAGTTGTAAATTGGATGGTTTTCCACATCTGGATAGTGTGCTTATGACCAACTCCGGTTTGACAGAAGAGGTCTCACTCCGAATCAGTCGAGCGGCATTATCTTTTCATCGGTTGCATGACGCTGTGTGGAAGCTACCTGATATCTGTCGCTCCACAGCAGTCTTCGGATCTTCTCGGCCACGGTCATGCCCTTCCTTCTCGATGCTTGCCAAACGTGGACCCCCCTAATGGAACATCTTCGCCGGTAATAAACATTCAGGATGGCCTTCCTACGATCCATCCTGGGTTTAACCAGGCTGGATTGTGTGAGCTCACAATCCTTTACAGATCTGGACAAAGTCCCATCGGTAAGCGCCTCCAGCAGGTAATGCTACATTGGCTGGGTCATGTACCACGCCTCCCTAACCACTGCATTAAAGGGGTCTAAACAGGCGCGGCACGGGCTAGAGAAGAGATTAAATGATGTGGTACAAGAGGATGTGGAACTGAATTGACTTGCGAATGACTGGTACCAGCAGTGTAAAGAGCGGCCTATGTGGAGGAGACTCATGATGGACGATACTGGGCAGTTGGAGGTAGTCGCCCTCCAGCAACAACAGAGGGCAGCAGAGAGACGCTCACAACAACGAGCAGAGCCTCAGGCGGGTAAAACACATCAAGTTGGCACAGTAGGGGAGGCACAGCTTACACATCTGCCACTCATCTCAGTCAAACCATGGCAGCTGGATCTGACCCGTGATCACGTGGCCATAAAGTGCACTTAGCCTGGCACAAGTGCCGTGGCAACGTCACCGCCACTTAGTGGCGTTTGTTGTCCGTGTGTGTGTGTGCAATTGTGGTGACTCATTTCGCCCCTTACGACAAGCCAGCATCAGGATGCAAGGTATTTGAACATAAAATGTTTTTATAAATTTGTATGTATTTTATGTTTCACACAACGATCCCGACAGTCCTCGACTTATGAACTCAATTAGTTCCTGGGACCCGTTCGTGAGTCAAACGGTTTGTAAGTGGGAACACAATAATGTACACACGTGCGGGCACGCACACACGAGCACAAACACTGGAAGCGCGAGGATGACACAACTCGTGGAGGATCGCTCCGCTGAAAAAAGAATAGATCCTCGGTTCAGTTTGCAAGTGCGAGTTCGCGTTGTAATTCTCAATGTTAAAACATGTTTCATGGTAGCTGGTTCCTAAGTGCGGAAATTCGTAAGTCGAGTGTTCGTAAGTCGATGCCTGCATGTATGTGTAATGTTTATTTGTTACTGTAAACGGAAAAATCCGTGTAGCCAGTAACCCAGCTAGTTTCGGTGGAAACAGCTGGAACCCACTAACAGAGTTAATGTTGTGGTGGAGAGAAACCCAGCCAGTAAGGAAACTCGAGGCATAGATTATTGTAATAGTAGTATGACTTACATTGCTATAGCAGCGTTGATGAAAAATACTTGAATAACACATTTAGCATTATCTTATTGCAATATATTAAAGTGTAATGGCAAATTAAAACGACGCGAAACAATTTAGCAATCCTGTACAGCGATACACGTAATCAAATTAAGTTAATTGCAAACGCTGAAACACGTACATATTAGTCAACATATCGTGGATAGAAGAAACTGATTAAACAAAATATCCATACAATTAAAACATCAATGAAGCAGGTTGCTGGAATGGATGCTCCAGGCGCCACTCTACGCGTGAGTGGTGCCAGTGGACTGAGAGGCCGTGCCAGGAGTCGCTGTCGCTGGCTGCTCAATGACCACCACCCTCTCGGCCGCTGCAGGGAGGGCGCGGCGCTGAGCCTTGAACTTCAGCTTCCCGTCTTCAGTCAAGCAGCAGCTCACGCTCTGCGGGTCCACGTCCCTGGGCAGCTGCGTCTCCCTGTGGAACTCCTGGCAACTGTGGCTGTAGCTGCCGCTGCTGACTTCTCCGCTCTTCACCTCGCGCCGTCCGGCCACCACCAGCTTGTCTCCAGACACCTTCACGGCCAGGTCCTGTGGGGAGAAGTCCTGCACGTCCAGGGACGCGACAAACCCGCCTCCCTGCTCCTGTGGATCTTCAATCTGGAACCCACTGCTCACGGCCGGCTGCTGCAGCAGTGCGTCTCCGAGGCTGCCCGGAGCCCGCGTGTGGCTGCTGAGCTGATCGACTCCACGGAAGATTCTCTCCATCCTCTCAATCTCGCTCCTCATGTCTCGCTGCAGCTGCTGGAAGAGACTTTCACCGCGGGGGTTCCAGACCGGCCAGCCTGGCCAGACGTTCCTCTCCTTCACGTGCATCGCAGGAAAGTAAACACTCAGGGCCATGCTTGTTGATGTGCTAGTTTAGAGAAGACGTCACACAGCTGAACCCCAGGTTTGAGTCACTGCTATTTGCTGTGGATGAGGGAAGCCCTGGGAGCAGCTGCGTCATTCTGGACGCTTCTGGCTCCCCTGGAATCTGCTCGTAGCTACTGCCAGGGCGATAAAAGCAGCTCCTGTAGCTGCACTGGCAGAACATCGGCAGAGGAAGGAGCAGCGCTCACAGCGCTAACAGGTGAAGCGAGCGTCACTGTGAAGCACATCAACAAGCAAGCATAAGATGTCCTTAATTAACGCTAAGACACATATTAATCAAAAACGCTAAGACACCTATTAGCAACATCAGTAAGGATGAGCGTTTTTTGCTTTCTCAATTAAAAAAGAGAGAGGACATCATCATCATCTCAGCCGACAAGGGCAATTTCACTGTCCTCATGGAAAAAAAAAACACATACAATAACAAAATTCAGGACCTACTGAATGATGGTAGATTTACCAAAATCAATAGAGATCCCACCAACCGCCTTGTTACAAAAACCAACAATATCATCACTGATTCAACATCTTTAATCGAACCAACCAAGCGGCTTTCCTTAAAACCCTCTGCTGCTAGACCACCCAGACTTTATGGCTTACCAAAAATCATAAAGAAGATACACCCCTTCATCCTATCGTCTTCATTATTGACTCACTCACCTACAAACGGGCCCCATTTCTGTCTCAGACCTTACAACCATTCACTGGTAAGACCACCTCAGCTGTACTTAAATCAGCTCACTTGGTATCGTTAATTAATGACATCTCACTATTTCCAGGTGATTTGCTTGTCAGTTTCGATCTAGTATCGTTGTTTACTAAAGTTCCTGTGCCTTACACCATTGCAATCATTGACGATTTGGTCCAACAAGGATTGAATGCTGATGTACCGGCCCTGGTTGGACACTGCCTCACCAACACTTACTTCACCTGGAATGGAACACTATACAAAGAAGTTGAAGCTACCCCAATGGGTTCGCCCTTATCTCCAGTTGAAGCCAATTTTTAATGGAAACATATTTTGAGACAGATGCCATCCAGGCATCCACCCTACGTCCTTGTCTAAGAGGTACATAGATGACACGTTCCTCATCTGGCCACATGGCCTACCAGCTTTGGGCCAATTCTTCAACCACATCAATTCCATACACCCAGCGATCAAATTCACCATGGAGGTGGAAAAGGATGGCAAATTACCATTCTTGGATGTTTTCATCGTACAGAGACCAGATGGCTCAATGGGACAATCTGTCTACAGGAAAGCCACCCATACGAATGCCTAACAAAACCTGACTCCCACCACCATCCATCCCAGAAGAATTCTCTCATCAAAACTCTACACCATAGAGCTCGATGTATTTCCGACCATCACCACCTAGCCAGTGAACTGGAACACGTACACCAAGCCCTCAAAATGAATGGATATTCAGAATACACAATCCGAAAAGCTATCACCCCAACTGTTGGGAAAGAACCATCTCAGGAACCAATCAAAACCATCACCTTGCCATATATAGCAGGGGTCACCAAAAATATTTCTAAACTCATGAGGAAACACAAGATCCAGGTTCGATTCAACACAGTACATACAATTTGTGATCTGATCCCATCTGTGAAGGATATGATCCCTGACATGCAATACCCCGGCGTCTAAAAACTAAGCTGTGTCTGCGGCAGTAGTTACATTGGGGAAATTAAGTGACATGTTTCGGACTATGTTCGTGAACATAAGCCAGATCTGAAACACGGTAGGACCAATACCTCAGCCGTGGCTGATCATTGTTTTAATGCTGTGGGCATACACGAAATTGATTTTTCCAAGACGAAGGTACTCTGCAAACCCACTGCCTATCAGCAAAAGATTCGTTCATGAAGCAATGCAGATGTGTAAACACAGACACAATTTCAACCGAGAAGATGGGTACAAACTGAGCAATCATTGGAAGGACATTGTTAACCAGTTTAAGTCATAACGGGCCATTATGTTCCCAGCCTACCACCTTCCAATATTAGTTGTTTTTTTCGGCTCTCTGAGTTTTTTACATTAACAGATGTCATTTCTCACTAACACAGCTACCTCGTGTGCCATCCTCGAGGCTGCTGCTTCAGGATCTCCCATTAACATACTAATCTCTCACATTAACATAGCCACCTTGGCGCACTCGCCGTGAAGGAGTCTCGGCGATCTTGCATTGACATGCTAATTTCTGCCTGGCAGCCCTGTGATTGGTGGAAAGCCCACCACCGCCGCGGTCGCTACCCACCACTTGCAATGGCATTGGCTGCTGACATTTGGGCTATGCCCTTTTCAAAGCTTTATAAGCAGTTGTCTTTAGCAGCTAACCCCACTTTTCCCGATGACGACCGCTCATGTTGCGATTGAAACGTCGTGAAATTTTTATTATTTTTTTGGTTATTTTTTCTCTCTACGTGACTTTACCGAAAGACCCAAACAATATGAATTCCTGCAGACATGAACGCTTTAAGTCAAGGTTGATTAAATGGCAAGTATTGGAGATTTAATTCTGATACAATTATGTTCGTTTTTATTGATTTTGGTGCAGTTTATAATAATTATTTTTATATCAGTATTTACGTAACTACACTCATTTCCATTCGGCTGTACTCAGCTCACCATTCCTTTGAACTAATAAAAAACTTCTGCTTAACAATTATTAAACATCCTCAGTTGTGTGTCATTAGGTTCAGTATACAAACTGGACTAACAACATTTGGTTTTATGCAACAAAAACTTTATTTCAAAATGTATTTTTTAAAAAAGTGTACTGACGAAAGCAACAAATTTGACGTTCTAAATTATATTGTACGTGTACTGCATACAATGTTAACAGTAAGAGCTCAAAGCAGGAACGTACATGTTCACCAAATAACTATATTCGTGTGTAAACAATAAATTGCTTACAATATTGTACTTAATGTTGCCCGGTGAAATGAATTCTAAATCTAATGAGTCGCATTGAAAATAACATCCTACAGGCTGTTAATATTACTGTTTAGATACGACACATTACATGTCTTTAACATTCTCATGAAGACAAATTACAAAATGCATGACATTGTATCACACTGAATTCCAGCACGAATACTGTTAAATAGTTAGACTACTGGAATGGATGCTCCAGGCACCACTCTACGCGTGAGTGGTGCCAGTGGACTGAGAGGCCGTGCCAGGAGTCGCTGTTGCTGGCTGCTCAATGACCACCACCCTCTCGGCCGCTGCAGGGAGGGCGCGGCGCTGAGCCTTGAACTTCAGCTTCCCGTCTTCAGTCAAGCAGCAGCTCACGCTCTGCGGGTCCACGTCCCTGGGCAGCTGCGTCTCCCTGTGGAACTCCTGGCAGCTGTGGCTGTAGCTGCCGCTGCTGACTTCTCCGCTCTTCACCTCGCGCCGTCCGGCCACCACCAGCTTGTCTCCAGACACCTTCACGGCCAGGTCCTGTGGGGAGAAGTCCTGCACGTCCAGGCTGGCCGGTCTGGAACCCCCGCGGTGAAAGTCTCTTCCAGCAGCTGCAGCGAGACATGAGGAGCGAGATCGAGAGGATGGAGAGAATCTTCCGTGGAGTCGATCAGCTCAGCAGCCACACGCGGGCCCCGGGCAGCCACGGAGACGCACTGCTGCAGCAGCCGGCCGTGAGCAGTGGGTTCCAGATTGAAGATCCACAGGAGCAGGGAGGCGGGTTTGTCGCGTCCCTGGACGTGCAGGACTTCTCCCCACAGGACCTGGCCGTGAAGGTGTCTGGAGACAAGCTGGTGGTGGCCGGACGGCGCGAGGTGAAGAGCGGAGAAGTCAGCAGCGGCAGCTACAGCCACAGCTGCCAGGAGTTCCACAGGGAGACGCAGCTGCCCAGGGACGTGGACCCGCAGAGCGTGAGCTGCTGCTTGACTGAAGACGGGAAGCTGAAGTTCAAGGCTCAGCGCCGCGCCCTCCCTGCAGCGGCCGAGAGGGTGGTGGTCATTGAGCAGCCAGCGACAGCGACTCCTGGCACGGCCTCTCAGTCCACTGGCACCACTCACGCGTAGAGTGGTGCCTGGAGCATCCATTCCAGTAGTCTAACTATTTAACAGTATTCGTGCTGGAATTCAGTGTGGTACAATGTCATGCATTTTGTAATTTGTCTTCATGAGAATGTTAAAGACATGTAATGTGTCGTATCTAAACAGTAATATTAACAGCCTGTAGGATGTTATTTACAATGCGACTCATTAGATTTAGAATGTTTCATTTCACCGGGCAACATTAAGTACAATATTGTAAGCAATTTATTGTTTACACACGAATATAGTTATCTGGCGTACATGTACGTTCCTGCTTTGAGCTCTTACTGTTAACATTGTATGCAGTACACGTACAATATAATTTAGAACGTTTAATTTGTTGCTTTCGTCAGTACACTTTTTAAAAAATACATTTTGAAATAAAGTTTTTTGTTGCATAAAACCAAATGTTGTTAGTCCAGTTTGTATACTGAACCTAATGACACACAACTGAGGATGTTTAATAATTGTTAAGCAGAAGTTTTTTATTAGTTCAAAGGAATGGTGAGCTGAGTACAGCCGAATGTAAACGAGTGTAGTTACGTAAATACTGATATAAAAATAATTATTTGAAACTGCGCCAAAATCAATAAAAACTAACATAATTGTATCAGAATTAAATCTCCAATACTTGACATTTAATCAACCTTGATTCAAAGCTTTCATGACTGCAGGAATTCATATTGTTTGGGTCTTTAGGTAAAGTCACGTAGAGAGAAAAAATAAGAAAACATAATAAAAATATCACGACGTTTCAATCGCAACACGAGCGGTCGTCATCAGGAAAAGTGGGGTTAGCTGCTAAAAACAACTGCTTATAAAGGTATAAAGGTTTGAAAAGGGCGTGGCCCAAATGTCAGCAGCCAATGCCAATGCAAGTGGTGGGTAGCGACCGCGGCGGTGGTGGGCTTTCCACCAATCACAGGGCTGCCAGGCAGAAATTAGCATGTCAATGCAAGATCGCCGAGACTCCTTCACGGCGAGTGCGCCAAGGTGGCTATGTTAATGTGAGAGATTAGCATGTTAATGGGAGATCCTGAAGCAGCAGCCTCGAGGATGGCACACGAGGTAGCTGTGTTAGTGAGAAATGACATCTGTTAATGTAAAAAATCAGAGAGCCGAAAAAAACAACTAATATCAGAAGGTGGTAGGCTGGGAACATCATGGCCCGTCATGACTTAAACTGGTTAATAACGTCCTTCCAATGATTTGTCAGTTTGTACCCAAGTCGGTTGAAATTGTGTCTGTGTTAACCCATCTGGAAGGCTTCATTAACGAATCTTTGCTGATAAGCAGTGGGTTTGCAGAGTAACTTCGTCTTGGAAAAATCAATTTCGTGTATGCCCACAGCATTAAAACAATGATCAGCCATGGCTGAGGTATTGGTCCTACCGTGTTTCAGATCTGCCTTATGTTCACGAACACGGTCCGAGACATGTCACTTAGTTTCCCCAATGTAACTACTGCCGCAGACGCAGCTTAGTTTTTAGACGTCGGGGTATTGCATGTCAGGGATCACATCCTTCACAGATGGGATCAGATCACAAATGTTATGTACTGTGTTGAATCGAACCTGGATCTCGTGTTTGCTCATGATTTTGGAAATATTTTTGGTGACCCCTGCTATGTATGGCAAGGTGATGGTTTTGATTGGGTCCTCAGATGGTTCCTTCCCAATGGTTGGGGTGATAGCTTTTCGGATTGTGTAGTCTAAATATCCATTCATCTTGAGGCCTTGGTGTACGTGTTCCAGTTCACTGGCTAGGCGGTGATGGTCGGAAATACATCGAGCTCTATGGTGTAGAGTTATGATGAGAGAATTCTTCTGGGATGGATGGTGGTGGGAGTCAGGTTTTGTTAGGCATTCATATGGGTGGCTTTCCTGTAGACAGAGTGTACCATTGAGCCATCTGGTCTCTGTACGATTAAAACATCCAAGAATGTTAATTTGCCATCCTTTTCCATCTCCATCGTGTATCTGATCGCTGGGTGTATGGAATTGATGTGGTTGAAAAATTGGCCCAGATCTGGTAGGCCATGTGGCCAGATGACGAACGTGTCATCTATGTACCTCTTAGACAAAGACGTAGGGTGGATGCCTGGATGGCATCTGTCTCAAAACATGTTTCCATGAAAACATTGGCTATAACTGGAGATAAGGGAGAACCAATTGGGGTAACTTCACCTTGTTTATAGAATGTTCCATTCCAGGTGAAGTAAGTGTTGGTGAGGCAGTGTCTAACCAGGGCCGGTACATCAGCATTCAATTCCAGTTTGGAGCAAATCTTCAATGATTGCAATGGTGTCAGGCACAGGAACTTTGGTAAACAACGATACTAGATCGAAACTGACAAGCAAATCACCTGGAAATGGTGAGATGTCCTTAAATAACGATACCAAGTGAGCTGATTTAAGTACAGCTGAGGTGGTCTTACCAGTGAATGGTTGTAAGGTCTGATACAGAAATGGGGCCAGTTTGCAGGTGGGTGAGTTAATGATGAAGACGATAGGATGAAGGGGTGTATCTTCTATATGGATTTTTGGTAAGCCATAAAATCTGGGTGGTCTAACAGCAGAGGGTTTTAAGGAAAGCTGCTTGGTTGGTTCGATTAAAGATGTTGAATCAGTGATGATATTGTTGGTTTTTGTAACAAGGCGGTTGGTGGGATCTCTATTGATTTTGGTACAGCTACCATCATTCAGTAGATCCTGAATTTTGTTATTTTATGGGTATTTTTCCATGATGACAGTGACATTGCCCTTGTCGGCTGAGAGGATGACGATGCCCTCTCTCTTTTTTAATTGAGAAAGCTCAAAGCGCACATACTTACTGATGTTGCTAATAGGTGTCTTAGCGTTTTTGATTAATATGTGTCTTAGCGTTAATTAAGGACATTTTTCGATTTGAAGCTTTCGTGACTGCAAGGATTCATCTTATTTGGTTCTTTCAGTAAAATCACGTAGAATGAGAATAAAATAATAAAATATAACAATTAAATTCTCACGACGTTTCGGCCACAACACAATTGGCCTTCTTCAGGTGAAGGAACAAAAAACTGTCGGGACGACAGAGCTCCAATGAACGCTGCTAAGATTCGTAGCGTCTTTTAAGCTGGTTGAGAGAAGAGAGGCACCTTGACAAAGGGGTTAACATATCAAACAGGAGAATTTATCATTGAAATAGCTGATGTATTTAGCTTGTGACTGGTCACAGAAATAGCTATGTTAAAGTCAAAGCCTACACATCCACAGAGGCACCTAGTACAAATCAAACGGGAGAATTTAGCATTGAATAGCTGAGGGATTAGCTTGTGACTGTCGGGACGACAGAGCTCCAATGAACGCTGCTAAGATTCGTAGCGTCTTTTAAGTTGGTTGAGAGAAGAGAGGCACCTTGACAAAGGGGTTAACATATCAAACAGGAGAATTTATCATTGAAATAGCTGACGGATTTAGCTTGTGACTGGTCACAAAAATAGATATGTTAAATTCAAAGCCTACACATCAACAGAGGCACCTAGTACAAATCAAACAAGAGATTTTAGCATTGAATAGCTGAGGGATTAGCTTGTGACTGGTCAACGAAATAGCTATGTTAAAGTCAAAGCCTACACATCCACCGAGGCACCTCGTACAAGGATGCAAAAAGGGGGATGCAACAACTCAAATATCATACAGTAAACCGATGTGAAAAAACCTGAGTCCAAATTACATCAATATAATAAATGTACTCAATATATTCTTCAATAAGCAGAGCTCATAACAGCAACTGGGTATGCACTACACTATATAATGAATACCATATAGTAAACAGATAAAAAAAAACTAAAATATAATCTACCTCAATGTTAACAATAAACTCTATATATTCTCCAATCAGCTGAGCTACCAACAATAAGTCGTTATATATCACGATGCTATATGGCGAAAAAATGGGTGGATTCTTACCCTCCACATCAGCACCACGGACAGCTACCAGCCCCGTTCAGACGGATGAGTCCATCCATGGTCGGTACAGAGGGAGGAGAGAAACAGCTGCGAGGCGCTGTTATAATCATGTTATAAACCATACCATTAACCGTGGTGTGAGAAGTATTAAGAGTCAATGCCAGTGAAAGAGCTGCCGTCTGAAGATCACCATAAAATTATTAATTAAGAACCGCAATGGTTTAAAACATCTTTCCAATGGTTACTAAGCCAGAATCCATCTTCTCGGTTGAAATTGTCTCTGTGCTTGTATATGTGGATAGTCTCATGAACGAATCTCTCATGGTAGCCGGTTGGCTTGCACAGAACCTCCGTCTTTGAGAAGTCAATGTCATGTGAGCCCACTGAATTATAACAGTGATCTGCCACGGCGGAGGAGTTCGTTCTAATGTGTTTCAAGTCTGCATTATGTTCGCGGATGCGGTTCGAGATATGTCGTTTGGTTTCTCCAATGTAGCTACTACCACAGAGGCACTTTAGTTTGTAAACACCCGGGTACTGTATGTCTGGAACAGCATCTTTTACAGATGGAACCAGATCACGGATTTTATGTACTGTGTTGAATCGGACCTGGATCTTGTGTTTATTCAGGATTTTGGAGATCGTTTTAGTGACCCCTGCAATGTAGGGTAAGGTGATGGTTTTGAGTGGCTCCACAAGAGGATCCTTCTTCATGACTGGAGTGATGGCTTTGCGGATTGTGTAGTCGGAGTAACCATTAGCCCTGAGAGCCTGGTGTACGTGTTTGAGTTCACTGGTAATGTGTTCCTGGTCGGAATGCATTGGGCTCCATGGTATAGAGTCTTGATGAGGGAGTTCTTCTGGGATGGATGGTGGTGGGAATCCGGTTTCAAGTAAGCATCTGTATGGGTAGCTTTCCTGTAGACAGAGTGGCTCATTGAACCGTCAGGTCTCCTTTTAATTAAGATATCCAAAAAGGGTAGCTTTCCATCTTTTTCCACCTCCATGGTAAATCTGATGGCTGGGTGTATGGAATTGATGTGGTTGAAGAATTGGCCCAGAGCTGGTAGGCCATGTGGCCAGATGACGAACGTGTCATCTATGTACCTCTTAGACAAGGACGTAGGGTGGATGCCTGGATGGCATCTGTCTCAAAACATTTTTCCATGAAAACATTGGCTACAACTGGAGATAAGGGCGAATCCATTGGGGTAGCTTCAACTTGTTTGTACAATGTTCCATTCCAGGTGAAGTAAGTGTTGGTGAGGCAGTGTCTAACCAGGGCCGGTACATCAGCATTCAATCCTTGTTGGACCACATCTTCAATGATTGTAATGGTGTCAGGTACAGGAACTTTGGTAAACAACGATACTAGATCGAAAGTGACAAGCAAATCACCTGGAGATAGTGAGATGTCCTTAATTAACGATACCAAGTGAGCTGATTTAAGTACAGCTGAGGTGGTCTTACCAGTGAATGGTTGTAAGGTCTCAGACAGAAATCGGGCCAGTTTGTGGGTGGGTGAGTTAATGATGAAGATGATAGAACGAAGTGGTGTATCTTCTTTATGGATTTTTGGTAAGCCATAAAATCTGTGTGGTCTAGCAGCAGAGGGTTTTAAGGAAAGCCGCTTGGTTGGTTCGATTAAAGATGTTGAATCAGTGATGATATTGTTGGTTTTTGTAACAAGGCGGTTGGTGGGATCTCTATTGACTTTGGTATAGCTACAATCATTCAGTAGGTCCTGAATTTTGTTATTGTATGTGTTTTTTTTTCCATGATGACAGTGACATCGCCCTTGTCGGCTGAGAGGATGACGATGTCCTCTCTCTTTTTTAATTGAGGAAGCTCAAAGCGCTCATCCTTACTGATGTTGCTAATAGGTGTTTTAGCGTTTTTGATTAATGTGTCTTAGCGTTAATTAAGGACATCTCATGCTTCCATGTTGATGTGCTTCACAGTGAGGCTCGCTTCAGCTGTTAGCGCTGCTCCCTGCTCTTCCGATGTTCTGCCAGTGCAGCTACAGGAGCTGCTTTTATAGCCCTGGCAGTAGCTACGAGCAGATGCCAGGGGCAGCCAGAAGCGTCCAGAATGACGCAGCTGCTCCCAGGGGCTTCCTCCATCCGCACAGAATCAAGAGCGTGACTCGTGTCTCGGGCTGCAGTCTGTGAGCAGTTTACTGCCATGGAATTCGCTCTGCACTGATAATTCACTATGTAACACGATTTTTGTTCCTGGGTAGTAAGTGTTATTTTCTAATTGCTTATGCCTCAAAACTATATAAAATGGGTATTATTATTCCCCATAAACTTTGCTTTTGTGACCAGGACTTTACGTGAAGGAATTACACAAATGCACACCACGTTTTCTCATTGACAATATGTACATTTCAAAATATCACTGTCCTGGTGTACTATAGTGTATTAAAGTTGTGTCTTGCCTGCTTGTTTCCAATGGAAATATCATTTTTAGTTTAGAGAAGACGTCACACAGCTGAACCCCAGGTTTGAGTCACTGCTATTTGCTGTGGATGAGGGAAGCCCTGGGAGCAGCTGCGTCATTCTGGACGCTTCTGGCTCCCCCTGGCATCTGCTCATAGCTACTGCCAGGGCTATAAAAGCAGCTCCTATAGCTGCACTGGCAGAACATCGGCGGAGGAGGGAGCAGCGCTCACAGCTGAAGCGAGCCTCACTGTGAAGCACATCAACAAGCATGGCCCTCAGTGTTTACTTCCCTGCGATGCACGTGATGGAGAGGAGCGTCTGGCCAGGCTGGCCGGTCTGGAACCCCCGCGGTGAAAGTATTTTCCAGCAGCTGCAGCGAGACATGAGGAGCGAGATCGAGAGGATGGAGAGAATCTTCCGTGGAGTCGATCAGCTCAGCAGCCACACGCGGGCTCCGGGCAGCCTCGGAGACGCACTGCTGCAGCAGCCGGCCGTGAGCAGTGGGTTCCAGATTGAAGATCCACAGAAGCAGGGAGGCGGGTTTGTCGCGTCCTTGGACGTGCAGGACTTCTCCCCACAGGACCTGGCCGTGAAGGTGTCTGGAGACAAGCTGGTGGTGGCCGGACGGCGCGAGGTGAAGAGCGGAGAAGTCAGCAGCGGCAGCTACAGCCACAGCTGCCAGGAGTTCCACAGGGAGACGCAGCTGCCCAGGGACGTGGACCCGCAGAGCGTGAGCTGCTGCTTGACTGAAGACGGGAAGCTGAAGTTCAAGGCTCAGCGCCGCGCCCTCCCTGCAGCGGCCGAGAGGGTGGTGGTCATTGAGCAGCCAGCGACAGCGACTCCTGGCACGGCCTCTCAGTCCACTGGCACCACTCACGCGTAGAGTGGTGCCTGGAGCATCCATTCCAGTAGTCTAACTATTTAACAGTATTCGTGCTGGAATTCAGTGTGATACAATGTCATGCATTTTGTAATTTGTCTTCATGAGAATGTTAAAGACATGTAATGTGTCGTATCTAAACAGTAATATTAACAGCCTGTAGGATGTTATTTACAATGCGACTCATTAGATTTAGAATGTTTCATTTCACCGGGCAACATTAAGTACAATATTGTAAGCAATTTATTGTTTACACACGAATATAGTTATCTGGCGTACATGTACGTTCCTGCTTTGAGCTCTTACTGTTAACATTGTATGCAGTACACGTACAATATAATTTAGAACGTTTAATTTGTTGCTTTCGTCAGTACACTTTTTAAAAAATACATTTTGAAATAAAGTTTTTGTTGCATAAAACCAAATGTTGTTAGTCCAGTTTGTATACTGAACCTAATGACACACAACTGAGGATGTTTAATAATTGTTAAGCAGAAGTTTTTTATTAGTTCAAAGGAATGGTGAGCTGAGTACAGCCGAATGTAAACGAGTGTAGTTACGTAAATACTGATATAAAAATAATTATTTGAAACTGCGCCAAAATCAATAAAAAACTAACATAATTGTATCAGAATTAAATCTCCAATACTTGACATTTAATCAACCTTGATTCAAAGCTTTCATGACTGCAGGAATTCATATTGTTTGGGTCTTTAGGTAAAGTCACGTAGAGAGAAAAAATAAGAAAACATAATAAAAATATCACGACGTTTCAATTGCAACACGAGCGGTCGTCATCAGGAAAAGTGGGGTTAGCTGCTAAAAACAACTGCTTATAAAGGTATAAAGGTTTGAAAAGGGCGTGGCCCAAATGTCAGCAGCCAATGCCAATGCAAGTGGTGGGTAGCGACCGCGGCGGTGGTGGGCTTTCCACCAATCACAGGGCTGCCAGGCAGAAATTAGCATGTCAATGCAAGATCGCCGAGACTCCTTCACGGCGAGTGCGCCAAGGTGGCTATGTTAATGTGAGAGATTAGCATGTTAATGGGAGATCCTGAAGCAGCAGCCTCGAGGATGGCACACGAGGTAGCTGTGTTAGTGAGAAATGACATCTGTTAATGTAAAAAATCAGAGAGCCGAAAAAAACAACTAATATCAGAAGGTGGTAGGCTGGGAACATCATGGCCCGTCATGACTTAAACTGGTTAATAACGTCCTTCCAATGATTTGTCAGTTTGTACCCAAGTCGGTTGAAATTGTGTCTGTGTTAACCCATCTGGAAGGCTTCATTAACGAATCTTTGCTGATAAGCAGTGGGTTTGCAGAGTAACTTCGTCTTGGAAAAATCAATTTCGTGTATGCCCACAGCATTAAAACAATGATCAGCCATGGCTGAGGTATTGGTCCTACCGTGTTTCAGATCTGCCTTATGTTCACGAACACGGTCCGAGACATGTCACTTAGTTTCCCCAATGTAACTACTGCCGCAGACGCAGCTTAGTTTTTAGACGTCGGGGTATTGCATGTCAGGGATCACATCCTTCACAGATGGGATCAGATCACAAATGTTATGTACTGTGTTGAATCGAACCTGGATCTTGTGTTTGCTCATGATTTTGGAAATATTTTTGGTGACCCCTGCTATGTATGGCAAGGTGATGGTTTTGATTGGGTCCTCAGATGGTTCCTTCCCAATGGTTGGGGTGATAGCTTTTCGGATTGTGTAGTCTAAATATCCATTCATCTTGATGCCTTGGTGTACGTGTTCCAGTTCACTGGCTAGGCGGTGATGGTCGGAAATACATCGAGCTCTATGGTGTAGAGTTATGATGAGAGAATTCTTCTGGGATGGATGGTGGTGGGAGTCAGGTTTTGTTAGGCATTCATATGGGTGGCTTTCCTGTAGACAGAGTGTACCATTGAGCCATCTGGTCTCTGTACGATTAAAACATCCAAGAATGTTAATTTGCCATCCTTTTCCATCTCCATCGTGTATCTGATCGCTGGGTGTATGGAATTGATGTGGTTGAAAAATTGGCCCAGATCTGGTAGGCCATGTGGCCAGATGACGAACGTGTCATCTATGTACCTCTTAGACAAAGACGTAGGGTGGATGCCTGGATGGCATCTGTCTCAAAACATTTTTCCATGAAAACATTGGCTATAACTGGAGATAAGGGAGAACCAATTGGGGTAACTTCACCTTGTTTATAGAATGTTCCATTCCAGGTGAAGTAAGTGTTGGTGAGGCAGTGTCTAACCAGGGCCGGTACATCAGCATTCAATTCCAGTTTGGAGCAAATCTTCAATGATTGCAATGGTGTCAGGCACAGGAACTTTGGTAAACAACGATACTAGATCGAAACTGACAAGCAAATCACCTGGAAATGGTGAGATGTCCTTAAATAACGATACCAAGTGAGCTGATTTAAGTACAGCTGAGGTGGTCTTACCAGTGAATGGTTGTAAGGTCTGATACAGAAATGGGGCCAGTTTGCAGGTGGGTGAGTTAATGATGAAGACGATAGGATGAAGGGGTGTATCTTCTATATGGATTTTTGGTAAGCCATAAAATCTGGGTGGTCTAACAGCAGAGGGTTTTAAGGAAAGCTGCTTGGTTGGTTCGATTAAAGATGTTGAATCAGTGATGATATTGTTGGTTTTTGTAACAAGGCGGTTGGTGGGATCTCTATTGATTTTGGTACAGCTACCATCATTCAGTAGATCCTGAATTTTGTTATTTTATGGGTTTTTTTCCATGATGACAGTGACATTGCCCTTGTCGGCTGAGAGGATGACGATGCCCTCTCTCTTTTTTAATTGAGAAAGCTCAAAGCGCACATACTTACTGATGTTGCTAATAGGTGTCTTAGCGTTTTTGATTAATATGTGTCTTAGCGTTAATTAAGGACATTTTTCGATTTGAAGCTTTCGTGACTGCAAGGATTCATCTTATTTGGTTCTTTCAGTAAAATCACGTAGAATGAGAATAAAATAATAAAATATAACAATTAAATTCTCACGACGTTTCGGCCACAACACAATTGGCCTTCTTCAGGTGAAGGAACAAAAAACTGTCGGGACGACAGAGCTCCAATGAACGCTGCTAAGATTCGTAGCGTCTTTTAAGCTGGTTGAGAGAAGAGAGGCACCTTGACAAAGGGGTTAACATATCAAACAGGAGAATTTATCATTGAAATAGCTGATGTATTTAGCTTGTGACTGGTCACAGAAATAGCTATGTTAAAGTCAAAGCCTACACATCCACAGAGGCACCTAGTACAAATCAAACGGGAGAATTTAGCATTGAATAGCTGAGGGATTAGCTTGTGACTGTCGGGACGACAGAGCTCCAATGAACGCTGCTAAGATTCGTAGCGTCTTTTAAGTTGGTTGAGAGAAGAGAGGCACCTTGACAAAGGGGTTAACATATCAAACAGGAGAATTTATCATTGAAATAGCTGACGGATTTAGCTTGTGACTGGTCACAAAAATAGATATGTTAAATTCAAAGCCTACACATCAACAGAGGCACCTAGTACAAATCAAACAAGAGATTTTAGCATTGAATAGCTGAGGGATTAGCTTGTGACTGGTCAACGAAATAGCTATGTTAAAGTCAAAGCCTACACATCCACCGAGGCACCTCGTACAAGGATGCAAAAAGGGGGATGCAACAACTCAAATATCATACAGTAAACCGATGTGAAAAAACCTGAGTCCAAATTACATCAATATAATAAATGTACTCAATATATTCTTCAATAAGCAGAGCTCATAACAGCAACTGGGTATGCACTACACTATATAATGAATACCATATAGTAAACAGATAAAAAAAAACTAAAATATAATCTACCTCAATGTTAACAATAAACTCTATATATTCTCCAATCAGCTGAGCTACCAACAATAAGTCGTTATATATCACGATGCTATATGGCGAAAAAATGGGTGGATTCTTACCCTCCACATCAGCACCACGGACAGCTACCAGCCCCGTTCAGACGGATGAGTCCATCCATGGTCGGTACAGAGGGAGGAGAGAAACAGCTGCGAGGCGCTGTTATAATCATGTTATAAACCATACCATTAACCGTGGTGTGAGAAGTATTAAGAGTCAATGCCAGTGAAAGAGCTGCCGTCTGAAGATCACCATAAAATTATTAATTAAGAACCGCAATGGTTTAAAACATCTTTCCAATGGTTACTAAGCCAGAATCCATCTTCTCGGTTGAAATTGTCTCTGTGCTTGTATATGTGGATAGCCTCATGAACTAATCTCTCATGGTAGCCGGTTGGCTTGCACAGAACCTCCGTCTTTGAGAAGTCAATGTCATGTGAGCCCACTGAATTATAACAGTGATCTGCCACGGCGGAGGAGTTCGTTCTAATGTGTTTCAAGTCTGCATTATGTTCGCGGATGCGGTCCGAGATATGTCGTTTGGTTTCTCCAATGTAGCTACTACCACAGAGGCACTTTAGTTTGTAAACACCCGGGTACTGTATGTCTGGAACAGCATCTTTTACAGATGGAACCAGATCACGGATTTTATGTACTGTGTTGAATCGGACCTGGATCTTGTGTTTATTCAGGATTTTGGAGATCGTTTTAGTGACCCCTGCAATGTAGGGTAAGGTGATGGTTTTGAGTGGCTCCACAAGAGGATCCTTCTTCATGACTGGAGTGATGGCTTTGCGGATTGTGTAGTCGGAGTAACCATTAGCCCTGAGAGCCTGGTGTACGTGTTTGAGTTCACTGGTAATGTGTTCCTGGTCGGAATGCATTGGGCTCCATGGTATAGAGTCTTGATGAGGGAGTTCTTCTGGGATGGATGGTGGTGGGAATCCGGTTTCAAGTAAGCATCTGTATGGGTAGCTTTCCTGTAGACAGAGTGGCTCATTGAACCGTCAGGTCTCCTTTTAATTAAGATATCCAAAAAGGGTAGCTTTCCATCTTTTTCCACCTCCATGGTAAATCTGATGGCTGGGTGTATGGAATTGATGTGGTTGAAGAATTGGCCCAGAGCTGGTAGGCCATGTGGCCAGATGACGAACGTGTCATCTATGTACCTCTTAGACAAGGACGTAGGGTGGATGCCTGGATGGCATCCGTCTCAAAACATTTTTCCATGAAAACATTGGCTACAACTGGAGATAAGGGCGAATCCATTGGGGTAGCTTCAACTTGTTTGTACAATGTTCCATTCCAGGTGAAGTGAGTGTTGGTGAGGCAGTGTCTAACCAGGGCCGGTACATCAGCATTCAATCCTTGTTGGACCACATCTTCAATGATTGTAATGGTGTCAGGCACAGGAACTTTGGTAAACAACGATACTAGATCGAAAGTGACAAGCAAATCACCTGGAGATAGTGAGATGTCCTTAATTAACGATACCAAGTGAGCTGATTTAAGTACAGCTGAGGTGGTCTTACCAGTGAATGGTTGTAAGGTCTCAGACAGAAATCGGGCCAGTTTGTGGGTGGGTGAGTTAATGATGAAGATGATAGAACGAAGTGGTGTATCTTCTTTATGGATTTTTGGTAAGCCATAAAATCTGTGTGGTCTAGCAGCAGAGGGTTTTAAGGAAAGCCGCTTGGTTGGTTCGATTAAAGATGTTGAATCAGTGATGATATTGTTGGTTTTTGTAACAAGGCGGTTGGTGGGATCTCTATTGACTTTGGTATAGCTACAATCATTCAGTAGGTCCTGAATTTTGTTATTGTATGTGTTTTTTTTTCCATGATGACAGTGACATCGCCCTTGTCGGCTGAGAGGATGACGATGTCCTCTCTCTTTTTTAATTGAGGAAGCTCAAAGCGCTCATCCTTACTGATGTTGCTAATAGGTGTTTTAGCGTTTTTGATTAATGTGTCTTAGCGTTAATTAAGGACATCTCATGCTTCCATGTTGATGTGCTTCACAGTGAGGCTCGCTTCAGCTGTTAGCGCTGCTCCCTGCTCTTCCGATGTTCTGCCAGTGCAGCTACAGGAGCTGCTTTTATAGCCCTGGCAGTAGCTACGAGCAGATGCCAGGGGCAGCCAGAAGCGTCCAGAATGACGCAGCTGCTCCCAGGGGCTTCCTCCATCCGCACAGAATCAAGAGCGTGACTCGTGTCTCGGGCTGCAGTCTGTGAGCAGTTTACTGCCATGGAATTCGCTCTGCACTGATAATTCACTATGTAACACGATTTTTGTTCCTGGGTAGTAAGTGTTATTTTCTAATTGCTTATGCCTCAAAACTATATAAAATGGGTATTATTATTCCCCATAAACTTTGCTTTTGTGACCAGGACTTTACGTGAAGGAATTACACAAATGCACACCACGTTTTCTCATTGACAATATGTACATTTCAAAATATCACTGTCCTGGTGTACTATAGTGTATTAAAGTTGTGTCTTGCCTGCTTGTTTCCAATGGAAATATCATTTTTAGTTTAGAGAAGACGTCACACAGCTGAACCCCAGGTTTGAGTCACTGCTATTTGCTGTGGATGAGGGAAGCCCTGGGAGCAGCTGCGTCATTCTGGACGCTTCTGGCTCCCCCTGGCATCTGCTCATAGCTACTGCCAGGGCTATAAAAGCAGCTCCTATAGCTGCACTGGCAGAACATCGGCGGAGGAGGGAGCAGCGCTCACAGCTGAAGCGAGCCTCACTGTGAAGCACATCAACAAGCATGGCCCTCAGTGTTTACTTCCCTGCGATGCACGTGATGGAGAGGAGCGTCTGGCCAGGCTGGCCGGTCTGGAACCCCCGCGGTGAAAGTATTTTCCAGCAGCTGCAGCGAGACATGAGGAGCGAGATCGAGAGGATGGAGAGAATCTTCCGTGGAGTCGATCAGCTCAGCAGCCACACGCGGGCTCCGGGCAGCCTCGGAGACGCACTGCTGCAGCAGCCGGCCGTGAGCAGTGGGTTCCAGATTGAAGATCCACAGAAGCAGGGAGGCGGGTTTGTCGCGTCCCTGGACGTGCAGGACTTCTCCCCACAGGACCTGGCCGTGAAGGTGTCTGGAGACAAGCTGGTGGTGGCCGGACGACGCGAGGTGAAGAGCGGAGAAGTCAGCAGCGGCAGCTACAGCCACAGCTGCCAGGAGTTCCACAGGGAGACGCAGCTGCCCAGGGACGTGGACCCGCAGAGCGTGAGCTGCTGCTTGACTGAAGACGGGAAGCTGAAGTTCAAGGCTCAGCGCAGCGCCCTCCCTGCAGCGGCCGAGAGGGTGGTGGTCATTGAGCAGCCAGCGACAGCGACTCCTGGCACGGCCTCTCAGTCCACTGGCACCACTCACGCGTAGAGTGGCGCCTGGAGCATCCATTCCAGCAACCTGCTTCATTGATGTTTTAATTGTATGGATATTTTGTTAAATCAGTTTCTTCTATTCACGATATGTTCAGTAATATTTACGTGTTTCAGCGTTCACATTCAACTTCACTGGATTAAGTGTATCGCTGTAAAGGATTGTCAAATCGTATCGCATCGTTTTAATTTGCCATTACACGTTCATATATTCTAATAAGATAATGATAAATGTTATATTCAAGTATTTTTCATCATTACACATGACTATTTTCTACAGTCTAATTTTCGAACTACTATAATACTATACTGTTTGTGTGAATGGTAATGATTTTTGTAATAAAATGCCTTTCAATTTCCTGCAACATTTGCAACTGTTCTTTTTTCTACATTGTGTTTGTTTCATCGTTACTGTGGATCAGAGTTCTGGACACAGAATTCCCCAAAACTAAGACAACCGGTAACGCGGCCTCATTGCTCCCTGACCATGACAACTCCCAAGGTGCCAGGCTCACGCCGTCGGCCCTGCCGAGTCACTCCGCACTCAGAATCTGGGATTGGCTTGCAATGATCTAAGATCAATCTTACCTCTTCACATTTCACTTGTATCATCCTTCAATTGGTAGTAAATCCTTCGCTAAGGAATTGGTCCTCAAATCGTGGGGACAAGCGTACCACGGAAAGATTAGTTGCCATTTAATGTTTGCGCCACAGAGAATGTAAATAGTTACATGACCACCTCGCTGCTGTAGCAGTGTAAGTCATGCTGCTATTAATATATTCTATGTCTCGAGTTTCCTGGCTGGCTGCTGGCTGTGCTTCTCTCCATCCCAACAATAACTCCGTTGTTAGTGGGTGCAGGAGACAATAGGGACACCAACAAGGTGGGAATAACCAGAACAGTATTTGAAGACTGACACGGTTCATTTAAAATTGCACTTTCAATGTATGCGCCAATTAACGTCATTCTTTTTGACAAAATAACTTGTTTTATCCTAGAGAATTAGAAACTAAACCTGAAGACATTAAACTAGTACAATTAAAATGTACGATTAATTGTAAAGTTAGCAAAATAAATAAATGATCTAATTCATATACTATATTCTTGGTTCTTTCGGTAAAGTCACGTAGAAGGGAAACAATAAAATAATAAAGATAATCCCTCAGCTATTTGCACAAACCAATCCCTTAGCTATTTCAATGCTAAATTACTAGTTGCCTCTGTGGATGTGTAGGTTTTGACTTTAACATAGCCATTCCTGTGACCAGTCACAAGCTAATCCCTTAGGTATTTCAATGCTAAATTACTAGTTGCCTCTGTGGATGTGTAGGTTTTGACTTTAACATAGCCAATTCCGTGACCAGTCACAAGCTAATCCCTCAGCTATTGATATGTAAACCCCTTTGTCAAGGTGCTTCACTTATCCCAACCAGCTTAAAAGTCTCTACGAATCTTAACATCGTTAATTGAAGCTCTGTCGTCCCGACAGTTACCTTTCACCTAAAGACGGCCGCTTGCGTTGTGGCCAAAACGTCGTGAGAATTTTATCGTGTCATTTTATTATTTTATTCTCATTCTACGTGACTTTACCGAAAGAACCAAAGAAAATAAAATAATAAAGATATAAAACAATAAAATTATCCAAATCAAAATTCATATACTGTTGATTTATTCACTCCATATCCGCAGTGGACACTGCCGGTTGTGTTCCTTCCTTAGCTCCCATTCCCACGTTAGTCTCGACCACCGGCCGTCATCACTTCAAGTTGTGTGTCCTGCCTCACCCCACCTTTCTAAACTAAAATTACGTCCTTAATTTGCATATGAAGTCCAATTGACGTGTCCGTCTTCCAGTATCAGTGTTGTTCTTAGGATGCGCATCATCTCTACGCTTCCTTGTGCATTTCTAAACATTGGTTATATTTTCTGTTTGTGATGCATCTGTTTGAAAAAAACGTTCTGCTTAAGGCATATGGCTCAGTTACGTTTCATTATTAAGTTAAGATAAAAATAAGCACTTTGCTCTGCCCTGATACGCCTCTCTTAATCATTTTCATCCCTCTTCCCCTTCAACAACCGCCCTACGTGCAAATGCACTTCTGTGTTTTCAAGGCTGTGTCCCTGTTCTTTTTGCGTTCAGTTTGTCATTCCCCCGCACCTCCATTAAAGCATGGTTGGCAGCGTACGGTGCGAAAGAAGTTCACCATGCAAACATACGCTGCGTTGAAAAATGATTCTACTGATAGCAGACCAAACCTGGACAGATTTCTCAATACGAGTGCAATATCGAGGGTACAGATCAATACGACCTGAACACAGATGCTATTTCTCGGACGGTTGGCAACTCTAGCCATGCCCATACAAACATACACAACATCTTGACCATGAATCGCCTATGCGGCAGATTAAATGTCAAGCATTTTACATTGAATTCCGATCTACTTTTGTTCGTTTTGATTGATTTTGGAGCAGTTTCAAGTAAGTATTTTTTATACAATTATTGTATTGTCATTTACTGTATAATTATGATAATAGACCAAGCACTGAGACATTGCCCAGGGTTGGTCTACAATCGAAAAGGTGGCAACCCCATAGCACACCCTCATGTGTTTCAGTGTTAACACATCGTATGTTTGTATCTTGAAATTCTTTCGCACCGTACGTAGCCCACCGTGCTAATCGGAGGTATGAGATAAGGACAAGGAACTAAACACAATAAGCAATTACTTAAGAAGAGTTTCAATTGAGTATGGGATGATTGCGAGTGCTGTCAATATGGCGGTGTTGACAACAAGCATCCACTTGAAACGAACGCGCTTCCGAAAATCTGCGATTTTATCATTTCATGCCGATACGTGGAGATGAGCGGGTTCACCGCGGGTCTTAAACAGCCCTTCCCCAGCCAACATGCACTGGGGGAAATTCCATCAATATTCTCATTAATAATCTGCTTTGGAAGACGAAGAAGAAAAAAGCTAATCCTGCAGGCATCGCGGATAATAAGATTAGAATATTACTTCGCCCCACATCATGGCGGATACGCACGAATGTTGAACGTCTTTGGGGCCGTCCATAAATGACGTCACGCACCTGGGGGGGGGGGGCGATCAGACATTTGTGACGATGTGTGACGAGGGGGGGGGTGAGAAATGTGACGTCACATCAAAATGCGCAACTTTAAGTAAATATAGACGACACGTTCTACTTAATTAAATATACTTTTTAATAAATGTTTTCTCCTACAACATCAGAGTGCAGCGCCACATTAAATACGCACTACAATGACAATAGTTTAAAGCGATTTGAAGCATGTTTTATTTGGTGGGAGGGGGGCCAGAGCTTTGTGACGTCATATTTGAGGGGGGGGTCTGACTTTTTGTGACGCCGTGTGACAATGGGGGGGTGGGGTCAAAAATCGTCAGAAGTCGCGTGACGTCATTTATGGACGGCCCCTTTGGCACCGTGCGTCGCCGAATCATTGCTCATCGGAGTGTCAGCTGTATGACAACGCGACGTGGCACGCAGTGCCAACGCACACCTGTCAACCCCTAACCATTGCCTCTCTTATTACAGACCAATTCAGACCTTATTGGTCACCCCGTGCCCCTTACAAATCTCAACGTTCATCCTACAAAATCCCATCACAAGGGGAGAAACACAAAACATTGTTTTGCCCGTTTTGAAACGGCTCTAGTAAGCCGTATGGACCTGAGAACTCAATCTCCCTGTACACCAATACGGGGTAACCCCGTACGGGTTGACACGGCATGCCAACGTGATACTGAATCGCGCCTTCGGCTCTAAGAGATTCGTTTGTGACTGAACTGGAGATTAATGAATGATAAACCAGCCAGGGCTTCCCTCGCTGTACGCGGGTTCGGTTTGTTGCGCTATTTCACGCTGTGGGGGCCGTCCATAAATGACGTCACGCGATTTTAGACGATTTTTGACCCCCCCTCCCATCGTCACGCGGCGTCACAAAGAGTCAGAGCCCCCCCTCAAATATGACGGTACAAAGCTGTGCCCCCCCCCAAAATAAAGCATGCTTCATATCGCTTTAAACTATTGTCATCGTGGTGCTTATTTAATGTGGCGCTGCACTCTGATGTTGTAGGAGAAAATATTTATTAAAAAGTCTATTTAATTACGTAGAACGTGTTGTCTATAGTTATTTAAAGTTGTGCATTTTGATGTGACGTCACATTTCTCAACCCCCCCCCCCCCCCCTCATTTATGGACGGCCCCAGTACAATGCGGCTACCTCTGACCCAAAAGTCGCTCTCTGGAGCTGCTGTGCACGTGTGTGGTGGGGGGAGCGGTGGGCTACGTACGGTGCGAAAGAATTTCAAGATACAAACATACGATGTGTTAACACTGGAACACATGAGGGTGTGCTATGGGGTTGCAACCTTTTCGATTGTAGACCAACCCTGGGCAATGTCTCAGTGCTTGGTCTATTATCACAATTATACAGTAAATGGCAATACAATAATTCTATTAAAAATACTTACTTGAAACTGCGCCAAAATAAATCAAAACGAACAAAAGTAGATCGAAATTCAATGTATAATGCTTGACATTTAATCTGCCGCATAGGCGATTCATGGTCAAGATGTTGTGTATGTTTGCATGGGCATGGCTAGAGTTGCCACCCGTCCATAAATTAGCATCTGTGTTCAGTTGGTATTGATCTGTACCCTCGATATTGCACTCGTATTGAGAACTCTGTCCAGGATTGGTCTGCAGTCAGTAGAATCATTTTTCAACGCAGCGTATGTTTGCATGGTGAACTTCTTTCGCACCGTACGCAGCCAACCATGCTTTACTGGAGGTGCGGGGGAATAACAAACTGAACGCAAAAAGAACAGGGACACAGCCTTGAAAACACAGAAGTGCATCTACACGTAGGGCGGTTGTTGAAGGGGAAGACGGATGAAAATGATTAAGAGAGGTGTATCAGGGCAGAACAAAGTGCTTATTGTTATCTTAACTTAATAATGAAACGTAACTGAGCCATATGCCTTAAGCAGAACGTTTTTTTTCAAACAGATGCATCACAAACGGAAAATAGAACCAATGTTTAGAAATGCACAAGGAAGCGTAGAGATGATGCACATCCTAAGAATTACACTGATACTGGAAGACGGACAAGTCAATTGGACTTCATATGACTTCATATAATTAAGGACGTAATTTTAGTTTAGAAAGGTGGGGTGAGGCAGGACACACAACTTGAAGTGATGACGGCCGGTGGTCGAGACTAACGTGGGAATGGGAGCTAAGGAAGGAACACAATCGGCAGTGTCCACTGCGGAGATGGAGTGAATAAATCAACAGTATATGAATTTTGATTTGGGGAATTTTATTGTTTTATATCTTTATTATTTTATTTTCTTTGGTTCTTTCGGTAAAGTCACGTAGAATGAGAATAAAATAATAAAAAAACACAATAAAATTCTCACGACGTTTTGGCCACAACGCAAGCGGCCGTCTTTAGGTGAAAGGTACAGTACTGTCGGGACGACAGAGCTTCAATTAACGATGTTAAGATTCGTAGCGACTTTTAAGCTGGTTGGGAGAAGTAAGGCACCTTGACAAAGGGGTTTACATATCAATAGCTGAGGGATTAGCTTGTGACTGGTCACGGAATTGGCTATGTTAAAGTCAAAACCGACACATCCACAGAGGCAACTAGTAATTTAGCATTGAAATAGCTAAGGGATTAGCTTGTGACTGGTCACAGGAATGGCTATGTTAAAGTCAAAACCTACACATCCACAGAGGCAACTAGTAATTTAGCATTGAAATAGCTAAGGGATTAGCTTGTGCAAATAGCTGAGGGATTAGCTTGTGACTGGTCACGGAAATGGCTATGTTAAAGTAAAAACCTACACATCCACGGAGGCAACTAGTAATTTAGCATTGAAATAGCTAAGGGATTAGCTTGTGACTGGTCACAGAAATATATGTTAAAGTAAGGCCTACACATCCACAGAGCTTCAATGAACGCTGTTAAGATTCGTAGCGACTTTTAAGCTGGTTGGGAGAAGTGAGGAGTGAGGCTCCCTCCTCTGCCGATGTTCTGTCTCAGATGTGAATAATTAGTATTGTATTACAATTCTATAAACAATACAGTGTTGTAGTGCATCACGTGTTGATGTTCCATTGCACAGCCACGTTCCAAATGCTATAATGACGTAAGAGCCGTGGAAACCTCTGACGTCACGGTGACGTCATGGCCCGGTGACGTCACGGCAGAGGTCAGAGTGGAGTCGGCTCCTGGAGAGGAAACCACCTCGCCCCACGCTGCTCCTCCACTTCGAGTTCTTCAGAGACCTTCGCCACCACCACCACCACCATGGCGATCTTCACGGCTGTCCTCACTGTGGTTCTGCTGCTCACGCAGCCGATGGTGGAGCTCCTCGGAGGATCTCGGCGTGGGGGTTCGGACATTAACGGCTCCAACACCACCACGATCAACTACTCGGGACTCGTGAAGAACGTCTCTGCATCAGCAGGGGTCGCCACCTGGGGACCGATGTTCAGTAGCCACAGTGAGGACATTGTGGACAGCGTGCTCCCTGCCCTCCTGCAGGCTATGGGTGAGCTGAGCAGCAGCTGCCAGGCCATAGTGGACAGCGCGCTCCCTGCTCTGCTCCACGCTGTGGGTCAGCTGTACAGCGGCTGCAAGGAGGCCATCAGCTCCACCGTGCTGCTGAACACCCTGCACATCGCCGTGCATCTCTGGCGTTTCATACGTCGCCAAGTGAGTGAGCAACATCCATCATCATCACCACCATCAGCCATGGTCAATCCACTAGTGGGTAGAGACCTCCACGAGCCGTCGCCACCTCCCACGATGCCGCTGTGCAGTAATCCACCCAGCACCTGCACATGGAGCGATTTCATTGCTTCATCTCCCCACTGGGCACCCTCTCGGATGACCCCCTCGCAGCCCGTCGGCATCACTCACCCCCTTCACACCTCCACCGATCCCCCTCAACTCCACTCACGGTGTCTTCAACAGCCTGGTTGGGCACTGGAACAGTATCCCGGACAGTGCCGGATTAAGCTCGTGCGGGTCCTGTAGCTTATATTATAAAGGTGCCCAGAATAAATGAAAAAAACACAATTATAAAGCACGAAGTTTTTAACTTGCATAGTAAAGTAATTGTAATTTTACTATAGTAATAGAGCAAGTACAGAATCACTGAACGGGGATTTATAGGGTGAGATCATTTAGCGCGGGGCGCTTGAAAGTGCGGGGCCCACAGCTAATGATTATTTTGTTCCGAGGATAATCCGGCACTGATCACGGATTGAGTATGAGGAGCAGTGATGAGATTTAAAGTATTTTTTAACATGTAATTAAAATGTTATGTTTAATAGAAAATATAATGTTGTTTGTCTCTTAGCTGTGATTCGTAAAAACACTGTTGTTACTCAATGGTCTTTCGGTAAAGTCACGTAGAAAAAATAAACAAAATAATAGAATACGACGTTTCGATTGCAACTCAAGCAGTCGTCATCAGGTGAAACTAAATTTGAGAGAGAGAGACCAAACACAGACAGGGAGACACAAAGATCCCCCGTATAGCCTGAACAGACTGTAGGGGCAAGTGCTGTTAGCGAGCACCTGTGAAGGCCGGAACAGTACACGAGGGGGTGGGTGGCCAGCACCACGCCCGACCGCCTTTGTCTCCCTAGTGGCGATGTTTACACACCGCACCAGGTACTCATTTGAGGCTGAGTCGACCTAGGGGAGGCCCGGGACCGGTTCAGATAATCGTCACTGGTGTTGGCCGTGAGCGGGAATCGAACCCGGGTCGCCAGGTTCATAGCGCAGCGTAGCGCTAACAGCTGCACCACCGCTCCCCACACACAGGGAGACACACAAGCAGAGAAGGACGGTGATCAACCAGGCAAAGTATTATTTGTTGTGTTGGCCGACTCAATGAGTTGCATTACATTTCTAAGTTTGCTGAGTTTGATCCTCTTTCTATCAGCTTGTACCCTCTGTAAATTTCACCCCCACTATCTCGCCCGTTACGGCAGCCCCTCCGCTCCCACTCCCCCTCGGAGTAGCCGAGGGATTAGCCGGGGTATGCTTGCTCTGCGATCTTACATTTACTTGCAAATTCCACCACAAACGTATATAGTGTAACCTTTGGTTGCAGTAGCTCTCTCGCTACATTTCTTCCTGTCTCAGCAGTCCGCCTGCTGTATTATTTCACCTGAAGACGATTGCTTGTGTTGTGACCACGTGTATACTGTTTACTACAGTACTATGGTGTTGTGACCACGTGTATACTGTTTAATATAGTACTATAGTGTTGTGACCACGTGTATACTGTTTACTATAGTACTATAGTGTTTTGACCACGTGTATACTGTTTACTATAGTACTATAGTGTTGGGACCACGTGTATACTGTATACTACAGTACTATAGTGTTATGACCACGTGTATACTGTTTACTATAGTGTTGGGACCACGTGTATACTGTTTACTACAGTACTATAGTGTTGTGACCACGTGTATACTGTTTCCTATAGTACTATAGTGTTGTGACCATGTGTATACTGTTTACTATAGTACTGTAGTGTTGTGACCACGTGTATACTGTTTACTACAGTACTATAGTGTTGTGACCACGTGCATACTGTTTACTATAGTACTATAGTGTTGTGACCATGTGTATACTGTTTACTATGGTACTATAGTGTTGTGACCACGTGTATACTGTTTACTACAGTACTATAGTGTTGTGACCACGTGTATACTGTTTACTATAGTACTATAGTGTTGGGACCACGTGTATACTGTTTACTACAGTACTATAGTGTTGTGACCACGTGTATACTGTTTACTATAGTACTATAGTGTTGGGACCACGTGTATACTGTTTACTACAGTACTATCGTGTTGTGACCACGTGTATACTGTTTACTATAGTACTATAGTTTTGTGACCACGTCTATACTGTTTACTATAGTACTATAGTGTTGTGACCACGTGTATACTGTTTACTATAGTACTATAATGTTGTGACCACGTGTATACTGTTTACTACAGTTCTATAGTGGTGTGAACACGTGTGTACTGTTTACTATAGTACTATGGTGTTGTGACCACGTGTACACTGTTTGCTACAGTACTATAGTGTTGTGACCACGTGTGTAATGTTTACTACAGTCCTATAGTGTTGTGATCACGTGTGTAATGTTTACTACAGTACTATAGTGTTGTGACCACGTGTATACTGTTTACTACAGTACTATAGTGTTGTGACCACGTGTATACTGTTTACTATAGTACTATAGTGTGACCACGTGTATACTGTTTACTACAGTACTATAGTGTTGTGACCACGTGTATACTGTTTACTACAGTACTATAGTGTTGTGACCACGTGTATACTGTTTACTACAGTACTATAGTGTTGTGACCACGTGTATACTGTTTACTATAGTACTATAGTTTGTGACCACGTGTTTACTGTTTACTATAGTACTATAGTGTTGTGACCACGTGTATATTGTTTACTACAGTACTATAGTGTTGTGACCACGTGTATACTGTTTACTATAGTACTATAGTGTTGTGACCACGTGTTTACTGTTTACTATAGTACTATAGTGTTGTGACCACGTGTACACTGTTTACTACAGTACTATAGTGTTGTGACCACGTGTGTAATGTTTACTACATTACTATAGTGTTGGGACCACGTGTATACTGTTTACTACAGTACTATAGTGTTGTGACCACGTGTATACTGTTTCCTATAGTACTATAGTGTTGTGACCATGTGTATACTGTTTACTATAGTACTATAGTGTTGTGACCACGTGTATACTGTTTACTACAGTACTATAGTGTTGTGACCACGTGTATACTGTTTACTATAGTACTATAGTGTTGTGACCATGTGTATACTGTTTACTATAGTACTATAGAGTTGTGACCACGTCTATACTGTTTACTACAGTACTATAGTGTTGTGACCACGTGCATACTGTTTACTATAGTACTGTAGTGTTGTGACCACGTGTATACTGTATACTACAGTACTATAGTGTTGTGACCACGTGTATACTGTTTACTACATTACTATAGTGTTGTGACCACGTGTATACTGTTTACTATAGTACTATAGTGTTGTGACCATGTGTATACTGTTTACTATAGTACTATAGTGTTGTGACCACGTCTATACTGTTTACTACAGTACTATAGTGTTGTGACCACGTGCATACTGTTTACTATAGTACTGTAGTGTTGTGACCACGTGTATACTGTATACTACAGTACTATAGTGTTGTGACCACGTGTATACTGTTTACTATAGTACTATAGTGTTGGGACCACGTGTATACTGTTTACTACCGTACTATACTGTTGTGACCACGTGTATACTGTTTCCTATAGTACTATAGTGTTGTGACCATGTGTATACTGTTTACTATAGTACTATAGTGTTGTGACCACGTCTATACTGTTTACTACAGTACTATAGTGTTGTGACCACGTGCATACTGTTTACTATAGTACTGTAGTGTTGTGACCACGTGTATACTGTATACTACAGTACTATAGTCTTGTGACCACGTGTATACTGTTTACTGTAGTACTATAGTGTTGGGACCACGTGTATACTGTTTACTACAGTACTATAGTGTTGTGACCACGTGTATACTGTTTACTATAGTACTATAGTGTTGTGACCACGTGTATACTGTTTACTATAGTACTATAGTGTTGTGACCACGTGTACTGTTTACTATAGTACTATAGTGTTGGGACCACGTGTATACTGTTTACTACAGTACTATAGTGTTGTGACCACGTGTATACTGTTTCCTATAGTACTATAGTGTTGTGACCATGTGTATACTGTTTACTATGGTACTATAGTGTTGTGACCACGTGTATACTGTTTACTACAGTACTATAGTGTTGTGACCAAGTGTATACTGTTTACTATAGTACTGTAGTGTTGTGACCACGTGTATACTGTTTACTATAGTACTATAGTGTTGGGACCACGTTTATACTGTTTACTATAGTACTATAGTGTTGGGACCACGTGTATACTGTTTACTACAGTACTATAGTGTTGTGACCACGTGTATACTGTTTACTATAGTACTATAGTGTTGTGACCACGTCTATACTGTTTACTATAGTACTATAGTGTTGTGACCACGTGTATACTGTTTACTATAGTACTATAATGTTGTGACCACGTGTATACTGTTTACTACAGTACTATAGTGGTGTTACCACGTGTGTACTGTTTACTATAGTACTATTGTGTTGTGACCACGTGTACACTGTTTGCTACAGTACTATAGTGTTGTGACCACGTGTGTAATGTTTACTACAGTACTATAGTGTTGTGATCACGTGTGTAATGTTTACTACAGTACTATAGTGTTGTGACCACGTGTATACTGTTTACTACAGTACTATAGTGTTGTGACCACGTGTGTACTGTTTTCTATAGTACTATAGTGTGACCACGTGTATACTGTTTACTACAGTACTATAGTGTTGTGACCACGTGTATACTCTTTACTACAGTACTATAGTGTTGTGACCAAGTGTGTACTGTTTACTACAGTACTATAGTGTTGTGACCACGTGTATACTGTTTACTATAGTACTGTAGTGTTGTGACCACGTGTATACTGTATTTGCTATAGTACTATAGTGTTGTGACCACGTGTATACTGTTTACTACAGTACTATAGTGTTGTGACCACGTGTGTACTGTTTACTACAGTACTATAGTGTTGTGACCACGTGTACACTGTTTACTACAGTACTATAGTGTTGTGACCACGTGTTTACTGTTTACTATAGTACTATAGTGTTGTGACCACGTGTACACTGTTTACTACAGTACTATAGTGTTGTGACCACGTGTGTAATGTTTACTACATTACTATAGTGTTGGGACCACGTGTATACTGGTTACTACAGTACTATAGTGTTGTGACCACGTGTTTACTGTTTCCTATAGTACTATAGTGTTGTGACCATGTGTATACTGTTTACTATAGTGTTGTGACCACGTGTATACTGTTTACTACAGTACTATAGTGTTGTGACCACGTGTATACTGTTTACTATAGTACTATAGTGTTGTGACCATGTGTATACTGTTTACTATAGTACTATAGTGTTGGGACCACTTCTATACTGTTTACTACAGTACTATAGTGTTGTGACCACGTGCATACTGTTTACTATAGTACTGTAGTGTTGTGACCACGTGTATACTGTATACTACAGTACTATAGTGTTGTGACCACGTGTATTCTGTTTACTATAGTACTATAGTGTTGGGACCACGTGTATACTGTTTACTACAGTACTATAGTGTTGTGACCACGTGTATACTGTTTACTATAGTACTATAGTGTTGTGACCATGTGTATACTGTTTACTATAGTACTATAGTGTTGTGACCACGTCTATACTGTTTACTACAGTACTATAGTGTTGTGACCACGTGCATACTGTTTACTATAGTACTGTAGTGTTGTGACCACGTGTATACTGTATACTACAGTACTATAGTGTTGTGACCACGTGTATACTGTTTACTATAGTACTATAGTGTTGGGACCACGTGTATACTGTTTACTACAGTACTATAGTGTTGTGACCACGTTCTATACTGTTTCCTATAGTACTATAGTGTTGTGACCATGTGTATACTGTTTACTATAGTACTATAGTGTTGTGACCACGTCTATACTGTTTACTACAGTACTATAGTGTTGTGACCACGTGCATACTGTTTACTATAGTACTGTAGTGTTGTGACCACGTGTATACTGTATACTACAGTACTATAGTCTTGTGACCACGTGTATACTGTTTACTATAGTACTATAGTGTTGGGACCACGTGTATACTGTTTACTACAGTACTATAGTGTTGTGGCCACGTGTATACTGTTTACTATAGTACTATAGTGTTGTGACCACGTGTATACTGTTTACTATAGTACTATAGTGTTGTGACCACGTGTATACTGTTTACTATAGTACTATAGTGTTGGGACCACGTGTATACTGTTTACTACAGTACTATAGTGTTGTGACCACGTGTATATTGTTTCCTATAGTACTATAGTGTTGTGACCATGTGTATACTGTTTACTATGGTACTATAGTGTTGTGACCACGTGTATACTGTTTACTACAGTACTATAGTGTTGTGACTAAGTGTATACTGTTTACTATAGTACTGTAGTGTTGTGACCACGTGTATACTGTTTACTATAGTACTATAGTGTTGGGACCACGTGTATACTGTTTACTATAGTACTATAGTGTTGGGACCACGTGTATACTGTTTACTACAGTACTATAGTGTTGTGACCACGTGTATACTGTTTACTATAGTACTATAGTGTTGTGACCACGTCTATACTGTTTACTATAGTACTATAGTGTTGTGACCACGTGTATACTGTTTACTATAGTACTATAATGTTGTGACCACGTGTATACTGTTTACTACAGTACTATAGTGGTGTTACCACGTGTGTACTGTTTACTATAGTACTATAGTGTTGTGACCACGTGTACACTGTTTGCTACAGTACTATAGTGTTGTGACCACGTGTGTAATGTTTACTACAGTACTATAGTGTTGTGATCACCTGTGTAATGTTTACTACAGTACTATAGTGTTGTGACCACGTGTATACTGTTTACTACAGTACTGTAGTGTTGTGACCACGTGTGTACTGTTTACTATAGTACTATAGTGTGACCACGTGTATACTGTTTACTACAGTACTATAGTGTTGTGACCAAGTGTGTACTGTTTACTACAGTACTATAGTGTTGTGACCACGTGTATACTGTTTACTATAGTACTGTAGTGTTGTGACCACGTGTATACTGTATTTGCTATAGTACTATAGGGTTGTGACCACGTGTATACTGTTTACTACAGTACTATAGTGTTGTGACCACGTGTGTACTGTTTACTACAGTACTATAGTGTTGTGACCACGTGTATACTGTTTACTATAGTACTATAGTGTTGTGACCACGTGTATACTGCGGGATTGTGGGTAATCGTCTCCCATGCTCGGTCTCAGTCGGTGTGCCTCACTTGTATAGTCAACATCCGTGCGAACCTATCTTGTTTACTATAGTACTATAGTGTTGTGACCACGTGTATACTGTTTACTACAGTACTATAGTGTTGTGACTACGTGTATACTGTTTACTACAGTACTGTAGTGTTGTGAATACGTGTGTGTGCGTAAAGCATTTTTTTATTTTGTGTCCATGTGTAGTGACTGTTCTTTAGTAACTGTACTGCAAGTGAAAGTCGTCCTACACAATAACCATCCTCTATCTCCTCTCCCTCACACCAGCCACGATTAAATGTAATTAATAAATTTGATTACTTTATATTAAATAATAAAAATATAAAAATGTATTTTGTATTAATATTTTTTATATGAATATGGTATTTTTGGTTTGTGGAACGAATCATCTGAGTTTCCATTATTTCTTATGGGGGAAATTCGCTTTGATATACGAGTGCTTTGGATTAAGAGCACGTTTCCAGAAGGAATTATGCTCGCAATCCAAGGTTTCACTTTATTAGTTATTTTTCTATCTACGTGATTTTACCGAAAGAAACCAAAGAGTATGCTGTTGTTAGTTTAAATGTTTGGTAAGTAAGACTTAGTCTGTGCTGCTCTTCAGTTGCCTGGATGAAAAGTGGCCCAAGTTTTTCCCAATCCTGGCCTCCTGGCTCAAAAACGTAAAAAACAAACTCGCAAGTCTGTCCCCAGGGTCACAACGCACTCACAGACACGGAGCAGGGAGATTCAGCTAATGACGCCGTTGATGTTTTTCGTAACTTTTGCAGAGAGCGATGAGAATGAGGATGAGGACCGGAAGGAGGAAGATTTCCCGGGCGCTGCAGAGAAAGAAAGGTGGAGGTCTCGGCCGAGCACCGAGTCCCTGGGCTCGTATGGCCGCGGCGCGGAGACGAAAGCGGCGGGCGCAGGGGAGGGGAAACAGCCCCGGCACCAAGCAGAGCTGTGCTCCTCACCTGAAGAATCCAGCTCCACTCAGGCCATCGCTCCCACTGGGGCCATCGCCTCCACCTCCACTCGGGCCATTGCCTCCATCTCTACTCGGGCCATCGCCTCCACCGCTGCCATCGCCTCCCCCGCTGCCATCGCCTCCACCTCCACTCAGGCCATCGCCTCCATCTCTACTCAGGCCATCGCCTCCCCCACTGATATCAACTCCACCTCCAATGCTTCCATCGCCTCCACCTCCACTCGGGCCATCGCCTCCACCTCCACTCGGGCCATCGCCTCCACCTCCACTCGGGCCATCGCCTCCACCTCTACTCAGGCCATCGCCTCCACCTCTACTCAGGCCATCGCCTCCACCTCCACGCAGGCCATCGTCTCCATCTCTACTCAGGCCATCGCCTCCCCCACTGATATCAACTCCACCTCCACTGCTTCCATCGCCTCCACCTCCACTCAGGCCATCGCCTCCACCTCCACTCGGGCCATCTTCTCCACCTCCACTCAGGCCATCGCCTCCACCTCTACTCAGGCCATCGCCTCCACCTCCACTCAGGCCATCGCCTCCACCTCTACTCAGGCCATCGCCTCCACCTCCACTCAGGCAATCGCCTCTACCTCCACTCGGGCCATCGCCTCCACCTCTACTCAGGCCATCGCCTCCACCTCTACTCAGGCCATCGCCTCCATCTCTACTCAGGCCATCGCCTCCACCTCTACTCATGCCATCGTCTCCACCTCAACTCAGGCCATCGCCTCTACCTCTACTCAGGCCATCGCCTCCACCTCTACTCAGGCCATCGCCTCCATCTCCACTCAGGCAATCGCCTCCACCTCCACTCGGGCCATCGCCTCCACCTCTACTCGGGCCATCGCCTCCACCTCTACTCAGGCCATCGTCTCCACCTCAACTCAGGCCATCGCCTCCACCTCTACTCAGGCCATCGCCTCTACCTCTACTCAGGCCATCGCCTCCATCTCTACTCAGGACATCGCCCCCACTGCTGCCATCTCCTACACCTCCAATCGGGCCATCGGCTCCACTGCTGCCATCGCCTCCATCTCTACTCAGGCCATTGCCTCCACCACTGATATCAACTCTACCCCCACTGCTGACATCGACTCCACCTTCACTCCTGCCATTGCCTCAACCTTCACTTCTGCCATCGCCTCCACTGCCACTATCGCCACCACCGCCACTCGCACCATCACCTCCACCCATGAGTAATCAAGCTAACCCCCAGGATTGGGAGCTCCCTGCTTTCCACCTGCCTCCACCTCCACCAGAGCCCTGGGCTCCTCCACCCCACCGTGATACCAGACCGGGCCCGGCACACGAGTCTTTTGCTCCCTGTTCTTCACGGCAGCGTTACCGCAAGTCCCGCAACAGCCGCCTTCCTCCCCGCCTCCGCAAACCTCCTCTCGAATCCTCAACTCCACTGCTGCCATCGCCTCCATCTCTACTCAGGCCATTGTCTCCACCACTGATATCAACTCTACCCCCACTGCTGACATCGACTCCACCTTCACTCCTGCCATTGCCTCAACCTCCACTTCTGCCATCGCTTCCACTGCCACTATCGCCACCACCGCCACTCGCACCATCACCTCCACCCATGAGTAATCAAGCTAACCCCCAGGATTGGGAGCTCCCTGCTTTCCACCTGCCTCCACCTCCACCAGAGCCCTGGGTTCCTCCACGCCACCTTGATACCAGACCGGGCCCGGCACACGAGTCTTTTGCTCCCTATTCTTCACGGCAGCGTTACCGCAAGTCCCGCAACAGCCGCCTTCCTCCCCGCCTCCGCAAACCTCCTCTCGAATCCTCAACTCCATCCGCATTGATTCGTGCCCCTTCTGCCTGGCACCACTCCCACGAGTCGCGCTTCACGCGGCGTCCCGCCCTCCTCCCCACGCCTCCACCGGATCAGTGGATTCCTCCCCACCTTCGTCCCAGCCGAGCGGCTCCTGCTCCACACTGGGCCACCCGTCCCACTTTTGTTCCATGCCGCTCCACAGATTTCCACGACAGACATCATCATCCGCCCCTTGTCCAACCCACACCACTGCATCACCATAGCCCGGCGACATTCACGGACTGCTCACACACGTGACTCCTGCTGGTCGGGTGACCGTGATGAACTATATGTGTCGCGTTGATGGCCATGTGATGGACATTGCTTTGAGTGGCAGAGCAGGTGGTTGTCATGATTAATACATTTGTGTTGTTATTGGACACTGCAGTGTGCGTGTGAGTTGCTGTGCGGTGCAACAGAGCACGTATTTGGTGTCGATCTTCGCGTGTGTGTGATTGTGTGGAGCGGTAGTGTCATGGTTAACGCTACACCGCGCTTCGAAACCCAGGTTTGACCCGAGTTAGCTTTCCGCACACGGCCACAGCCGGTGCAAGCAGTTGCGCAACTCGGTTGCACACAACTGAAGTCACTCTACACGTGGAAGTCTCTGCAACCAATTTGCTTGGCGATTGGTGGCCAGAACCACGAGCGATCCACACAGCACAGGGTGCTGGTCAGTCTGACCAACCACCCATTTCACCTGACTTTCCACAAAATCACCATTAATGTTCCTTTCCCGGGCAGTGACACCAACTCTGCCAAAGTGTGTTAGGAACTAATGCTGTGTATGTTCGGCAGAAACTCTGCACGATTCTGCTGATAAGACACTTAATTTCGAAACCATTTGAGAATGTCGTATTTATAATAAACGTGCACCATTTTTTAGCTGCTTGCCGCCCCTGTACATAGTACCTCTGTATTGATTACAAGTCCTGTGTGCTCACCATTGTACCATGGCATGTGCCTAGGTGGCACTACCGGATGGCTCCCATCCATAGCTGCCAGGCCATCGGCCAGCGCGATAAATATTCGACGCCAACCAACAAATATTTATTCCCACGAGGGGTGACGGGAACCGAACCAGGGATGTCCAGAGCAATCAACTCGTTAATGCGGGAGACCTGAATAGTTCCCGGCGCGTGACACAGTAACGCTGTTCGGCTGGCGACAGCACTCTGCTGCCGTATGCAACAACACACTCCACCCCGTTGACAACCTGGGACAGAACCGCGCCAATGCTGGTGTTGGTTGCGTCAGTATCAAGGACGCACGGCATGGCAAAGTCAGAGTAGTGGAGGGGAATTGCGAAGCGCAACAAATGCGGCTTCCTCCTCCCCCCAATGAAACCTCTGACCCATAACCGTCAAGGCGTGGAGAGGTTTTGCGAAGGTAGCGAACCCAGTGACAAACCGGCGATAATAAGACGCAAAACCAATAAAACTCTGCACCTGCATCATCAACGTGGGGGTCGGCCACGTCCGAACACACGTGGTTTTGTCGGGATCTATCGCAATGCCCGATTTACTGACAATATGACCGAGATACCGCACGGATTTCTGAAGGGGGTAACACTTCTGCGGCTTGAATTTGAGATGGGCCGCTCGCATTTTAAGAAAGACAGCGCGTAACCAATCAAGATGTTCTTTGAACGTACGGCTGAAGATGATGACATCGTCGAGGTATTGTAAGCATGAGTCCCATTGAAGTCCAGCCAGCACCAGCTCCATCAGTCATTGGAACGTAGCCGGTGCTGCGTGGAGTCCCATGGGAAGCTGATTTAATTCAAACAGGCCTTGAGGTGTTCGAAAAGCCGTTTGGGTTTAGAGGCCTCATTTAGTGGCAAATGCCAAAATCCGGACAGGAGATCAAGGGTGGAGAAGTTCTGTGCTCCCGCCAGAGCGTCCAGGGAATCGTCCATCCGAGGGAGAGGATACGCGTCAGCCACCGATATCTTATGAAGCTTCCTAAAGTCGACACACAACTGCAAGCTACCATCGTGCTTCTTAATGTGGTGGGTAATTGTCAGGCGTAATACGCCGCCACCACTACTGGAAAATATGTAGCTGCAGTCAGGGCCCAACAGGCGGCAATAGCGGGTCCGGCCTGTACCAAGTAGGACTCGTAGGTAAGGCAATTTGGAGGGCGGTTTGGAACCGGAGGTGGACACCCCAGGCCCCCAGTGGGGGCTGGGGGATTGCGCCGACATCCCCGGGGCCGGTGGGTCGTCGTCCTCTTCATCTGGAGACCTGGTACGTATTGTTCGCCTAGTCTCCATAATCTATAGTTAATTAACTAACGTTTGGCCACTTCCAACACCAGTTGTAGTGGGCTCAAATGGAGACTCAGGCTTCTATAGGAGACAACACGTTTATTTAACATTAACACGCTAAAACTAGATTCAAAGTTTTCGTGACTGCAGGAATTACTCTTTGGTTTTTTCGGTTAAGTCACGTTGACAGAAAAAAAATTAAATAATAGAATACGCCGTTTTTCTAGTGTCGCTCCTCCTATAATTTTGTTGACGGACAAATGGACAAAGGGCACAATAGCTTAGTGTTTGTGTATGTATATGTTATGTTTTTAAGAGAAGACAAGTTTGTAAATATATTTTTGCCCCGGGAAACGCTGGGTACTTCCCGCTGGTACTGATATTAAAATATATATTTTAAACTGTGCCAAAATCAATCAAAACGAACAACAGTAGATCAGAATTAAATCTACAATGCTTGATATTTTATCATCCGCATAGGCGAGTGATGGTCAGGATGTTGTGTATGTGTAGTCACATAGAATTGGTCACTACATAGCATAGCGCTGGCTGCTGGCAGGGAAGGGGATCTGCAGAGTGAAGCAGCCCTGATTGACAGCAGACCACGTGATAGACCTGAGAAGGATCTCGGGTAGGACACGTCGAGATCCTGCTAGTAGATTCTAGAAGGGGAGCGTGGCCGGAGGGGAGCGAGGCCGCGCTAAGAGGATTAAAGGGGACCCCGAGCAGGGGATGAGGGCCATCGTTTGGAGTGGGATCGCCGTCGTCGTCGTTGCTGTTGAAGATCGTCGCCTTCGCCGCTGTCGTCATCCACTTGATAATTGTGCTGCTAGCAGTAGTTGCCTGTCTTAGTTCAGCGCCGTCAGTGTCAGATGGCGAGCGTTGTGTTGTAGGCTAGCCACGAGTGAGAGTTGCGTTTAAGCGAGGGACAGAGCGTTGTATTACAGCAGAGAGTGTGTAACAGTATGCTCGGTGTGTAATTAAATAATTGCCTCGAAGAAGTTACGTCTCCAAGTTAGTCACTATATATTTTTTCATGGGCATGGCTAGAGTTGTCACCTGTCCAGGAATTACCATTTGTGTTTAGGTGGTGGGTATTCATTCTTACGAGATATAGCACCCGCATTGTGTCGTTTACTGTGTAGTTCTGATAATTCTAGACTGAGTGCTGACTGAGAAATCTGTCCAGGCTTGGTCTACAGTCAAAAATGTGGCAATCTCATAGCAGCACCCTCCTGCGTCTCCAGTGTGAATATGCTGTAGAGTAAGTTTTCAACGCAGCGTATGTTTGCATGCTGAACTTCTTTCGCACCGTACGCAGGCAACCATGCTTATTGGAGGTGCGGGGGAGTAACAAATTGAACAAAAAGAACAGGGACACAACTTGAAAACATAGAAGTGCATTTATACGTGGGGCGGTTGTTGAAGGGGGAGAGGGATGAAAATTATTAAGAGAGGCGTATCAGGGCAGAGCACAGTGCTGATTGGAATCTGAACTTAAATCATGAAACGTAACAAAGCCATTTTCCTAAAGCAGAACGTTTTTTAATCAGTGGATATGACCTGCAACAACAGATGCATCACAAACATGGCCATTGACGAAGACAATGGAACCAATGTTGAGAAGTGCACAAGGAAGCATAGAGATGCACATGCTAGGAATTAAACTGAGAATGGAAGACGGACACGTCAATTGGACATCATATAATTTTAGTTTAGAAAGGTGGGGTGAGGCAGGACACACAACTTGAAGAGATGACGGCCGGTGGTCGTGACTAACGTGGGAATGGGAGCTAAAGGAGGGAACACAACCAATAGAGCGTCCACTGCGAAGATGGATCGAATAAATCAACCGGTGGGCAGTAGCCAGACAGATTTTTGCATTGCAAATCCGCAAGAGATGGTGATGGCTTCGGACAGAAGTGGAGAAATCACGGCTGGAGATGGTGACGGCTGCATAAGCAGCTTTGGAAAACATTTACACGATATCACCTTCAAAAACAACCATTCACTAAAACACATTTTCATTAAATGTGTATTCAGAAAGATAAACTAAAACAGTACAGGAATTATATCGTCTTTATTTTGCAAATTTTACAATAAAGGGTATGTTTTTTCATTGCACTAGTTTAAGATAAAAACATTTTTTGCCGAAATAATGACATTAATAGGCACATTAATTGAAAGTGCAATTTTAAATAAACCGTGTAATTATTCGATAGTTTTGGTTAGAGTCTGTGCCTGTGTTAGAGTGCCAGAAAAAGTCCTGGCAAGGATTATTCAACATCACCTTGCCAGGCATGCTGAGAAGAGGATTGGGGAGCCCCATTGTGGTTTCAGGCCAGGGCAGCCACAGATGCCACATCTTCCTTCCGTTTGCTACAGCAGAGGAGTGTTGAATTCCGACAGGACTTACATCTCTGCTTTATTGACCTGGTCAATGCCTATGATACCATCAATAGGTCTGGACTCTGGGTTGTTCTTCATGCTTTCGGAGTCTCTGACTCTCTGCTCACAATAATTAAGGACTTCCATGATATTGAGCAGGGCCGAGTAAAGCTACTTGGCCGGAAGACAAAGCTATTCCCCGTTAACCTTGGGGTTCGACAGTAATGTCCTCTGGCTCCGTACACTGTTTAAAATATTTTTGGTCCACGTCGTTCGAGAAACCTTCCATGTCCGTACCGGAGCAATCTATATCTGATATAGATACAATGGGAGGCGGATTGATGCCCGGGTGCGCTTGAGAGCTTGCTCCCGATTTGTCATCCATGTTACGTATGCGAATGATCTAGACCTGGAGTGTGCCACTAGACAGGGGTGGGGAACGTCCGGCCGGCCGGCCATGAGGCCTGCGAAATCATTTGGTCTGGCCCTGCCAAGGCAACCGCAGGCGGGACTCGAAATTCAATCAATCTTGGAGCAAACCTGGAAAAGCAGTTGCGAGTAGCAACATCATCAATACCAGCTAACATCATCAATGCCAGCTAATATCTCCACACGCCTCACCAAAGAGAAGCAGTTCCAGCCATCGCATTAGGGGTGAGTTAACTAAATGTTTGACCAAATATAATAGGCTCATTTTTAAGTTGATGATTTTGTATGGCCCGCGAATGATGTTATAAATATCCAAATGGCCCTTGGCACAAAAAAGGTTCCCCACCCCTGCACTAAGAGGTGGGGTCTTAACCATCAGCCCCACCAAAACTAAGCACCTGCCTCGCTATGTTGTGCCATTAAACAAGGGGTGGGCAATTTTTTTTACTCGCGGGCCACAATGGGTTCTAAAATTTGACAGAGGGGCCGGGCAAGGAACAGATGGATGGAGTGTTTGTGTGAACTAATATAAATGACATGTAAAAATCATTACATGAAAGGATTTGGCCTTTAACAGGTAGCAAAGCATTTATTTGCAAGGCAATTTAACAAATTGCACGAACATGAACAATACAAAAACATGTCGTAACATGACTGATCAAACATCATGAAAACATCTGAGGCCTGCGCCCAAACCAATTACCACATTCCCGGACAAAGTGCTCCATCTAATGGGGAAATGAGGGCATTACAGGTGAAAGGTAAAATTTAATTTAATAATATTTGGACAAGTTCGGGGGGCCGGATTAAAAAGCCCAGCCCATGTCTGCATTAAATCCTCCACCCCTTAACTCCCCATTGGTAATGGGGCAGTTGTAAATTGGATGGTTTTCCACATCTGGATAGTGTGCTTATGACCAACTCCGGTTTGACAGAAGAGGTCTCACTCCGAATCAGTCGAGCGGCATTATCTTTTCATCGGTTGCATGACGCTGTATGGAAGCTACCTGATATCTGTCGCTCCACAGCAGTCTTCGGATCTTCTCGGCCACGGTCATGCCCTTCCTTCTCGATGCTTGCCAAACGTGGACCCCCCTAATGGAACATCTTCGCCGGTAATAAACATTCAGGATGGCCTTCCTACGATCCATCCTGGGTTTAACCAGGCTGGATTGTGTGAGCTCACAATCCTTTACAGATCTGGACAAAGTCCCATCGGTAAGCGCCTCCAGCAGGTAATGCTACATTGGCTGGGTCATGTACCACGCCTCCCTAACCACTGCATTAAAGGGGTCTAAACAGGCGCGGCACGGGCTAGAGAAGAGATTAAATGATGTGGTACAAGAGGATGTGGAACTGAATTGACTTGCGAATGACTGGTACCAGCAGTGTAAAGAGCGGCCTATGTGGAGGAGACTCATGATGGACGATACTGGGCAGTTGGAGGTAGTCGCCCTCCAGCAACAACAGAGGGCAGCAGAGAGACGCTCACAACAACGAGCAGAGCCTCAGGCGTTTAAAACACATCAAGTTGGCACAGTAGGGGAGGCACAGCTTACACATCTGCCACTCATCTCAGTCAAACCATGGCAGCTGGATCTGACCCGTGATCACGTGGCCATAAAGTGCACTTAGCCTGGCACAAGTGCCGTGGCAACGTCACCGCCACTTAGTGGCGTTTGTTGTCCGTGTGTGTGTGTGCAATTGTGGTGACTCATTTCGCCCCTTACGACAAGCCAGCATCAGGATGCAAGGTATTTGAACATAAAATGTTTTTATAAATTTGTATGTATTTTATGTTTCACACAACGATCCCGACAGTCCTCGACTTATGAACTCAATTAGTTCCTGGGACCCGTTCGTGAGTCAAACGGTTTGTAAGTGGGAACACAATAATGTACACACGTGCGCGCACGCACACACGAGCACAAACACTGGAAGCGCGAGGATGACACAACTCGTGGAGGATCGCTCCGCTGAAAAAAGAATAGATCCTCGGTTCAGTTTGCAAGTGCGAGTTCGCGTTGTAATTCTCAATGTTAAAACATGTTTCATGGTAGCTGGTTCCTAAGTGCGGAAATTCGTAAGTCGAGTGTTCGTAAGTCGATGCCTGCATGTATGTGTAATGTTTATTTGTTACTGTAAACGGAAAAATCCGTGTAGCCAGTAACCCAGCTAGTTTCGGTGGAAACAGCTGGAACCCACTAACAGAGTTAATGTTGTGGTGGAGAGAAACCCAGCCAGTAAGGAAACTCGAGGCATAGATTATTGTAATAGTAGTATGACTTACATTGCTATAGCAGCGTTGATGAAAAATACTTGAATAACACATTTAGCATTATCTTATTGCAATATATTAAAGTGTAATGGCAAATTAAAACGACGCGAAACAATTTAGCAATCCTGTACAGCGATACACGTAATCAAATTAAGTTAATTGCAAACGCTGAAACACGTACATATTAGTGAACATATCGTGGATAGAAGAAACTGATTAAACAAAATATCCATACAATTAAAACATCAATGAAGCAGGTTGCTGGAATGGATGCTCCAGGCGCCACTCTACGCGTGAGTGGTGCCAGTGGACTGAGAGGCCGTGCCAGGAGTCGCTGTCGCTGGCTGCTCAATGACCACCACCCTCTCGGCCGCTGCAGGGAGGGCGCGGCGCTGAGCCTTGAACTTCAGCTTCCCGTCTTCAGTCAAGCAGCAGCTCACGCTCTGCGGGTCCACGTCCCTGGGCAGCTGCGTCTCCCTGTGGAACTCCTGGCAACTGTGGCTGTAGCTGCCGCTGCTGACTTCTCCGCTCTTCACCTCGCGCCGTCCGGCCACCACCAGCTTGTCTCCAGACACCTTCACGGCCAGGTCCTGTGGGGAGAAGTCCTGCACGTCCAGGGACGCGACAAACCCGCCTCCCTGCTCCTGTGGATCTTCAATCTGGAACCCACTGCTCACGGCCGGCTGCTGCAGCAGTGCGTCTCCGAGGCTGCCCGGAGCCCGCGTGTGGCTGCTGAGCTGATCGACTCCACGGAAGATTCTCTCCATCCTCTCAATCTCGCTCCTCATGTCTCGCTGCAGCTGCTGGAAGAGACTTTCACCGCGGGGGTTCCAGACCGGCCAGCCTGGCCAGACGTTCCTCTCCTTCACGTGCATCGCAGGAAAGTAAACACTCAGGGCCATGCTTGTTGATGTGCTAGTTTAGAGAAGACGTCACACAGCTGAACCCCAGGTTTGAGTCACTGCTATTTGCTGTGGATGAGGGAAGCCCTGGGAGCAGCTGCGTCATTCTGGACGCTTCTGGCTCCCCTGGAATCTGCTCGTAGCTACTGCCAGGGCGATAAAAGCAGCTCCTGTAGCTGCACTGGCAGAACATCGGCAGAGGAAGGAGCAGCGCTCACAGCGCTAACAGGTGAAGCGAGCGTCACTGTGAAGCACATCAACAAGCAAGCATAAGATGTCCTTAATTAACGCTAAGACACATATTAATCAAAAACGCTAAGACACCTATTAGCAACATAAGTAAGGATGAGCGTTTTTTGCTTTCTCAATTAAAAAAGAGAGAGGACATCGTCATCATCTCAGCCGACAAGGGCAATTTCACTGTCCTCATGGAAAAAAAAAATACAATAACAAAATTCAGGACCTACTGAATGATGGTAGATTTACCAAAATCAATAGAGATCCCACCAACCGCCTTGTTACAAAAACCAACAATATCATCACTGATTCAACATCTTTAATCGAACTAACCAAGCGGCTTTCCTTAAAACCCTCTGCTGCTAGACCACCCAGACTTTATGGCTTACCAAAAATCATAAAGAAGATACACCCCTTCATCCTATCGTCTTCATTATTGACTCACTCACCTACAAACGGGCCCCATTTCTGTCTCAGACCTTACAACCATTCACTGGTAAGACCACCTCAGCTGTACTTAAATCAGCTCACTTGGTATCGTTAATTAATGACATCTCACTATTTCCAGGTGATTTGCTTGTCAGTTTCGATCTAGTATCGTTGTTTACTAAAGTTCCTGTGCCTTACACCGTTGCAATCATTGACGATTTGGTCCAACAAGGATTGAATGCTGATGTACCGGCCCTGGTTGGACACTGCCTCACCAACACTTACTTCACCTGGAATGGAACACTATACAAAGAAGTTGAAGCTACCCCAATGGGTTCGCCCTTATCTCCAGTTGAAGCCAATTTTTAATGGAAACATATTTTGAGACAGATGCCATCCAGGCATCCACCCTACGTCCTTGTCTAAGAGGTACATAGATGACACGTTCCTCATCTGGCCACATGGCCTACCAGCTTTGGGCCAATTCTTCAACCACATCAATTCCATACACCCAGCGATCAAATTCACCATGGAGGTGGAAAAGGAAGGCAAATTATCATTCTTGGATGTTTTCATCGTACAGAGACCAGATGGCTCAATGGGACAATCTGTCTACAGGAAAGCCACCCATACGAATGCCTAACAAAACCTGACTCCCACCACCATCCATCCCAGAAGAATTCTCTCATCAAAACTCTACACCATAGAGCTCGATGTATTTCCGACCATCACCACCTAGCCAGTGAACTGGAACACGTACACCAAGCCCTCAAAATGAATGGATATTCAGAATACACAATCCGAAAAGCTATCACCCCAACTGTTGGGAAAGAACCATCTCAGTAACCAATCAAAACCATCACCTTGCCATATATAGCAGGGGTCACCAAAATATTTCTAAACTCATGAGGAAACACAAGATCCAGGTTCGATTCAACACAGTACATACAATTTGTGATCTGATCCCATCTGTGAAGGATGTGATCCCTGACATGCAATACCCCGGCGTCTAAAAACTAAGCTGTGTCTGCGGCAGTAGTTACATTGGGGAAATTAAGTGACATGTTTCGGACTATGTTCGTGAACATAAGCCAGATCTGAAACACGGTACGACCAATACCTCAGCCGTGGCTGATCATTGTTTTAATGCTGTGGGCATACACGAAATTGATTTTTCCAAGACGAAGGTACTCTGCAAACCCACTGCCTATCAGCAAAGATTCGTTCATGAAGCAATGCAGATGTGTAAACACAGACACAATTTCAACCGAGAAGATGGGTACAAACTGAGCAATCATTGGAAGGACATTGTTAACCAGTTTAAGTCATAACGGGCCATTATGTTCCCAGCCTACCACCTTCCAATATTAGTTGTTTTTTTCGGCTCTCTGAGTTTTTTACATTAACAGATGTCATTTCTCACTAACACAGCTACCTCGTGTGCCATCCTCGAGGCTGCTGCTTCAGGATCTCCCATTAACATACTAATCTCTCACATTAACATAGCCACCTTGGCGCACTCGCCGTGAAGGAGTCTCGGCGATCTTGCATTGACATGCTAATTTCTGCCTGGCAGCCCTGTGATTGGTGGAAAGCCCACCACCGCCGCGGTCGCTACCCACCACTTGCAATGGCATTGGCTGCTGACATTTGGGCTATGCCCTTTTCAAAGCTTTATAAGCAGTTGTCTTTAGCAGCTAACCCCACTTTTCCTGATGACGACCGCTCATGTTGCGATTGAAACGTCGTGAAATTTTTATTATTTTTTTGGTTATTTTTTCTCTCTACGTGACTTTACCGAAAGACCCAAACAATATGAATTCCTGCAGACATGAACGCTTTAAGTCAAGGTTGATTAAATGGCAAGTATTGGAGATTTAATTCTGATACAATTATGTTCGTTTTTATTGATTTTGGTGCAGTTTATAATAATTATTTTTATATCAGTATTTACGTAACTACACTCATTTCCATTCGGCTGTACTCAGCTCACCATTCCTTTGAACTAATAAAAAACTTCTGCTTAACAATTATTAAACATCCTCAGTTGTGTGTCATTAGGTTCAGTATACAAACTGGACTAACAACATTTGGTTTTATGCAACAAAAACTTTATTTCAAAATGTATTTAAAAAAAAGTGTACTGACGAAAGCAACAAATTTGACGTTCTAAATTATATTGTACGTGTACTGCATACAATGTTAACAGTAAGAGCTCAAAGCAGGAACGTACATGTTCACCAAATAACTATATTCGTGTGTAAACAATAAATTGCTTACAATATTGTACTTAATGTTGCCCGGTGAAATGAATTCTAAATCTAATGAGTCGCATTGAAAATAACATCCTACAGGCTGTTAATATTACTGTTTAGATACGACATATTACATTTCTTTAACATTCTCATGAAGACAAATTACAAAATGCATGACATTGTATCACACTGAATTCCAGCACGAATACTGTTAAATAGTTAGACTACTGGAATGGATGCTCCAGGCACCACTCTACGCGTGAGTGGTGCCAGTGGACTGAGAGGCCGTGCCAGGAGTCGCTGTCGCTGGCTGCTCAATGACCACCACCCTCTCGGCCGCTGCAGGGAGGGCGCGGCGCTGAGCCTTGAACTTCAGCTTCCCGTCTTCAGTCAAGCAGCAGCTCACGCTCTGCGGGTCCACGTCCCTGGGCAGCTGCGTCTCCCTGTGGAACTCCTGGCAGCTGTGGCTGTAGCTGCCGCTGCTGACTTCTCCGCTCTTCACCTCGCGCCGTCCGGCCACCACCAGCTTGTCTCTAGACACCTTCACGGCCAGGTCCTGTGGGGAGAAGTCCTGCACGTCCAGGCTGACCGGTCTGGAACCCCCGCCGTGAAAGTCTCTTCCAGCAGCTGCAGCGAGACATGAGGAGCGAGATCGAGAGGATGGAGAGAATCTTCCGTGGAGTCGATCAGCTCAGCAGCCACACGCGGGCCCCGGGCAGCCACGGAGACGCACTGCTGCAGCAGCCGGCCGTGAGCAGTGGGTTCCAGATTGAAGATCCACAGGAGCAGGGAGGCGGGTTTGTCGCGTCCCTGGACGTGCAGGACTTCTCCCCACAGGACCTGGCCGTGAAGGTGTCTGGAGACAAGCTGGTGGTGGCCGGACGGCGCGAGGTGAAGAGCGGAGAAGTCAGCAGCGGCAGCTACAGCCACAGCTGCCAGGAGTTCCACAGGGAGACGCAGCTGCCCAGGGACGTGGACCCGCAGAGCGTGAGCTGCTGCTTGACTGAAGACGGGAAGCTGAAGTTCAAGGCTCAGCGCCGCGCCCTCCCTGCAGCGGCCGAGAGGGTGGTGGTCATTGAGCAGCCAGCGACAGCGACTCCTGGCACGGCCTCTCAGTCCACTGGCACCACTCACGCGTAGAGTGGTGCCTGGAGCATCCATTCCAGTAGTCTAACTATTTAACAGTATTCGTGCTGGAATTCAGTGTGATACAATGTCATGCATTTTGTAATTTGTCTTCATGAGAATGTTAAAGACATGTAATGTGTCGTATCTAAACAGTAATATTAACAGCCTGTAGGATGTTATTTTCAATGCGACTCATTAGATTTAGAATGTTTCATTTCACCGGGAAACATTAAGTACAATATTGTAAGCAATTTATTGTTTACACACGAATATAGTTATCTGGTGTACATGTACGTTCCTGCTTTGAGCTCTTACTGTTAACATTGTATGCAGTACACGTACAATATAATTTAGAACGTTTAATTTGTTGCTTTCGTCAGTACACTTTTTTTTAAATACATTTTGAAATAAAGTTTTTGTTGCATAAAACCAAATGTTGTTAGTCCAGTTTGTATACTGAACCTAATGACACACAACTGAGGATGTTTAATAATTGTTAAGCAGAAGTTTTTTATTAGTTCAAAGGAATGGTGAGCTGAGTACAGCCGAATGTAAACGAGTGTAGTTACGTAAATACTGATATAAAAATAATTATTTGAAACTGCGCCAAAATCAATAAAAACTAACATAATTGTATCAGAATTAAATCTCCAATACTTGACATTTAATCAACCTTGATTCAAAGCTTTCATGACTGCAGGAATTCATATTGTTTGGGTCTTTAGGTAAAGTCACGTAGAGAGAAAAAATAAGAAAACATAATAAAAATATCACGACGTTTCAATCGCAACACGAGCGGTCGTCATCAGGAAAAGTGGGGTTAGCTGCTAAAAACAACTGCTTATAAAGGTATAAAGGTTTGAAAAGGGCGTGGCCCAAATGTCAGCAGCCAATGCCAATGCAAGTGGTGGGTAGCGACCGCGGCGGTGGTGGGCTTTCCACCAATCACAGGGCTGCCAGGCAGAAATTAGCATGTCAATGTAAGATCGCCGAGACTCCTTCACGGCGAGTGCGCCAAGGTGGCTATGTTAATGTGAGAGATTAGCATGTTAATGGGAGATCCTGAAGCAGCAGCCTCGAGGATGGCACACGAGGTAGCTGTGTTAGTGAGAAATGACATCTGTTAATGTAAAAAATCAGAGAGCCGAAAAAAAACAACTAATATCAGAAGGTGGTAGGCTGGGAACATCATGGCCCGTCATGACTTAAACTGGTTAATAACGTCCTTCCAATGATTGCTCAGTTTGTACCCAAGTCTGTTGAAATTGTGTCTGTGTTAACCCATCTGGACGGCTTCATTAACGAATCTTTGCTGATAAGCAGTGGGTTTGCAGAGTAACTTCGTCTTGGAAAAATCAATTTCGTGTATGCCCACAGCATTAAAACAATGATCAGCCATGGCTGAGGTATTGGTCCTACCGTGTTTCAGATCTGCCTTATGTTCACGAACACGGTCCGAGACATGTCACTTAGTTTCCCCAATGTAACTACTGCCGCAGACGCAGCTTAGTTTTTAGACGTCGGGGTATTGCATGTCAGGGATCACATCCTTCACAGATGGGATCAGATCACAAATGTTATGTACTGTGTTGAATCGAACCTGGATCTTGTGTTTGCTCATGATTTTGGAAATATTTTTGGTGACCCCTGCTATGTATGGCAAGGTGATGGTTTTTATTGGGTCCTCAGATGGTTCCTTCCCAATGGTTGGGGTGATAGCTTTTCGGATTGTGTAGTCTAAATATCCATTCATCTTGAGGCCTTGGTGTACGTGTTCCAGTTCACTGGCTAGGCGGTGATGGTCGGAAATACATCGAGCTCTATGGTGTAGAGTTATGTTGAGAGAATTCTTCTGGGATGGATGGTGGTGGGAGTCAGGTTTTGTTAGGCATTCATATGGGTGGCTTTCCTGTAGACATAGTGTACCATTGAGCCATCTGGTCTCTGTACGATTAAAACATCCAAGAATGTTAATTTGCCATCCTTTTCCATCTCCATCGTGAATCTGATCGCTGGGTGTATGGAATTGATGTGGTTGAAAAATTGGCCCAGATCTGGTAGGCCATGTGGCCAGATGACGAACGTGTCATCTATGTACCTCTTAGACAAAGCCGTAGGGTGGATGCCTGGATGGCATCTGTCTCAAAACATTTTTCCATGAAAACATTGGCTATAACTGGAGATAAGGGAGAACCAATTGGGGTAACTTCACCTTGTTTATAGAATGTTCCATTCCAGGTGAAGTAAGTGTTGGTGAGGCAGTGTCTAACCAGGGCCGGTACATCAGCATTCAATTCCAGTTTGGAGCAAATCTTCAATGATTGCAATGGTGTCAGGCACAGGAACTTTGGTAAACAACGATACTAGATCGAAACTGACAAGCAAATCACCTGGAAATGGTGAGATGTCCTTAAATAACGATACCAAGTGAGCTGATTTAAGTACAGCTGAGGTGGTCTTACCAGTGAATGGTTGTAAGGTCTGATACAGAAATGGGGCCAGTTTGCAGGTGGGTGAGTTAATGATGAAGACGATAGGATGAAGAGGTGTATCTTCTTTATGGATTTTTGGTAAGCCATAAAATCTGGGTGGTCTAACAGCAGAGGGTTTTAAGGAAAGCTGCTTGGTTGGTTCGATTAAAGATGTTGAATCAGTGATGATATTGTTGGTTTTTGTAACAAGGCAGTTGGTTGGATCTCTATTGATTTTGGTACAGCTACCATCATTCAGTAGATCCTGAATTTTGTTATTGTATGGTTTTTTTCCATGATGACAGTGACATTGCCCTTGTCGGCTGAGAAGATGACGATGCCCTCTCTCTTTTTTAATTGAGAAAGCTCAAAGCGCACATACTTACTGATGTTGCTAATAGGTGTCTTAGCGTTTTTGATTAATATGTGTCTTAGCGTTAATTAAGGACATTTTTCGATTTGAAGCTTTCGTGACTGCAAGGATTCATCTTATTTGGTTCTTTCAGTAAAATCACGTAGAATGAGAATAAAATAATAAAATATAACAATTAAATTCTCACGACGTTTTGGCCACTACACAATTGGCCTTCTTCAGGTGAAGGAACAAAAAACTGTCGGGACGACAGAGCTCCAATGAACGCTGCTAAGATTCGTAGCGTCTTTTAAGCTGGTTGAGAGAAGAGAGGCACCTTGACAAAGGGGTGAACATATCAAACAGGAGAATTTATCATTGAAATAGCTGATGGATTTAGCTTGTGACTGGTCACAGAAATAGCTATGTTAAAGTCAAAGCCTACACATCCACAGAGGCACCTAGTACAAATCAAACGGGAGAATTTAGCATTGAATAGCTGAGGGATTAGCTTGTGACTGTCGGGACGACAGAGCTCCAATGAACGCTGCTAAGATTCGTAGCGTCTTTTAAGTTGGTTGAGAGAAGAGAGGCACCTTGACAAAGGGGTTAACATATCAAACAGGAGAATTTATCATTGAAATAGCTGACGGATTTAGCTTGTGACTGGTCACAAAAATAGATATGTTAAATTCAAAGCCTACACATCAACAGAGGCACCTAGTACAAATCAAACAAGAGATTTTAGCATTGAATAGCTGAGGGATTAGCTTGTGACTGGTCAACGAAATAGCTATGTTAAAGTCAAAGCCTACACATCCACCGAGGCACCTCGTACAAGGATGCAAAAAGGGGGATGCAACAACTCAAATATCATACAGTAAACCGATGTGAAAAAACCTGAGTCCAAATTACATCAATATAATAAATGTACTCAATATATTCTTCAATAAGCAGAGCTCATAACAGCAACTGGGTATGCACTACACTATATAATGAATACCATATAGTAAACAGATGAAAAAAACTAAAATATAAACTACCTCAATGTTAACAATAAACTCTATATATTCTCCAATCAGCTGAGCTACCAACAATAAGTCGTTATATATCACGATGCTATATGGCGAAAAAATGGGTGGATTCTTACCCTCCACATCAGCACCACGGACAGCTACCAGCCCCGTTCAGACGGATGAGTCCATCCATGGTCGGTACAGAGGGAGGAGAGAAACAGCTGCGAGGCGCTGTTATAATCATGTTATAAACCATACCATTAACCGTGGTGTGAGAAGTATTAAGAGTCAATGCCAGTGAAAGAGCTGCCGTCTGAAGATCACCATAAAATTATTAATTAAGAACCGCAATGGTTTAAAACATCTTTCCAATGGTTACTAAGCCAGAATCCATCTTCTCGGTTGAAATTGTCTCTGTGCTTGTATATGTGGATAGCCTCATGAACGAATCTCTCATGGTAGCCGGTTGGCTTGCACAGAACCTCCGTCTTTTAGAAGTCAATGTCATGTGAGCCCACTGAATTATAACAGTGATCTGCCACGGCGGAGGAGTTCGTTCTAATGTGTTTCAAGTCTGCTTTATGTTCGCGGATGCGGTCCGAGATATGTCGTTTGGTTTCTCCAATGTAGCTACTACCACAGAGGCACTTTAGTTTGTAAACACCCGGGTACTGTATGTCTGGAACAGCATCTTTTACAGATGGAACCAGATCACGGATTTTATGTACTGTGTTGAATCGGACCTGGATCTTGTGTTTATTCAGGATTTTGTAGATCGTTTCAGTGACCCCTGCAATGTAGGGTAAGGTGATGGTTTTGAGTGGCTCCACAAGAGGATCCTTCTTCATAACTGGAGTGATGGCTTTGCGGATTGTGTAGTCGGAGTAACCATTAGCCCTGAGAGCCTGGTGTACGTGTTTGAGTTCACTGGTAATGTGTTCCTGGTCGGAATGCATTGGGCTCCATGGTATAGAGTCTTGATGAGGGAGTTCTTCTGGGATGGATGGTGGTGGGAATCCGGTTTCAAGTAAGCATCTGTATGGGTAGCTTTCCTGTAGACAGAGTGGCTCATTGAACCGCCAGGTCTCCTTTTAATTAAGATATCCAAAAAGGGTAGCTTTCCATCTTTTTCCACCTCCATGGTAAATCTGATGGCTGGGTGTATGGAATTGATGTGGTTGAAGAATTGGCCCAGAGCTGGTAGGCCATGTGGCCAGATGACGAACGTGTCATCTATGTACCTCTTAGACAAAGCCGTAGGGTGGATGCCTGGATGGCATCCGTCTCAAAACATTTTTCCATGAAAACAGTGGCTACAACTGGAGATAAGGGCGAATCCATCGGGGTAGCTTCAACTTGTTTGTACAATGTTCCATTCCAGGTGAAGTAAGTGTTGGTGAGGCAGTGTCTAACCAGGGCCGGTACATCAGCATTCAATCCTTGTTGGACCACATCTTCAATGATTGTAATGGTGTCAGGCACAGGAACTTTGGTAAACAACGATACTAGATCGAAAGTGACAAGCAAATCACCTGGAGATAGTGAGATGTCCTTAATTAACGATACCAAGTGAGCTGATTTAAGTACAGCTGAGGTGGTCTTACCAGTGAATGGTTGTAAGGTCTCAGACAGAAATCGGGCCAGTTTGTGGGTGGGTGAGTTAATGATGAAGATGATAGAACGAAGTGGTGTATCTTCTTTATGGATTTTTGGTAAGCCATAAAATCTGTGTGGTCTAGCAGCAGAGGGTTTTAAGGAAAGCCGCTTGGTTGGTTCGATTAAAGATGTTGAATCAGTGATGATATTGTTGGTTTTTGTAACAAGGCGGTTGGTGGGATCTCTATTGACTTTGGTATAGCTACAATCATTCAGTAGGTCCTGAATTTTGTTATTGTATGTGTTTTTTTTTCCATGATGACAGTGACATTTCCCTTGTCGGCTGAGAGGATGACGATGTCCTCTCTTTTTTTTAATTGAGGAAGCTCAAAGCGCTCATCCTTACTGATGTTGCTAATAGGTGTTTTAGCGTTTTTGATTAATGTGTCTTAGCGTTAATTAAGGACATCTCATGCTTCCATGTTGATGTGCTTCACAGTGAGGCTCGCTTCAGCTGTTAGCGCTGCTCCCTGCTCTTCTGATGTTCTGCCAGTGCAGCTACAGGAGCTGCTTTTATAGCCCTGGCAGTAGCTACGAGCAGATGCCAGGGGCAGCCAGAAGAATCCAGAATGACGCAGCTGCTCCCAAGAGCGTGACTCGTGTCTCGGGCTGCAGTCTGTGAGCAGTTTACTGCCATGGAATTCGCTCTGCACTGATAATTCACTATGTAACACGATTTTTGTTCCTGGGTAGTAAGTGTTATTTTCTAATTGCTTATGCCTCAAAACTATATAAAATGGGTATTATTATTCCCCATAAACTTTGCTTTTGTGACCAGGACTTTACGTGAAGGAATTACACAAATGCACACCACGTTTTCTCATTGACAATATGTACATTTCAAAATATCACTGTCCTGGTGTACTATAGTGTATTAAAGTTGTGTCTTGCCTGCTTGTTTCCAATGGAAATATCATTTTTAGTTTAGAGAAGACGTCACACAGCTGAACCCCAGGTTTGAGTCACTGCTATTTGCTGTGGATGAGGGAAGCCCTGGGAGCAGCTGCGTCATTCTGGACGCTTCTGGCTCCCCCTGGCATCTGCTCATAGCTACTGCCAGGGCTATAAAAGCAGCTCCTATAGCTGCACTGGCAGAACATCGGCGGAGGAGGGAGCAGCGCTCACAGCTGAAGCGAGCCTCACTGTGAAGCACATCAACAAGCATGGCCCTCAGTGTTTACTTCCCTGCGATGCACGTGATGGAGAGGAGCGTCTGGCCAGGCTGGCCGGTCTGGAACCCCCGCGGTGAAAGTATTTTCCAGCAGCTGCAGCGAGACATGAGGAGCGAGATCGAGAGGATGGAGAGAATCTTCCGTGGAGTCGATCAGCTCAGCAGCCACACGCGGGCTCCGGGCAGCCTCGGAGACGCACTGCTGCAGCAGCCGGCCGTGAGCAGTGGGTTCCAGATTGAAGATCCACAGAAGCAGGGAGGCGGGTTTGTCGCGTCCTTGGACGTGCAGGACTTCTCCCCACAGGACCTGGCCGTGAAGGTGTCTGGAGACAAGCTGGTGGTGGCCGGACGGCGCGAGGTGAAGAGCGGAGAAGTCAGCAGCGGCAGCTACAGCCACAGCTGCCAGGAGTTCCACAGGGAGACGCAGCTGCCCAGGGACGTGGACCCGCAGAGCGTGAGCTGCTGCTTGACTGAAGACGGGAAGCTGAAGTTCAAGGCTCAGCGCAGCGCCCTCCCTGCAGCGGCCGAGAGGGTGGTGGTCATTGAGCAGCCAGCGACAGCGACTCCTGGCACGGCCTCTCAGTCCACTGGCACCACTCACGCGTAGAGTGGCGCCTGGAGCATCCATTCCAGCAACCTGCTTCATTGATGTTTTAATTGTATGGATATTTTGTTAAATCAGTTTCTTCTATTCACGATATGTTCAGTAATATTTACGTGTTTCAGCGTTCACATTCAACTTCACTGGATTAAGTGTATCGCTGTAAAGGATTGTCAAATCGTATCGCATCGTTTTAATTTGCCATTACACGTTCATATATTCTAATAAGATAATGATAAATGTTATATTCAAGTATTTTTCATCATTACACATGACTATTTTCTACAGTCTAATTTTCGAACTACTATAATACTATACTGTTTGTGTGAATGGTAATGATTTTTGTAATAAAATGCCTTTCAATTTCCTGCAACATTTGCAACTGTTCTTTTTTCTACATTGTGTTTGTTTCATCGTTACTGTGGATCAGAGTTCTGGAGACAGAATTCCCCAAAACTAAGACAACCGGTAACGCGGCCTCATTGCTCCCTGACCATGACAACTCCCAAGGTGCCAGGCTCACGCCGTCGGCCCTGCCGAGTCACTCCGCACTCAGAATCTGGGATTGGCTTGCCATGATCTAAGATCAATCTTACCACTTCACATTTCACTTGTATCATCCTTCAATTGGTAGTAAATCCTTCGCTAAGGAATTGGTCCTCAAATCGTGGGGACAAGCGTACCACGGAAAGATTAGTTGCCATTTAATGTTTGCGACACAGAGAATGTAAATAGTTACATGACCACCTCGCTGCTGTAGCAGTGTAAGTCATGCTGCTATTAATATATTCTATGTCTCGAGTTTCCTGGCTGGCTGCTGGCTGTGCTTCTCTCCATCCCAACAATAACTCCGTTGTTAGTGGGTGCAGGAGACAATAGGGACACCAACAAGGTGGGAATAACCAGAACAGTATTTGAAGACTGACACGGTTCATTTAAAATTGCACTTTCAATGTATGCGCCAATTAACGTCATTCTTTTTGACAAAATAACTTGTTTTATCCTAGAGAATTAGAAACTAAACCTGAAGACATTAAACTAGTACAATTAAAATGTACGATTAATTGTAAAGTTAGCAAAATAAATAAATGATCTAATTCATATACTATATTCTTGGTTCTTTCGGTAAAGTCACGTAGAAGGGAAACAATAAAATAATAAAGATAATCCCTTAGCTATTTGCACAAACCAATCCCTTAGCTATTTCAATGCTAAATTACTAGTTGCCTCTGTGGATGTGTAGGTTTTGACTTTAACATAGCCATTCCTGTGACCAGTCACAAGCTAATCCCTTAGCTATTTCAATGCTAAATTACTAGTTGCCTCTGTGGATGTGTAGGTTTTGACTTTAACATAGCCAATTCCGTGACCAGTCGCAAGCTAATCCCTCAGCTATTGATATGTAAACCCCTTTGTCAAGGTGCTTCACTTATCCCAACCAGCTTAAAAGTCTCTACGAATCTTAACATCGTTAATTGAAGCTCTGTCGTCCCGACAGTTACCTTTCACCTAAAGACGGCCGCTTGCGTTGTGGCCAAAACGTCGTGAGAATTTTATCGTGTCATTTTATTATTTTATTCTCATTCTACGTGACTTTACCGAAAGAACCAAAGAAAATAAAATAATAAAGATATAAAACAATAAAATTATCCAAATAAAAATTCATATACTGTTGATTTATTCACTCCATATCCGCAGTGGACACTGCCGGTTGTGTTCCTTCCTTAGCTCCCATTCCCACGTTAGTCTCGACCACCGGCCGTCATCACTTCAAGTTGTGTGTCCTGCCTCACCCCACCTTTCTAAACTAAAATTACGTCCTTAATTTGCATATGAAGTCCAATTGACGTGTCCGTCTTCCAGTATCAGTGGTGTTCTTAGGATGCGCATCATCTCTACGCTTCCTTGTGCATTTCTAAACATTGGTTATATTTTCTGTTTGTGATGCATCTGTTTGAAAAAAACGTTCTGCTTAAGGCATATGGCTCAGTTACGTTTCATTATTAAGTTAAGATAATAAAAAGCACTTTGCTCTGCCCTGATACGCCTCTCTTAATCATTTTCATCCCTCTTCCCCTTCAACAACCGCCCTACGTGCAAATGCACTTCTGTGTTTTCAAGGCTGTGTCCCTGTTCTTTTTGCGTTCAGTTTGTCATTCCCCCGCACCTCCATTAAAGCATGGTTGGCAGCGTACGGTGCGAAAGAAGTTCACCATGCAAACATACGCTGCGTTGAAAAATGATTCTACTGATAGCAGACCAAACCTGGACAGATTTCTCAATACGAGTGCAATATCGAGGGTACAGATCAATACGACCTGAACACAGATGCTATTTCTCGGACGGTTGGCAACTCTAGCCATGCCCATACAAACATACACAACATCTTGACCATGAATCGCCTATGCGGCAGATTAAATGTCAAGCATTTTACATTGAATTCCGATCTACTTTTGTTCGTTTTGATTGATTTTGGAGCAGTTTCAAGTAAGTATTTTTTATACAATTATTGTATTGTCATTTACTGTATAATTATGATAATAGACCAAGCACTGAGACATTGCCCAGGGTTGGTCTACAATCGAAAAGGTGGCAACCCCATAGCACACCCTCATGTGTTCCAGTGTTAACACATCGTATGTTTGTATCTTGAAATTCTTTCGCACCGTACGTAGCCCACCGTGCTAATCGGAGGTATGAGATAAGGACAAGGAACTAAACACAATAAGCAATTACTTAAGAAGAGTTTCAATTGAGTATGGGATGATTGCGAGTGCTGTCAATATGGCGGTGTTGACAACAAGCATCCACTTGAAACGAACGCGCTTCCGAAAATCTGCGATTTTATCATTTCATGCCGATACGTGGAGATGAGCGGGTTCACCGCGGGTCTTAAACAGCCCTTCCCCAGCCAACATGCACTGGGGGAAATTCCATCAATATTCTCATTAATAATCTGCTTTGGAAGACGAAGAAGAAAAAAGCTAATCCTGCAGGCATCGCGGATAATAAGATTAGAATATTACTTCGCCCCACATCACGGCGGATACACACGAATGTTGAACGTCTTTGGGGCCGTCCATAAATGACGTCACGCACCTGGGGGGGGGGGGGCGATCAGACATTTGTGACGATGTGTGACGAGGGGGGGGGTGAGAAATGTGACGTCACATCAAAATGCGCAACTTTAAGTAAATATAGACGACACGTTCTACTTAATTAAATATACTTTTTAATAAATGTTTTCTCCTACAACATCAGAGTGCAGCGCCACATTAAATACGCGCAACAATGACAATAGTTTAAAGCGATTTGAAGCATGTTTTATTTGGTGGGAGGGGGGCCAGAGCTTTGTGACGTCATATTTGAGGGGGGGGTCTGACTTTTTGTGACGCCGTGTGACAATGGGGGGGTGGGGTCAAAAATCGTCAGAAGTCGCGTGACGTCATTTATGGACGGCCCCTTTGGCACCGTGCGTCGCCGAATCATTGCTCATCGGAGTGTCAGCTGTATGACAACGCGACGTGGCACGCAGTGCCAACGCACACCTGTCAACCCCTAACCATTGCCTCTCTTATTACAGACCAATTCAGACCTTATTGGTCACCCCGTGCCCCTTACAAATCTCAACGTTCATCCTACAAAATCCCATCACAAGGGGAGAAACACAAAACATTGTTTTGCCCGTTTTGAAACGGCTCTAGTAAGCCGTATGGACCTGAGAACTCAATCTCCCTGTACACCAATACGGGGTAACCCCGTACGGGTTGACACGGCATGCCAACGTGATACTGAATCGCGCCTTCGGCTCTAAGAGATTCGTTTGTGACTGAACTGGAGATTAATGAATGATAAACCAGCCAGGGCTTCCCTCGCTGTACGCGGGTTCGGTTTGTTGCGCTATTTCACGCTGTGGGGGCCGTCCATAAATGACGTCACGCGATTTTAGACAATTTTTGACCCCCCCTCCCATCGTCACGCGGCGTCACAAAGAGTCAGAGCCCCCCCTCAAATATGACGGTACAAAGCTGTGCCCCCCCCCCAAAATAAAACATGCTTCATATCGCTTTAAACTATTGTCATCGTGGTGCTTATTTAATGTGGCGCTGCACTCTGATGTTGTAGGAGAAAATATTTATTAAAAAGTCTATTTAATTACGTAGAACGTGTTGTCTATATTTATTTAAAGTTGCGCATTTTGATGTGACGTCACATTTCTCACCCCCCCCCCCCCCTCATTTATGAACGGCCCCAGTACAATGCGGCTACCTCTGACCCAAAAGTCGCTCTCTGGAGCTGCTGTGCACGTGTGTGGTGGGGGGAGCGGTGGGCTACGTACGGTGCGAAAGAATTTCAAGATACAAACATACGATGTGTTAACACTGGAACACATGAGGGTGTGCTATGGGGTTGCCACCTTTTCGATTGTAGACCAACCCTGGGCAATGTCTCAGTGCTTGGTCTATTATCACAATTATACAGTAAATGGCAATATAATAATTCTATTAAAAATACTTACTTGAAACTGCGCCAAAATAAATCAAAACGAACAAAAGTAGATCGAAATTCAATGTATAATGCTTGACATTTAATCTGCCGCATAGGCGATTCATGGTCAAGATGTTGTGTATGTTTGCATGGGCATGGCTAGAGTTGCCACACGTCCATGAATTAGCATCTGTGTTCAGTTGGTATTGATCTGTACCCTCGATATTGCACTCGTATTGAGAAATCTGTCCAGGATTGGTCTGCAGTCAGTAGAATCATTTTTCAACGCAGCGTATGTTTGCATGGTGAACTTCTTTCGCACCGTACGCAGCCAACCATGCTTTACTGGAGGTGCGGGGGAATAACAAACTGAACGCAAAAAGAACAGGGACACAGCCTTGAAAACACAGAAGTGCATCTACACGTAGGGCGGTTGTTGAAGGGGAAGACGGATGAAAATGATTAAGAGAGGTGTATCAGGGCAGAACAAAGTGCTTATTGTTATCTTAACTTAATAATGAAACGTAACTGAGCCATATGCCTTAAGCAGAACGTTTTTTTCAAACAGATGCATCACAAACGGAAAATAGAACCAATGTTTAGAAATGCACAAGGAAGCGTAGAGATGATGCACATCCTAAGAATTACACTGATACTGGAAGACGGACACGTCAATTGGACTTCATATGACTTCATATAATTAAGGACGTAATTTTAGTTTAGAAAGGTGGGGTGAGGCAGGACACACAACTTGAAGTGATGACGGCCGGTGGTCGAGACTAACGTGGGAATGGGAGCTAAGGAAGGAACACAACCGGCAGTGTCCACTGCGGAGATGGAGTGAATAAATCAACAGTATATGAATTTTGATTTGGGGAATTTTATTGTTTTATATCTTTATTATTTTATTTTCTTTGGTTCTTTCGGTAAAGTCACGTAGAATGAGAATAAAATAATAAAAAACACAATAAAATTCTCACGACGTTTTGGCCACAACGCAAGCGGCCGTCTTTAGGTGAAAGGTACAGTACTGTCGGGACGACAGAGCTTCAATTAACGATGTTAAGATTCGTAGCGACTTTTAAGCTGGTTGGGAGAAGTAAGGCACCTTGACAAAGGGGTTTACATATCAATAGCTGAGGGATTAGCTTGTGACTGGTCACGGAATTGGCTATGTTAAAGTCAAAACCGACACATCCACAGAGGCAACTAGTAATTTAGCATTGAAATAGCTAAGGGATTAGCTTGTGACTGGTCACAGGAATGGCTATGTTAAAGTCAAAACCTACACATCCACAGAGGCAACTAGTAATTTAGCATTGAAATAGCTAAGGGATTAGCTTGTGCAAATAGCTGAGGGATTAGCTTGTGACTGGTCACGGAAATGGCTATGTTAAAGTAAAAACCTACATCTTCTTTGGTTCTTTCGGTAAAGTCACGTAGAATGAGAATAAAATAATAAATTTATAAAATAAAATAACACAATAATATTCTCACGACGTTTCAGCCACAACACAAGCGGCCTTCATCAGGTGAAGGGGGCGAGACTGTCTGGTAGGACAGCGCTGGAGTGAAAGAGCCACGTTCAGATCACGGCTTTTAAGCTGTGTGAGAGGAACAAAGAGCCTTGACGAAGGAATTAGCATAAAATTTAGCATTGAAATGGCTGAATGATTAGCTTGTGACTGGTCACAGAAATAGCTATGTTAAAAGTTAAAGCATACACATCCGCAGAGGCCCCCATTGTTAAAAGGAATTAGCATAGAATTTAGCATTGAAATAGCTAAGTTAAGGCATACACATCCGCAGAGGCACCCCTTGACAATGGGATTAGCATAGAATTTAGCATTGAAATGGCTGAGTGACTCGCTTGTAACTGCTACAGAAATAGTTACGTTGAAGTCAGAGCATACACATTCACCGAGGCACTTAGTACAAATCAAAACAGGAGAATTTAGCATTGAAATAACTAGGCGAATTTAGCATTGAAATAGCTAAGGGATTAGCTTGTGACTGGTCACAGAAATATATGTTAAAGTAAGGCCTACACATCCACAGAGCTTCAATGAACGCTGTTAAGATTCGTAGCGACTTTTAAGCTGGTTGGGAGAAGTGAGGAGTGAGGCTCCCTCCTCTGCCGATGTTCTGTCTCAGATGTGAATAATTAGTATTGTATTACAATTCTATAAACAATACAGTGTTGTAGTGCATCACGTGTTGATGTTCCATTGCACAGCCACGTTCCAAATGCTATAATGACGTAAGAGCCGTGGAAACCTCTGACGTCACGGTGACGTCATGGCCCGGTGACGTCACGGCAGAGGTCAGAGTGGAGTCGGCTCCTGGAGAGGAAACCACCTCACCCCACGCTGCTCCTCCACTTCGAGTTCTTCAGAGACCTTCGCCACCACCACCACCATGGCGATCTTCACGGCTGTCCTCACTGTGGTTCTGCTGCTCACGCAGCCGATGGTGGAGCTCCTCGGAGGATCTCGGCGTGGGGGTTCGGACATTAACGCCTCCAACACCACCACCACCACGATCAACTACTCGGGACTCGTGAAGAACGTCTCTGCATCAGCAGGGGTCGCCACCTGGGGACCGATGTTCAGTAGCCACAGTGAGGACATTGTGGACAGCGTGCTCCCTGCCCTCCTGCAGGCTATGGGTGAGCTGAGCAGCAGCTGCCAGGCCATAGTGGACAGCGCGCTCCCTGCTCTGCTCCACGCTGTAGGTCAGCTGTACAGCGGCTGCAAGGAGGCCATCAGCTCCACCGTGCTGCTGAACACCCTGCACATCGCCGTGCATCTCTGGCGTTTCATACGTCGCCAAGTGAGTGAGCAACATCCATCATCATCACCACCATCAGCCATGGTCAATCCACTAGTGGGTAGAGACGTCCACGACCCGTCGCCACCTCCCACGATGCCGCTGTGCAGTAATCCACCCAGCACCTGCACGTGGAGCGATTTCATTACTTCATCTCCCCACTGGGCACCCTCTCGGATGACCCCCTCGCAGCCCGTCGGCATCACTCGCCCCCTTCACACCTCCACCGATCCCCCTCAACTCCACTCACGGTGTCTTCAACAGCCTGGTTGGGCACTGGAACAGTATCCCGGACAGTGCCGTATTAAGCTCGTGCGGGTCCTGTAGCTTATATTATAAAGGTGCCCAGAATAAATAAAAAACACAATTATAAAGCACGAAGTTTTTAACTTGCATAGTAAAGTAATTGTAATTTTACTATAGTAATAGAGCAAGTACAGAATCACTGAACGGGGATTTATAGGGTGAGATCATTTAGCGCGGGGCGCTTGAAAGTGCGGGGCCCACAGCTAATGATTATTTTGTTCCGAGGATAATCCGGCACTGATCACGGATTGAGTATGAGGAGCAGTGATGAGATTTAAAGTATTTTTTAACATGTTATTAAAATGTTATGTTTAATAGAAAATATAATGTTGTTTGTCTCTTAGCTGTGATTCGTAAAAACACTGTTGTTACTCAATGGTCTTTCGGTAAAGTCACGTAGAAAAAATAAACAAAATAATAGAATACGACGTTTCGATTGCAACTCAAGCAGTCGTCATCAGGTGAAACTAAATTTGAGAGAGACCAAACACAGACAGGGAGACACAAAGATCCCCCGTATAGCCTGAACAGACTGTAGGGGCAAGTGCTGTTAGCGAGCACCTGTGAAGGCCGGAACAGTACACGAGGGGGTGGGTGGCCAGCACCACGCCCGACCGCCTTTGTCTCCCTAGTGGCGATGTTTACACACCGCACCAGGTACTCATTTGAGGCTGAGTCGACCTAGGGGAGGCCCGGGACCGGTTCAGATAATCGTCACTGGTGTTGGCCGTGAGCGGGAATCGAACCCGGGTCGCCAGGTTCATAGCGCAGCGTAGCGCTAACAGCTGCACCACCGCTCCCCACACACAGGGAGACACACAAGCAGAGAAGGACGGTGATCAACCAGGCAAAGTATTATTTGTTGTGTTGGCCGACTCAATGAGTTGCATTACATTTCTAAGTTTGCTGAGTTTGATCCTCTTTCTATCAGCTTGTACCCTCTGTAAATTTCACCCCCACTATCTCGCCCGTTACGGCAGCCCCTCCGCTCCCACTCCCCCTCGGAGTTGCCGAGGGATTAGCCGGGGTATGCTTGCTCTGCGATCTTACATTTACTTGCAAATCCCACCACAAACGTATATAGTGTAACCTTTGGTTGCAGTAGCTCTCTCGCTACATTTCTTCCTGTCTCAGCAGTCCGCCTGCTGTATTATTTCACCTGAAGACGATTGCTTGTGTTGTGACCACGTGTATACTGTTTACTACAGTACTATGGTGTTGTGACCACGTGTATACTGTTTAATATAGTACTATAGTGTTGTGACCACGTGTATACTGTTTACTATAGTACTATAGTGTTTTGACCACGTGTATACTGTTTACTATAGTACTATAGTGTTGGGACCACGTGTATACTGTTTACTACAGTACTATAGTGTTGTGACCACGTGTATACTGTTTACTATAGTACTATAGTGTTGGGACCACGTGTATACTGTTTACTACAGTACTATAGTGTTGTGACCACGTCTATACTGTTTACTACAGTACTATAGTGTTGTGACCACGTGCATACTGTTTACTATAGTACTGTAGTGGTGTGACCACGTGTATACTGTATACTACAGTACTATAGTGTTGTGACCACGTGTATACTGTTTACTATAGTACTATAGTGTTGGGACCACGTGTATACTGTTTACTACAGTACTATAGTGTTGTGACCACGTGTATACTGTTTACTATAGTACTATAGTGTTGTGACCATGTGTATACTGTTTACTATAGTACTATAGTGTTGTGACCACGTGTATACTGTTTACTACAGTACTATAGTGTTGTGACCACGTGCATACTATTTACTATAGTACTGTAGTGTTGTGACCACGTGTATACTGTATACTACAGTACTATAGTGTTGTGACCACGTGTATACTGTTTACTATAGTACTATAGTGTTGTGACCACGTCTATACTGTTTACTACAGTACTATAGTGTTGTGACCACGTGTATACTGTTTCCTATAGTACTATAGTGTTGTGACCATGTGTATACTGTTTACTATAGTACTATAGTGTTGTGACCACGTCTATACTGTTTACTACAGTACTATAGTGTTGTGACCACGTGCATACTGTTTACTATAGTACTGTAGTGTTGTGACCACGTGTATACTGTATACTACAGTACTATAGTGTTGTGACCACGTGTATACTGTTTACTATAGTACTATAGTGTTGGGACCACGTGTATACTGTTTACTACAGTACTATAGTGTTGTGACCACGTGCATACTGTTTACTACAGTACTATAGTGTTGAGACCAAGTGTATACTGTTTACTATAGTACTGTAGAGTTGTGACCACGTGTATACTGTTTACTATAGTACTATAGTGTTGGGACCACGTGTATACTGTTTACTACAGTACTATAGTGTTGTGACCACGTGTATACTGTTTACTATAGTACTATAGTGTTGGGACCACGTGTATACTGTTTACTACAGTACTATAGTGTTGTGACCACGTGTATACTGTTTACTATAGTACTATAGTTTTGTTGACAACGTCTATACTGTTTACTATAGTACTATAGTGTTGTGACCACGTGTATACTGTTTACTATAGTACTATAATGTTGTGACCACGTGTATACTGTTTACTACAGTTCTATAGTGGTGTGACCACGTGTGTACTGTTTACTATAGTACTATAGTGTTGTGACCACGTGTACACTGTTTGCTACAGTACTATAGTGTTGTGACCACGTGTGTAATGTTTACCACAGTACTATAGTGTTGTGATCACGTGTGTAATGTTTACTACAGTACTATAGTGTTGTGACCACGTGTATACTGTTTACTACAGTACTATAGTGTTGTGACCACGTGTATACTGTTTACTATAGTACTATAGTGTGACCACGTGTATACTGTTTACTACAGTACTATAGTGTTGTGACCACGTGTATACTGTTTACTACAGTACTATAGTGTTGTGACCACGTCTATACTGTTTACTACAGTACTATAGTGTTGTGACCACGTGTATACTGTTTACTACAGTACTATAGTGTTGTGACCACGTGTATACTGTTTACTACAGTACTATAGTGTTGTGACCACGTCTATACTGTTTACAACAGTACTATAGTGTTGTGACCACGTGTATACTGTTTACTATAGTACTATAGTGTTGTGACCACGTGTATATTGTTTACTACAGTACTATAGTGTTGTGACCACGTGTATACTGTTTACTATAGTACTATAGTGTTGTGACCACGTGTTTACTGTTTACTATAGTACTATAGTGTTGTGACCACGTGTACACTGTTTACTACAGTACTATAGTGTTGTGACCACGTGTGTAATGTTTACTACATTACTATAGTGTTGGGACCACAGGTATACTGTTTACTACAGTACTATAGTGTTGTGACCACGTGTATACTGTTTCCTATAGTACTATAGTGTTGTGACCATGTGTATACTGTTTACTATAGTACTATAGTGTTGTGACCACGTGTATACTGTTTACTACAGTACTATAGTGTTGTGACCACGTGTATACTGTTTACTATAGTACTATAGTGTTGTGACCATGTGTATACTGTTTACTATAGTACTATAGTGTTGTGACCACGTCTATACTGTTTACTACAGTACTATAGTGTTGTGACCACGTGCATACTGTTTACTATAGTACTGTAGTGTTATGACCACGTGTATACTGTATACTACAGTACTATAGTGTTGTGACCACGTGTATACTGTTTACTATAGTACTATAGTGTTGGGACCACGTGTATACTGTTTACTACAGTACTATAGTGTTGTGACCACGTGTATACTGTTTACTATAGTACTATAGTGTTGTGACCATGTGTATACTGTTTACTATAGTACTATAGTGTTGTGACCACGTCTATACTGTTTACTACAGTACTATAGTGTTGTGACCACGTGCATACTGTTTACTATAGTACTGTAGTGTTGTGACCACGTGTATACTGTATACTACAGTACTATAGTGTTGTGACCACGTGTATACTGTTTACTATAGTACTATAGTGTTGGGACCACGTGTATACTGTTTACTACAGTACTATAGTGTTGTGACCACGTGTATACTGTTTCCTATAGTACTATAGTGTTGTGACCATGTGTATACTGTTTACTATAGTACTATAGTGTTGTGACCACGTCTATACTGTTTACTACAGTACTATAGTGTTGTGACCACGTGCATACTGTTTACTATAGTACTGTAGTGTTGTGACCACGTGTATACTGTATACTACAGTACTATAGTCTTGTGACCACGTGTATACTGTTTACTATAGTACTATAGTGTTGGGACCACGTGTATACTGTTTACTACAGTACTATATTGTTGTGACCACGTCTATACTGTTTACTACAGTACTATAGTGTTGTGACCACGTGTATACTGTTTCCTATAGTACTATAGTGTTGTGACCATGTGTATACTGTTTACTATAGTACTATAGTGTTGTGACCACGTCTATACTGTTTACTACAGTACTATAGTGTTGTGACCACGTGCATACTGTTTACTATAGTACTGTAGTGTTGTGACCACGTGTATACTGTATACTACAGTACTATAGTGTTGTGACCACGTGTATACTGTTTACTATAGTACTATAGTGTTGGGACCACGTGTATACTGTTTACTACAGTACTATAGTGTTGTGACCACGTGCATACTGTTTACTACAGTACTATAGTGTTGAGACCAAGTGTATACTGTTTACTATAGTACTGTAGAGTTGTGACCACGTGTATACTGTTTACTATAGTACTATAGTGTTGGGACCACGTGTATACTGTTTACTACAGTACTATAGTGTTGTGACCACGTGTATACTGTTTACTATAGTACTATAGTGTTGTGACCATGTGTATACTGTTTACTATAGTACTATAGTGTTGTGACCACGTCTATACTGTTTACTACAGTACTATAGTGTTGTGACCACGTGCATACTGTTTACTATAGTACTGTAGTGTTATGACCACGTGTATACTGTATACTACAGTACTATAGTGTTGTGACCACGTGTATACTGTTTACTATAGTACTATAGTGTTGGGACCACGTGTATACTGTTTACTACAGTACTATAGTGTTGTGACCACGTGTATACTGTTTACTATAGTACTATAGTGTTGTGACCATGTGTATACTGTTTACTATAGTACTATAGTGTTGTGACCACGTCTATACTGTTTACTACAGTACTATAGTGTTGTGACCACGTGCATACTGTTTACTATAGTACTGTAGTGTTGTGACCACGTGTATACTGTATACTACAGTACTATAGTGTTGTGACCACGTGTATACTGTTTACTATAGTACTATAGTGTTGGGACCACGTGTATACTGTTTACTACAGTACTATAGTGTTGTGACCACGTGTATACTGTTTCCTATAGTACTATAGTGTTGTGACCATGTGTATACTGTTTACTATAGTACTATAGTGTTGTGACCACGTCTATACTGTTTACTACAGTACTATAGTGTTGTGACCACGTGCATACTGTTTACTATAGTACTGTAGTGTTGTGACCACGTGTATACTGTATACTACAGTACTATAGTCTTGTGACCACGTGTATACTGTTTACTATAGTACTATAGTGTTGGGACCACGTGTATACTGTTTACTACAGTACTATATTGTTGTGACCACGTCTATACTGTTTACTACAGTACTATAGTGTTGTGACCACGTGTATACTGTTTCCTATAGTACTATAGTGTTGTGACCATGTGTATACTGTTTACTATAGTACTATAGTGTTGTGACCACGTCTATACTGTTTACTACAGTACTATAGTGTTGTGACCACGTGCATACTGTTTACTATAGTACTGTAGTGTTGTGACCACGTGTATACTGTATACTACAGTACTATAGTGTTGTGACCACGTGTATACTGTTTACTATAGTACTATAGTGTTGGGACCACGTGTATACTGTTTACTACAGTACTATAGTGTTGTGACCACGTGCATACTGTTTACTACAGTACTATAGTGTTGAGACCAAGTGTATACTGTTTACTATAGTACTGTAGATTTGTGACCACGTGTATACTGTTTACTATAGTACTATAGTGTTGGGACCACGTGTATACTGTTTACTACAGTACTATAGTGTTGTGACCACGTGTATACTGTTTACTATAGTACTATAGTGTTGGGACCACGTGTATACTGTTTACTACAGTACTATAGTGTTGTGACCACGTGTATACTGTTTACTATAGTACTATAGTTTTGTTGACAACGTCTATACTGTTTACTATAGTACTATAGTGTTGTGACCACGTGTATACTGTTTACTATAGTACTATAATGTTGTGACCACGTGTATACTGTTTACTACAGTTCTATAGTGGTGTGACCACGTGTGTACTGTTTACTATAGTACTATAGTGTTGTGACCACGTGTACACTGTTTGCTACAGTACTATAGTGTTGTGACCACGTGTGTAATGTTTACCACAGTACTATAGTGTTGTGATCACGTGTGTAATGTTTACTACAGTACTATAGTGTTGTGACCACGTGTATACTGTTTACTACAGTACTATAGTGTTGTGACCACGTGTATACTGTTTACTATAGTACTATGGTGTGACCACGTGTATACTGTTTACTACAGTACTATAGTGTTGTGACCACGTGTATACTGTTTACTACAGTACTATAGTGTTGTGACCACGTCTATACTGTTTACTACAGTACTATAGTGTTGTGACCACGTGTATACTGTTTACTACAGTACTATAGTGTTGTGACCACGTGTATACTGTTTACTACAGTACTATAGTGTTGTGACCACGTCTATACTGTTTACAACAGTACTATAGTGTTGTGACCACGTGTATACTGTTTACTATAGTACTATAGTGTTGTGACCACGTGTATATTGTTTACTACAGTACTATAGTGTTGTGACCACGTGTATACTGTTTACTATAGTACTATAGTGTTGTGACCACGTGTTTACTGTTTACTATAGTACTATAGTGTTGTGACCACGTGTACACTGTTTACTACAGTACTATAGTGTTGTGACCACGTGTGTAATGTTTACTACATTACTATAGTGTTGGGACCACATGTATACTGTTTACTACAGTACTATAGTGTTGTGACCACGTGTATACTGTTTCCTATAGTACTATAGTGTTGTGATCATGTGTATACTGTTTACTATAGTACTATAGTGTTGTGACCACGTGTATACTGTTTACTACAGTACTATAGTGTTGTGACCACGTGTATACTGTTTACTATAGTACTATAGTGTTGTGACCATGTGTATACTGTTTACTATAGTACTATAGTGTTGTGACCACGTCTATACTGTTTACTACAGTACTATAGTGTTGTGACCACGTGCATACTGTTTACTATAGTACTGTAGTGTTATGACCACGTGTATACTGTATACTACAGTACTATAGTGTTGTGACCACGTGTATACTGTTTACTATAGTACTATAGTGTTGGGACCACGTGTATACTGTTTACTACAGTACTATAGTGTTGTGACCACGTGTATACTGTTTACTATAGTACTATAGTGTTGTGACCATGTGTATACTGTTTACTATAGTACTATAGTGTTGTGACCACGTCTATACTGTTTACTACAGTACTATAGTGTTGTGACCACGTGCATACTGTTTACTATAGTACTGTAGTGTTGTGACCACGTGTATACTGTATACTACAGTACTATAGTGTTGTGACCACGTGTATACTGTTTACTATAGTACTATAGTGTTGGGACCACGTGTATACTGTTTACTACAGTACTATAGTGTTGTGACCACGTGTATACTGTTTCCTATAGTACTATAGTGTTGTGACCATGTGTATACTGTTTACTATAGTACTATAGTGTTGTGACCACGTCTATACTGTTTACTACAGTACTATAGTGTTGTGACCACGTGCATACTGTTTACTATAGTACTGTAGTGTTGTGACCACGTGTATACTGTATACTACAGTACTATAGTCTTGTGACCACGTGTATACTGTTTACTATAGTACTATAGTGTTGGGACCACGTGTATACTGTTTACTACAGTACTATATTGTTGTGACCACGTGTATACTGTTTACTATAGTATTATAGTGTTGTGACCACGTGTATACTGTTTACTATAGTACTATAGTGTTGTGACCACGTGTATACTGTTTACTATAGTACTATAGTGTTGGGACCACGTGTATACTGTTTACTACAGTACTATAGTGTTGTGACCACGTGTATACTGTTTCCTATAGTACTATAGTGTTGTGACCATGTGTATACTGTTTACTATGGTACTATAGTGTTGTGACCACGTGTATACTGTTTACTACAGTACTATAGTGTTGTGACCAAGTGTATACTGTTTACTATAGTACTGTAGTGTTGTGACCACGTGTATACTGTTTACTATAGTACTATAGTGTTGGGACCACGTGTATACTGTTTACTATAGTACTATAGTGTTGTGACCACGTGTATACTGTTTACTACAGTACTATAGTGTTGTGACCACGTGTATACTGTTTACTATAGTACTATAGTGTTGTGACCACGTCTATACTGTTTACTATAGTACTATAGTGTTGTGACCACGTGTATACTGTTTACTATAGTACTATAATGTTGTGACCACGTGTATACTGTTTACTACAGTTCTATAGTGGTGTGACCACGTGTGTACTGTTTACTATAGTACTATAGTGTTGTGACCACGTGTACACTGTTTGCTACAGTACTATAGTGTTGTGACCACGTGTGTAATGTTTACCACAGTACTATAGTGTTGTGATCACGTGTGTAATGTTTACTACAGTACTATAGTGTTGTGACCACGTGTATACTGTTGACTACAGTACTATAGTGTTGTGACCACGTGTATACTGTTTACTATAGTACTATAGTGTGACCACGTGTATACTGTTTACTACAGTACTATAGTGTTGTGACCACGTGTATACTGTTTACTACAGTACTATAGTGTTGTGACCACGTCTATACTGTTTACTACAGTACTATAGTGTTGTGACCACGTGTATACTGTTTACTACAGTACTATAGTGTTGTGACCACGTGTATACTGTTTACTACAGTACTATAGTGTTGTGACCACGTCTATACTGTTTACTACAGTACTATAGTGTTGTGACCACGTGTATACTGTTTACTATAGTACTATAGTGTTGTGACCACGTGTATATTGTTTACTACAGTACTATAGTGTTGTGACCACGTGTATACTGTTTACTATAGTACTATAGTGTTGTGACCACGTGTTTACTGTTTACTATAGTACTATAGTGTTGTGACCACGTGTACACTGTTTACTACAGTACTATAGTGTTGTGACCACGTGTGTAATGTTTACTACATTACTATAGTGTTGGGACCACGTGTATACTGTTTACTACAGTACTATAGTGTTGTGACCACGTGTATACTGTTTCCTATAGTACTATAGTGTTGTGACCATGTGTATACTGTTTACTATAGTACTATAGTGTTGTGACCACGTGTATACTGTTTACTACAGTACTATAGTGTTGTGACCACGTGTATACTGTTTGCTATAGTACTATAGTGTTGTGACCATGTGTATACTGTTTACTATAGTACTATAGTGTTGTGACCACGTCTATACTGTTTACTACAGTACTATAGTGTTGTGACCACGTGCATACTGTTTACTATAGTACTGTAGTGTTATGACCACGTGTATACTGTATACTACAGTACTATAGTGTTGTGACCACGTGTATACTGTTTACTATAGTACTATAGTGTTGGGACCACGTGTATACTGTTTACTACAGTACTATAGTGTTGTGACCACGTGTATACTGTTTACTATAGTACTATAGTGTTGTGACCATGTGTATACTGTTTACTATAGTACTATAGTGTTGTGACCACGTCTATACTGTTTACTACAGTACTATAGTGTTGTGACCACGTGCATACTGTTTACTATAGTACTGTAGTGTTGTGACCACGTGTATACTGTATACTACAGTACTATAGTGTTGTGACCACGTGTATACTGTTTACTATAGTACTATAGTGTTGGGACCACGTGTATACTGTTTACTACAGTACTATAGTGTTGTGACCACGTGTATACTGTTTCCTATAGTACTATAGTGTTGTGACCATGTGTATACTGTTTACTATAGTACTATAGTGTTGTGACCACGTCTATACTGTTTACTACAGTACTATAGTGTTGTGACCACGTGCATACTGTTTACTATAGTACTGTAGTGTTGTGACCACGTGTATACTGTATACTACAGTACTATAGTCTTGTGACCACGTGTATACTGTTTACTATAGTACTATAGTGTTGGGACCACGTGTATACTGTTTACTACAGTACTATATTGTTGTGACCACGTGTATACTGTTTACTATAGTATTATAGTGTTGTGACCACGTGTATACTGTTTACTATAGTACTATAGTGTTGTGACCACGTGTATACTGTTTACTATAGTACTATAGTGTTGGGACCACGTGTATACTGTTTACTACAGTACTATAGTGTTGTGACCACGTGTATACTGTTTCCTATAGTACTATAGTGTTGTGACCATGTGTATACTGTTTACTATGGTACTATAGTGTTGTGACCACGTGTATACTGTTTACTACAGTACTATAGTGTTGTGACCAAGTGTATACTGTTTACTATAGTACTGTAGTGTTGTGACCACGTGTATACTGTTTACTATAGTACTATAGTGTTGGGACCACGTGTATACTGTTTACTATAGTACTATAGTGTTGGGACCACGTGTATACTGTTTACTACAGTACTATAGTGTTGTGACCACGTGTATACTGTTTACTATAGTACTATAGTGTTGTGACCACGTCTGTACTGTTTACTATAGTACTATAGTGTTGTGACCACGTGTATACTGTTTACTATAGTACTATAATGTTGTGACCACGTGTATACTGTTTACTACAGTACTATAGTGGTGTGACCACGTGTGTACTGTTTACTATAGTACTATAGTGTTGTGACCACGTGTACACTGTTTGCTACAGTACTATAGTGTTGTGACCACGTGTGTAATGTTTACTACAGTACTATAGTGTTGTGATCACGTGTGTAATGTTTACTACAGTACTATAGTGTTGTGACCACGTGTATACTGTTTACTACAGTACTATAGTGTTGTGACCACGTGTGTACTGTTTACTATAGTACTATAGTGTGACCACGTGTATACTGTTTACTACAGTACTATAGTGTTGTGACCACGTGTATACTGTTTACTATAGTACTGTAGTGTTGTGACCACGTGTATACTGTATTTGCTATAGTACTATAGTGTTGTGACCACGTGTATACTGTTTACTACAGTACTATAGTGTTGTGACCACGTGTGTACTGTTTACTACAGTACTATAGTGTTGTGACCACGTGTATACTGTTTACTATAGTACTATAGTCTTGTGACCACGTGTATACTGCGGGATTGTGGGTAATCGTCTCCCATGCTCGGTCTCAGTCGGTGTGCCTCACTCGTATAGTCAACATCCGTGCGAACCTATCTTGTTTACTATGGTACTATAGTGTTGTGACCACGTGTATACTGTTTACTACAGTACTATAGTGTTGTGACTACGTGTATACTGTTTACTACAGTACTGTAGTGTTGTGAATACGTGTGTGTGCGTAAAGCATTTTTTTATTTTGTGTCCATGTGTAGTGACTGTTCTTTAGTAACTGTACTGCAAGTGAAAGTCGTCCTACACAATAACCATCCTCTATCTCGTCTCCTTCACACCAGCCACGATTAAATGTAATTAATAAATTTGATTACTTTATATTAAATAATAAAAATATAAAAAGGTATTTTGTATTAATATTTTTTATATGAATACGGTATTTTTGGTTTGTGGAACGAATCATCTGAGTTTCCATTATTTCTTATGGGGGAAATTCGCTTTGATATACGAGTGCTTTGGATTAAGAGCACGTTTCCAGAAGGAATTATGCTCGCAATCCAAGGTTTCACTTTATTAGTTATTTTTCTATCTACGTGATTTTACCGAAAGATACCAAAGAGTATGCTGTTGTTAGTTTAAATGTTTGGTAAGTAAGACTTAGTCTGTGCTGCTCTCCAGTTGCCTGGATGAAAAGTGGCCCAAGTTTTTCCCAATCCTGGCCTCCTGGCTCAAAAACGTAAAAAACAAACTCGCAAGTCTGTCCCCAGGGTCACAACGCACTCACAGACACGGAGCAGGGAGATTCAGCTAATGACGCCGTTGATGTTTTTCGTAACTTTTGCAGAGAGCGATGAGAATGAGGATGAGGACCGGAAGGAGGAAGATTTCCCGGGCGCTGCAGAGAAAGAAAGGTGGAGGTCTCGGCCGAGCACCGAGTCCCTGGGCTCGTATGGCCGCGGCGCGGAGACGAAAGCGGCGGGCGCAGGGGAGGGGAAACAGCCCCGGCACCAAGCAGAGCTGTGCTCCTCACCTGAAGAATCCAGCTCCACTCAGGCCATCGCTCCCACTGGGGCCATCGCCTCCACCTCCACTCGGGCCATTGCCTCCATCTCTACTCGGGCCATCGCCTCCACCGCTGCCATCGCCTCCCCCGCTGCCATCGCCTCCACCTCCACTCAGGCCATCGCCTCCATCTCTACTCAGGCCATCGCCTCCCCCACTGATATCAACTCCACCTCCAATGCTTCCATCGCCTCCACCTCCACTCGGGCCATCGCCTCCACCTCCACTCGGGCCATCGCCTCCACCTCCACTCGGGCCATCGCCTCCACCTCTACTCAGGCCATCGCCTCCACCTCTACTCAGGCCATCGCCTCCACCTCCACTCAGGCCATCGTCTCCATCTCTACTCAGGCCATCGCCTCCCCCACTGATATCAACTCCACCTCCACTGCTTCCATCGCCTCCACCTCCACTCAGGCCATCGCCTCCACCTCCACTCGGGCCATCTTCTCCACCTCCACTCGGGCCATCGCCTCCACCTCTACTCAGGCCATCGCCTCCACCTCCACTCAGGCCATCGCCTCCACCTCTACTCAGGCCATCGCCTCCACCTCCACTCAGGCAATCGCCTCTACCTCCACTCGGGCCATCGCCTCCACCTCTACTCAGGCCATCGCCTCCACCTCTACTCAGGCCATCGCCTCCATCTCTACTCAGGCCATCGCCTCCACCTCTACTCATGCCATCGTCTCCACCTCAACTCAGGCCATCGCCTCCACCTCTACTCAGGCCATCGCCTCCACCTCCACTCAGGACATCGTCTCCATCTCTACTCAGGCCATCGCCTCCCCCACTGATATCAACTCCACCTCCACTGCTTCCATCGCCTCCACCTCCACTCAGGCCATCGCCTCCACCTCCACTCGGGCCATCTTCTCCACCTCCACTCGGGCCATCGCCTCCACCTCTACTCAGGCCATCGCCTCCACCTCCACTCAGGCCATCGCCTCCACCTCTACTCAGGCCATCGCCTCCACCTCCACTCAGGCCATCGCCTCCACCTCTACTCAGGCCATCGCCTCCATCTCTACTCAGGCCATCGCCTCCACCTCTACTCATGCCATCGTCTCCACCTCAACTCAGGCCATCGCCTCTACCTCTACTCAGGCCATCGCCTCCACCTCTACTCAGGCCATCGTCTCCACCTCTACTCAGGCCATCGCCTCCATCTCTACTCAGGACATCGCCCCCACTGCTGCCATCGCCTACACCTCCAATCGGGCCATCGGCTCCACTGCTGCCATCGCCTCCATCTCTACTCAGGCCATTGCCTCCACCACTGATATCAACTCTACCCCCACTGCTGACATCGACTCCACCTTCACTCCTGCCATTGCCTCAACCTTCACTTCTGCCATCGCCTCCACTGCCACTATCGCCACCACCGCCACTCGCACCATCACCTCCACCCATGAGTAATCAAGCTAACCCCCAGGATTGGGAGCTCCCTGCTTTCCACCTGCCTCCACCTCCACCAGAGCCCTGGGCTCCTCCACCCCACCGTGATACCAGACCGGGCCCGGCACACGAGTCTTTTGCTCCCTGTTCTTCACGGCAGCGTTACCGCAAGTCCCGCAACAGCCGCCTTCCTCCCCGCCTCCGCAAACCTCCTCTCGAATCCTCAACTCCACTGCTGCCATCGCCTCCATCTCTACTCAGGCCATTGCCTCCACCACTGATATCAACTCTACCCCCACTGCTGACATCGACTCCACCTTCACTCCTGCCATTGCCTCAACCTCCACTTCTGCCATCGCTTCCACTGCCACTATCGCCACCACCGCCACTCGCACCATCACCTCCACCCATGAGTAATCAAGCTAAACCCCAGGATTGGGAGCTCCCTGCTTTCCACCTGCCTCCACCTCCACCAGAGCCCTGGGTTCCTCCACGCCACCGTGATACCAGACCGGGCCCGGCACACGAGTCTTTTGCTCCCTATTCTTCACGGCAGCGTTACCGCAAGTCCCGCAACAGCCGCCTTCCTCCCCGCCTCCGCAAACCTCCTCTCGAATCCTCAGCTCCATCCGCATTGATTCGTCCCAACCACCCAGACCGAGAGCACCTTCCCCCCGGCCTCGCTCCACCTGCAGGGCAGCGGATCCCCCCCCAGCCCAGGTGCAACGGCCGGGGTCCCGCGTACGGAGTCCCAGGTGCCCCTTCTGCCTGGCACCACTCCCACGAGTCGCGCTTCACGCGGCGTCCCGCCCTCCTCCCCACGCCTCCACCGGATCAGTGGATTCCTCCCCACCTTCGTCCCAGCCGAGCGGCTCCTGCTCCACACTGGGCCACCCGTCCCACTTTTGTTCCGTGCCGCTCCACAGATTTCCACGACAGACATCATCATCCGCCCCTTGTCCAACCCACACCACTGCATCACCATAGCCCGGCGACATTCACGGACTGCTCACACACGTGACTCCTGCTGGTCGGGTGACCGTGATGAACTATATGTGTCGCGTTGATGGCCATGTGATGGACATTGCTTTGAGTGGCAGAGCAGGTGGTTGTCATGATTAATACATTTGTGTTGTTATTGGACACTGCAGTGTGCGTGTGAGTTGCTGTGCGGTGCAACAGAGCACGTATTTGGTGTCGATCTTCGCGTGTGTGTGATTGTGTGGAGCGGTAGTGTCATGGTTAACGCTACACCGCGCTTCGAAACCCAGGTTTGACCCGAGTTAGCTTTCCGCACACGGCCACAGCCGGTGCAAGCAGTTGCGCAACTCGGTTGCACACAACTGAAGTCACTCTACACGTGGAAGTCTCTGCAACCAATTTGCTTGGCGATTGGTGGCCAGAACCACGAGCGATCCACACAGCACAGGGTGCTGGTCAGTCTGACCAACCACCCATTTCACCTGACTTTCCACAAAATCACCATTAATGTTCCTTTCCCAGGCAGTGACACCAACTCTGCCAAAGTGTGTTAGGAACTAATGCTGTGTATGTTCGGCAGAAACTCTGCACGATTCTGCTGATAAGACACTTAATTTCGAAACCATTTGAGAATGTCGTATTTATAATAAACGTGCACCATTTTTTAGCTGCTTGCCGCCCCTGTACATAGTACCTCTGTATTGATTACAAGTCCTGTGTGCTCACCATTGTACCATGGCATGTGCCTAGGTGGCACTACCGGATGGCTCCCATCCATAGCTGCCAGGCCATCGGCCAGCGCGATAAATATTGGACGCCAACCAACAAATATTTATTCCCACGAGGGGTGACGGGAACCGAACCAGGGATGTCCAGAGCAATCAACTCGTTAATGCGGGAGACCTGAATAGTTCCCGGCGCGTGACACAGTAACGCTGTTCGGCTGGCGACAGCACTCTGCTGCCGTATGCAACAACACACTCCACCCCGTTGACAACCTGGGACAGAACCGCGCCAATGCTGGTGTTGGTTGCGTCAGTATCAAGGACACACGGCATGGCAAAGTCAGAGTAGCGGAGGGGAATTGCGAAGCGCAACAAATGCAGCTTCCTCCTCCCCCCAATGAAACCTCTGACCCATAACCGTCAAGGCGTGGAGAGGTTTTGCGAAGGTAGCGAACCCAGTGACAAACCGGCGATAATAAGACGCAAAACCAATAAAACTCTGCACCTGCATCATCAACGTGGGGGTCGGCCACGTCCGAACACACGTGGTTTTGTCGGGATCTATCGCCATGCCCGATTTACTGACAATATGACCGAGATACCGCACGGATTTCTGAAGGGGGTAACACTTCTGCGGCTTGAATTTGAGATGGGCTGCTCGCATTTTAAGAAAGACAGCGCGTAACCAATCAAGATGTTCTTTGAACGTACGGCTGAAGACGATGACATCGTCGAGGTATTGTAAGCATGAGTCCCATTGAAGTCCAGCCAGCACCAGCTCCATCAGTCATTGGAACGTAGCCGGTGCTGCGTGGAGTCCAATGGGAAGCTGATTTAATTCAAACAGGCCTTGAGGTGTTCGAAAAGCCGTTTGGGTTTAGAGGCCTCATTTAGTGGCAAATGCCAAAATCCGGACAGGAGATCAAGGGTGGAGAAGTTGTGTACTCCCGCCAGAGCGTCCAGGGAATCGTCCATCCGAGGGAGAGGATACGCGTCAGCCACCGATATCTTATGAAGCTTCCTAAAGTCGACACACAACTGCAAGCTACCATCGTGCTTCTTAATGTGGTGGGTAATTGTCAGGCGTAATACGCCGCCACCACTACTGGAAAATATGTAGCTGCAGTCAGGGCCCAACAGGGGGCAATAGCGGGTCCGGCCTGTACCAAGTAGGACTCGTAGGTAAGGCAATTTGGAGGGTGGTTTGGAACCGGAGGTGGACACCCCAGGCCCCCAGTGGGGGCTGGGGGATTGCGCCGACATCCCCGGGGCCGGTGGGTCGTCGTCCTCTTCATCTGGAGACCTGGTACGTATTGTTCGCCTAGTCTCCATAATCTATAGTTAATTAACTAACGTTTGGCCACTTCCAACACCAGTTGTAGTGGGCTCAAATGGAGACTCAGGCTTCTATAGGAGACAACACGTTTATTTAACATTAACACGCTAAAACTAGATTCAAAGTTTTCGTGACTGCAGGAATTACTCTTTGGTTCTTTCGGTAAAGTCACGTTGACAGAAAATAAATTAAATAATAGAATACGCCGTTTTTCCAGTGTCGCTCCTATAATTTTGTTGACGGACAAATGGACAAAGGGCACAATAGCTTAGTGTTTGTGTATGTATATGTTATGTTTTTAAGAGAAGACAAGTTTGTAAATATATTTTTCCCCCGGGAAACGCTGGGTACTTCCCGCTGGTACTGATATGAAAATATATATTTTAAACTGTGCCAAAATCAATCAAAACGAACAACAGTAGATCAGAATTAAATCTCCAATGCTTGATATTTTATCATCCGCATAGGCGAGTGATGGTCAGGATGTTGTGTATGTGTAGTCACATAGAATTGGTCACTACGTAGCATAGCGCTGGCTGCTGGCAGGGAAGGGGATCTGCAGAGTGAAGCAGCCCTGATTGACAGCAGACCACGTAATAGACCTGAGAAGGATCTCGGGTAGGACACGTCGAGAGCCTGCTAGTAGATTCTAGAAGGGGAGCGTGGCCGGAGTGGAGCGAGGCCACGCTAACAGGATTAAAGGGGACCCCGAGCAGGGGATGAGGGCCATCGTTTGGAGTGGGATCGCCGTCGTCGTCGTCGTTGCTGTTGAAGATCGTCGCCTTCGCCGCTGTTGTCATCCACTTGATAATTGTGCTGCTAGCAGTAGTTGCCTGTCTTAGTTCAGCGCCGTCAGTGTCAGATGGCGAGCGTTGTGTTGTAGGCTAGCCACCAGTGCAGAGTTGCGTTTAAGCGAGGGACAGAGCGTTGTATTACAGCAGAGGGTGTGTAACAGTATGCTCGGTGTGTAATTAAAGAATTGCCTCGAAGAAGTTACGTCTCCAAGTTAGTCACTATATATTTTTTCATGGGCATGGCTAGAGTTGTGACCTGTCCAGGAATTACCATTTGTGTTTAGGTGGTGGGTATTCATTCTTACGAGATATAGCACCCGCATTGTGTCGTTTACTGTGTAGTTCTGATAATTCTAGACTGAGTGCTGACTGAGAAATCTGATTAGCTTGTGACTGGTCAACGAAATAGCTATGTTAAAGTCAAAGCCTACACATCCACCGAGGCACCTCGTACAAGGATGCAAAAAGGGGGATGCAACAACTCAAATATCATACAGTAAACCGATGTGAAAAAACCTGAGTCCAAATTACATCAATATAATAAATGTACTCAATATATTCTTCAATAAGCAGAGCTCATAACAGCAACTGGGTATGCACTACACTATATAATGAATACCATATAGTAAACAGATAAAAAAAAAACTAAAATATAAACTACCTCAATGTTAACAATAAACTCTATATATTCTCCAATCAGCTGAGCTACCAACAATAAGTCGTTATATATCACGATGCTATATGGCGAAAAAATGGTTGGATTCTTACCCTCCACATCAGCACCACGGACAGCTACCAGCCCCGTTCAGACGGATGAGTCCATCCATGGTCGGAACAGAGGGAGGAGAGAAACAGCTGCGAGGCGCTGTTATAATCATGTTATAAACCATACCATTAACCGTGGTGTGAGAAGTATTAAGAGTCAATGTCAGTGAAAGAGCTGCCGTCTGAAGATCACCATAAAATTATTAATTAAGAACCGCAATGGTTTAAAACATCTTTCCAATGGTTACTAAGCCAGAATCCATCTTCTCGGCTTGTATATGTGGATAGCCTCATGAACGAATCTCTCATGGTAGCCGGTTGGCTTGCACAGAACCTCCGTCTTTGAGAAGTCAATGTCATGTGAGCCCACTGAATTATAACAGTGATCTGCCACGGCGGAGGAGTTCGTTCTAATGTGTTTCAAGTCTGCATTATGTTCGCGGATGCGGTCCGAGATATGTCGTTTGGTTTCTCCAATGTAGCTACTACCACAGAGGCACTTTAGTTTGTAAACACCCGGGTACTGTATGTCTGGAACAGCATATTTTACAGATGGAACCAGATCACGGATTTTATGTACTGTGTTGAATCGGACCTGGATCTTGTGTTTATTCAGGATTTTGGAGATCGTTTTAGTGACCCCTGCAATGTAGGGTAAGGTGATGGTTTTGAGTGGCTCCACAAGAGGATCCTTCTTCATGACTGGAGTGATGGCTTTGCGGATTGTGTAGTCGGAGTAACCATTAGCCCTGAGAGCCTGGTGTACGTGTTTGAGTTCACTGGTAATGTGTTCCTGGTCGGAATGCATTGGGCTCCATGGTATAGAGTCTTGATGAGGGAGTTCTTCTGGGATGGATGGTGGTGGGAATCCGGTTTCAAGTAAGCATCTGTATGGGTAGCTTTCCTGTAGACAGAGTGGCTCATTGAACCGTCAGGTCTCCTTTTAATTAAGATATCCAAAAAGGGTAGCTTTCCATCTTTTTCCACCTCCATGGTAAATCTGATGGCTGGGTGTATGGAATTGATGTGGTTGAAGAATTGGCCCAGAGCTGGTAGGCCATGTGGCCAGATGACGAACGTGTCATCTATGTACCTCTTAGACAAGGACGTAGGGTGGATGCCTGGATGGCATCCGTCTCAAAACATTTTTCCATGAAAACATTGGCTACAACTGGAGATAAGGGCGAATCCATTGGGGTAGCTTCAACTTGTTTGTACAATGTTCCATTCCAGGTGAAGGAAGTGTTGATGAGGCAGTGTCTAACCAGGGCCGGTACATCAGCATTCAATCCTTGTTGGACCACATCTTCAATGATTGTAATAGTGTCAGGCACAGGAACTTTGGTAAACAACGATACTAGATCGAAAGTGACAAGCAAATCACCTGGAGATAGTGAGATGTCCTTAATTAACGATACCAAGTGAGCTGATTTAAGTACAGCTGAGGTGGTCTTACCAGTGAATGGTTGTAAGGTCTCAGACAGAAATCGGGCCAGTTTGTGGGTGGGTGAGTTAATGATGAAGATGATAGAACGAAGTGGTGTATCTTCTTTATGGATTTTTGGTAAGCCATAAAATCTGTGTGGTCTAGCAGCAGAGGGTTTTAAGGAAAGCCGCTTGGTTGGTTCGATTAAAGATGTTGAATCAGTGATGATATTGTTGGTTTTTGTAACAAGGCGGTTGGTGGGATCTCTATTGACTTTGGTATAGCTACAATCATTCAGTAGGTCCTGAATTTTGTTATTGTATGTGTTTTTTTTTCCATGATGACAGTGACATCGCCCTTGTCGGCTGAGAGGATGACGATGTCCTCTCTCTTTTTTAATTGAGGAAGCTCAAAGCGCTCATCCTTACTGATGTTGCTAATAGGTGTTTTAGCGTTTTTGATTAATGTGTCTTAGCGTTAATTAAGGACATCTCATGCTTCCATGTTGATGTGCTTCACAGTGAGGCTCGCTTCAGCTGTTAGCGCTGCTCCCTGCTCTTCCGATGTTCTGCCAGTGCAGCTACAGGAGCTGCTTTTATAGCCCTGGCAGTAGCTACGAGCAGATGCCAGGGGCAGCCAGAAGAATCCAGAATGACGCAGCTGCTCCCAGGGGCTTCCTCCATCCGCACAGAATCAAGAGCGTGACTCGTGTCTCGGGCTGCAGTCTGTGAGCAGTTTACTGCCATGGAATTCGCTCTGCACTGATAATTCACTATGTAACACGATGTTTGTTCCTGGGTAGTAAGTGTTATTTTCTAATTGCTTATGCCTCAAAACTATATAAAATGGGTATTATTATTCCCCATAAACTTTGCTTTTGTGACCAGGACTTTACGTGAAGGAATGACACAAATGCACACCACGTTTTCTCATTGACAATATGTACATTTCAAAATATCACTGTCCTGGTGTACTATAGTGTATTAAAGTTGTGTCTTGCCTGCTTGCTTCCAATGGAAATATCATTTTTAGTTTAGAGAAGGCGTCACACAGCTGAACCCCAGGTATGAGTCACTGCTATTTGCTGCGGATGAGGGAAGCCCTGGGAGCAGCTGCGTCATTCTGGACGCTTCTGGCTCCCCCTGGCATCTGCTCATAGCTACTGCCAGGGCTATAAAAGCAGCTCCTGTAGCTGCACTGGCAGAACATCGGCGGAGGAGGGAGCAGCGCTCACAACTGAAGCGAGCCTCACTGTGAAGCACATCAACAAGCATGGCCCTCAGTGTTTACTTCCCTGCGATGCACGTTATGGAGAGGAGCGTCTGGCCAGGCTGGCCGGTCTGGAACCCCCGCGGTGAAAGTATTTTCCAGCAGTTGCAGCGAGACATGAGGAGCGAGATCGAGAGGATGGAGAGAATCTTCCGTGGAGTCGATCAGCTCAGCAGCCACACGCGGGCTCCGGGCAGCCTCGGAGATGCACTGCTGCAGCAGCCGGCCGTGAGCAGTGGGTTCCAGATTGAAGATCCACAGGAGCAGGGAGGCGGGTTTGTCGCGTCCCTGGACGTGCAGGACTTCTCCCCACAGGACCTGGCCGTGAAGGTGTCTGGAGACAAGCTGGCGGTGGCCGGACGGCGCGAGGTGAAGAGCGGAGAAGTCAGCATCGGCAGCTACAGTCACAGCTGCCAGGAGTTCCACAGGGAGACGCAGCTGCCCAGGGACGTGGACCCGCAGAGCGTGAGCTGCTGCTTGACTGAAGACGGGAAGCTGAAGTTCAAGGCTCAGCGCCGCGCCCTCCCTGCAGCGGCCGAGAGGGTGGTGGTCATTGAGCAGCCAGCGACAGCGACTCCTGGCACGGCCTCTCAGTCCACTGGCACCACTCACGCGTAGAGTGGCGCCTGGAGCATCCATTCCAGCAACCTGCTTCATTGATGTTTTAATTGCATGGATATTTTGTTAAATCAGTTTCTTCTATTCACGATATGTTCAGTAATATTTACGTGTTTCAGCGTTCACATTCAACTTCACTGGATTAAGTGTATCGCTGTAAAGGATTGTCAAATCGTATCGCATCGTTTTAATTTGCCATTACACGTTCATATATTCTAATAAGATAATGATAAATGTTATATTCAAGTATTTTTCATCATTACACATGACTATTTTCTACAGTCTAATTTTCGAACTACTATAATACTATACTGTTTGTGTGAATGGTAATGATTTTTGTAATAAAATGCCTTTCAATTTCCTGCAACATTTGCAACTGTTCTTTTTTCTACATTGTGTTTGTTTCATCGTTACTGTGGATCAGAGTTCTGGAGACAGAATTCCCCAAAACTAAGACAACCGGTAACGCGGCCTCATTGCTCCCTGTCCATGACAACTCCCAAGGTGCCAGGCTCACGCCGTCGGCCCTGCCGAGTCACTCCGCACTCAGAATTTGGGATTGGCTTGCAATGATCTAAGATCAATCTTACAACTTCACATTTCACTTGTATCATCCTTCAATTGGTAGAAAATCCTTCGCTAAGGAATTGGCCCTCAAATCGTGGGGACAAGCTTACCACAAAAAAAATAGTTTCCATTTAATGTTTGCGACACAGAGAATGTAAATATTTACATGACAACATCGCTGCTGTAGCAGTGTAAGTCACGCTGCTATTAAATATTCTATGTCTCGAGTTTCCTGGCTGGCTGCTGGCTGTGCTTCTCTCCACCCCAACAATAACTCCGTTGTTAGTGGGTGCAGGAGACAATAGAGACACCAACAATGTGGGAATAACCAGAACAGTATTTGAAGACTGACACGGTTAATTTAAAAATGCACTTTCAATGTATGCGCCAATTAACGTCATTCTTTTTGACAAAATAACTTGTTTTATCCTAGAGAATTAGAAACTAAACCTTAAGATATTAAACTAGTGCAATTAAAGTGTACGATTAATGATAAAGTTAGCAAAATAAATAAATGATCTAATTCATATACTATATTCTTGGTTCTTTCGGTGAAGTCACGTAGAAGGGAAACAATAAAGTTATATTTTTCGATTTGAAGCTTTCGTGACTGCAAGGATTCATCTTCTTTGGTTCTTTCGGTAAAGTCACGTAGAATGAGAATAAAATAATAAAAAAACACAATAAAATTCTCACGACGTTTTGGCCACAACGCAAGCGGCCGTCTTCAGGTGAAAGGTAAAGAACTGTCGGGACGACAGAGCTTCAATGAACGATGTTAAGATTCGTAGCGACTTTTAAGCTTGTTGGGAGAAGTGAGGCACCTTGACAAAGGGGTTTACATATCAATAGCTGAGGGATTAGCTTGTGACTGGTCACGGAAATGGCTATATTAAAGTCAAAACCTACACATCCACAGAAGCAACTAGTAATTTAGCATTGAAATAGATAATGGATTCGCTTGTGACTGGTCACAGGAATGGCTATGTTAAAGTCAAAACCTACACATCCACAGAGGCAACTAGTAATTTAGCATTGAAATAGCTAAGGGATTAGCTTGTGCAAATAGCTGAGGGATTAGCTTGTGACTGGTCACAGAAATGGCTATGTTAAAGTAAAGACCTACACATCCACAGAGGCAACTAGTAATTTAGCATTGAAATAGCTAAGGGATTAGCTTGTGACTGGTCACAGAATTAAATGTTAAAGTAAAGGCCTACACATCCACAGAGCTTCAATGAACGCTGTTAAAATTCGTAGCGACTATTAAGCTGGTTGGGAGAAGTGAGGCACCTTGACAAAGGGGTTTACATATCAAATAGCTGAGGGATTAGCTTGTGACTGGTTACGGAAATAGCTATGTTAAAGTCAAAACCTACACATTCACAGAGGCAACTTGTAATTTAGCATTGAGATAGCTAAGGGATTAGCTTATGACTGGTCACGGAAATGGCTATGTTAAAGTCAAAACCTACACATCCACAGAGGCACCTAGTACAAATCAAACTGGAGAATTTAGCATTGAAATAGATAAGGGATAAGCTTGTGACTGGTCATAGAAATACCTATGTTAAAGTCAAAGCCTACACATCCACAGAGGCACCTCGTACATGGACGCCAAAGGGGGCTGCAACAACTCAACTGTCATACGGTAAAGCGATGTGAGAAACCTAATTCTAAATTACATCAATATAATAAATGTACTCAATATATTCTTCAATAAGCTGAGCTATTAACATTAACTGGGTATACACTACACTATATAATGAATATCATATAGTAAACCAATAAAAACTAAAATATAAACTACCTCAATGTTATATCACAATGTTATATGGTGAAAAAACGGGTGGATTCTTACCTTCCTCACCACGGACAGCTACGCTCAGACGGACGAGTCCATCCATGGTTGGAGCAGAGGAGGAAGGAGGGGAGAAACAGCTGCGAGGCGCTGTTATACTCCATGTTATAAACCATACCATTAACCGTGGTGTGAGAGGTATTAAAAGTCAGTGCCAGTGAAAGAGCTGCAGTCTGAAGGTCCTCGTAAAATACAATTAATTAAGAACCGAAATGGTTTAAAACATCTTTCCAATGGTTACTAAGCCAGAATCCATCTTCTCGGTTGAAATTGTCTCTGTGTTTGTATATGTGGATGGCCTCATGAACGAATCTCTCATGGTAGCCGGTTGGTTTGCACATCGCTTTACTGTATGACAGTTGAGTTGTTGCAGCCCCCTTTGGCGTCCATGAACGAGGTGCCTCTGTGGATGTGTAGGCTTTTACTTTAACATCTATTTCTGTGACCAGTCACAAGCTAATCCCTTAGCTATTTCAATGCTAAATTACTAGTTGCCTCTGTGGATGTGTAGGTTTTTACTTTAACATAGCCATTTCCATGACCAGTCACAAGCTACTCCCTCAGCTATTTGCACAAGCTAATCCCTTAGCTATTTCAATGCAAAATTACTAGTTGCCTCTGTGGATGTGTAGGTTTTGACTTTAACATAGCCATTCCTGTGACCAGTCACAAGTTAATCCCTTAGCTATTTCAATGCTAAATTACTAGTTGCCTCTGTGGATGTGTAGGTTTTGACTTTAACATAGCCATTTCCGTGACCATTCAGAAGCTAATCCCTCAGCTATTTGCACAGGCTAATCCCTTAGCTATTTCAATGCTAAATTACTAGTTGCCTCTGTGGATGTGTAGGTTTTGACATTAACATAGCCATTTCCGTGACCAGTCACAAGCTAATCCCTCAGCTATTGCTATGTAAACCCCTTTCTCAAGGTGCCTCACTTCTCCCAACCAGCTTAAAAGTCGCTACGAATCTTAACATTGTTCATTGAAGCTCTGTCGTCCCGACAGTTCTGTACCTTTCACCTGAAGACGGCCGCTTGCGTTGTGGCCAAAACGTCGTGAGAATTTTATTGTGTTATTTTATTATTTTATTCTCATTCTATGTGACTTTACTGAAAGAACCAAAGAAAATACAATAATAAAGATATAAAACAATAAAATTCTCACAAATCAAAATTCAGATACTGTTGATTTATTCACTCCATCTCCGCAGTTGACACTGCCGGTTGTGTTCCCTCCTTAACTCCCATTCCCACGTTAGTCTCGACCACCGGCCGTCATCACTTCAAGTTGTGTGTCCTGCCTCACCCCACCTTTCTAAACTAAAATTACGTCCTTAATTTGCATATGATGTCCAATTGACGTGTCCGTCTTCCAGTATCAGTGTTTTTCTTAGGATGTGCATCATCTCTACGCTTCCTTGTGCATTTCTAAACATTGGTTCTATTTTCCGTTTGTGATGCATCTGTTTGAAAAAAAAACGTTCTGCTTAAGGCATATGGCTCAGTTACGTTTCATTATTAAGTTAAGATAACAATAAGCACTTTGCTCTGCCCTGATACGCCTCTCTTAATCATTTTCATCCCTGTAGTCGGGGTTCGTAGCGCAGCGCGCTAACTGCTGCGCCACCGCTCCCCCCACCACACATGCGCACAGCAACCCCAGAGAGCGACTTTTGGGTCAGAGGTAGCCGCATTGCACTGGGGCCGTCCATAAATGACGTCACGCACGTGGGGGGGGGGGGGGTCAGACATTTGTAACGATGTGTGACGATGAGGGGGGGGGGGTTGAGAAATATGACGTCACCTTAAATAAATATAGACAACACGTTCTACTTAATTAAATATACTTTTTAACAAATCTTTTCTCCCATAACATCAGAGTGCAGTGCCACATTAAATATGCACTACAATGACAATAGTTCAAAGCGATTTGAAGCATATTTTATATTTTGGGGGGGGGGGGGCGGAGCACAGCTTTGTGACGTCATATTTGAGGGGGGGGTCTGACTTTTTGTGACGCCGCGTGACGATGGGGGGGGGGGGGGGTCAAAAATCGTCCAAAATCGCGTGACGTCATTTATGGACGGACTCCACAGCGTGAAATAGCGCAACAAACCAAACCCGCGTACAGCGAGGGAAGCCCTGGCTGGTTTATCATTCATTAATCTCCAGTTCAGTCACAAACGAATCTCTTAGAGCCGAAGGGAAATTTAGTTTTTCAGGTCCATACGGCTTACTAGAGCCGTTTCAAAACGGGCAAAACAATGTTTTGTGTTTCTCCCCTTGTGATGGGACTTTGTAAGATGAACGTTGAGATTTGTAAGGGGCACGGGGTGACCAATTTGGCCCCGCGGTGTGGTAGCGGGTAGTTTGTGATAAACTACCTCAGGGCGTGACGACCCTGCCTTACGCGAGTCCCAGGCACAGCTGGCCCGGCTGTCAGTACCTGGTAAGGGCCCCTTCCAGGGTTACGCGGTTTTCTCACTGCCTTGTGAGTGTCTCGGGAGAGTCAATGGCTAAGGGAGTAAACCCCGACAGAAAATCAGGAGTGGGGCCCCTCAGGCGGTTTTGTGACACACTGCGGCACATTCCCGGCAGCCCCTGCAGCCAAACTGGTACCAAACGTCGTGCTACGCACTCCTTTGGACATCACCGGCAAGGCCGAGGGGGGATCCTGACGCATGGGCAACCCAGGATTTCCAGAATAACCTGCCCAGGCTTTGCGCTAACAAGAGGTGCAAAAATGGGGAGAGGACACTCCTCGGCCACCTAATCGTGGCCAAGAAACACGGATGGCAGCAGTCACGGGTTATAAGCTCATTTTAGATTGGCGTAAAAAATGGGCGCCACGGGTTTCCATCGTCGGTGGGAGGGGTCATTGCACCCCAATGGATAGCTACCGCCACCCGCCTCAGGCTGGGCAGCCCCCGGCCAATAAGGTCCTTTCCCGCCACGGCTCACCTGCTCCAATGGGTGCTTGGACCTTATGGTTCATCAACAGACAAGTGGGCTGCAAAACTTGCACCAGACAAAAGCAAAACAAAACGAAAGAAGGTTCCAGCCCTTCATTTTGCAAGCTGGAATGTACGCACAATGTGTTCTGGACTCTCCGAAGATCTATTGCAGATTGAGGACATCCGCAAGACTGGAGTTATCGACAGGGAGTTGGCGAGACTCCATGTCGATATTGCAGCACTGCAGGAGACCCGGCTTGCTGGCAGTGGCTCACTACGAGAGAGTGACTACACTTTCTACTGGCAAGGAAAACAGCAGAACGAACCAAGGCAACATGATGTTGGGTTTGCTGTCAAAAACACACTCCTTGGCATGATAGAACCACCGACTGCAGGCTCCGAGCGGATTCTACTCATGAGATTGCTCACTGCTTCTGGCCATGTAAACATCCTGAGTGTCTACGCCCCAACACTCTACTCACCTCCGGAGATTCATGACCAATTCTATGAAGAGCTTCACAATATTATTCGCAAAATCCCCAGCTCTGAGCACATGTTTCTGTTAGGAGACTTCAATGCAAGGGTTGGGGCTGACCACGACGCGTGGCCCGCATGCCTTGGCTATCATGGCATTGGAAAGATAAATGCCAGTGGCCAAAGACTACTGGAGCTTTGTTCATACCACAATCTCTGTATCAGAAACTCATTCTTTCTCACAAAACCATGCCATAAAGTATCATGGAGACATCCAAGGTCTCTTAATTGGCACCAACTGGACCTCATCATCACCCGACGAGCCCTCCTCAACTCGGTACTCATCACACGCAGCTACCACAGTGCAGTCTGTGACACCGATCACTCGCTGGTATCCAGCAAGGTCAGACTACGCCCCAAAAAGATACACAGACTCAAACAAAAGCGCTACCTACGCATCAACTCTGCCAAGACATCCCTCCCAGAGCTCCCTCAATTTTCCAGCACAGCCTTGAGCAGTCCCTACACGACACACCAGATGGAAGCGTGGAGACAAAGTGGGCATACATCAGAGACGCCATCTTTAATGCAGCCATCAATAGCTTCGGCAAGCAGACAAGGCGGAACACAGACTGGTTTGAGGAACACCTGGCTATATTGGAACCCATCCTCCAAGCCAAACGCATGGCGCTCTTGAAGTACAAGCAAGTCCCAAGTACAGGATCGTTAAGGGCACTGAAAGCTGCTCGCAGTGCAGCTCAAACGACCGCCAGACGCTGTGCCAACGACTACTGGGTGAATCTCAGTAGTAGGATCCAACTCGCCTCTGACACTGGCAATATCCGTGCCATGTATGAAGGCATCAAGACAGCCTTTGGTCCAAACATCAGGAGGACTGCCCCCCTTAAATCCAGCACAGGGGCCATCATCACTGATAAACAAGAGCAAATGGCCAGGTGGGTAGAACACTACTCAGAGCTCTACTCACGAGACAATGGTGTAGTAGCTTTAGAACACTTGAGTCTTAAACTGAGGAATAGGGAAGGGGAGTTGTCCCATATCTGGGGCCCCCTCATGAATGCCACTCCAGAGACCCTGAGTTTACTTGACTAAACTGGAAATTAGGCTGACTCCCCTCCCTCCCACACACGATAATTCACACCTGCTTAACCAGCCCCATGCATAACCAGCCCCATGCATAACCAGCCCCATGCATAACCAGCCCCATGCATAACCAGCCCCATGCATAACCAGCCCCATGCATAACCAGCCCCATGCATAACCAGCCCCATGCATAACCAGCCCCATGCATAAGCAGCCCCATGCATAAGCAGCCCCATGCATAACCAGCCCCATGCATAACCAGCCCCATGCATAACCAGCCCCATGCTTAACCAGCTCCATACACAACCAGCTGCTTCCTGACGTATGTACGAAAAAAAACTCACTAACTTGTAAGATTCTTTCATGATTGAAATTATAATTTTGGATGGTCGGTGACATTGTATGCTTGTGCGAGGCAGGACACTAAGTGCATGGCTATGAATAACAGACGTGTCATAACATTCCGCCACCGCAAAGATTGTTCCATTGCACCAGTTACAGCAAATGATCAGATTCCACTTCAAGAAATCTAATCAGGCACCAATGCTGCTGCGTACCCTGTTTGCAGTAGGTACAACGGAGAAGTGTCATCTCCATGGGTCTCATCACACTGGTTTGGCCTCAAACAGTTACCATTTAAAGATATTGGTCCAAGATTATCAGTAACATTGGGTAAGCATTATTTTTGTCCGTAGATATTTTTTCTAGATGTTTACTTTGAGAGCAGCTGTAAGCAGTGGAGAAGTTCCATAGCCGACTCAGCCAAGCGGATTAAAGAAAAACGTGAAAGAGCCCATCGGCATCAACACCAGTAACGGCACAACACAAGTCCCATTCAGCAGACGAGCAACTCTTGCCGACAGTGCGATCGATGCTTCCGCTCAAGTTGCTGGGCTCTTCCCACCAGTGTGCAGGAAAATGCTACGAGCAGCTCTTCTCGGCAGTCATCATCGTTTGCGATGGCCAACCCGAAGATTTTTTTTTCAGCAATCAAATCCCGCTTGTCTAACTTTTCACCCTTAACTGCTAAAACATATCTATCAAACAGAGCATTGCACGCTAGTTGCCACTCGGTCGTGGTGATATCGCAACGGCACTTATGTCAGTCTGAGTGCACTCTGCAAACCGTGCATATAGACAACACAACAAAGATATTTATGGAGCGGAGGGAGCTCACTGGACAGGAACATGGGATGGATTGCCTCCATACCAGATGTTGTGGTTAATGGGAGGATGAATGGCAATTATGACTTCACACAATTACAATGCACCCATCAACTATTTACAATGTTCAGATTTTATTTCACTATAAATATAAAAGTGGTGTATCCAAAACATTTACATGTGCATTTCAATAAGATTTCAGATGCACGTGGAAATCCAAAGGAAACAGGGACATAGTTCACCTTTACAAAGCAGCCTCCACTGTCACATCATGAGCTGCCTTAAATTATTTGAGGAAAATCGCATGTGAAGAGGAAATATTTCTGTGTTTGAAACTATTGGGACATCTGTGAAACTATGGGGACATCTGTTAACCTACTGGAATATCTGTAAAACTTCTGGGACATCTGTGAAACTATTTGGGATATCTGTTAAACTATTGGGACATCTGTGAAACGACTGGTACATCTGTTAAATTATTGGGACATCTGTGAAACTATTGGGACATCTGTAAAACTACTGGGACATATGTGAAACTATTGGGAAATGTGTGAAACTATTGGGACATCTGTGAAACTATTGGGACATCTGTGAAACTACTGGTACATCTGTGAAACTATGGGGACATCTGTTAACCTACTGGGATATCTGTAGAACTACTGGGACATCTGTGAAACTATTGGGACATCTGTGAAACTATTGAGACATCTGTGAAACAACTGGGACATCTGTTAAACTATTGGGACATCTGTTAAACTCCTGGGACATCTGTGAAACTATTGGGACATCTGTCAACCTATTTGGGACATCTGTTAAACTATTGGGACATCTGTGAAACTACTGGTACATCTGTCAAATTATTGGGACATCTGTGAAACTATGGGGACATCTGTGAAACTAATGGGACATATGTGAAACTATTGGGGCATCTGTGAAACGACTGGGTGATCTGTGACACTACTGGGACATCTGTTAAACTTCTGGGACATCTGTGAAACTATTGGGACATCTGTGAAACTATTTGGGACATCTGTTAAACTATTGGGACATCTGTGAAACTACTGGTACATCTGTGAAACTATGGGGACATCTGTGAAACTAATGGGACATATGTGAAACTATTGGGGCATCTGTGAAACTACTGGGATCATCTGTGAAACAACCGGGACATCTGTAAAACTACTGGGACATCTTTGAAACTATTGGGACATCTGTGAAACTATGGGGACATCTGTTAACCTACTGGAATATCTGTAAAACTTCTGGGACATCTGTGAAACTATTTGGGACATCTGTTAAACTACTGGGACATCTGTGAAACTACTGGTACATCTGTTAAATTATTGGGACATCTGTGAAACTATTGGGACATCTGTAAAACTACTGGGACATATGTGAAACTATTGGGAAATGTGTGAAACTATTGGGACATCTGTGAAACTATTGGGACATCTGTGAAACTACTGGTACATCTGTGAAACTATGGGGACATCTGTTAACCTACTGGGATATCTGTAAAACTACTGGGACATCTGTGAAACTATTGGGACATCTGTGAAACTATTGAGACATCTGTGAAACAACTGGGACATCTGTTAAACTATTGGGACATCTGTTAAACTCCTGGGACATCTGTGAAACTATTGGGACATCTGTCAACCTATTTGGGACATCTGTTAAACTATTGGGACATCTGTGAAACTACTGGTACATCTGTTAAATTATTGGGACATCTTTGAAACTATGGGGACATCTGTGAAAATAATGGGACATATGTTAAACTATTGGGGCATCTGTGAAACGACTGGGTGATCTGTGACACTACTGGGACATCTGTTAAACTTCTGGGACATCTGTGAAACTATTGGGACATCTGTGAAACTATTTGGGACATCTGTTAAACTATTGGGACATCTGTGAAACTACTGGTACATCTGTGAAACTATGGGGACATCTGTGAAACTAATGGGACATATGTGAAACTATTGGGGCATCTGTGAAACTACTGGGATCATCTGTGAAACAACCGGGACATCTGTAAAACTACTGGGACATCTTTGAAACTATTGGGACATCTGTGAAACTATGGGGACATCTGTTAACCTACTGGAATATCTGTAAAACTTCTGGGACATCTGTGAAACTATTTGGGACATCTGTTAAACTATTGGGACATCTGTGAAACTACTGGTACATCTGTTAAATTATTGGGACATCTGTTAAACTCCTGGGACATCTGTGAAACTATTGGGACATCTGTCAACCTATTTGGGACATCTGTTAAACTATTGGGACATCTGTGAAACTACTGGTACATCTGTTAAATTATTGGGACATCTTTGAAACTATGGGGACATCTGTGAAACTAATGGGACATATGTTAAACTATTGGGGCATCTGTGAAACGACTGGGTGATCTGTGACACTACTGGGACATCTGTTAAACTTCTGGGACATCTGTGAAACTATTGGGACATCTGTGAAACTATTTGGGACATCTGTTAAACTATTGGGACATCTGTGAAACTACTGGTACATCTGTGAAACTATGGGGACATCTGTGAAACTAATGGGACATATGTGAAACTATTGGGGCATCTGTGAAACTACTGGGATCATCTGTGAAACAACCGGGACATCTGTAAAACTACTGGGACATCTTTGAAACTATTGGGACATCTGTGAAACTATGGGGACATCTGTTAACCTACTGGAATATCTGTAAAACTTCTGGGACATCTGTGAAACTACTGGTACATCTGTTAAATTATTGGGACATCTGTGAAACTATTGGGACATCTGTAAAACTACTGGGACATATGTGAAACTATTGGGAAATGTGTGAAACTATTGGGACATCTGTGAAACTATTGGGACATCTGTGAAACTACTGGTACATCTGTGAAACTATGGGGACATCTGTTAACCTACTGGGATATCTGTAAAACTACTGGGACATCTGTGAAACTATTGGGACATCTGTGAAACTATTGAGACATCTGTGAAACAACTGGGACATCTGTTAAACTATTGGGACATCTGTTAAACTCCTGGGACATCTGTGAAACTATTGGGACATCTGTCAACCTATTTGGGACATCTGTTAAACTATTGGGACATCTGTGAAACTACTGGTACATCTGTGAAATTATTGGGACATCTGTGAAACTATTGGGACATCTGTAAAACTACTGGGACATATGTGAAACTATTGGGAAATGTGTGAAACTATTGGGACATCTGTGAAACTATTGGGACATCTGTGAAACTACTGGTACATCTGTGAAACTATGGGGACATCTGTTAACCTACTGGGATATCTGTAAAACTACTGGGACATCTGTGAAACTATTGGGACATCTGTGAAACTATGGGGACATCTGTTAACCTACTGGGACATCTGTGAAACTACTGGGACATCTGTTGAACTATTGGGACATCTGTGAATCTACTGGGACATCTGTAAAACTACTGGGACATATGTGAACCTATTGGGACATCTGTGAAACTATTGGGACATCTGTGAAACTATTGAGACATCTGTGAAACAACTGGGACATCTGTTAAACTATTGGCACATCTGTTAAACTCCTGGGACATCTGTGAAACTATTGGGACATCTGTCAACCTATTTGGGAAATCTGTTAAACTATTGGGACATCTGTGAAACTACTGGTACATCTGTTAAATTATTGGGACATCTGTGAAACTATGGGGACATCTGTGAAACTAATGGGACATATGTGAAACTATTGGGGCATCTGTGAAACGACTGGGTGATCTGTGACACTACTGGGACATCTGTTAAACTTCTGGGACATCTGTGAAACTATTGGGACATCTGTGAAACTATTTGGGACATCTGTTAAACTATTGGGACATCTGTGAAACTACTGGTACATCTGTGAAACTATGGGGACATCTGTGAAACTAATGGGACATATGTGAAACTATTGGGGCATCTGTGAAACTACTGGGATCATCTGTGGAACAACCTGGACATCTGTAAAACTACTGGGACATCTTTGAAACTATTGGGACATCTGTGAAACTATGGGGACATCTGTTAACCTACTGGAATATCTGTAAAACTTCTGGGACATCTGTGAAACTATTTGGGACATCTGTTAAACTACTGGGACATCTGTGAAACTACTGGTACATCTGTTAAATTATTGGGACATCTGTGAAACTATTGGGACATCTGTAAAATTACTGGGACATATGTGAAACTATTGGGAAATGTGTGAAACTATTGGGACATCTGTGAAACTATTGGGACATCTGTGAAACTACTGATTCATCTGTGAAACTATGGGGACATCTGTTAACCTACTGGGATATCTGTAAAACTACTGGGACATCTGTGAAACTATTGGGACATCTGTGAAACTATTGGGACATCTGTGAAACTATTGGGACATCTGTGAAACTACTGGTACATCTGTGAAACTATGGGGACATCTGTTAACCTACTGGGATATCTGTAAAACTACTGGGACATCTGTGAAACTATTGGGACATCTGTGAAACTATTGAGACATCTGTGAAACAACTGGGACATCTGTTAAACTATTGGGACATCTGTTAAACTCCTGGGACATCTGTGAAACTATTGGGACATCTGTCAACCTATTTGGGACATCTGTTAAACTATTGGGACATCTGTGAAACTACTGGTACATCTGTTAAATTATTGGGACATCTTTGAAACTATGGGGACATCTGTGAAACTAATGGGACATATGTTAAACTATTGGGGCATCTGTGAAACGACTGGGTGATCTGTGACACTACTGGGACATCTGTTAAACTTCTGGGACATCTGTGAAACTATTGGGACATCTGTGAAACTATTTGGGACATCTGTTAAACTATTGGGACATCTGTGAAACTACTGGTACATCTGTGAAACTATGGGGACATCTGTGAAACTAATGGGACATATGTGAAACTATTGGGGCATCTGTGAAACTACTGGGATCATCTGTGAAACAACCGGGACATCTGTAAAACTACTGGGACATCTTTGAAACTATTGGGACATCTGTGAAACTATGGGGACATCTGTTAACCTACTGGAATATCTGTAAAACTTCTGGGACATCTGTGAAACTATTTGGGACATCTGTTAAACTATTGGGACATCTGTGAAACTACTGGTACATCTGTTAAATTATTGGGACATCTGTGAAACTATTGGGACATCTGTAAAACTACTGGGACATATGTGAAACTATTGGGAAATGTGTGAAACTATTGGGACATCTGTGAAACTATTGGGACATCTGTGAAACTACTGGTACATCTGTGAAACTATGGGGACATCTGTTAACCTACTGGGATATCTGTAAAACTACTGGGACATCTGTGAAACTATTGGGACATCTGTGAAACTATTGAGACATCTGTGAAACAACTGGGACATCTGTTAAACTATTGGGACATCTGTTAAACTCCTGGGACATCTGTGAAACTATTGGGACATCTGTCAACCTATTTGGGACATCTGTTAAACTATTGGGACATCTGTGAAACTACTGGTACATCTGTGAAATTATTGGGACATCTGTGAAACTATTGGGACATCTGTAAAACTACTGGGACATATGTGAAACTATTGGGAAATGTGTGAAACTATTGGGACATCTGTGAAACTATTGGGACATCTGTGAAACTACTGGTACATCTGTGAAACTATGGGGACATCTGTTAACCTACTGGGATATCTGTAAAACTACTGGGACATCTGTGAAACTATTGGGACATCTGTGAAACTATGGGGACATCTGTTAACCTACTGGGACATCTGTGAAACTACTGGGACATCTGTTGAACTATTGGGACATCTGTGAATCTACTGGGACATCTGTAAAACTACTGGGACATATGTGAACCTATTGGGACATCTGTGAAACTATTGGGACATCTGTGAAACTATTGAGACATCTGTGAAACAACTGGGACATCTGTTAAACTATTGGCACATCTGTTAAACTCCTGGGACATCTGTGAAACTATTGGGACATCTGTCAACCTATTTGGGAAATCTGTTAAACTATTGGGACATCTGTGAAACTACTGGTACATCTGTTAAATTATTGGGACATCTGTGAAACTATGGGGACATCTGTGAAACTAATGGGACATATGTGAAACTATTGGGGCATCTGTGAAACGACTGGGTGATCTGTGACACTACTGGGACATCTGTTAAACTTCTGGGACATCTGTGAAACTATTGGGACATCTGTGAAACTATTTGGGACATCTGTTAAACTATTGGGACATCTGTGAAACTACTGGTACATCTGTGAAACTATGGGGACATCTGTGAAACTAATGGGACATATGTGAAACTATTGGGGCATCTGTGAAACTACTGGGATCATCTGTGAAACAACCGGGACATCTGTAAAACTACTGGGACATCTTTGAAACTATTGGGACATCTGTGAAACTATGGGGATATCTGTTAACCTACTGGAATATCTGTAAAACTTCTGGGACATCTGTGAAACTATTTGGGACATCTGTTAAACTACTGGGACATCTGTGAAACTACTGGTACATCTGTTAAATTATTGGGACATCTGTGAAACTATTGGGACATCTGTAAAACTACTGGGACATATGTGAAACTATTGGGAAATGTGTGAAACTATTGGGACATCTGTGAAACTATTGGGACATCTGTGAAACTACTGGTACATCTGTGAAACTATGGGGACATCTGTTAACCTACTGGGATATCTGTAAAACTACTGGGACATCTGTGAAACTATTGGGACATCTGTGAAACTATTGAGACATCTGTGAAACAACTGGGACATCTGTTAAACTATTGGGACATCTGTTAAACTCCTGGGACATCTGTGAAACTATTGGGACATCTGTCAACCTATTTGGGACATCTGTTAAACTATTGGGACATCTGTGAAACTACTGGTACATCTGTGAAATTATTGGGACATCTGTGAAACTATTGGGACATCTGTAAAACTACTGGGACATATGTGAAACTATTGGGAAATGTGTGAAACTATTGGGACATCTGTGAAACTATTGGGACATCTGTGAAACTACTGGTACATCTGTGAAACTATGGGGACATCTGTTAACCTACTGGGATATCTGTAAAACTACTGGGACATCTGTGAAACTATTGGGACATCTGTGAAACTATGGGGACATCTGTTAACCTACTGGGACATCTGTGAAACTACTGGGACATCTGTTGAACTATTGGGACATCTGTGAATCTACTGGGACATCTGTAAAACTACTGGGACATATGTGAACCTATTGGGACATCTGTGAAACTATTGGGACATCTGTGAAACTATTGAGACATCTGTGAAACAACTGGGACATCTGTTAAACTATTGGCACATCTGTTAAACTCCTGGGACATCTGTGAAACTATTGGGACATCTGTAAACCTATTTGGGAAATCTGTTAAACTATTGGGACATCTGTGAAACTACTGGTACATCTGTTAAATTATTGGGACATCTGTGAAACTATGGGGACATCTGTGAAACTAATGGGACATATGTGAAACTATTGGGGCATCTGTGAAACGACTGGGTGATCTGTGACACTACTGGGACATCTGTTAAACTTCTGGGACATCTGTGAAACTATTGGGACATCTGTGAAACTATTTGGGACATCTGTTAAACTATTGGGACATCTGTGAAACTACTGGTACATCTGTGAAACTATGGGGACATCTGTGAAACTAATGGGACATATGTGAAACTATTGGGGCATCTGTGAAACTACTGGGATCATCTGTGAAACAACCGGGACATCTGTAAAACTACTGGGACATCTTTGAAACTATTGGGACATCTGTGAAACTATGGGGATATCTGTTAACCTACTGGAATATCTGTAAAACTTCTGGGACATCTGTGAAACTATTTGGGACATCTGTTAAACTACTGGGACATCTGTGAAACTACTGGTACATCTGTTAAATTATTGGGACATCTGTGAAACTATTGGGACATCTGTAAAACTACTGGGACATATGTGAAACTATTGGGAAATGTGTGAAACTATTGGGACATCTGTGAAACTATTGGGACATCTGTGAAACTACTGGTACATCTGTGAAACTATGGGGACATCTGTTAACCTACTGGGATATCTGTAAAACTACTGGGACATCTGTGAAACTATTGGGACATCTGTGAAACTATTGAGACATCTGTGAAACAACTGGGACATCTGTTAAACTATTGGGACATCTGTTAAACTCCTGGGACATCTGTGAAACTATTGGGACATCTGTCAACCTATTTGGGACATCTGTTAAACTATTGGGACATCTGTGAAACTACTGGTACATCTGTTAAATTATTGGGACATCTGTGAAACAACTGGGACATCTGTGAAACTAATGGGACATATGTGAAACTATTGGGGCATCTGTGAAACGACTGGGTGATCTATGACACTACTGGGACATCTGTTAAACTTCTGGTACATCTGTGCAACTATTGGGACATCTGTGAAACTATTTGGGACATCTGTTAAACTATTGGGACATCTGTGAAACTACTGGTACATCTGTGAAACTATGGGGACATCTGTGAAACTAATGGGACATATGTGAAACTATTGGGGCATCTGTGAAACTACTGGGATCATCTGTGAAACTACCGGGACATCTGTAAAACTACTGGGACATCTTTGAAACTATTGGGACATCTGTGAAACTATGGGGACATCTGTTAACCTACTGGAATATCTGTAAAACTTCTGGGACATCTGTGAAACTATTTGGGACATCTGTTAAACTATTGGGACATCTGTGAAACTACTGGTACATCTGTGAAATTATTGGGACATCTGTGAAACTATGGGACATCTGTGAAACTAATGGGACATATGTGAACCTATTTGGAAATCTGTTAAACTATTGGGACATCTGTGAAACTATGGGGACATCTGTGAAACTATTTGGGACATCTGTTAACTATTGGGACATCTGTGAAACTACTGGTACATCTGTGAAATTATTGGGAAATCTGTGAAACTATGGGGACATCTGTGAAACTAATGGGACATATGTGAAACTATTGGGGCATCTGTGAAACTACAGGGTGATCTGTGAAACTACTGGGACATATGTGAACCTATTGGGACATCTGTGAAACTATTGGGACATCTGTGAAACTATTGGGACATCTGTGAAACTATGGGGACATCTGTGAAACTACTGGGACATATGTGAAACTATTGGGACATCTGTGAAACTATGGGGACATCTGTGAAACTAATGGGACATATGTGAAACTATTGGGGCATCTGTAAAACTACTGGGACATATGTGAAACTATTGGGAAATGTGTGAAACTATTGGGACATCTGTGAAACTATTGGGACATCTGTGAAACTACTGGTACATCTGTGAAACTATGGGGACATCTGTTAACCTACTGGGATATCTGTAACAACTACTGGGACATCTGTGAAACTATTGGGACATCTGTGAAACTATGGGGACATCTGTTAACCTACTGGGACATCTGTGAAACTACTGGGACATCTGTTAAACTACTGGGACATCTGTTGAACTATTGGGACATCTGTGAATCTACTGGGACATCTGTAAAACTACTGGGACATATGTGAACCTATTGGGACATCTGTGAAACTATTGGGACATCTGTGAAACTATTGAGACATCTGTGAAACAACTGGGACATCTGTTAAACTATTGGGACATCAGTTAAACTCCTGGGACATCTGTGAAACTATTGGGACATCTGTCAAACTATTTGGGACATCTGTTAAACTATTGGGACATCTGTGAAACTACTAGTACATCTGTTAAATTATTGGGACATCTGTGAAACTATGGGGACATCTGTGAAACTAATGGGACATATGTGAATCTATTGGGGCATCTGTGAAACGACTGGGTGATCTGTGACACTACTGGGACATCTGTTAAACTTCTGGGACATCTGTGAAACTATTGGGACATCTGTGAAACTACTGGTACATCTGTTAAATTATTGGGAAATCTGTGAAACTATGGGGACATCTGTGAAACTAATGGGACATATGTGAAACTATTGGGGCATCTGTGAAACGACTGGGTGATCTGTGACACTACTGGGACATATGTGAACTTATTTGGACATCTGTGAAATTATTGGGACATCTGTGAAACTATTGGGACATCTGTGAAACTATGGGGACATCTGTGCAACTAATGGGACATATGTGAAACTATTGGGGCATCTGTGAAACTACTGGGATCATCTGTGAAACTACCGGGACATCTGTAAAACTACTGGGACATCTTTGAAACTATTGGGACATCTGTGAAACTATGGGGACATCTGTTAACCTACTGGAATATCTGTAAAACTTCTGGGACATCTGTGAAACTATTGGGACATCTGTGAAACTCCTGGGACATCTGTGAAACTCCTGGGACATGTAAAACTATTGGGACATCTGTGAAACTATTTGGGACATCTGTTAAACTATTGGGACATCTGTGAAACTACTGGTACATCTGTTAAATTATTGGGACATCTGTGAAACTATGGGGACATCTGTGAAACTAATGGGACATATGTGAAACTATTGGGGCATCTGTGAAACGACTGGGTGATCTGTGACACTACTGGGACATATGTGAACTTATTGGGACATCTGTGAAACTACTGGGTGATCTGTGAAACTACTGGGACATATGTGAACCTATTGGGACATCTGTGAAACTATTGGGACATTTGTGAAACTATTGGGACATCTGTGAAACTATGGGGACATCTGTGAAACTACTGGTACATCTGTGAAATTATTGGGAAATCTGTGAAACTATGGGGACATCTGTGAAACTAATTGGACATATGTGAAACTATTGGGGCATCTGTGAAACGACTGGGTGATCTGTGAAACTACTAGGACATCTGTGAAACTATGGGGACATCTGTGAAACTAATGGGACATATGTGAAACTATTGGGGCATCTGTGAAACTACTGGGATCATCTGTGAAACTACCGGGACATCTGTAAAACTACTGGGACATCTTTGAAACTATTGGGACATCTGTGAAACTATGGGGACATCTGTTAACCTACTGGAATATCTGTAAAACTTCTGGGACATCTGTGAAACTATTTGGGACATCTGTTAAACTATTGGGACATCTGTGAAACTACTGGTACATCTGTGAAATTATTGGGACATCTGTGAAACTATGGGGACATCTGTGAAACTAATGGGACATATGTGAACCTATTGGGACATCTGTTAAACTATTGGGACATCTGTGAAACTATGGGGACATCTGTGAAACTATTTGGGACATCTGTTAACTATTGGGACATCTGTGAAACTACTGGTACATCTGTGAAATTATTGGGAAATCTGTGAAACTATGGGGACATCTGTGAAACTAATGGGACATATGTGAAACTATTGGGGCATCTGTGAAACTACTGGGTGATCTGTGAAACTACTGGGACATATGTGAACCTATTGGGACATCTGTGAAACTATTGGGACATCTGTGAAACTATTGGGACATCTGTGAAACTATGGGGACATCTGTGAAACTAATGGGACATATGTGAAACTATTGGGACATCTGTGAAACTATGGGGACATCTGTGAAACTAATGGGACATATGTGAAACTATTGGGGCATCTGTAAAACTACTGGGACATCTGTAAAACTACTGGGACATATGTGAACCTATTGGGACATCTGTGAAACTATTGGGAAATGTGTGAAACTATTGGGACATCTGTGAAACTATTGGGACATCTGTGAAACTACTGGTACATCTGTGAAACTATGGGGACATCTGTTAACCTACTGGGATATCTGTAAAACTACTGGGACATCTGTGAAACTATTGGGACATCTGTGAAACTATGGGGACATCTGTTAACCTACTGGGACATCTGTGAAACTACTGGGACATCTGTTAAACTACTGGGACATCTGTTGAACTATTGGGACATCTGTGAATCTACTGGGACATCTGTAAAACTACTGGGACATATGTGAACCTATTGGGACATCTGTGAAACTATGGGGACATCTGTTAACCTACTGGGATATCTGTAAAACTACTGGGACATCTGTGAAAGTATTGGGACATCTGTGAAACTATTGAGACATCTGTGAAACAACTGGGACATCTGTTAAACTATTGGGACATCTGTTAAACTCCTGGGACATCTGTGAAACTATTGGGACATCTGTCAACCTATTTGGGACATCTGTTAAACTATTGGGACATCTGTGAAACTACTGGTACATCTGTGAAATTATTGGGACATCTGTGAAACTATTGGGACATCTGTAAAACTACTGGGACATATGTGAAACTATTGGGAAATGTGTGAAACTATTGGGACATCTGTGAAACTATTGGGACATCTGTGAAACTACTGGTACATCTGTGAAACTATGGGGACATCTGTTAACCTACTGGGATATCTGTAAAACTACTGGGACATCTGTGAAACTATTGGGACATCTGTGAAACTATGGGGACATCTGTTAACCTACTGGGACATCTGTGAAACTACTGGGACATCTGTTGAACTATTGGGACATCTGTGAATCTACTGGGACATCTGTAAAACTACTGGGACATATGTGAACCTATTGGGACATCTGTGAAACTATTGGGACATCTGTGAAACTATTGAGACATCTGTGAAACAACTGGGACATCTGTTAAACTATTGGCACATCTGTTAAACTCCTGGGACATCTGTGAAACTATTGGGACATCTGTCAACCTATTTGGGAAATCTGTTAAACTATTGGGACATCTGTGAAACTACTGGTACATCTGTTAAATTATTGGGACATCTGTGAAACTATGGGGACATCTGTGAAACTAATGGGACATATGTTAAACTATTGGGGCATCTGTGAAACGACTGGGTGATCTGTGACACTACTGGGACATCTGTTAAACTTCTGGGACATCTGTGAAACTATTGGGACATCTGTGAAACTATTTGGGACATCTGTTAAACTATTGGGACATCTGTGAAACTACTGGTACATCTGTGAAACTATGGGGACATCTGTGAAACTAAAGGGACATATGTGAAACTATTGGGGCATCTGTGAAACTCCTGGGATCATCTGTGAAACAACCGGGACATCTGTAAAACTACTGGGACATCTTTGAAACTATTGGGACATCTGTGAAACTATGGGGACATCTGTTAACCTACTGGAATATCTGTAAAACTTCTGGGACATCTGTGAAACTATTTGGGACATCTGTTAAACTACTGGGACATCTGTGAAACTACTGGTACATCTGTTAAATTATTGGGACATCTGTGAAACTATTGGGACATCTGTAAAACTACTGGGACATATGTGAAACTATTGGGAAATGTGTATAACTATTGGGACATCTGTGAAACTATTGGGACATCTGTGAAACTACTGGTACATCTGTGAAACTATGGGGACATCTGTTAACCTACTGGGATATCTGTAAAACTACTGGGACATCTGTGAAACTATTGGGACATCTGTGAAACTATTGAGACATCTGTGAAACAACTGGGACATCTGTTAAACTATTGGGACATCTGTTAAACTCCTGGGACATCTGTGAAACTATTGGGACATCTGTCAACCTATTTGGAACATCTGTTAAACTATTGGGACATCTGTGAAACTACTGGTACATCTGTTAAATTATTGGGACATCTGTGAAACAACTGGGACATCTGTGAAACTAATGGGACATATGTGAAACTATTGGGGCATCTGTGAAACGACTGGGTGATCTGTGACACTACTGGGACATCTGTTAAACTTCTGGTACATCTGTGAAACTATTGGGACATCTGTGAAACTATTTGGGACATCTGTTAAACTATTGGGACATCTGTGAAACTACTGGTACATCTGTGAAACTATGGGGACATCTGTGAAACTAATGGGACATATGTGAAACTATTGGGGCATCTGTGAAACTACTGGGATCATCTGTGAAACTACTGGGACATCTGTAAAACTACTGGGACATCTTTGAAACTATTGGGACATCTGTGAAACTATGGGGACATCTGTTAACCTACTGGAATATCTGTAAAACTTCTGGGACATCTGTGAAACTATTTGGGACATCTGTTAAACTATTGGGACATCTGTGAAACTACTGGTACATCTGTGAAATTATTGGGACATCTGTGAAACTTTGGGACATCTGTGAAACTAATGGGACATATGTGAACCTATTGGGAAATCTGTTAAACTATTGGGACATCTGTGAAACTATGGGGACATCTGTGAAACTATTTGGGACATCTGTTAAATATTGGGACATCTGTGAAACTACTGGTACATCTGTGAAATTATTGGGAAATCTGTGAAACTATGGGGACATCTGTGAAACTAATGAGACATATGTGAAACTATTGGGGCATCTGTGAAACTACTGGGTGATCTGTGAAACTACTGGGACATATGTGAACCTATTGGGACATCTGTGAAACTATTGGGACATCTGTGAAACTATTGGGACATCTGTGAAACTATGGGGACATCTGTGAAACTACTGGGACATATGTGAAACTATTGGGACATCTGTGAAACTATGGGGACATCTGTGAAACTAATGGGACATATGTGAAACTATTGGGGCATCTGTAAAACTACTGGGACATATGTGAAACTATTGGGAAATGTGTGAAACTATTGGGACATCTGTGAAACTATTGGGACATCTGTGAAACTACTGGTACATCTGTGAAACTATGGGGACATCTGTTAACCTACTGGGATATCTGTAAAACTACTGGGACATCTGTGAAACTATTGGGACATCTGTGAAACTATGGGGACATCTGTTAACCTACTGGGACATCTGTGAAACTACTGGGACATCTGTTAAACTACTGGGACATCTGTTGAACTATTGGGACATCTGTGAATCTACTGGGACATCTGTAAAACTACTGGGACATATGTGAACCTATTGGGACGTCTGTGAAACTATTGGGACATCTGTGAAACTATTGAGACATCTGTGAAACAACTGGGACATCTGTTAAACTATTGGGACATCAGTTAAACTCCTGGGACATCTGTGAAACTATTGGGACATCTGTCAAACTATTTGGGACATCTGTTAAACTATTGGGACATCTGTGAAACTACTAGTACATCTGTTAAATTATTGGGACATCTGTGAAACTATGGGGACATCTGTGAAACTAATCGGACATATGTGAAACTATTGGGGCATCTGTGAAACGACTGGGTGATCTGTGACACTACTGGGACATCTGTTACACTTCTGGGACATCTGTGAAACTATTGGGACATCTGTGAAACTACTGGTACATCTGTTAAATTATTGGGACATCTGTGAAACTATGGGGACATCTGTGAAACTAATGGGACATATGTGAAACTATTGGGGCATCTGTGAAACGACTGGGTGATCTGTGACACTACTGGGACATATGTGAACTTATTTGGACATCTGTGAAATTATTGGGACATCTGTGAAACTATTGGGACATCTGTGAAACTATGGGGACATCTGTGCAACTAATGGGACATATGTGAAACTATTGGGGCATCTGTGAAACTACTGGGATCATCTGTGAAACTACCGGGACATCTGTAAAACTACTGGGACATCTTTGAAACTATTGGGACATCTGTGAAACTATGGGGACATCTGTTAACCTACTGGAATATCTGTAAAACTTCTGGGACATCTGTGAAACTATTGGGACATCTGTGAAACTCCTGGGACATCTGTGAAACTCCTGGGACATGTGAAACTATTGGGACATCTGTGAAACTATTTGGGACATCTGTTAAACTATTGGGACATCTGTGAAACTACTGGTACATCTGTTAAATTATTGGGACATCTGTGAAACTATGGGGACATCTGTGAAACTAATGGGACATATGTGAAACTATTGGGGCATCTGTGAAACGACTGGGTGATCTGTGACACTACTGGGACATATGTGAACTTATTGGGACATCTGTGAAACTACTGGGTGATCTGTGAAACTACTGGGACATATGTGAACCTATTGGGAAATCTGTGAAACTATTGGGACATCTGTGAAACTATTGGGACATCTGTGAAACTATGGGGACATCTGTGAAACTACTGGTACATCTGTGAAATTATTGGGAAATCTGTGAAACTATGGGGACATCTGTGAAACTAATTGGACATATGTGAAACTATTGGGGCATCTGTGAAACGACTGGGTGATCTGTGAAACTACTAGGACATCTGTGAAACTATGGGGACATCTGTGAAACTAATGGGACATATGTGAAACTATTGGGGCATCTGTGAAACTACTGGGATCATCTGTGAAACTACCGGGACATCTGTAAAACTACTGGGACATCTTTGAAACTATTGGGACATCTGTGAAACTATGGGGACATCTGTTAACCTACTGGAATATCTGTAAAACTTCTGGGACATCTGTGAAACTATTTGGGACATCTGTTAAACTATTGGGACATCTGTGAAACTACTGGTACATCTGTGAAATTATTGGGACATCTGTGAAACTATGGGGACATCTGTGAAACTAATGGGACATATGTGAACCTATTGGGACATCTGTTAAACTATTGGGACATCTGTGAAACTATGGGGACATCTGTGAAACTATTTGGGACATCTGTTAACTATTGGGACATCTGTGAAACTACTGGTACATCTGTGAAATTATTGGGAAATCTGTGAAACTATGGGGATATCTGTGAAACTAATGGGACATATGTGAAACTATTGGGGCATCTGTGAAACTACTGGGTGATCTGTGAAACTACTGGGACATATGTGAACCTATTGGGACATCTGTGAAACTATTGGGACATCTGTGAAACTATTGGGACATCTGTGAAACTATGGGGACATCTGTGAAACTAATGGGACATATGTGAAACTATTGGGACATCTGTGAAACTATGGGGACATCTGTGAAACTAATGGGACATATGTGAAACTATTGGGGCATCTGTAAAACTACTGGGACATCTGTAAAACTACTGGGACATATGTGAACCTATTGGGACATCTGTGAAACTATTGGGAAATGTGTGAAACTATTGGGACATCTGTGAAACTATTGGGACATCTGTGAAACTACTGGTACATCTGTGAAACTATGGGGACATCTGTTAACCTACTGGGATATCTGTAAAACTACTGGGACATCTGTGAAACTATTGGGACATCTGTGAAACTATGGGGACATCTGTTAACCTACTGGGACATCTGTGAAACTACTGGGACATCTGTTAAACTACTGGGACATCTGTTGAACTATTGGGACATCTGTGAATCTATTGGGACATCTGTAAAACTACTGGGACATATGTGAACCTATTGGGACATCTGTGAAACTATTGGGACATCTGTGAAACTATTGAGACATCTGTGAAACAACTGGGACATCTGTTAAACTATTGGGACATCAGTTAAACTCCTGGGACATCTGTGAAACTATTGGGACATCTGTCAAACTATTTGGGACATCTGTTAAACTATTGGGACATCTGTGAAACTACTAGTACATCTGTTAAATTATTGGGACATCTGTGAAACTATGGGGACATCTGTGAAACTAATGGGACATATGTGAAATTATTGGGGCATCTGTGAAACGACTGGGTGATTAGTGACACTACTGGGACATCTGTTAAACTTCTGGGACATCTGTGAAACTATTGGGACATCTGTAAAACTACTGGTACATCTGTTAAATTATTGGGACATCTGTGAAACTATGGGGACATCTGTGAAACTAATGGGACATATGTGAAACTATTGGGGCATCTGTGAAACGACTGGGTGATCTGTGACACTACTGGGACATATGTGAACTTATTTGGACATCTGTGAAATTATTGGGACATCTGTGAAACTATTGGGACATCTGTGAAACTATGGGGACATCTGTTAACCTACTGGAATATCTGTAAAACTTCTGGGACATCTGTGAAACTATTGGGACATCTGTGAAACTACTGGGATCATCTGTGAAACTACCGGGACATCTGTAAAACTACTGGGACATCTTTGAAACTATTGGGACATCTGTGAAACTATGGGGACATCTGTTAACCTACTGGAATATCTGTAAAACTTCTGGGACATCTGTGAAACTATTGGGACATCTGTGAAACTCCTGGGACATCTGTGAAACTCCTGGGACATGTGAAACTATTGGGACATCTGTGAAACTATTTGGGACATCTGTTAAACTATTGGGACATCTGTGAAACTCCTGGGACATCTGTGAAACTAATGGGACATATGTGAAACTATTGGGGCATCTGTGAAACGACTGGGTGATCTGTGACACTACTGGGACATATGTAAACTTATTGGGACATCTGTGAATCTATGGGGACATCTGTGAAACTAATGGGACATATGTGAAACTATTGGGACATCTGTGAAACTATGGGGACATCTGTGAAACTATTGGGACATCTGTGAAACTATTTGGGAAATCTGTTAAACTATTGGGACATCTGTGAAACTACTGGTACATCTCTTAAATTATTGGGACATCTGTGAAACTATTGGGACATCTGTAAAACTACTGGGACATATGTGAAACTATTGGGAAATGTGTGAAACGATTGGGACATCTGTGAAACTATTGGGACATCTGTGAAACTACTGGTACATCTGTGAAACTATGGGGACATCTGTTAACCTACTGGGACATCTGCGAAACTACTGGGACATCTGTTGAACTATTGGGACATCTGTGAATCTACTGGGACATCTGAAAAACTACTGGGACATATGTGAACCTATTGGGACATCTGTGAAACTATTGGGACATCTGTGAAACTATTGAGACATCTGTGAAACAACTGGGACATCTGTTAAACTATTGGGACATCTGTTAAACTCCTGGGACATCTGTGAAACTATTGGGACATCTGTCAAACTATTTGAGACATCTGTTAAACTATTGGGACATCTGTGAAACTACTGGTACATCTGTTAAATTATTGGGACATCTGTGAAACTATGGGGACATCTGTGAAACTAATGGGACATATGTGAAACTATTGGGGCATCTGTGAAACGACTGGGTGATCTGTGACACTACTGGGAAATCTGTTAAACTTCTGGGACATCTGTGAAACGATTGGGACATCTGTGAAACTATTTGGGACATCTGTTAAACTATTGGGACATCTGTGAAACTACTGGTACATCTGTGAAACTATGGGGACATCTGTGAAACTAATGGGACATATGTGAAACTATTGGGGCATCTGTGAAACTACTGGGATCATCTCTGAAACAACCGGGACATCTGTAAAACTACTGGGACATCTTTGAAACTATTGGGACATCTGTGAAACTATGGGGACATCTGTTAACCTACTGGAATATCTGTAAAACTTCTGGGACATCTGTGAAAATATTTGGGACATCTGTGAAACTATTGGGACATCTGTGAAACTACTGGTACATTTGTGAAATTATTGGGACATCTGTGAAACTATGGGGACATCTGTGAATCTAATGGGACATATGTGAAACTATTGGGGCATCTGTGAAACTACTGGGACATATGTGAACCTATTGGGACATCTGTGAAACTATTGGGACATCTGTGAAACTATGGGGACATCTGTGAAACTATTTGGGACATCTGTTAAACTATTGGGACATCTGTGAAACTACTGGTACATCTGTGAAATTATTGGGAAATCTGTGAAACTATGGGGACATCTGTGAAACTAATGGGACATATGTGAAACTATTGGGGCATCTGTGAAACTACTGGGTAATCTGTGAAACTACTGGGACATATGTGAACCTATTGGGACATCTGTGAAACTATTGGGACATCTGTGAAACTATTGGGACATCTGTGAAACTATGGGGACATCTGTGAAACTAATGGGACATATGTGAAACTATTGGGACATATGTGAAACTATGGGGACATCTGTGAAACTAATGGGACATATGTGAAACTATTGGGACATCTATAACACTACTGGGACATATGTGAAACTATTGGGAAATGTGTGAAACTATTGCGACATCTGTGAAACTATTGGGACATCTGTGAAACTACTGGTACATCTGTGAAACTATGGGGACATCTGTGAAACTAATGGGACATATGTGAAACTATTGGGGCATCTGTGAAACTACTGGGATCATCTGTGAAACAACCGGGACATCTGTAAAACTACTGGGACATCTTTGAAACTATTGGGACATCTGTGAAACTATGGGGACATCTGTTAACCTACTGGAATATCTGTAAAACTTCTGGGACATCTGTGAAAATATTTGGGACATCTGTTAAACTATTGGGACATCTGTGAAACTACTGGTACATTTGTGAAATTATTGGGACATCTGTGAAACTATGGGGACATCTGTGAATCTAATGGGACATATGTGAAACTATTGGGGCATCTGTGAAACTACTGGGACATATGTGAACCTATTGGGACATCTGTGAAACTATTGCGACATCTGTGAAACTATGGGGACATCTGTGAAACTATTTGGGACATCTGTTAAACTATTGGGACATCTGTGAAACTACTGATACATCTGTGAAATTATTGGGAAATCTGTGAAACTATGGGGACATCTGTGAAACTAATGGGACATATGTGAAACTATTGGGGCATCTGTGAAACTACTGGGTGATCTGTGAAACTACTGGGACATATGTGAACCTATTGGGACATCTGTGAAACTATTGGGACATCTGTGAAACTATTGGGACATCTGTGAAACTAATGGGACATATGTGAAACTATTGGGACATCTGTGAAACTATGGGGACATCTGTGAAACTATTGGGACATCTGTGAAACTATTTGGGAAATCTGTTAAACTATTGGGACATCTGTGAAACTACTGGTACATCTCTTAAATTATTGGGACATCTGTGAAACTATTGGGACATCTGTAAAACTACTGGGACATATGTGAAACTATTGGGAAATGTGTGAAACGATTGGGACATCTGTGAAACTATTGGGACATCTGTGAAACTACTGGTACATCTGTGAAACTATGGGGACATCTGTTAACCTACTGGGACATCTGCGAAACTACTGGGACATCTGTTGAACTATTGGGACATCTGTGAATCTACTGGGACATCTGAAAAACTACTGGGACATATGTGAACCTATTGGGACATCTGTGAAACTATTGGGACATCTGTGAAACTATTGAGACATCTGTGAAACAACTGGGACATCTGTTAAACTCCTGGGACATCTGTGAAACTATTGGGACATCTGTCAAACTATTTGGGACATCTGTTAAACTATTGGGACATCTGTGAAACTACTGGTACATCTGTTAAATTATTGGGACATCTGTGAAACTATGGGGACATCTCTGAAACTAATGGGACATATGTGAAACTATTGGGGCATCTGTGAAACGACTGGGTGATCTGTGACACTACTGGGAAATCTGTTAAACTTCTGGGACATCTGTGAACTATTGGGACATCTGTGAAACTATTTGGGACATCTGTTAAACTATTGGGACATCTGTGAAACTACTGGTACATCTGTGAAACTATGGGGACATCTGTGAAACTAATGGGACATATGTGAAACTATTGGGGCATCTGTGAAACTACTGGGATCATCTCTGAAACAACCGGGACATCTGTAAAACTACTGGGACATCTTTGAAACTATTGGGACATCTGTGAAACTATGGGGACATCTGTTAACCTACTGGAATATCTGTAAAACTTCTGGGACATCTGTGAAAATATTTGGGACATCTGTGAAACTATTGGGACATCTGTGAAACTACTGGTACATTTGTGAAATTATTGGGACATCTGTGAAACTATGGGGACATCTGTGAATCTAATGGGACATATGTGAAACAATTGGGGCATCTGTGAAACTACTGGGACATATGTGAACCTATTGGGACATCTGTGAAACTATTGGGACATCTGTGAAACTATGGGGACATCTGTGAAACTATTTGGGACATCTGTTAAACTATTGGGACATCTGTGAAACTACTGGTACATCTGTGAAATTATTGGGAAATCTGTGAAACTATGGGGACATCTGTGAAACTAATGGGACATATGTGAAACTATTGGGGCATCTGTGAAACTACTGGGTAATCTGTGAAACTACTGGGACATATGTGAACCTATTGGGACATCTGTGAAACTATTGGGACATCTGTGAAACTATTGGGACATCTGTGAAACTATGGGGACATCTGTGAAACTAATGGGACATATGTGAAACTATTGGGACATATGTGAAACTATGGGGACATCTGTGAAACTAATGGGACATATGTGAAACTATTGGGACATCTGTAACACTACTGGGACATATGTGAAACTATTGGGAAATGTGTGAAACTATTGCGACATCTGTGAAACTATTGGGACATCTGTGAAACTACTGGTACATCTGTGAAACTATGGGGACATCTGTGAAACTAATGGGACATATGTAAACTATTGGGGCATCTGTGAAACTACTGGGATCATCTGTGAAACAACCGGGACATCTGTAAAACTACTGGGACATCTTTGAAACTATTGGGACATCTGTGAAACTATGGGGACATCTGTTAACCTACTGGAATATCTGTAAAACTTCTGGGACATCTGTGAAAATATTTGGGACATCTGTTAAACTATTGGGACATCTGTGAAACTACTGGTACATTTGTGAAATTATTGGGACATCTGTGAAACTATGGGGACATCTGTGAATCTAATGGGACATATGTGAAACTATTGGGTCATCTGTGAAACTACTGGGACATATGTGAACCTATTGGGACATCTGTGAAACTATTGCGACATCTGTGAAACTATGGGGACATCTGTGAAACTATTTGGGACATCTGTTAAACTATTGGGACATCTGTGAAACTACTGATACATCTGTGAAATTATTGGGAAATCTGTGAAACTATGGGGACATCTGTGAAACTAATGGGACATATGTGAAACTATTGGGGCATCTGTGAAACTACTGGGTGATCTGTGAAACTACTGGGACATATGTGAACTTATTGGGACATCTGTGAAACTATTGGGACATCTGTGAAACTATTGGGACATCTGTGAAACTATGGGGACATCTGTGAAACTAATGGGACATATGTGAAAGTATTGGGACATCTGTGAAACTATGGGGACATCTGTGAAACTAATGGGACATATGTGAAACTATTGGGACATCTGTAAAACTACTAGGACATATGTGAAACTATTGGGAAATGTGTGAAACTATTGCGACATCTGTGAAACTATTGGGACATCTGTGAAACTACTGGTACATCTGTGAAACGATGGGGACATCTGTTAACCTACTGGGATATCTGTAAAACTACTGGGACATCTGTGAAACTATTGGGACATCTGTGAAACTATGGGGACATCTGTTAACCTACTGGGACATCTGTGAAACTACTGGGACATCTGTTAAACTACTGGGACATCTGTTGAACTATTGGGACATCTGGGAATCTACTGGGACATCTGTAAAACTACTGGGACATATGTGAACCTATTGGGACATCTGTGAAACTATTGGGACATCTGTGAAACTATTGAGACATCTGTGAAACAACTGGGACATCTGTTAAACTATTGGGACATCTGTTAAACTCCTGGGACATCTGTGAAACTATTGGGACATCTGTCAAACTATTTGGGACATCTGTTAAACTATTGGGACATCTGTGAAACTACTGGTACATTTGTTAAATTATTGGGACATCAGTGAAACTATGGGGACATCTGTGAAACTAATGGGACATATGTGAAACTATTGGGGCATCTGTGAAACGACTGGGTGATCTGTGACACTACTGGGACATCTGATAAACTTCTGGGACATCTGTGAAACTATTGGGACATCTGTGAAACTATTTGGGACATCTGTTAAACTATTGGGACATCTGTGAAACTACTGGTACATCTGTTAAATTATTGGGACATCTGTGAAACTATGGGGACATCTGTGAAACTAATGGGACATATGTGAAACTATTGGGGCATCTGTGAAACGACTGGGTGATCTGTGACACTACTGGGACATATGTGAACTTATTTGGACATCTGTGAAACTATGGGGACATCTGTGAAACTAATGGGACATATGTGAAACTATTGGGGCATCTGTGAAACGACTGGGTGATCTGTGACACTACTGGGACATATGTGAACTTATTGGGACATCTGTGAATCTATGGGGACATCTGTGAAACTAATGGGACATATGTGAAACTATTGGGACATCTGTGAAACTATGGGGACATCTGTGAAACTATTGGGACATCTGTGAAACTATTGGGACATCTGTTAAACTATTGGGACATCTGTGAAACTACTGGTACATCTGTTAAATTATTGGGACATCTGTGAAACTATTGGGACATCTGTAAAACTACTGGGACATATGTGAATCTATTGGGAAATGTGTGAAACTATTGGGACATCTGTGAAACTATTGGGACATCTGTGAAACTACTGGTACATCTGTGAAACTATGGGGACATCTGTTATCCTACTGGGATATCTGTAAAACTACTGGGACATCTGTGAAACTATTGGGACATCTGTGAAACTATGGGGAAATCTGTTAACCTACTGGGACATCTGTGAAACTACTGGGACATCTGTTGAACTATTGGGACATCTGTGAATCTACTGGGACATCTGTAAAACTACTGGGACATATGTGAACCTATTGGGACATCTGTGAAACTATTGGGACATCTGTGAAACTATTGAAACATCTGTGAAACAACTGGGACATCTGTTAAACTATTGGGACATCTGTTAAACTCCTTGGACATCTGTGAAACTATTCGGACATCTGTCAAACTATTTGGGACATCTGTTAAACTATTGGGACATCTGTGAAACTACTGGTACATATGTTAAATTATTGGGACATCTGTGAAACTATGGGGACATCTGTGAAACTAATGGGACATATGTGAAACTATTTGGGCATCTGTGAAACGACTGGGTGATCTGTGACACTACTGGGACATATGTGAACTTATTGGGACATCTGTGAATCTATGGGGACATCTGTGAAACTAATGGGACATATGTGAAACTATTGGGACATCTGTGAAACTATTGGGACATCTGTGAAACTCTTTGGGACATCTGTTAAACTATTGGGACATCTGTGAAACTACTGGTACATCTGTTAAATTATTGGAACATCTGTGAAACTATGGGGACATCTGTGAAACTAATGGGACATATGTGAAACTATTGGGGCATCTGTGAAATGACTGGGTGATCTGTGACACTATTGGGACATATGTGAACTTATTGGGACATCTGTGAATCTATGGGGACATCTGTGAAACTAATGGGACATATGTGAAACTATTGGGACATCTGTGAAACTATGGGGACATCTGTGAAACTATTGGGACATCTGTGAAACTATTTGGGACATCTGTTAAACTATTGGGACATCTGTGAAACTACTGGTACATCTGTTAAATTATTGGGACATCTGTGAAACTATTGGGACATCTGCAAAACTACTGGGACATATGTGAAACTATTGGGAAATGTGTGAAACTATTGGGACATCTGTGAAACTATTGGGACATCTGTGAAACTACTGGTACATCTGTGAAACTATGGGGACATCTGTTAACCTACTGGGATATCTGTAAAACTAGTGGGACATCTGTGAAACTATTGGGACATCTGTGAATCTATGGGGACATCTGTTAACCTACTGGGACATCTGTGAAACTACTGGGACATCTGTTGAACTATTGGGACATCTGTGAATCTACTGGGACATCTGTAAAACTACTGGGACATATGTGAACCTATTGGGACATCTGTGAAACTATTGGGACATCTGTGAAACTATTGAGACATCTGTGAAACAACTGGGACATCTGTTAAACTATTGGGACATCTGTTAAACTCCTGGGACATCTGTGAAACTATTGGGACATCTGTCAAACTATTTGGGACATCTGTTAAACTATTGGGACATCTGTGAAACTACTGGTACATCTGTTAAATTATTGGGACATCTGTGAAACTATGGGGACATCTGTGAAACTAATGGGACATATGTGAAACTATTTGGGCATCTGTGAAACGACTGGGTGATCTGTGACACTACTGGGACATATGTGAACTTATTGGGGCATCTGTGAATCTATGGGGACATCTGTGAAACTAATGGGACATATGTGAAACTATTGGGACATCTGTGAAACTATGGGGACATCCGTGAAACTATTGGGACATCTGTGAAACTATTTGGGACATCTGTTAAACTATTGGGACATCTGTGAAACTACTGGTACATCTGTTAAATTATTGGGACATCTGTGAAACTATTGCGACATCTGTAAAACTACTGGGACATATGTGAAACTATTGGGAAATGTGTGAAACTATTGGGACATCTGTGAAACTATTGGGACATCTGCAAAACTACTGGGACATATGTGAAACTATTGGGAAATGTGTGAAACTATTGGGACATCTGTGAAACTATTGGGACATCTGTGAAACTACTGGTACATCTGTGAAACTATGGGGACATCTGTTAACCTACTGGGATATCTGTAAAACTAGTGGGACATCTGTGAAACTATTGGGACATCTGTGAATCTATGGGGACATCTGTTAACCTACTGGGACATCTGTGAAACTACTGGGACATCTGTTGAACTATTGGGACATCTGTGAATCTACTGGGACATCTGTAAAACTACTGGGACATATGTGAACCTATTGGGACATCTGTGAAACTATTGGGACATCTGTGAAACTATTGAGACATCTGTGAAACAACTGGGACATCTGTTAAACTATTGGGACATCTGTTAAACTCCTGGGACATCTGTGAAACTATTGGGACATCTGTCAAACTATTTGGGACATCTGTTAAACTATTGGGACATCTGTGAAACTACTGGTACATCTGTTAAATTATTGGGACATCTGTGAAACTATGGGGACATCTGTGAAACTAATGGGACATATGTGAAACTATTTGGGCATCTGTGAAACGACTGGGTGATCTGTGACACTACTGGGACATATGTGAACTTATTGGGGCATCTGTGAATCTATGGGGACATCTGTGAAACTAATGGGACATATGTGAAACTATTGGGACATCTGTGAAACTATGGGGACATCCGTGAAACTATTGGGACATCTGTGAAACTATTTGGGACATCTGTTAAACTATTGGGACATCTGTGAAACTACTGGTACATCTGTTAAATTATTGGGACATCTGTGAAACTATTGCGACATCTGTAAAACTACTGGGACATATGTGAAACTATTGGGAAATGTGTGAAACTATTGGGACATCTGTGAAACTATTGGGACATCTGTGAAACTACTGGTACATCTGTGAAACTATGGGGACATCTGTTAACCTACTGGGATATCTGTAAAACTAGTGGGACATCTGTGAAACTATTGGGACATCTGTGAAACTATGGGGACATCTGTTAACCTACTGGGACATCTGTGAAACTACTGGGACATCTGTTGAACTATTGGGACATCTGTGAATCTACTGGGACATCTGTAAAACTACTGGGACATATGTGAACCTATTGGGACATCTGTGAAACTATTGGGACATCTGTGAAACTATTGAGACATCTGTGAAACAACTGGGACATCTGTTAAACTATTGGGACATCTGTTAAACTCCTGGGACATCTGTGAAACTATTGGGACATCTGTCAAACTATTTGGGACATCTGTTAAACTATTGGGACATCTGTGAAACTACTGGTAAATCTGTTAAATTATTGGGACATCTGTGAAACTATGGGGACATCTGTGAAACTAATGGGACATATGTGAAACTATTTGGGCATCTGTGAAACGACTGGGTGATCTGTGACACTACTGGGACATATGTGAACTTATTGGGACATCTGTGAATCTATGGGGACATCTGTGAAACTAATGGGACATATGTGAAACTATTGGGACATCTGTGAAACTATGGGGACATCCGTGAAACTATTGGGACATCTGTGAAACTATTTGGGACATCTGTTAAACTATTGGGACATTTGTGAAACTACTGGTACATCTGTTAAATTATTGGGACATCTGTGAAACTATTGGGACATCTGTAAAACTACTGGGACATATGTGAAACTATTGGGAAATGTGTGAAACTATTGGGACATCTGTGAAACTATTGGGACATCTGTGAAACTACTGGTACATCTGTGAAACTATGGTGACATCTGTTAACCTACTGGGATATCTGTAAAACTACTGGGACATCTGTGAAACTATTGGGACATCTGTGAAACTATGGGGACATCTGTTAACCTACTGGGACATCTGTGAAACTACTGGGACATCTGTTGAACTATTGGGACATCTGTGAATCAACTGGGACATCTGTAAAACTACTGGGACATATGTGAACCTATTGGGACATCTGTGAAACTATTTGGGACATCTGTTAAACTATTGGGACATCTGTGAAACTACTGGTACATCTGTTAAATTATTGGGACATCTGTGAAACTATGGGGACATCTGTGAAACTAATGGGACATATGTGAAACTATTGGGGCATCTGTGAAACGACTGGGTGATCTGTGACACTACTGGGACATCTGTTAAACTTCTGGGACATCTGTGAAACTATTGGGACATCTGTGAAACTATGGGGACATGTGTGCAACTAATGGGACATATGTGAAACTATTGGGGCATCTGTGAAACTACTGGGATCATCTGTGAAACTACCGGGACATCTGTAAAACTACTGGGACATCTTTGAAACTATTGGGACATCTGTGAAACTATGGGGACATCTGTTAACCTACTGGAATATCTGTAAAACTTCTGGGACATCTGTGAAACTATTGGGACATCTGTGAAACTCCTGGGACATCTGTGAAACTCCTGGGACATCTGTGAAACTATTGGGACATCTGTGAAACTATTTGGGACATCTGTTAAACTATTGGGACATCTGTGAAACTACTGGTACATCTGTTAAATTATTGGGACATCTGAGAAACTATGGGGACATCTGTGAAACTAATGGGACATATGTGAAACTATTGGGGCATCTGTGAAACGACTGGGTGATCTGTGACACTACTGGGACATATGTGAACTTTTTGGGACATCTGTGAATCTATGGGGACATCTGTGAAACTAATGGGACATATGTGAAACTATTGGGACATCTGTGAAACTATGGGGACATCTGTGAAACTATTGGGACATCTGTGAAACTATTTGGGACATCTGTTAAAACTATTGGGACATCTGTGAAACTACTGGTACATCTGTTAAATTATTGGGACATCTGTGAAACTATTGGGACATCTGTAAAACTACTGGGACATATGTGAAACTATTGGGAAATGTGTGAAACTATTGGGACATCTGTGAAACTATTGAGACATCTGTGAAACTACTGGTACATTTGTGAAACTATAGGGACATCTGTTAACCTACTGGGATATCTGTAAAACTACTGGGACATCTGTGAAACTATTGGGACATCTGTGAAACTATGGTGACATCTGTTAACCTACTGGGACATCTGTGAAACTACTGGGACATCTGTTGAACTATTGGGACATGTGTGAATCTACTGGGACATCTGTAAAACTACTGGGACATATGTGAACCTATTGGGACATCTGTGAAACTATTGGGACATCTGTGAAACTACTGGGACATCTGTGAAACAACTGGGACATCTGTTAAACTATTGGGACATCTGTTAAACTCCTGGGACATCTGTGAAACTATTGGGACATCTGTCAAACTATTTGGGACATCTGTTAAACTATTGGGACATCTGTGAAACTACTGGTACATCTGTTAAATTATTGGGACATCTATGAAACTATGGGGACATCTGTGAAACTAATGGGACATATGTGAAACTATTGGGGCATCTGTGAAACGACTGGGTGATCTGTGACACTACTGGGACATATGTGAACTTATTGGGACATCTGTGAAACTAATGGGACATATGTGAAACTATTGGGGCATCTGTGAAACTACTGGGACATCTGTGAAACTATTGGGACATCTGTGAAACTATTTGGGACATCTGTTAAACTATTGGGACATCTGTGAAACTACTGGGACATCTGTGAAACTATTGGGACATCTGTGAAACTACTGGGACATCTGTGAAACTACTGGGACATCTGTGAAACTATTTGGGACATGTGTTAAACTATTGGAACATCTGTGAAACTACTGGGACATCTGTGAAACTATTGGGACATCTGTGAAACTATGGGGACATCTGTTAACCTACTGGGACATCTGTGAAACTACTGGGACATCTGTTGAGCTATTGGGACATCTGTGAATCTACTGGGACATCTGTAAAACTACTGGGACATCTGTTGAACTATTGGGACATCTGTGAATCTACTGGGACATCTGTTAAACTCCTGGGACATCTGTGAAACTATTGGGACATCTGTCAAACTATTTGGGACATCTGTTAAACTATTGGGACATCTGTGAAACTACTGGTACATCTGTTAAATTATTGGGACATCTTTGAAACTATGGGGACATCTGTGAAACTAATGGGACATATGTGAAACTATTGGGGCATCTGTGAAACGACTGGGTGATCTGTGACACTACTGGGACATATGTGAACTTATTGGGACATCTGTGAATCTATGGGGACATCTGTGAAACTAATGGGACATATGTGAAACTATTGGGACATCTGTGAAACTATTGGGACATCTGTTAAACTATTGGGACATCTGTGAAACTACTGGTACATCTGTTAAATTATTGGGACATCTGAGAAACTATGGGGACATCTGTGAAACTAATGGGACATATGTGAAACTATTGGGGCATCTGTGAAACGACTGGGTGATCTGTGACACTACTGGGACATATGTGAACTTTTTGGGACATCTGTGAATCTATGGGGACATCTGTGAAACTAATGGGACACATGTGAAACTATTGGGACATCTGTGAAACTATGGGGACATCTGTGAAACTATTGGGACATCTGTGAAACTATTTGGGACATCTGTTAAAACTATTGGGACATCTGTGAAACTACTGGTACATCTGTTAAATTATTGGGACATCTGTGAAACTATTGGGACATCTGTAAAACTACTGGGACATATGTGAAACTATTGGGAAATGTGTGAAACTATTGGGACATCTGTGAAACTATTGAGACATCTGTGAAACTACTGGTACATTTGTGAAACTATAGGGACATCTGTTAACCTACTGGGATATCTGTAAAACTACTGGGACATCTGTGAAACTATTGGGACATCTGTGAAACTATGGTGACATCTGTTAACCTACTGGGACATCTGTGAAACTACTGGGACATCTGTTGAACTATTGGGACATGTGTGAATCTACTGGGACATCTGTAAAACTACTGGGACATATGTGAACCTATTGGGACATCTGTGAAACTATTGGGACATCTGTGAAACTACTGGGACATCTGTGAAACAACTGGGACATCTGTTAAACTATTGGGACATCTGTTAAACTCCTGGGACATCTGTGAAACTATTGGGACATCTGTCAAACTATTTGGGACATCTGTTAAACTATTGGGACATCTGTGAAACTACTGGTACATCTGTTAAATTATTGGGACATCTATGAAACTATGGGGACATCTGTGAAACTAATGGGACATATGTGAAACTATTGGGGCATCTGTGAAACGACTGGGTGATCTGTGACACTACTGGGACATATGTGAACTTATTGGGACATCTGTGAAACTAATGGGACATATGTGAAACTATTGGGGCATCTGTGAAACTACTGGGACATCTGTGAAACTATTGGGACATCTGTGAAACTATTTGGGACATCTGTTAAACTATTGGGACATCTGTGAAACTACTGGGACATCTGTGAAACTATTGGGACATCTGTGAAACTACTGGGACATCTGTGAAACTACTGGGACATCTGTGAAACTATTTGGGACATGTGTTAAACTATTGGAACATCTGTGAAACTACTGGGACATCTGTGAAACTATTGGGACATCTGTGAAACTATGGGGACATCTGTTAACCTACTGGGACATCTGTGAAACTACTGGGACATCTGTTGAGCTATTGGGACATCTGTGAATCTACTGGGACATCTGTAAAACTACTGGGACATCTGTTGAACTATTGGGACATCTGTGAATCTACTGGGACATCTGTTAAACTCCTGGGACATCTGTGAAACTATTGGGACATCTGTCAAACTATTTGGGACATCTGTTAAACTATTGGGACATCTGTGAAACTACTGGTACATCTGTTAAATTATTGGGACATCTTTGAAACTATGGGGACATCTGTGAAACTAATGGGACATATGTGAAACTATTGGGGCATCTGTGAAACGACTGGGTGATCTGTGACACTACTGGGACATATGTGAACTTATTGGGACATCTGTGAAACTAATGGGACATATGTGAAACTATTGGGGCATCTGTGAAACTACTGGGACATCTGTGAAACTATTGGGACATCTGTGAAACTATTTGGGACATCTGTTAAACTATTGGGACATCTGTGAAACTACTGGGACATCTGTGAAACTATTGGGACATCTGTGAAACTACTGGGACATCTGTGAAACTACTGGGACATCTGTGAAACTATTTGGGACATGTGTTAAACTATTGGAACATCTGTGAAACTACTGGGACATCTGTGAAACTATTGGGACATCTGTGAAACTATGGGGACATCTGTTAACCTACTGGGACATCTGTGAAACTACTGGGACATCTGTTGAGCTATTGGGACATCTGTGAATCTACTGGGACATCTGTAAAACTACTGGGACATCTGTTGAACTATTGGGACATCTGTGAATCTACTGGGACATCTGTTAAACTCCTGGGACATCTGTGAAACTATTGGGACATCTGTCAAACTATTTGGGACATCTGTTAAACTATTGGGACATCTGTGAAACTACTGGTACATCTGTTAAATTATTGGGACATCTTTGAAACTATGGGGACATCTGTGAAACTAATGGGACATATGTGAAACTATTGGGGCATCTGTGAAACGACTGGGTGATCTGTGACACTACTGGGACATATGTGAACTTATTGGGACATCTGTGAATCTATGGGGACATCTGTGAAACTAATGGGACATATGTGAAACTATTGGGACATCTGTGAAACTATTGGGACATCTGTTAAACTATTGGGACATCTGTGAAACTACTGGTACATCTGTTAAATTATTGGGACATCTGAGAAACTATGGGGACATCTGTGAAACTAATGGGACATATGTGAAACTATTGGGGCATCTGTGAAACGACTGGGTGATCTGTGACACTACTGGGACATATGTGAACTTTTTGGGACATCTGTGAATCTATGGGGACATCTGTGAAACTAATGGGACATATGTGAAACTATTGGGACATCTGTGAAACTATGGGGACATCTGTGAAACTATTGGGACATCTGTGAAACTATTTGGGACATCTGTTAAAACTATTGGGACATCTGTGAAACTACTGGTACATCTGTTAAATTATTGGGACATCTGTGAAACTATTGGGACATCTGTAAAACTACTGGGACATATGTGAAACTATTGGGAAATGTGTGAAACTATTGGGACATCTGTGAAACTATTGAGACATCTGTGAAACTACTGGTACATTTGTGAAACTATAGGGACATCTGTTAACCTACTGGGATATCTGTAAAACTACTGGGACATCTGTGAAACTATTGGGACATCTGTGAAACTATGGTGACATCTGTTAACCTACTGGGACATCTGTGAAACTACTGGGACATCTGTTGAACTATTGGGACATGTGTGAATCTACTGGGACATCTGTAAAACTACTGGGACATATGTGAACCTATTGGGACATCTGTGAAACTATTGGGACATCTGTGAAACTACTGGGACATCTGTGAAACAACTGGGACATCTGTTAAACTATTGGGACATCTGTTAAACTCCTGGGACATCTGTGAAACTATTGGGACATCTGTCAAACTATTTGGGACATCTGTTAAACTATTGGGACATCTGTGAAACTACTGGTACATCTGTTAAATTATTGGGACATCTATGAAACTATGGGGACATCTGTGAAACTAATGGGACATATGTGAAACTATTGGGGCATCTGTGAAACGACTGGGTGATCTGTGACACTACTGGGACATATGTGAACTTATTGGGACATCTGTGAAACTAATGGGACATATGTGAAACTATTGGGGCATCTGTGAAACTACTGGGACATCTGTGAAACTATTGGGACATCTGTGAAACTATTTGGGACATCTGTTAAACTATTGGGACATCTGTGAAACTACTGGGACATCTGTGAAACTATTGGGACATCTGTGAAACTACTGGGACATCTGTGAAACTACTGGGACATCTGTGAAACTATTTGGGACATGTGTTAAACTATTGGAACATCTGTGAAACTACTGGGACATCTGTGAAACTATTGGGACATCTGTGAAACTATGGGGACATCTGTTAACCTACTGGGACATCTGTGAAACTACTGGGACATCTGTTGAGCTATTGGGACATCTGTGAATCTACTGGGACATCTGTAAAACTACTGGGACATCTGTTGAACTATTGGGACATCTGTGAATCTACTGGGACATCTGTTAAACTCCTGGGACATCTGTGAAACTATTGGGACATCTGTCAAACTATTTGGGACATCTGTTAAACTATTGGGACATCTGTGAAACTACTGGTACATCTGTTAAATTATTGGGACATCTTTGAAACTATGGGGACATCTGTGAAACTAATGGGACATATGTGAAACTATTGGGGCATCTGTGAAACGACTGGGTGATCTGTGACACTACTGGGACATATGTGAACTTATTGGGACATCTGTGAATCTATGGGGACATCTGTGAAACTAATGGGACATATGTGAAACTATTGGGACATCTGTGAAACTATTGGGACATCTGTGAAACTATTTGGGACATCTGTTAAACTATTGGGACATCTGTGAAACTACTGGTACATCTGTTAAATTATTGGGACATCTGTGAAAATATTGGGACATCTGTAAAACTACTGGGACATATGTGAAACTATTGGGACATATGTGAAACTATTTGGGCATCTGTGAAACGACTGGGTGATCTGTGACACTACTGGGACATATGTGAACTTATTGGGACATCTGTGAATCTATGGGGACATCTGTGAAACTAATGGGACATATGTGAAACTATTGGGACATCTGTGAAACTATGGGGACATCCGTGAAACTATTGGGACATCTGTGAAACTATTTGGGACATCTGTTAAACTATTGGGACATATGTGAAACTACTGGTACATCTGTTAAATTATTGGGACATCTGTGAAACTATTGGGACATCTGTAAAACTACTGGGACATATGTGAAACTATTGGGAAATGTGTGAAACTATTGGGACATCTGTGAAACTATTGGGACATCTGTGAAACTACTGGTACATCTGTGAAACTATGGGGACATCTGTTAACCTACTGGGATATCTGTAAAACTACTGGGACATCTGTGAAACTATTGGGACATCTGTGAAACTATGGGGACATCTGTTAACCTACTGGGACATCTGTGAAACTACTGGGACATCTGTTGAACTATTGGGACATCTGTGAATCAACTGGGACATCTGTAAAACTACTGGGACATATGTGAACCTATTGGGACATCTGTGAAACTATTTGGGACATCTGTTAAACTATTGGGACATCTGTGAAACTACTGGTACATCTGTTAAATTATTGGGACATCTGTGAAACTATGGGGACATCTGTGAAACTAATGGGACATATGTGAAACTATTGGGGCATCTGTGAAACGACTGGGTGATCTGTGACACTACTGGGACATCTGTTAAACTTCTGGGACATCTGTGAAACTATTGGGACATCTGTGAAACTATGGGGACATCTGTGCAACTAATGGGACATATGTGAAACTATTGGGGCATCTGTGAAACTACTGGGATCATCTGTGAAACTACCGGGACATCTGTAAAACTACTGGGACATCTTTGAAACTATTGGGACATCTGTGAAACTATGGGGACATCTGTTAACCTACTGGAATATCTGTAAAACTTCTGGGACATCTGTGAAACTATTGGGACATCTGTGAAACTCCTGGGACATCTGTGAAACTCCTGGGACATCTGTGAAACTATTGGGACATCTGTGAAACTATTGGGACATCTGTCAAACTATTTGGGACATCTGTTAAACTATTGGGACATCTGTGAAACTACTGGTACATCTGTTAAATTATTGGGACATCTGTGAAACTATGGGGACATCTGTGAAACTAATGGGACATATGTGAAACTATTTGGGCATCTGTGAAACGACTGGGTGATCTGTGACACTACTGGGACATATGTGAACTTATTGGGGCATCTGTGAATCTATGGGGACATCTGTGAAACTAATGGGACATATGTGAAACTATTGGGACATCTGTGAAACTATGGGGACATCCGTGAAACTATTGGGACATCTGTGAAACTATTTGGGACATCTGTTAAACTATTGGGACATCTGTGAAACTACTGGTACATCTGTTAAATTATTGGGACATCTGTGAAACTATTGCGACATCTGTAAAACTACTGGGACATATGTGAAACTATTGGGAAATGTGTGAAACTATTGGGACATCTGTGAAACTATTGGGACATCTGTGAAACTACTGGTACATCTGTGAAACTATGGGGACATCTGTTAACCTACTGGGATATCTGTAAAACTAGTGGGACATCTGTGAAACTATTGGGACATCTGTGAAACTATGGGGACATCTGTTAACCTACTGGGACATCTGTGAAACTACTGGGACATCTGTTGAACTATTGGGACATCTGTGAATCTACTGGGACATCTGTAAAACTACTGGGACATATGTGAACCTATTGGGACATCTGTGAAACTATTGGGACATCTGTGAAACTATTGAGACATCTGTGAAACAACTGGGACATCTGTTAAACTATTGGGACATCTGTTAAACTCCTGGGACATCTGTGAAACTATTGGGACATCTGTCAAACTATTTGGGACATCTGTTAAACTATTGGGACATCTGTGAAACTACTGGTAAATCTGTTAAATTATTGGGACATCTGTGAAACTATGGGGACATCTGTGAAACTAATGGGACATATGTGAAACTATTTGGGCATCTGTGAAACGACTGGGTGATCTGTGACACTACTGGGACATATGTGAACTTATTGGGACATCTGTGAATCTATGGGGACATCTGTGAAACTAATGGGACATATGTGAAACTATTGGGACATCTGTGAAACTATGGGGACATCCGTGAAACTATTGGGACATCTGTGAAACTATTTGGGACATCTGTTAAACTATTGGGACATTTGTGAAACTACTGGTACATCTGTTAAATTATTGGGACATCTGTGAAACTATTGGGACATCTGTAAAACTACTGGGACATATGTGAAACTATTGGGAAATGTGTGAAACTATTGGGACATCTGTGAAACTATTGGGACATCTGTGAAACTACTGGTACATCTGTGAAACTATGGGGACATCTGTTAACCTACTGGGATATCTGTAAAACTACTGGGACATCTGTGAAACTATTGGGACATCTGTGAAACTATGGGGACATCTGTTAACCTACTGGGACATCTGTGAAACTACTGGGACATCTGTTGAACTATTGGGACATCTGTGAATCAACTGGGACATCTGTAAAACTACTGGGACATATGTGAACCTATTGGGACATCTGTGAAACTATTTGGGACATCTGTTAAACTATTGGGACATCTGTGAAACTACTGGTACATCTGTTAAATTATTGGGACATCTGTGAAACTATGGGGACATCTGTGAAACTAATGGGACATATGTGAAACTATTGGGGCATCTGTGAAACGACTGGGTGATCTGTGACACTACTGGGACATCTGTTAAACTTCTGGGACATCTGTGAAACTATTGGGACATCTGTGAAACTATGGGGACATCTGTGCAACTAATGGGACATATGTGAAACTATTGGGGCATCTGTGAAACTACTGGGATCATCTGTGAAACTACCGGGACATCTGTAAAACTACTGGGACATCTTTGAAACTATTGGGACATCTGTGAAACTATGGGGACATCTGTTAACCTACTGGAATATCTGTAAAACTTCTGGGACATCTGTGAAACTATTGGGACATCTGTGAAACTCCTGGGACATCTGTGAAACTCCTGGGACATCTGTGAAACTATTGGGACATCTGTGAAACTATTTGGGACATCTGTTAAACTATTGGGACATCTGTGAAACTACTGGTACATCTGTTAAATTATTGGGACATCTGAGAAACTATGGGGACATCTGTGAAACTAATGGGACATATGTGAAACTATTGGGGCATCTGTGAAACGACTGGGTGATCTGTGACACTACTGGGACATATGTGAACTTTTTGGGACATCTGTGAATCTATGGGGACATCTGTGAAACTAATGGGACATATGTGAAACTATTGGGACATCTGTGAAACTATGGGGACATCTGTGAAACTATTGGGACATCTGTGAAACTATTTGGGACATCTGTTAAAACTATTGGGACATCTGTGAAACTACTGGTACATCTGTTAAATTATTGGGACATCTGTGAAACTATTGGGACATCTGTAAAACTACTGGGACATATGTGAAACTATTGGGAAATGTGTGAAACTATTGGGACATCTGTGAAACTATTGAGACATCTGTGAAACTACTGGTACATTTGTGAAACTATAGGGACATCTGTTAACCTACTGGGATATCTGTAAAACTACTGGGACATCTGTGAAACTATTGGGACATCTGTGAAACTATGGTGACATCTGTTAACCTACTGGGACATCTGTGAAACTACTGGGACATCTGTTGAACTATTGGGACATGTGTGAATCTACTGGGACATCTGTAAAACTACTGGGACATATGTGAACCTATTGGGACATCTGTGAAACTATTGGGACATCTGTGAAACTACTGGGACATCTGTGAAACAACTGGGACATCTGTTAAACTATTGGGACATCTGTTAAACTCCTGGGACATCTGTGAAACTATTGGGACATCTGTCAAACTATTTGGGACATCTGTTAAACTATTGGGACATCTGTGAAACTACTGGTACATCTGTTAAATTATTGGGACATCTGTGAAACTATGGGGAGATCTGTGAAACTAATGGGACATATGTGAAACTATTGGGGCATCTGTGAAACGACTGGGTGATCTGTGACACTACTGGGACATATGTGAACTTATTGGGACATCTGTGAAACTAATGGGACATATGTGAAACTATTGGGGCATCTGTGAAACTACTGGGACATCTGTGAAACTATTGGGACATCTGTGAAACTATTTGGGACATCTGTTAAACTATTGGGACATCTGTGAAACTACTGGGACATCTGTGAAACTATTGGGACATCTGTGAAACTACTGGGACATCTGTGAAACTACTGGGACATCTGTGAAACTATTTGGGACATGTGTTAAACTATTGGAACATCTGTGAAACTACTGGGACATCTGTGAAACTATTGGGACATCTGTGAAACTATGGGGACATCTGTTAACCTACTGGGACATCTGTGAAACTACTGGGACATCTGTTGAGCTATTGGGACATCTGTGAATCTACTGGGACATCTGTAAAACTACTGGGACATCTGTTGAACTATTGGGACATCTGTGAATCTACTGGGACATCTGTTAAACTCCTGGGACATCTGTGAAACTATTGGGACATCTGTCAAACTATTTGGGACATCTGTTAAACTATTGGGACATCTGTGAAACTACTGGTACATCTGTTAAATTATTGGGACATCTTTGAAACTATGGGGACATCTGTGAAACTAATGGGACATATGTGAAACTATTGGGGCATCTGTGAAACGACTGGGTGATCTGTGACACTACTGGGACATATGTGAACTTATTGGGACATCTGTGAATCTATGGGGACATCTGTGAAACTAATGGGACATATGTGAAACTATTGGGACATCTGTGAAACTATTGGGACATCTGTGAAACTATTTGGGACATCTGTTAAACTATTGGGACATCTGTGAAACTACTGGTACATCTGTTAAATTATTGGGACATCTGTGAAAATATTGGGACATCTGTAAAACTACTGGGACATATGTGAAACTATTGGGACATATGTGAAACTATTTGGGCATCTGTGAAACGACTGGGTGATCTGTGACACTACTGGGACATATGTGAACTTATTGGGACATCTGTGAATCTATGGGGACATCTGTGAAACTAATGGGACATATGTGAAACTATTGGGACATCTGTGAAACTATGGGGACATCCGTGAAACTATTGGGACATCTGTGAAACTATTTGGGACATCTGTTAAACTATTGGGACATATGTGAAACTACTGGTACATCTGTTAAATTATTGGGACATCTGTGAAACTATTGGGACATCTGTAAAACTACTGGGACATATGTGAAACTATTGGGAAATGTGTGAAACTATTGGGACATCTGTGAAACTATTGGGACATCTGTGAAACTACTGGTACATCTGTGAAACTATGGGGACATCTGTTAACCTACTGGGATATCTGTAAAACTACTGGGACATCTGTGAAACTATTGGGACATCTGTGAAACTATGGGGACATCTGTTAACCTACTGGGACATCTGTGAAACTACTGGGACATCTGTTGAACTATTGGGACATCTGTGAATCAACTGGGACATCTGTAAAACTACTGGGACATATGTGAACCTATTGGGACATCTGTGAAACTATTTGGGACATCTGTTAAACTATTGGGACATCTGTGAAACTACTGGTACATCTGTTAAATTATTGGGACATCTGTGAAACTATGGGGACATCTGTGAAACTAATGGGACATATGTGAAACTATTGGGGCATCTGTGAAACGACTGGGTGATCTGTGACACTACTGGGACATCTGTTAAACTTCTGGGACATCTGTGAAACTATTGGGACATCTGTGAAACTATGGGGACATCTGTGCAACTAATGGGACATATGTGAAACTATTGGGGCATCTGTGAAACTACTGGGATCATCTGTGAAACTACCGGGACATCTGTAAAACTACTGGGACATCTTTGAAACTATTGGGACATCTGTGAAACTATGGGGACATCTGTTAACCTACTGGAATATCTGTAAAACTTCTGGGACATCTGTGAAACTATTGGGACATCTGTGAAACTCCTGGGACATCTGTGAAACTCCTGGGACATCTGTGAAACTATTGGGACATCTGTGAAACTATTTGGGACATCTGTTAAACTATTGGGACATCTGTGTAACTACTGGTACATCTGTTAAATTATTGGGACATCTGAGAAACTATGGGGACATCTGTGAAACTAATGGGACATATGTGAAACTATTGGGGCATCTGTGAAACGACTGGGTGATCTGTGACACTACTGGGACATATGTGAACTTATTGGGACATCTGTGAATCTATGGGGACATCTGTGAAACTAATGGGACATATGTGAAACTATTGGGACATCTGTGAAACTATGGGGACATCTGTGAAACTATTGGGACATCTGTGAAACTATTTGGGACATCTGTTAAAACTATTGGGACATCTGTGAAACTACTGGTACATCTGTTAAATTATTGGGACATCTGTGAAACTATTGGGACATCTGTAAAACTACTGGGACATATGTGAAACTATTGGGAAATGTGTGAAACTATTGGGACATCTGTGAAACTATTGAGACATCTGTGAAACTACTGGTACATTTGTGAAACTATGGGGACATCTGTTAACCTACTAGGATATCTGTAAAACTACTGGGACATCTGTGAAACTATTGGGACATCTGTGAAACTATGGTGACATCTGTTAACCTACTGGGACATCTGTGAAACTACTGGGACATCTGTTGAACTATTGGGACATCTGTGAATCTACTGGGACATCTGTAAAACTACTGGGACATATGTGAACCTATTGGGACATCTGTGAAACTATTGGGACATCTGTGAAACTACTGGGACATCTGTGAAACAACTGGGACATCTGTTAAACTATTGGGACATCTGTTAAACTCCTGGGACATCTGTGAAACTATTGGGACATCTGTCAAACTATTTGGGACATCTGTTAAACTATTGGGACATCTGTGAAACTACTGGTACATCTGTTAAATTATTGGGACATCTGTGAAACTATGGGGACATCTGTGAAACTAATGGGACATATGTGAAACTATTGGGGCATCTGTGAAACGACTGGGTGATCTGTGACACTACTGGGACATATGTGAACTTATTGGGACATCTGTGAAACTAATGGGACATATGTGAAACTATTGGGGCATCTGTGAAACTACTGGGACATCTGTGAAGCTATTGGGACATCTGTGAAACTATTTGGGACATCTGTTAAACTATTGGGACATTTGTGAAACTACTGGGACATCTGTGAAACTATTGGGACATCTGTGAAACTACTGGGACATCTGTGAAACTACTGGGACATCTGTGAAACTATTTGGGACATGTGTTAAACTATTGGAACATCTGTGAAACTACTGGGACATCTGTGAAACTATTGGGACATCTGTGAAACTATGGGGACATCTGTTAACCTACTGGGACATCTGTGAAACTACTGGGACATCTGTTGAACTATTGGGACATCTGTGAATCTACTGGGACATCTGTAAAACTACTGGGACATCTGTTGAACTATTGGGACATCTGTGAATCTACTGGGACATCTGTTAAACTCCTGGGACATCTGTGAAACTATTGGGACATCTGTCAAACTATTTGGGACATCTGTTAAACTATTGGGACATCTGTGAAACTACTGGTACATCTGTTAAATTATTGGGACATCTGTGAAACTATGGGGACATCTGTGAAACTAATGGGACATATGTGAAACTATTGGGGCATCTGTGAAACGACTGGGTGATCTGTGACACTACTGGGACATATGTGAACTTATTGGGACATCTGTGAATCTATGGGGACATCTGTGAAACTAATGGGACATATGTGAAACTATTGGGACATCTGTGAAACTATTGGGACATCTGTGAAACTATTTGGGACATCTGTTAAACTATTGGGACATCTGTGAAACTACTGGTACATCTGTTAAATTATTGGGACATCTGTGAAACTATTGGGACATCTGTAAAACTACTGGGACATATGTGAAACTATTGGGAAATGTGTGAAACTATTGGGACATCTGTGAAACTATTGGGACATCTGTGAAACTACTGGGATATCTGTAAAACTACTGGGACATCTGTGAAACTATTGGGACATCTGTGAAACTATGGGGACATCTGTTAACCTACTGGGACATCTGTGAAACTACTGGGACATCTGTTGAACTATTGGGACATCTGTGAATCTACTGGGACATCTGTAAAACTACTGGGACATATGTGAACCTATTGGGACGTCTGTGAAACTATTGGGACATCTGTGAAACTATTGAGACATCTGTGAAACAACTGGGACATCTGTTAAACTATTGGGACATCTGTTAAACTCCTGGGACATCTGTGAAACTATTGGGACATCTGTCAAACTATTTGGGACATCTGTTAAACTATTGGGACATCTGTGAAACTACTGGTACATCTGTTAAATTATTGGGACATCTGTGAAACTATGGGGACATCTGTTAACCTACTGGAATATCTGTAAAACTTCTGGGACATCTGTGAAACTATTGGGACATCTGTGAAACTCCTGGGACATCTGTGAAACTCCTGGGACATCTGTGAAACTATTGGGACATCTGTGAAACTATTTGGGACATCTGTTAAACTATTGGGACATCTGTGAAACTACTGGTACATCTGTTAAATTATTGGGACATCTGAGAAACTATGGGGACATCTGTGAAACTAATGGGACATATGTGAAACTATTGGGGCATCTGTGAAACGACTGGGTGATCTGTGACACTACTGGGACATATGTGAACTTATTGGGACATCTGTGAATCTATGGGGACATCTGTGAAACTAATGGGACATATGTGAAACTATTGGGAC